>NC_090937.1:585639941-586254790 GCF_040938575.1 Ambystoma mexicanum | reverse complement strand
TGTCAGAATGTCTGGGTGTGTGACACATGTGAAGACAGTAGTTGTCCCTGAATGGATAACAACTGACTGTTTGAATGGTTCAGATCCTTACCATTGCTGAACTTGGAATTCTGATAAGAACAGGACTGCTGCAGTTATTTCTTGAGATCATCATTGGAGCCAAGAATCAATCAAAGTAGAGCAGACTGATGAACATCTGAAGACCACTCATGAAGTGGCCCAGCATCCCTTCAAGTAGCCACCATGGTGAAGCCCTGCTACTCTGGCAGGCCCTGAGCAGTGTTTCAGCCCTGGACTAGTGGGACCAACTAGTCTTGATGCCTTCTCAAGAATCCAGTCCTTCAGAGCCTTCGGAAGTGGCCCTGGACTGCCTGGTGGCTCTCTTGAGGGGTACCTTGCTGAAGCGTTGATGTTCCATGTTTGAGTCTGGAACTTCAATGGTCTCCAGCTTGTGCCACTAGTAGCCTTCTCCCCAAATGTCAGCTTTCCACCATAAATGAAACCTGTCCAGGAGCAGCTGCTGTGACCACCAATTGAAGGACGCCTGTCGTAGCCTATGCATGTAGTCTGCCACTGGAACTGATCTTCTTACAACCTGTGAAGTGTTCTGAAAAGGTCTGCATCAGTGGATTCTGCTTTTCATCTCCAAAAAGGGTTGCATCTTGCTTTTCCATTCAACTGGAAGAATCCTTGAACCGTCAACTCCTGGGCACCTCTCACAGAACAAACAGTGGAAGATCGAGTCCCTAGCCACCCCCAGAGGATCCAAAAAGTCATCATGGAAAATCTGAATCAGGGAGGTAAATACACGGAGTGTGCTTGTCCTCCCAGTCCTCAATGGGATAACATGGGAACAAGTCCCTTCGTCTTTTCTATCATTTCCACTCACCTTTTTTGGCCATCAAACCTGGGTCGAGTATCCTGCTACTTGGTTAGCCTTGGGTATGGAAGAAAGGAATATTCTTATGTATCTCTGGTCAAATAGTTGAAGAACTCTAAGATTATCCCCAACACAAACCTATTGAAACCTACCTAGATTGACATAATTTTGGTGAGACACATTATGGCTCCCGTGACTTTTGGGCACAAGCCCCCATTCATCTTAGGGCTTGAACTTCCTAACTTAGGGTTATTGTCTTGTGTTCACTTTCCATCACTGACTGCATCTTAAATACTTGCATGCTTTGCAGATTAAGTTCTTTGATGTACATTTGAACCTATGGTGACTGTATATATTTGTATTATGTATCTTAGCTAGCCAACCTTTTAGAAAGCTGTTTCTCCAAGTGGCTGTTCAAATTATTTTCTTTTTAAAATGCATATGTTAAATTCAATGAACTAGAAGGGCTTCCAAAAGGCTTCCAAAAGGGAATGCACTTATTTATGTCTGAATTAAACAATATAACATCTGTTTGCTTTTGGCTGGCATCTATTGTTGATGGTTCAATGTTTTCTTTCTTCAATTTGATGTTACTTGGATTTGCAATGGGAATTGAAAAGCATATCCCACAGGAGTGTGGGACAAGTCTTTCAAGAGTGCACAGTAATCATCTTGGCCTTATCTTAACTTGATGTTGGTAAGTAACCATACAGACCATTGATCACTTTTGTTAATTTTGTTATCAAAGATTTGTAGAAATCAATACACATCATGTATTCTGCAAAGCAAACAAATACACAAAAAGCTGAGTAGGGCCCACCAACATGCTGTCCAACCAGGCCTAGAGCACCCTATACACAATAACTCATGCAAATGAGAATTCACCAAGCTACACCACCGAGGAGTGAGACATGCTTTTCAGGATGGATCAAAGGTCCTCTTTAAGCCTTCTAATCTTGACGCTGTCATGCACATTTTTCAGACCATTGCATACTTAGTTCAATTTGCCTAATAAAGGTGCAATAGCTTTAAAGAGATTTCAAAGCCTGCCCACCAACTCTGGTAGGCAACTCTACACATGTTGTGTCTAGCAGGGCAAATCAGATGAGTATAATACACAGAAACCAAACACCTGACCACCCTGATCCATCCATATGTTGGTACATAATCAGGTCAAGAGCACCCTCTATATAGTACTTGCAGAATTCACCAGCATGTCCCACTAGGGTGAGTGACACATCTTTCAAGATGGTACACCAGTCTTTTTTGCACATTCTTATCTTGATGCTGTCATGTAACATTTCCATGTCATCGAACACTTGAGCCAATGTGTATATCAGAGTTATAATAGCTTCATAGAGAGTGCACAATCCACCCACCTTATTTATTTATTTATTTATTTATTTATTTATTTATTTATTTATTTATTTATTTCATTTGTTAAGCATCCAGCCTCGAAGTTATCATGTCACTCATCGTGTGTCTAGCCTGGTAAGGACACATGAGTAAAAACCCATAGAATTGCCCATTCATTGTCTGACTAAATGTTCTATAATGAAGTCAAGAATACTCCTTGCTTCCAATGTACCATCATTACTGCGGTTTCGATCTGGTGCTCACTACTTTCAAAGACTGTATTTTTCTTCATTACAAATCACGAAAAATAAGCAACATTTTCTTTCATTTAAAAAAGGTTACAGTTGTGTCTACATGATAATATTTCTATCCATCTGTCCTTGTTGTAAATTCAAACATTTACAAACAGATTAATCTGAGGTGTTCAATACATTGCATATACCATTTGAATTGTGATATTGATCACTTGAACTGTCAAACTGTTTATGAATGATAATACAATTGTTATATTACTTATCAATTGAAGTATTAGTTACTGTAACATGTGCCTTTTGTTTTGTTTGTTATTTTCAGATTTTGCTTTTGTTTGTAAAATGCCATCTTGCATAATCAATTGCTGTCCGAACACTACACATACGAAGAAGCCAGGCACCACACTGCGAGTTTCCCCCAAAGATTATCCACAAATCCGACAATCGGTCCATAACTGTGGTGTTCAACCAGATGACCTGGATAGATATACTAAAGATGTATTAGTAGACAAAGAGGCAAATGATACTATGTATGCAGGCAACAGTTAAGCGCAGAGGTGTTCACAGCATTGGTATTTACAAAGAAGGCTGAACTATATTGTCTAAGAGGTTGCTTCCTATTACTTCATATACACTCTCCTTCCACATTGACAAAAAGGGAGGTATGTGTATTGTGGATATTTTAAAGTCATAACACCATAGGGTGTACTTTTTGTATGTGGTACTGTTTCTGTGACCCCATTTCATTTTTTCTTCTTGTAAAACAACAGAGATGTTCTCTTTGGTTAACTTCTGAGCAGGCAGGTGGCTAATGTCTGTCCAGTTATTGTCTGAACATGTTTGCATGTCCTGGGGCTATATCCAGATATGACAATGGTAACCTTTTCTCTTGACACATTTTATTGATAGTCTGTGGGAGGAAAAGGGGGAGCCAGTGTTTTCTCTGTGCCCTCTGATTTTCCATGCAAGCATGCCTGGCATAGTTGTGTTGTTGAATATGTGAGGCATGCATGGTATCACAAGTAAGGACACAGACACCAAAAGGTACAAGTTTCAACACCTTTATTAAGTTTGACTGGGGTTGGAGACATCCTAGCTGGCCCTATTTCTATAATGGGAGTAACCTCGACCATCAAAGTAAATAAAATGGTGCAAGTCAGTCAAACAAAGGTAATAGTCTGTGTCATAAACCTATGCTTGCTCTCATGTTTCACAATAATTAAATGTGGGAAAATGTATGAAAATAAAGAGTCTTTCAAAAGAATGTCAGAATGGCAATACAAGTATCTCACCACGCCGTTCTCCAAGTTCAGTATACTGGTTTCAATTGTCAGTTCAATATGTATGACAGTTCTCTTCAATGGCAATATGTATCACAATTCTCTTCAATGGATTATTTCGGGATTCCCTCACCCGGCTTTACAATTCTCACACAAACAGACATTCACAAAGTTCCTTCTTAGTTACTTTCACAGGCTGTGCTGGCCTGTCTTCAAACACTTAAACATAGCTGAAACATCTGACAGCCAAACAGCTCCACTTCAGAGAGCTCGGGGAGGATTCCCGTCCCCAACCTTTGTGCTTCTCTTTCAAAATATTCACCTGTCAGAAACCTTTACAACTACATAGTATTATCACCCCCATCTGTGACCACTCCGACAGCAGGGGCCTTATCACAGAGCTCGGGGAGAACTACCTTTCCTAATTTTTGTACTTCTCTTTGACAAGGCTCACCTGTCAGAGATCTTCGCAACCGCATAGTATTATCACCCACATGCGGGACCACTCTGACAATAGGGTTGCTTTTTCAATGTCTGTGCCTCTTGCACTTGGTTTTGCAGAACTAGCCCTCGGCCACTCTGTTCCTTATTTCACAAAAGCATATAGTTCATTAAGATGGGCCCACGGCTCCTCTGTTCTTCGTTTCAAAAACAGTTCATTTTCACATTAGCCTTTCAGGATCCCCCCTGCACGCTCTTGTTCCCTTATGCCCTTTCCTGCAATGGCTTTCAACACATTGTGTTTTCAATATTCGCTGTTTTGTTATCTCTAAAGAAGTGCGTAACAATGTGCCTTCTCAAACAGCGCCTCTCCGTAACTTTGTTTCTCACCAGCTCCCTCACCGACCAAATACATTCAATGTGTTTTATCCTTCAACTTGTATTAATGCTTGTTACACTGTAGCTTTCACAATCGCCGTATCACAAACCAAACTCTCCCTTTCTTTGAATTCACCGGCTGTGATTGTGCTTGACCCCGCCTGACCTTATTAGTTGGACAAGGCCAGTACATGTTACTAGTGGTATTCTTCCTAGTCTCAGTCTTCCACTTCCTCATCTCAGTAGTTAGGCTGATAAGGAAAGGATTGGAGTTATTGGAGTTGTAGTATCCCATAAAGGTAGAGGGAATATGGGGAAAATAACTGTCAGGAAATGAGCAATGCCATGTCTCACCTTCTGGTGTCTCCTCCCCACTCCCAGAGGACTCCCTACCTAGGTGATCCTCCCTCGCTAGTCCACCACCAGGGTTGGGATCAAATAGTGGTGGCTCTTCCCTGGCCACCTGCATAAGGGATCCCCAGGGACTGAGTCATGAAGCACCTTCAGGTTTATCACAAATAGCAGAGATATTGTTGTTGCTAATGCTTGAAATCTTTCTATGATGTCTTTCTTCAATTGTACTATATTCTTTCCTCTGAAATCAGGAAACCTTACCGGCACCCTCATTATCTGTTCACTCTCTTTATTGATGATACACACAAATAAGATGCCATACACAACAGCAATAGATGGAGTTCTCATGTTTGTACATTGTTTGGTCTAATATGAGGCTGGCATTGGCAGAAGGTCTGCTCTATAGTCCCCTTGTTAAAAAAAAAATCAAAGATAAGTACAAAGAAACTGCTGTTGTATGATTATTATCACGTGTAAATACATTATGTTCAGGTTGCCATTTCACAATGTGTTCCAAATTCTTGGGGATTATAATTGTTCTGAATGTTTCAAAAGTGTTTTTCAGGCAAAAGTTCTTACATGTGAAGACATCATACCCACATTCTATGTTTTAATGTTAGGAATTTTTCATGGAGGTTCAGGAAAAGAGAGACTGCAAAACACAGATGACACCACGAACAAGACACTGTCAAACGACAATCACGATTCAATCTGGGAACGGCAAACACAATCAGAACACATTCATGAATGATGCTTTTGTACACTGGTCACAATTTGAATTAAATACTACTGGCAAGCTGTCGAAGGCTCTCAAAGAGCATTGCTGCATTAAAATTATCCCAATTGCAGGGTGAAATTAAAACTGTTTTAATATCACCAATTCCATTTCAAACACCAGAAATATATCTTCTAGAAGTTTCATAACTGGTTGAAAGCATTGCTGAAAATAAAGTAATTTGGCCTGAACTATGGTGTGTCTAGTTTAGAGGAAATAACTTAAGTGTTTGAAATGGAAGACAGTGAACTGCCATGTTATGTCCCAATGTGTTGCACTGTGGGAATTTAAAAGATATTGCAAAGCACCATGTCAACTGCCTGTGCTGCTTGTTAATTTAAAAAAAGAAATGCAATTGGAGAATACTTAAAAGTTGAATGGGCCTGTGACTATGACCACTACAGTCTTATTTGTTCTGATCAACCTGTTCTTGATCATGTTGCAGCAGGCAATCTGCTAAATTCTTGTGCATTTTTGTTTAGTCATTCAACCTTCACCAACATTTCACATTTGTGTTAATTTTTAGGATAACAGTTCATGTCCAAAAACATCTACTACACATACTGGACGTAATACCTCTTTCCTGCAATAGATCAGTGTTTGAGACAAGAATAGTGTAGTAATCTGGCCTTCAGATTAGCTGTGAGTGTGAGGTCATCTGCAGTGGAATGTTTGTGTGGAATGTTTGTGTGGAGGTGTTCTGCTGGTGACGGTTGGAGAGGAGAGTGAAGCAGTTAGCTGAGAAGATGGGTGTGGGGGTGAGCCCGGTGTTTCCCGTGTCATCTTGTGTCCCCTACCATCCCTGTGTCTTGTGGAGGAGTTCAGGACATGGACAATAAAGAACCTGAGAACTTACCTTGATGTACTGGTGGTCCATCATTGTTACAAACAGGCAGCATTGAATGAGGCAGTTGCTGGGAATACGTTTTGGTTGGCAGTAGAATGTCAGTGTGATAGCCCGTGATTCAGTGCCATATATTGCACTTATACTTTTTAGAATGTTCACAATAGAAGATTATAAACTCTGAGTCTGTCCAGATTACAGAATGTACTTCCAATATTTCAGCAGAGAAGGATGGTTTACATAATTGATTGTAAAGCTTTAAACTTGACGTTTATAAGTTGAACTGGTATCAACGGAGAGACAAGTGAGCATAGCCCTATTTGTATGAGAGAGGTTCCCGCAGATCAGATTTCCATTTGGCATGTGACTAAACAAGTGACCAAGAAAATCAATGCTGCTTGAAAAAAAGAGATTGTGAAGAACTAGTGAATTAATCATAATAAATAAGTAATTATCTCTTGTGGAGTTCCTGAAATTCTGACCAATCCAAACAAATTCTTGTCAAATAGTTGCAATCACGTTTGCACTTTCCTTCTAACAAACATGTGTGGGACACAATCAAATACTAATATTCTTGCTTACATCTGCAAATGAGTTAGGAACATTGGAGGAGGAAGGAAAGGCTGGTCCCTGTATCTGTGCCTTAATCATCCCTTTTAAAGATTGTAGGTGGGAAGAGATAGACTGATATTTGAAGACCCTTTCTAAATTTTGCCACACAGGGCATTTAGAGGTATTCTGCAACATGTGTCTGAAATGACAACTCAAATGTGCTCATTTTAGTTTTGGCTGGATGACAGCATAGGGAAGTATGGCAGTCTTGGCTCACAATGAAAATGTGGGTAGGGAACAGGCCAGATCTGGTGCAGGTGTGATGGGTAAGCAAGATAGTCGAGCATTGCGGAATGGATTAGACTTCATAAAAAGAAAAGACCATGTTTTTAAATGGACATGAATTGCCTATATATGCCACACAACACTGCTCACAAAGAACATCCTGCTAAGTCATTAATTATTGGCCACCCTAGCAGCCATTACAAGTAACCATCACAAGCACTATTCTTTAGATTAGGCATTTGTAAATAGTCACAATTAATGTCCTATCTGCTCAACAAAACATTGATTGTATTCTCTATACACTGTAAAAATAATGTCTGTGTATTCACTGAACTCAACTGGTGCAGCATTTGCAATGTATTGAGTATATGTTATAACAAGATAGTAAATGCATATCACTGATAGGTGAGTGCAAAGATGTTTCTGAAGATACCTCAAAAGTTTAAGCACTTGCTCCGATGATTTGTGTTCATATGCCATCTTAGTGAATTATCCAGCACGTCTTAAGTGTAAGTCAGCAACATATGGAAGTGGGGTCTGTGGATGGAGCCCCTAATCCTGAACTAGAAAACGTACGTTTGAATCATTATTAGGGGTGGAACCAGACTCCACATTTTGACTGAGGGGTGCTGTAAGTCAGATTCAAAAATTGGGTAGTTAGTGGAGCCATCAGTGAACATCCAATTCCTTATGCCTCTCCAAAAGTTTGAATGTCCACTGTCACTTTTCCAGTTGCTGTGGCATATATGGCCTTGTTAACTCTGGCCTTAGATAAACCTTTTTTCTGCTCCGAATCACATTGAGGAACAACTAAGCAAAAAGAGTGAGGCATAGAGGCCAGTATTGATATGTTATGTGTGCCTTGAATCAAACAGAACATGTTCTCAATTTGGTGTGGGGTGAATATAGGTCACTGCAGAGCAAATGGAAATCTTCCAGTCTCCAACCAGGAACTATAGATATGGATTGAAGGTTACACACAGATCTCTGCAGTAAGTGCATACACCCATTGTGTGGTCCTATAAGGTTTTAAACATGTGACTTGGCAATTACATATACACAAATATACATGTGTCCACTGAGAGAAAAAGGCAGATTATTTTCTGAACATTAAGAATGGCACAGCATCAATGGACTCCAAAACATTCCTCTCCTCTCCATCATGTGAAGGTGAAAGTTTGGCCATGGATAAAAGAGGGAAAGTTTAGTCCTCATGATACTTCTCATCCCCACCACGGGTGCCATGTAACAGCTCCAAATCCTGGCAAGTTACACTCAGCCTCTCAACTCAATGCAGTGGATAAATCAGGCATTGTAGAATTCTTACTTTCACTGCAATTAACATGCTTCCCACATACATTTTCTTGGAGCAACATTTTAGGATGTATATGACAGGTACTTTAACATGTAATTTGTTTTGATATAACAACCTTGTCATTGGCACGTGGGTTGACACATCCTTTTACCTTCACGCCAAATGTACATGTCTTACATTTCATACACCTAGTGAAACCACCTTTCTTGTTCAACTAATACATTGGGCCTCATTACACGGTAGGCGGTAAGGGTTTACCGGTACCGGTATTTTACCGGTACCGGTAAATCCTTACCGCCTTACTACGAGGTCCCTTTGTGGGTTGGGGAATTTAACGCCTGCTTTTTGCAGGAGTTAAAAACCAACCCGCAAAGGGACCCAGGGAGCTAATTACGGTACCGCAATTTGCGGTGCCATAATTAGCGCCTTCCCCATTCCCGTTATGCCCTATGGGGCAAAAATGGGAATGGGGAAGGGCAATGGTGGAAGGGGGTATTACTGCCACGCCAACCTTGGAATGGGGCGGTAATTCCCCTTTCCACCAAGGCGGTGCCAGTATTTTACAGGCATGAACCATGGCGCTAATAGCGCCAAGGTTCTCCGCCTACCGTGTAATGAGGCCCATTGTGTTTGCTTCTTTAACTCAAAAAGGTTTGGCACAAATAGAGATTTTAAAGACGATTGTGATTAGTGCATTGTCATCTAAATGCATGTTGATTTCTGTATTGTTTGCCAGGATTCTCCAATGCTTATTCAGTATGTTCCTAATCATTTGAGATGTGTCCAAAATTATGGTGTTCGATCTAGTATGTGTAGGTTATTTCTGGGCTGCCTTTTTTACTGGGCAATCTTCCCTTTTAGGTTCTAATGCTTTTTCAAAAGCTGACTTCACTACACCTATAGGGTACTCTCTTCCTTGAAACCTTTGGATGAATGGCGTGAATGCTTGATGTATTTCTCTTTAATCTGATAAATTCACCATCTGGTATACTTAATTTTAATTTGTTTGGGTGTGAGCTGTCTGCATGTAGTATTGCGTTCATACGTGTTTCCTTTATGGTTATAGTGCTCTGTATGTTATCATGTTCTATAAATATTTTGACATCAAGCTATACAATCTTTGTTTTGCTATGTTCTAGAGTAAATTTGCCACACGAGTTACTATTGAGTTTGGTCATAAAGTCAATCCATTCCTATGTGTTACCTTCTCATATATTAAAAACGTCATCTATGTTCCTACACCATAGTATGATCTTATCTGCATATGTGTAAAATTCCTCTAATCTTTCTGTTAGTATTTCTGTTTCCCACATGGCCATCATTAGATTTGCATATGTAGTGTGAATATAGTGCCCATTGCAGTGCCACATGTTTGGAGTATGTGTTATTGAATAGAAAAACATTGTGTTCGAAACAAAATCTGAACATTTCTATAATAAATTGGGAATGTTCCATATAGCTAACAAATTTAATGTCTAGAAAACATCTCACTGCTTCTATCTCTATATCATGTTGTATACTTTTGTACAGGGAAACCACATTCTAAGTTGTTAACATACATATGTTTTTCAAAGGTATATAAGAGGTTGAATTAAAAAGTCCATTGTATCTCTTGTATATGATGTAAGTGTTTCCACAAATGGAAAAAGAAATGTATCACCAAACACTGAAGTCTTCTCTAAAAAGGGTGCCTTTGGAGAAACAATGGGTCCCCCCAGTAGTTGGTGCAGCCTCTACTGCGCTTTCATTACAAAACATATTGTTGGTGTAATCAGGTGTTTACTGTCGGATATTGCTTTTCTTCCAACAGTAGAAGACCATTCTCAAGCCGCCCCTTCAATTTTAGATCAAATACGTACGTGTATGATTTCATTTGATTGCTGTCCAGTTTTCCGTACTTCTTCGTATCTCTTAGTTGTCATATGGCCGATCTTGCATCCCTTGACTGAAGATTTGATGGTTGTAGTTACATCATTCCTGAGAATGTTATTTCATCATGTTGGACATGTGGCCATATTTTGTACTAGTTCCTTCTTATATTCTCAATTCCTCAGACACAAGGGCTCTCATTACAAGTATGGCGGTCTGGAAATAAGGGTGCCAGTAGCAAAGTACCGGCACCCTTTCTGCACCGCCATACAACGATGCGGGTAGGGCCAGGGACACATATCCCCTGGCAGACCTGACCTGCCGGAGTTCAGGTCCCCATCGGCATTGTTGTCACAGGTGCTTCCATCCTATGGGACTCCATGGAAATGGGGATTAACCCTTATCACCACTGCTTTTGATATCCCGGATGCACTGGAATATCAGATGGTGGTAAGTGTTTTACAGGGTTGGCGGCATCCACTGTACCACTGGTGGGTTACCACCAACCTTGTAATGAAGCCCAAGGTATTAAAAAATGTCCAAGTGTGCACAATTAGACATGATTGGATTAAGTCTGGATTTTGATTTAAATTCACTCTCTTGTGGTAATCCTGTGTTTACTACAAATTTATGGAAGTCTTCATCATTCCTTGCAGCACTAATTGATTCATTAGTATGCGTAGTCTTGTTTCGTTTCCCCAATTCTTAAATAGTTACTAGTGTTGGGATATCTAAAACTGCTAATTGGGATGGTCGTTCTCTAAACTAGATTATTACTAACTAGATCAAAACTTAATTAGTCTGATTTTTTTTCATACCTATGTAGATCAATGCATGTTTCTGCAGAATCGAATCGTGTCTCTGGACAAAAGTTGAGTCCTCTAAATAGTAACAAAACTGCAATTCTAGTTAAAACTCTACTAGACAGATAAATAATCTGAGGGCCATCACTTATTTGTTCATCTTGTTCCACTGTTTGCCATAATGTGTCAGCCTTGGTGTGTATGACTTCTCTTTAGACATGTTGCCCCTTCTTCCCATTCTTGTTTTCAGCAGCCTGTTCCTTGGCCCTCTCTTGGCTTTTATTTATTCTCCCTTTTATTTATGGATGAATGTCCTCAACCATTTGTCAATTTCGCGAGCATCAGAGCAATATCCCTGAACATCATTTCTAGACATATTCCACCCCTTCATCACCACCCCTCACCTCGGCAGAGGTTGGTTCATTCATAAAACAAGTGTAATGTTCTGTTTTTGAATATTTTCTCACTGCAATGTAAATAGATTAAGGGCACAATTTATGAATCCAATATGGTGTCCATTTCAGAAATGTTGATGCTTATTAGGTTATATGAAATAGGGAAAACAGGTACGCTTGCTGGGAAAACAGGTTTAGCCCCAATCCGGATTATCTAAACATGTTTCCAACAGGAAAAAAATTAAAAAGATAGCTTTGTTCATTATTTTTTGCTACATAATATTTACATAAATAAATTAAACAGTCAGATTAGTTTTGCCCTAGTGATTTTCTTTTTTTCAGATTGTGACAAAACCAGTATGTTCCATTCTGCATTATTAAAGCATTTGCTCAACTGTTAGCACTGATGCAAATATTACATAACCTGCCTCAGATGTCCTCTTTTGGGTCACTTGAAGATGGTTCATGACTTAGCTCATGACTTAGCTTCCATGTTGGAAGAGCAGCCGGTGGTGCTTGAGAGCCCCAAACCTGAACTAGGCTGACCTTGATTTGAAACATAAAAGGGGGTTTATAAGAAAAACAAATCTCCTGCATGTGACATATTCAAAGCTCCAGACGTCATCCTTCTTGCAGCAAGCGTCCCAGTGTGCCTGGCCTTTTCCAGAGGAGACATTCTCCCATCATGTCGTTTAACAATCTCGAAATCCTGCCCCATATCAATGGCAGAAATGGATTTGAAAACGTGTTGTCTAATTTAACTAGCTGTACACATGTTCAAATGCTGGATCTGCTTTAAGGCGCTTAAGAAAGGGGATGCGCATTCAACAAAAAATGTCTGTCTTGCATTTTAATATCTTAACAAAAGGCAAATAAATCATGAGCAATAGCTTTATGGTGTAATCAAACTCGAGAAAGAAAAATCAATGAGCGCAAGAAATGGTGACTTACGTACAGAATGTCCTGAAGCTTTCAAGAGCCGAATTATGAATTTGAGAGCAGCAAAAATAAAAAATAAATACGTGGGTGGCCTAAAATGTTCATGGCTGACAAATGGCGATGACTCACTGTTGAATTATTTTATTTCCAGACAGTTTGTCCCAATTACCTGCAGGAGAAGGATAGGCAGTCGCAGTTTTAAATTGGTTTTCACTGTGGAAAAAAAAAAGAATTGCGCCATTGCTGTTTGTATTGCAGGACCTGCAAATTGCTTTGCAAGTACTCGCTTTCTAAAAGTGCAACGTAATCCTTGCTGGCAATTTTCGAAAGCAAAACGAGTATATGGGACCTGCAAATGTGAAACTAAATCTGCTACAGATAGGATTATAGAGGAATGTCTTTAAAAAAACACTATGGGCCAGATTAACAAAAATGTTTTCAATGGGACTTCACGATTCCGCAGAGCACCCTCGTACAACCACACAATTAACGTGCGATTATTAAACTTCTTCATCCCGTGGCTTTCTATTTAGGTCACAGTCCCAGGCACGATCTCCCTTGTTTACACATATTTCCTCTACTCCTGGTGGCAGCGCTTCTTCCAGCAGACTTCCCTTGGTTTGCTTCCTTCTACACTTCCCGTCCTCTGCATGGGAAGGAAGTGGTGTGCAGTATCAAGGTAGAGGGCTGGGAGAGTTATGTGCTACCTGCTCACAGTGGGCCGCATAACCACACCACAACCTTGCTTCACGTTTTGCACCCTCACCCAACTATGGGCCTCATTTACAAAAGCGTTTTTCAATGGGATGCGTTTTTCGATGGGATGCATTTTCCATGGGAGTATCCCATTGAAAAACGCTTTAGTGAATCAGGCACTATATGTGTCTCTTTTCCAACAACCAAGGCGATGTATAACTGTCACCCTGACATTATTATCTGATTGCCTGCTCAAAAAACAAATGGAAATGGGAATATTACTCAGCTTTCTTTTCAAATGTGTCCAATATGTACTTATTTTTGTCATACCTGCAAATACAACTTACTTTTGAATTGTGCCTAAAATGACCCAAATGTGTCCATATACTACATATGCATATGAATTGCAGTCTACACAGGTGATCATTTAATATGTGCAGGTATCATTAAGGTACTTCGGAATATGGGGTCAAAGTGCACCATTTAAGGGCATGTTTTGGCCCAGGTACCAACGCCATATAAAAAGTAGCAAAACCAGTTGGTGCAGATGCCGCAGATGGAACTGCCCCACTTTCCTGCAATTTACAAAAGGCGCTTTAGCTGAACGGCAGTGTTATACATGAGCTCTGTTGTTTCCGGATGAGTGGAACCTCTTGTTTTTACTTCTAACTTGAGGTAAATTGACACTGGGAGGCTGACGTTCTTTTGGGGGTCTTGCTACTCACTGTCCTGAGCTCTGTTATTTACAATTAAACAAACTGGCAGTTTGATTTAAAGCCACCTTTCATTATACACAGCCTGCCATGTTTGTATATGTGCCATTATTTCTGCCAGCAGTTTCTTTGGTGGAATGCTCAGTGGAGGTCAGTGCAGCCAGGTATGGGGACAAGGAACCGGGTAGACCTGGTGGGAGTGTCAGTAATAACGGTGAGCCATGTAGAGAGAGTAGGTCAGAAGGGATATGCAGTTGGGCAAAAGATAATCAGGGAAATGGGAGCGCAGGCACTGGGGGAGAAAACAGTTATTTTCAGCGCCCAGACTAACCTGTGGTTTAGCGAGATGTCCTGGACTCCAAGAGGTGGGGCCTAACCTCTCTAGCAGCCAGGGCTCTCAGCGTATACAGAGCACTAGGGGTGCCAGAAAGGCCGGCTCCAAGCAAAAACCTTCTCGCAGAGAGAAACTACCTTATGGTTGCAGCAGGATTGATGCCAGGAATGCAAGTCCCACGTAGGAGGCGGAAAGCTCAAAACACAGAAACAGGTTGACCAGCAGAAAGAAGGAACCAATAGACAGATGGAGGGAAGTGAGGAACAGAATCACGGGGGAGAAGCAAGAGCAAAAGAATAGCAAATAGAGCACCAGTCCAACGAGGAATGAACCATCCTTCGAGGAACCATTTACTGTCATCCATACCACACCCACAGCAGTGAAGATTGATGTCAGGAAGACCTGGATTCAATTGATCGAAACCCGGAAGGCCGGCAGACTTACACCTCCCACCCAGCAGCTGAAAGAGTAAAGAGGCCTATGGAAAGATGAGTGCCTGTAAACATTATTTGAACTTTTTTAGCTCAGTGAGCCCTTTTCGGCAGATGGACAATAATATTATTTCGCAGGTTCAAGGTCAAGAGTAAAGAAGTTGATGTTTTGCATTATTATAATGAACTTTTCACTCTCTCTCTCTTTCTCTCTCGCTCTCTCTCTCTCTCTCTCTCTCTCTCTCTCTCTCTCTCTTTCTCTTTCTCTTTCGTTATGGTTGAAATGGTATATTTATCATTTGGGGGTGGGTTTAATAATAATATCGTCCTTGCACTGATGAAAAATAACAGTGGTGTATGAGTGACCAGAATTAAGAGGGACACGGTGGATCCAGATGGCTTTCTAAAGTGTGTTACAGATGTGCAGCAGCCCAAGACAGACAACGAATGGCATAACATAATGAGGGAGGTGGGAAGAGGGACGTCAAATGACTCCTGTTTACTTTGTTCTTTAATGCCACCTGGAATAGCACAAACCTTAGTGCACCACGCCCTATGCCGGGTGCTTGGGTTGTTTGAGGGACACAGGGTTCAGGCAACCATGGTGAAAGTGGCGATAGTGAGGGTGCTGTGGTAAAAGAACAGGAACAGTTGCGATGTAAATTAAAACCTAAATTACAGAAGGAATGCACTGTTTTTAACAACAATAAGGCGGTTAAAGGACTGGCAGGGAGACTGATGGGATATTTGGAGGAAACAGTGTTGAATATTTATAAGACATTCTATGATGTGTGGAAAAGATATGAGAAACAATTGACATGGATAAAGCAACATAAGCAAACCCACTAAAGCAGAAATTTACACAGTTCTCCATGTGTTTCAGGGGCACTGGAAGCATACCCGTTGGTACTCATGGAAATTGAAATAGGACACCAGATATTCCAGACCTCAATGGGGGAATGCCAGTGCTCATGTATCTGTTTTGGAGATGTGGGGGCCTCGCATATTTCTAGCTCCCACCATTGTGCAGGGCTCTCTGCTTCCTAGCAACTAGACGGCCAAGTCCATGAACCCCACCCACCAGCAGGCCCACCAGTCACTGGGTCTCCACCGCCATAAACGCTCAAACTATTTTTCCCAAGACTCAACAAGGAAGCGCAATGCCATTGCCGAGCAGTATTGGCTGTTCACCAAGACAGAGACATTCTTCACCTCTGTGCTCACTCCAGGAGTACAGGCAGCAGAAAACTCCAAGTGGATACAAATAACACACTGGGAAATGATACAGCTGGAAAATGACACAAAGCATGGACTACTTTATCGACTTGCTCATCACCATGGAGGGCGGTGTGTGTGCGAAAAAAGGAAGTTCCTGTTTTATATACATTCCACCCTATGATTCAGATAACAGATCCCTGACAAGTACAATTGTAGCCCAGCATGGTCTACGCACTGTAATGAAAAAGGAAGATGGGGTTGGGGTGGAGCAAAATTGGTTATTACCAATATTCGCATGGGTGCTGTCATGGCTGAGGACTCTTTGCAAAGTATTGACTCCTGTCCTTGTCATGGTACGTATAACTTGTTGCTGCTGCCAATTGATTGTAAGGTGCTGCACGAAGACGCTGCCCAGAGGAACGACTATAATGTCCCTAACCTATAAAGCAGGTGAAGACACTACCCTCTTGAAACATGTGCACACACAGACAGACGAATGGAATGGTGGAATAGAGCCCCGTATGGTAAGGATAGAGGGGCAACAGAGGTAAGTTCCCATCCCATGGAGTCCAATAGGACTCCATGGGATGGGAACTACTGAATCATGGGCACCTTTGTTAATGGTGACAGTGATTCGATCATTTCTCTGCCGGTAGGGGCCTGAAATCCCGGCAGGCCAGGCCTGCCAGTAGTTCACTGCCCCTACCGGCAGACTCGGAGTGAGCAGGTCCGATAAAAATGCCAGAGCCGGTAGTAACAGCGTTTTTTCCAGCATTTTTACCAGACCGTAATGAGGGCCAGTCTTTTTTGCAGTGGAGAGAGTTAGATTGTGACACTGTTATATTAGGACAAGCTTCTTGTTAGTGTTGAGTATATGGCTGAAGTGCCAGGTAGTGCAAGCATTTAGTTGGGTAGATATTGTTTTTATTAACAGAAGGGGCACCTGCCCCATTAGCCAGAGCTTTGCCACCTTGAATTGGGCCTAATTAGAGTTTGTGCCTCTCTGTCAGTAATAAGCGCTAGGACACATTGCTGAGCTTCTGTCCTGTTAGTTTGTCTAGACTTTATTCCTAACCCCTTCCCAGTGAGTGTACAGACAACCAAGGCATTGGAAGATGGGTGAATAGCCACCCAAAGATGGGCTATTGTTGTAACACCCTTCCCAGATGCTTCAGACAGGCGATAGGTAATGCTATGCTCCCAACATTAGATAAATGTAAAAGCAGTAAAGGACATGTTTTGGCATGAACAAGGCCCTGAGGCAAGACCTAGCTAGGGTGTTGAACTAGATTGTGGTTATACTACCCCCAGTGAGAATCCAGAACAGGACTGCACAACTTGTCCTTGGCCTCAAGTCCAGGAATCATATCTCTCAAGCACTGAAATAGCTGCATTGGCTCCCAGTGGTTTCAAGGATTAAGTTCAAGACCCTCTGCATTGTCCACAAGGCCTTCTGGGGACTG
Organism: Ambystoma mexicanum; assembly: GCF_040938575.1. NCBI lineage: Eukaryota > Metazoa > Chordata > Amphibia > Caudata > Ambystomatidae > Ambystoma > Ambystoma mexicanum. The sequence goes on along the minus strand of NC_090937.1, from coordinate 586,237,218 downwards.
GGTCCTCAATACCTCCAACTCTATCTTCGAAAATAACTCCCTACTCAAGCTCTTTGCTCCTTTACCTCCAACTCCCTCAGGGTCAATCGCTTCTCCAAGCAACAAGTTGGTGGTAGATACCTTTCTTTGGCTGGGGCTTCCCTCTCGAACAGCCTCCCCGCCTCTCTGGAACTCGAGGAGCACCATCTTCAGTTACGGAAGTACCTCAAAACCTTCCTCTCTACTTCTGCCTTCTCTCTTCCTCTCCCCTGCTGATTTCCTGTCTGATGCTGCACTGGTCACCTGGCTATCCTCTGATTTCAGGCCCAGGTTCATACCCGCCCAGTTGCACACCTGCACTGCCTCCCAGCGACCCCTGCACTTGGGTCTGTATCTGTACCCCTACAGTCCCCCAACCTGGACTTTTGGACATCTACTGTCTGCACTTACCCTTGCAGCTGCCACCTGCTGGCCGCACTTATCGTTATTGTTTTGATCCCATGTACAGCACTGCCCCCACCCCTTTCCAATGGCACTTTTCCCCTCCCCCTCCCCTGCACTTGTGCGATCTCAATATCACTTGTCCTAGTGAGATCATTGTGTCTGTCCTCCCTCTGTTCCTCTTCCTTGTCTCGTCTTGCCTTGAAACACTAGTGTATAGGCGTGTTACAAATGCCATACCATATCATATCAAATCTGATAATTTAAATGAGTCCTCAAGAGCTTTACCTTAGCTGCATTCTTATGAAACCACCTGGATCCTGCTAGAAATATGGGAGGACATGTGCTAGGAAAGCAGCATTTTTCAAGATGGGAGACAAATGAGTTGTTGCCAAATTTACAACTAAAAGGTCTGAGAATCGCTGAGGGGTTCCAAGTTGTCTGGTTTCATGAGAAAGTATTGTGTCCAAATATAAAACCAGCCGTATTTGTACTATTTGAATGATAACAAAAACATTGTGCAACTATATGCCATTGAACAGATTGAAAATGTAGGGACTGTAAGTGGCACAAATGCCACATAAAATGTTTTCAACTTGTGATTCATGCTTGGGGCTGTTAGAAGGAGGAAAGAATCCCTGAGCATAGCTTGTGAGAGACTCATACTTGCAAGATTTCTGTTGGACAAAGTAGCAGAGACTCAGAGAGTTGTAAGGCACTATTAAGTGCTGCCTCTTGAAGCAACTGAACGAGACACGTTCCACCATATGATACTTGAAAGAAAGATCAAAGACTCCTTGCCCGAGGACAGACTGTACAACACTTATGCTCATGTGGATTTTGTGGGGAAAATAGTAGAGATTTAGGGAAGGGGGCTACCATTCAGTGTCTATTCCATGAAGTAGTAAACAAGACACATGTCATCATGTGCTTCTTGGGAGGAGGAGTATAAGGAGCATAACATCTCTGAGGACAGCTTGTGCAAGCCTCACATTCACTGGATCTTTGTGAGGAAAAGTAGCAGAAAGTCAGGCAGGCAGGCAATACCAGTGGTTGTATCTGTGTTCAAGTGAATTAATTAACCAAATGTTATTGGGTGACACATGCAAGGAGAAGAAGAAATATTTATTGCCTGAGGACAGATTATGCGAGACTCATGCTCATATGATTTCTTGGGAAGAAAGACACAGAGATTCAGTGATGTAGGGATACCATTTAGTGTCTATCTCTTGAAGTGAGTGAGCACAACATTTGCCATTAGCTGATATCCGGGGGGAGGCGAAGGAGGAACAAAGAATGCCTGAAGGAATCTTGTTTCGGCTCAGGATCAAGTTATTTATGTTGGGGAAAGTAGCAAAGATTCAGGGAAGCTGGAGATTCTATTCTATATATGTCTTGTGAAGTAATTTAATGTGAAACATTCTATAATGCTACAAGTGTAGAAAGAGCAGGAAATTAAAGTAATCCATGGAGGCATTTTGTGAGAAGCTCAAGCTTGAATTATTTTTGTGGTAGCATGTAACAGGATTCCAGAAGGCAGGTGAGCTATTGTGGGAATCTTGAGCTTGAATTATTTTTGTTGTAGCATGTAACAGGATTCAGGAAGGCAGGTGGAATATCAGTAGCTAACTCCTGAAGTGAGAAAATTAGTAAAATTTGATTGACTGATATTTTTGTTAAGAAGCAGCAGGAGCAAGGAATCATTGAGGTCAAATTGTGGGAGAGCCAAACTTGCTTGATTGATTAGGTGGAACCTATTCGATATCAACTCACTGACACTACTCTCAACAGACAAGCAAATCACAGAAAACAAAAAAGATTCACTGCAACCAGGTCAATGCAAGATTGATGTCAAATTAAAGCACAGGAATATAAGATCTCTCCAGTTTAGATGGAATTGACATCCTATTCATCACCAAAACCTGGCTAATGGAAGAGTTCAAGGAAGTTGCACATCAATCCCTAAGCCAACCGAGAAGGAAAAAGAGAAGGGGATCTCACTGTTGCATACAAATACTACTTAAAGTGCTGTGAGGTCATGCACATGGTAGCGGTGCACTGTATAAGTCAACATAACACAAAATAATATAACATAAAGACCACAACAGCACCATCATTAAATATCCCAAATTGTGAATAACTCCTCCACCACCAGCTCGCAGTGGATCACCATACCAATATTTAATTGCTCGTCATCTACAGACTGTCCTCATACAGTCCAACTTTCAAGGCATCATTTGTAGATGCCTAACCACATAAAATGACCACCTGATGATAGAAGGGGATTTCAATATATGGCTTGAAGACCAAAACATCAACTTAGCTAAATAACTAACCTCACAACTATCAATTATGCATCTATCACAATTATTGAACGGAGCGACCAGCTCAGCTTGGCACACTCTAGATGCAATTTTCTGCAAAACAAATCTGGTCACAAGTGCACTCCTAATTGACATACTATAGAGTGGCCACCTTATAACACAATTTGTGATCCACCATCCAACAAACCACCTAAACACTTCCTTAATTCAGAAAAGTAACTTAAACTAAATGGCATGGAGATCAACACCAGTCTAGAAGACACAAAACTACCAAGCTCCCTTTTAGACCCACTCCACACAGATAGAAGAACTGAGATAATCCAAAAATGGATCATAGAAGCCCCAAATACTGTATCACAGAAAAATACGATCACCCCTTGTCAAGCTAACCTGAACCATAATAAGAAGTGACATCGACCAAGATGTCTGCTCACTAAACCCAACTGACCTCTGACACTGGGCAGACCCAAGTTATACCCCAAGGTGTTTGCAGAGTGTTAGAATGAGGTGGGGAGAGAGGACAGTGTAGTAGTTGCTCGCGCTTCCGCGAGCCCTTGTCAAAGGTTCTAAAGTGTGGAATGTTGATGTGTTCACGTTCGGGGTGGCGGTTGGTTTTGGAAAGGAAGGAGCTGGGAAGAGATGATGTACGGCGTTCGGGTTTGAAGAATAAATACATATTTAACCTACCTGTGGAGATCCACGTTATTACACTGGCGACGAGGCTCTTCAAACCCGACCCACGCGCCTTGCCAGCCGTACATCATCAGGTGCCTCAGCTGGTTTTCCGGGCTGCGCCCCCGGACGTGGTCGAGCGCGGCCCCCGGCGTGATAAGTGTCAGCTGGGCCAGCGCTACCTTGCTTTCAGCGGCCGGCCGAGCCGCGCTCCCGGAGGAGGTCGAGCGCGGCGCACGGCAAGGAGTGCAGCCGTGCTTACGGCTGAGCGGCCGCTGTCACTATGTAGAAGATCCTGCCGAGCCGCGCTCCCGGAGGAAGTTGAGCGCGGCTTGAGGGAGGGTGCGGCTGACGCCGTGCAGTGGATAAAGGGACTGAAGAGCAGTACAGGTGAGAGGTGGACCCTGGGAGGGGGCACAGCCTGGCGCTCTTCATAGCTGGGAAGGCGCTGATTGCACACGGATGTCCTGCTGTTCGGCTCCGCCCACTACATGAGGAAGAGAGCGGAAGGATTCCTGTTCATAGGTGGGTGTGGCTGCATTGCTTGAACTGCAAGGAGAGGAAGTTAACTCCTTGTGTGCGGACATTAAAGGAACTGCACTTTCTGTTTACCACAATTTTTCAAGAGGAGGGAAGTGACTAGAGCCTGCCTGTGTAACAGTATTGTGCAACCCATTCCACTTATTTTCTGCAAAAAGGGTTTGGTGTGGAGTATTTCATCTTACTAGTCAGCCGTGTGGGACAAGGTGTACGTTATAGCACCTTATTATTCACGGAAGTGCGCAGAGATTTTCACTTGTTTCATAGCATTGACCCCTGTCAGTGACTATGTCGGTTCCAGTGACCATGCAGCACAGCAATGCTCGTCCTCCCCAAGCCTTCCTCCCCAATCCGGGGGAGCCCCCCATTGCATGGGAACTTTGGGTGGACACTTTCAAGGTATACCTCAGAGCGTCAGGTGGTTCCAGAATGTCTGATGATGACAAGGAAGCGACCCTACTCAATTGCCTTGGTACGGAGGGTTTGAGGGTGTTCAGGCACCTTCCGGGCCAGGATGTTTTGGCTTTGTCTTCAGGAGAAGGAGATGGAGAAGGGGGGCAGGCAGTGATTTTGGCATTTGAGACCGCTCTTAAAAAGCTTGAGACACGTTTTGGCAAAAGAGCTAACATTGTGCTTGAGAGGTATCATTTCTTTTCAAGGGCACAAGGTCCTGGCGAGAACATTGATTCGTATGTGACGGCACTGCGCACCCTCATTTCTACGTGTAAGTTCACGGGCATGGCAGAAGAATACATTCGTGACCAGATCATGATGAGGACTAGTGACTCAAAAGTTAGGGAGAGGTTATGGACAGAGAAGGATCCTCCGTTGGAGAAAGTAATAGAAATAGCTTGTGCCCTGGAGGAGTCAAGGAAGAGCGTCAAGGAAGTGACGGAAAAGGCGGACATTGTACACATGGTTCAGCCACGCAAGAATGAAGAAAATCGGGCCAGGGACAAGGATCAAAGAGTGACGCCAAATAGCAGAGATTTCTGCAAGAAATGTGGTTGGAGGGGTCATGTTGCTGGTGCTAGGGAGTGTCCTGCTTCTGCTGTTGTGTGCAGAAAATGCAAGGGAAGAGGACATTTTGCCCGCATGTGTAAGGCTATTCCACAGAAGGAAGTTGTGCGGATGGTGGCCCCTGAAGAAGACGATAGTAATGTAACGGTTGTAGGATATGTTAGTCCCTCTGTTATGGCGGATGTGCTTCCAAAAGAAGGTGCGCTGTTGAGTGTGGGACCATCGGAAAAAAGTGCGTGGGCTACCCTTAATGTGAATGGAGTTCCCCTCAGTGTGTTGGTTGACACGGGTTCTCCTTATACTATGATTTCCCCTGAGATGTACAAATCCAAGTTCCATAAGGAGGTGTCTAGTCTGAATCCGTCTGATATTAATCCTTGTGCGTATGGCCATGTTCCGATTAAAGTATTGGGATATGAGTGGGTTGATATTGAATTTCATGGCCGGAAAACCAGAGGAAAAATGTATGTAGCTTGTAAGGGTGATCCGGTTATTGGCTGGGATGAGCAGGCTGCCCTGGAGATGGAGATTTGCCCTGGCAAAGCTGTCCCTGTTTTGTGTGTGAGCAAGGGAAGAGAAGGTGGTTTGAGTGAAGGGAGTGCGTTGACAGCCGATACTCTCCAAAAGAAATTTCCGTCAGTTTTCTCCTCCGTCCTGGGCAAGTTGCGAGGTTTCTCACACAAGATCGTGCTCAAGAGGAGTGATGTTCCCGTTGTGCACAGAGTTAGGCGTGTACCCATCATGGCACGTGAAGGTCTCCAGACAGAACTTAAAAAGCTGATGGAAGCTGGTGTAATAGAGGAGGTAGAATCTTCAGAGTGGTTAGCCCCGGTTGTATTGGCACGTAAATCCGATGGTGGTATGAGGATGTGTGTTGATCTAAGAGATTTAAATTCAAGCATCTGGATAGACAGGCATCCCTTACCAAATATACATGAAATGCTTTCACTTGTGGGAGGGGCATCTTGTTTCTCCACCTTAGATTTGTCCTCTGCCTATCACCAGGTGGATCTACACATCGAATCACGACCTCTTACTTCGTTCATTACGCCATTTGGAGCTTTCCGTTTCCGGCGTATGCCATTTGGTTTGGCATCCGCCTCCGCTGTTTTCCAGCGGGTGATGCAAAAGTTGTTTTGTGGAGTGGATGGTGTGGAGTATTTCCAGGACGATATCTTGGTGTGGGGTAGGTCACGTGAGGAACACAATGAGAGGATTCTACGAGTTTTGGGCATTTTGGAGAAGAGTGGTATGACGGTCAAATTGAGTAAGTGTAAGATAGGGGTGGAGAGTGTGACTTATTTAGGACACACACTGGATGCTAAGGGGATACATCCCAAGGCTGAATTGGTGAAGGCGTTATGTGAAGTATCTCCACCCACCAGTAAAGACCAATTACGGTCGTTTTTGGGATTGGCTGAATATTATAGTAGGTTCATTCCCACGTACTCCGACAAGACAGTAGCCATGAGAGCGTTGCTCAAAAAGGGCGTACGTTTTGAGTGGTCAGAGTCGTGCCAACTTGAATTTGAAGGCTTGAAGGCTCAAGTGGACCAGGCTCCATCGTTAGCTTCCTTTTCTCCATCTAGGAAGACAGTTTTGACAGTGGATGCTAGTGAGTATGGTGTAGGGGCGGTTCTTGAACAGTGTTTTGATGGATCGTACCGCCCCATTGCTTTTGCGTCTAGGGTTCTTAGTGAGGCAGAACGTAGATATGCTGTCATAGAGAGGGAGGCCTTGGCAGCTATCTGGGCATCCAAACATTTTAGAACATTCTTGTGGGGAGTAGAATACACTATACGCACCGATCATAAACCCCTAGTGCATGTTTTGACATCTAAGGGTTTGTTCCAGGCATCCTCTAGAATGATGCGCTGGATGGCAGACATGAGTGAGTATAATTTTAAGGTGGAGTATTTACCTGGCACTAAAAATATGGTTGCAGATGGTCTCTCTCGTTTTCCCCGCCATGATGTAAGTGTGGAAAACTCAAAACAGGCTGTGACGAGTGATGAATATGTGTTGGTGGCCAAGGTGTTTCCGGCCGTCAATGAGCAGGAATGGGGTAGAGAGTGTGCAATGGACCCTGTGTTGAACAACATCAAGGCTGCTCTCGCTACCGGTGCTGGCATGGATGAATTGGACAAGTCGTTCGGACAAGTATGGTCTGAGCTGTCTGAGGGTCCGTGGGGCATTGCCAGGGGTACCAGGTTAATACCACCTGAATCTCTTAAGGCCAAGTTGGTGGAGTTGGCTCATGAAGGGCACATTGGTAGATCTATGACGAAAAGAAGGCTAAGAGAAGGGTATTGGTGGCCCAAGATGGATGAGGAGGTGGAGAAAGTAGTTAAGGATTGTGTGGCTTGTTCAGTCAGTGATAAAAGTAGGACAACGTCGCCCCAACCCGTACAGCCTGTGGAAGTGCCGCAAGACGTGTGGTCAAAGGTGGCCGTAGACATTATGGGTCCCATGGACACTTTGGGTGGAGGTTTCAGATATTTTGTAGTGTTAGTTGACTATACATCTAGGTGGGTGGAGGCCACGGCTTTGTCCTCGGTCACCACTGAAAAGGTGATTGACTTCTTGTCAGCAGTGTTTGACAGGGAGGGGGTTCCTGCTGGAGTAGTCACCGATAATGGTCCCCAATTTCTATCAGTCGCCATGCAAGAGTTCTTCTCCAAACTAGGAATTCGTCACCATAGGGTGGCTTTGTACAATCCAGAGGCCAATGGATTAGTTGAGCGGATGAACAGGTTCGTGAAAGGGGCGGTTCAGTTGGCCCTCGCAAATGGTCTGCCGTGGTGCAGTGTTGTGACTGAGGCTCTAAAAGCTTATAGGGTTACCCCTTCATCATTTACTGGGGTGTCTCCGTTTGAATTAATGAGAGGTAGAAAACCAGGATCTAAACTCAGGGTGGCCGCTCTTGGGGGTGGTGTACAAAGTTGCATCAACATGCAGGAAGTTCTTGACAAGGTGCGTGTTAAACAATCCCGTTTTTGGGAATCTCAGCTTAAAAAAAAGAAACCCCTGCGTGTACAAGTTGGTGATTTTGTAGTGGTGAAAAATCCAAGATTTGTAGCAAAGGGTTTGTCCAAATTTATGAAGCCATGTGTTGTGACCAAAGTAGGTCATGGATATGTTAAACTGCAAGATGGTACCAGATGGAGTTTGAGGAGGGTGGTCCTTGTTAAGGGAAAGCTGGCGGATACTAAGGACCAGTGTTGTGAGGGAGGTGGTGATACAGTTGGAATTGGTCCAGAATGTGCGTCTGAGAGTGTGGTTCCCCTACAGAGTGATAGGGCTGTGGCAGTTCATGGGCAGGCTACTCGGGTGGGGCATGGAAGTATGGAAGTGTCTGCCTCGGGAAGTGATGATATTGCGCCATTAGAGGGAGCACATTGTGCAAAGGGGGAGGATGAATATTCTGAGTGTGATTCTGATAAAGGTGCTTTTGGTTTGACTGGTGTGGAGACAAGGGTTGCAGAGGAGTCTTCAGTGTTTGTATCAGATAATGCGGGTTTGGTTCCAGACGGAAGGGGACTGTGTGAGGATTCTGCATTAGCGGAAGCCTCCAACAAGGTGAATATTCGCCCGACCAGAATAAAGAAGATTCCAGCGAAGTACAAGGATTTTGTTTTAGAATTTGCAGATGATTAATTCCTGGACTGTAAATAATTAGCAATATTCCATATATATATATATATATGTCTCTTACTGCATATTACTGATTCTTCCTTACTTTCCAATTTCCTTATTTATGTTCATAATTAATGAATCTTCATTTTGTGAGGTTTACAGGGGGAGATGTGTAGTAGTTGCTCGCGCTTCCGCGAGCCCTTGTCAAAGGTTCTAAAGTGTGGAATGTTGATGTGTTCACGTTCGGGGTGGCGGTTGGTTTTGGAAAGGAAGGAGCTGGGAAGAGATGATGTACGGCGTTCGGGTTTGAAGAATAAATACATATTTAACCTACCTGTGGAGATCCACGTTATTACAACAACACAATCCCCCAGGCTGAAAAAGGAAGGAGAGATATGAGTAAAGAGAAAAGTGGTAAAACAAAACCAAAAGTGTATAATAATCTGATCCAGTCACCTAGGGCAAGAAGGATGTTGAGGGTGAACCAAGTTGGCAACTGGATCTGGTTTCCCCTGAAGCACTGAGTTCATCGATTAGGAGACCCGCACAGACAGCCCGAGGCATGACAACAATACAAACATAACGCAGGCGGCTATCCCAATGACATGAGGATGTAACTGGACTAGGAAGATGGGTGTGTGAGGAAGTCAGAAAGGTTCCATGTGGTAAACCACCCAGTGTAAAGGGAAGGCAGGATCTAGAGAGGTAAGAGTCCCAAGGAAATCCAATTCAATTCAAACACTACCAAACACTATCCAAAAGCGGTATGGGGGTAGGCAGAGGTCAAAGTGTTGCAGTCACACAATAATCAAGGCAGAATCTAAAGAGAGGTCAAGCAGCAGGCAAGGGTGATACATAGGCAGACAAGAAATGATTAGGAATAGGGAAGGGAGGGGCACTGGGAAAAACAGATGGTAGGGAATAGGAGAAGCAAGGACAGCAGCTACAGTGAGAAGCAGGCACAGAACAAGAGTGCAGACTTACTCTACTGTGGACCGCTGAAATCCATATCCTGTGTCTTCTTATTCCAAATACAGCGTCCGCTGCCTGCAACATGTGCCACAGCATGCCAGAGGAATATGGCATTGGCTGATCAAAGCAGCAGTGCATTGCCGGCACTGAATCAGGGCATGTTGGGACACATAATTCCTCCATGCCGCATCGTCTCAGGTCAGAAACCCTGACAGTACCCCCATCTCACATGGGCTGACATCTGGATGGCCAAAGATGAGAAAGGTAGAGAAATGTGGCTACCAAGAAGGGGCATGACATTAGTAGCAGGTTCCCAGGTATGGTCCTCAGGCCCTTATCCCTTCCAGTCTACGAAGAAGTACAGATGCCCACAACAGATCTTAGCATCAACTAGGACCGTACCTCATACTCATTGGATCCATTGATCTGTAAAAGGCTGGTTTTACATGAGACAGGCAAGCATGATATCAGTAGTGGGGGTTGTGCATCTGGGGTTTTATTTTGGGGCCTATAAAGGGTATAAAATGGGGCTAGATATTCTGCTCCATAAAGCAGCACAGCTACAGTGCCAGATAACGAAAATAGACCACGAGTTTTGCAGATTTTCGATCAAACCTGCCATTATGTTTTTCAAAGGGAAAATAGTCCCAAAAATAATCTATGGCATGGAACTGCAAAAAGAAACAATAGCCAACTCACTAGATCAATTTCAGGGCATATTGTAGAGAAAGACCATCTGTGTTTCAAATGCAGCACCATTGGCAGCTACAAGATACAAACTTGGGGCCATTTCACTAAAAGCACGGCTTGAGTGATGTTTACTAACATTGTCTTCCAAATGTATGGCTCCCCGACCTGACTCCCTATACCAGACTAGTGGAGGTTCCTTTGCTGTTTTACAAAACTCCAAAGGTAAATCTGACTATCCGGGGCTTTTCCGGAGCAGATGTGAAGCAATTCTGTTGCAAATTGGTACTGATCTAGAGAACCTAATCAGTAATCCCCTGAAAGTAAAACAATCTCTGCTGCATCTTGATTGGATAATGACAACAGAAGCCTTTCATTCTTACACTACAATGAGCCACCTTGTCCATGAGAACAAACGCATGAGAAACTCTCTCAATATTGTTAACACAATTCCCTAATCATTACCTTAGACTGCTGATACTTAGGCTACGATGGAATCTGCTCTTCACCAAAGAAATATTGTTCAGAAGAGGGCTCCTTACAGATAACAAGTTGGGGTGTAGATTTTGTAGACTTGCACCAGAAACATCTAAGCATCGGGTATCAGACTGTGCAGCACTAACAGCGCTGGAACATACATTTGCTACCTTTTCTAAAATACAAACCAAATGCAGCACTGACACTATCTGGAAACAATGCCGAAACATACAAAATGTTCATGAGGGTTTGCCCTTAGCTAGGTTCCTAAAAAGTCATAATATTCTGTAATTTAGTCTGGTACAAACTATCAAAGAACCAATACTCTGTGTATGTTCTGTTAAAACTTGAAGTGGGAGGAACATTTGAAGTGGGAGGAAGAAAGTGTATAAGTTTATACGTTTCTTAACCTTTTAATCTAATTTGTCTTCTTTCTTCTTGTCTGTTAGTATTATTAACTGTTGGATTGAATTAGGATTATTTTAATATTGGAAAATTTTAATTACGATTAAGCTTCAAGGTATGTATATATCATATCTAAATACACGTGATGAACTGTGTTCTTTCAAACTGTTTTGCTCTCTTTTATACTGTAAAGGTTTAATTTAAACCAAATACAATGAAATTAGAAAAAAGATATCAGTAGTGACACGCAATAGACTAAATAGCTAAGGACAGGAATGGGGCAAAGATAAACATACAGCCACTGGACTGATGACTTTAATGATTGAATATAGGCCAACATATTTACGCAACAATTTGATGGCCCTGTGTAAGTACAGGAGCGGAGTAGATAAGCAAACTCTGTCACCAATGGCATAGTCAGGGGCCTTGAACCTGTGTTTTCCTGCCTGCTTCTTCTTTCTGTGTCTCCTTAGATATGTCTCCTTAGATGCAAGGAAGCTTTCCAATACTTTTGCCTGTTCAATACCTTAGGAGCCTACAAGCTCACTAGCTGCCAGAAGCATAGCCCTTAAGGGAGATTCTCCAAAAGCATTTTATGATGGTAACTGTAAGAAGAAAAGAACAATGATGTTCGGATAGGCACATGTGATGCATTATTACATGCAAACTAGGCCCTATTAATTATCTTAAACAATTATCATGGTTCTCCAAACAAAAACACCTAAGGTATTGCTCCAAGGTTTTGTTCAGTCATTTGGTCTGACCATCAGTTTGAGGAAGATAGGCTGACAAGAACAGAAGGCCTACCATCCGATCATGCAAGCTGTTGCTTATTGTCGTTCACATCTCCAATAGCACATGCTGTGAGTGTGTGGGTATACCAGAAATGCACATGGTCAATTGAATGCATCCTCCTGCCATTGTTCCACAGTCCTGTCACATGCACCAGTACAAGTACTTGCATGGGTATCATTACTGTGAACACCTAATGAGATCAATAGAGGACGTTGCACTTTCACTTCCACCCACTCTCACAGTGGTGAAAGAGCAGAGGTGCAGATATTCTCTACTGAAGTTCTGGGAATAACAATAAACTGAACAGTAGGGGCCAGCATCCACTGATCGCAATGAGCCAGAAAAGCCAGAGTTGTGAATAACTCCTTAGTACCAGATTTTGCTTGCAATATTCTAGTGTCAAAACTTTCTTTTTTACCTTTCCTTATTTCAATTTTGTATTTAGTGGAAGCGTTGATGAGGGCTGCTTTATTAGCCTGTGATGGTGTCAATCTCCAGGAGGATTCGTACCTACATTTTTTGTTCCTCAGTGATTTCAGGTATGGCGTGAACCAGGCATTTAGATGTGTGCTAGGCCTGCTATTTCTCAGTTTCAGTGGGACAATAGTATCCAGGGTGTTAGTCATAGCTGAGTTGAATTTGTTAACTAGTGATGTAGGGTCTAGTGCGTCAGGTAGCATGTTTAAGGTTGGGAGGATAAGTGGTAATAGCCTGTCTGTAGTTATGTTTTTGTTATCTCTGGTTGGCATGGGTGGCGCTAGTGTATTATCCTGAGGATGGGTAGTTTTAGCGTTTATGGAGAATGCTATAAGAGCATGATCAGTCCAAACTTGTGGGCTGATAGCGGTAATAGTTATGTTACATTTATGGTCAGATATCCAGTCAAGTGTTCGACCTTTCTCGTGGGTGGGCTGTGATAATCTTTGGGTAAAACCAAGTTCTGTGAGGACATTGGCTTTACTAGTCACCTGCAGATCTTTGTGGTCATTGAAGCCTAAGTTCAAGTCTCCTAATAGGATGGCCTGTGATGAATTTTTTAAGTTGTTTGAGAGGATCATAGAGATGTCCTCTTCAAATGATCCGATGGGACCAAGTGGTCTATAGATAAGGTGTATATTAATAGATTGAGAAGAGTATGTTAGGAGTTTGACGGTTAAAGACTCACGTGATTTGGTATGCAGAGGTATTTCTACTTTTATGGTTAGGTTATTTGGTTCTATCTTCTCTGAGGATATTGTAGTTAGGGGGCACAGCAAGCATCAAGACTGGGCCAGCCGCTTGGTGTAGCCAGGTTTCGGTTATAGCTAAGAAATCATAATCACCTGTTTGGATGATCTCAGCAATTTCAGTTGCATGGGCTATTAATGACCTGGCCTTAATAAGCGCCCCTTTGAAGAAAGTGTTCAGTTAAGGTGGTGAGGGACTGGCAAGTCTATTATTGTTAGTTAGGCTGGAACATAATTTGCAATATTTAATAGTATTATGGTTATGGTTGATATCAACCTTAGTAGAGGAGATGTTTTGTTTAGTGGTAGCCTTTTGACAGTTTCTACTGTTGCCATATACAGTAAAATGCCTGGCTAGTCGTTTGTATATTTTGGGTAGTCTTGAGAGTAATTTAGCATTTCTATGTGCGAGGTTGCATGGAATGTTAGTCATAGTAAGGATGGGAATGGGTGACTTTTCAAATGGTTGGTCAGAGTCTAGGGTGGTCACAGGTAGACTCATATCCCTAAGCAACATTGTGGTAGTCATAGCTTGCTGTGGGCGGCTTGTTAGCAACTTTGAGGACCAAAGAATGGACAGATAGAGGAGAGTGATGAGCATTCTGCCCTGAGGGTGAGTAGCTGTTTCTAGTGGCAAGCGGCAGTGCTGGCTAGATAGTCCCTGGGCAAGTTTAATTTGGAACAGTTTCTGGCATTGTGATAGTAGGCAATACCTTGGCTAACTGTGGAGCAGTTAGTAATTGACTATGTTAACAACAAGCAATTAGCTTTACATTTCTCCTAATATAATAACTGCTCCTATATAGGGTCAGAGGAGCAGCCTTATTAGAGACATCTGCTAGCAAACAATGGTCATAATATGGAGTATGCATTTTTATCATAAGTACAGTTCATGAATACTGATTGGCAGACATTCTAATTCTAGTTGACAGGTAATAGAACTGTTATGTAGCATAGGCTAGCAATGTTTTGCATTTTTAGTAGGCAAGTATTCTTCAGTCAGTCTCAGAATATAGCCTAGAAGCAATTAACATTTGGACTACACTCTAACAGGCATACTAAAGTAATAGTTAGTGACATCAGTAGTTACATTAGAATTTAGAACTGCGAGGCGAGGGTACACGGAGGTTACCAGTACGTACAGTATACATACAGTTACAAAATTTGAACATGGTTCGATAGGCATACGGGACTTGCAGAGTGTTTGTTATTATTATTTGACAGGAGATGGCCAGAAAAACTGCTGAGAGGGGCTGAGAGCGAGGGACTAATGCACAAATGGAGTTTGTTGAGCAAGGATCTTATTTATGTAGTGATGTGGGATCCTGAGATGTTCTATCAGGATTGCAGTTGACTTGGTGCGTTATTACATTTGCAATATGCATGGATCATTTCAGAGCATCCAAATAAGAGGAGGAGTTACAGACAGGAAGTAGCTAAAGGGCTACAAGGACAGGAAGTCAGAAGCACTACAAGACAGTGACTACATTTTGGGAAATGTAGTTTTTAACAAAAAAAGAAAAAGGTTTCTTTATTTTTTTCTGTTTTAAGTTAAAACTGCTGCAGAGTAAATTAAAGAAGTTGAAGCATATTGCTAGCCTCCATGGCTTTAATAGAATCAAGGCTCCCAGCGATGTAAGTGTGGAAGCCTAGGTAATCTTCTTTTTGATGTTCTTCCCCTCACTCTGGCAAGAAATGTTACATGTGTTTATTTCATACAAGGTAGTCACTGAAATCCTATATTAGTGTTCTATGTTTTCCAAATGAATTGGATATCGGCATTCCAACATGCGTTGTAATTCTGGCCCTTAATCCCACAAATGATCTATCAATCTTCTGTCTCTGTCTCTGTGACTGACAATGATAATAATCGTAACAGTGGGCCTCATTATGACCCTGCCAGTCCGGAAACACTGGTTGCAGTAAACCCGCCGCCACCATTGTCTCCGGACCGGCAGACAACGAGTTCAGCAGGCGGGTGGCCTTACTCCTGCCAGGTCTGACCTGGCGGGAGTAACGCCACCCGCCTGCTGACGGAAATGGAAAACACTGCCACCTTTGATTAGGGTGCCAGCGTTTCTATGGTCCCCATCCCCATGGAGTGCTATGGGACTCCATGGGAATGGGAGTAACATTATTCCACCTCCGGAATTACCGGACTACTGGGGCTGTAATGCCCCGGTATGTCTAGCAAGTCCGGAGGCGGGAATTGACTCCAGGTCTGGCGGCAGCCTGCCGGATTTTCCAGCACGGCTACCGCTGGACTCGGAATGAGGCCCAATGTGTTAAAACATGTTCAATCGTTTTTGTATTGTGCAATATGTCTGAGTAATTCTGCCCAGGCTCTGTCATTTCTGACAATTGTATATCTGTGTCTCCATGAGCTTTGCTAAGAGCTGTGAAGGACTCCAGAACAAGTGTTGCTTGTTGACAGAGTTTGAAGACAGGAAATGTTGATATACCTTCAGTGTCATTGTATTAATTGGACAATGGTTGAAAATGGCAAGAGAAAAAAACTTAGAGACACCCTGTAGGGCAAGAAGTGCCTTGATCCGCTACAAGCAAGCTATTTTGCAAGCAAAAACAGATTTTCTTCACAAAGAAATAAAGTCAGCAACTAAAATGCTTAGATAACTTTTTTCTATTGTCTCCAAATGTTTCCAATCTAGTTGTAAGGTTGCCACGATTGAATCTTCATTGGTACAGGACAATCTTTTTAACTTTTTTAATGAGAAAATCAAACTCATCAAAAGTGATATTGCAACTAAAACTCAGGCCTCAGCTTTGATTGCATCAAGACAGGCAATTGTCCAGCCTCCAGTGAAATCAACTGAGCCACAGACTTTGAGTTTGTTGCCCTTATTTGATTTTCATCAGGTATCAGAAAATGTGGTACATTTGTTGATCAAGGTATTGAAACCCACCAATGACTCCCTATTCCCTTTATCTGCCTATGCAGCAAAACATCTGCCGTTGGAAATAACACCTTTATTGACCAGGTTTCTTAATAAATCTCTGACCCAGGGGATAGTTCCTCAAAAACTAAAGCATTAAATTGTTAGGCCTCTATTGAAAAAACCCACCCGGACCCAGAGATCCTGCAGAATTATTGACCTGTTGCACGTATTTTGTGGCCCTCAAATATCCTTGAGAAGGTGGTCACTGGCCAGCTGCATGATTTTGTGGAACGAGAATTATTGTTGGACACTTTTCAGTCATGCTTCAGACCTAAGTTTGGATCCGAGACTGCCTTAATGTTAGTTCAAGATGATCTATTAGAGGCTGCAGATCGAGGTGAGCTTTCACTTTTGGTGTTGCAGAACCTATCCGTGACCTTTGATACAGTGAACCATCATATTCTCCTTGACTGATTGAGCGGTGTGGGTATGGTCTCTGGCCATGCCATTGGTTGGTTTGAATCATTTTTGACAAATCACCAACAACAGGTCAGGCTAGGAGATCTTGTTTCATATCCTATCAAGATGGGTTGTGGAGTACCACAGGGGTCCTCCCTCTCAGCTCTATTGTTTAATGCGCCCGTTAATGGAGATTTTGAAATGCCAAGAGATGTGTTTCCATTCCTATACTGATGATATTCAAATATTCATCAGGATTGTCAATTTCGACAAGCTTTTATAAAAATGCAACAGTGCCTAGAGGAAGTTAATGAATGTCTGGTAATCTGTGCCAATCGAATGCAGCTAAGAACAAGCTCATTCTGTTCAGACCAAGACATTTACTTATCACCGCCAAGGAACTGCCTATACTGACCCACCTGAGAGCCAATCTTAGGTTTCCTTCCAAGATTAAGAACTTGGGTTGTATATGGCAGAATAACCTTGGCAGTGAAGGTCAGGTTGGTGCCAAGGTTCAGGCAGTCTATTAATCCCTGAAACTTTTACGGCAGGTCTTGCCATACATTCCTAACGATGATCATGCCTTCTTGGCGGGCACTTTAACAAACACCCATCTTGATTATTGTAACAGCCATCTGATGGGCATCCCGTCTAAACAAGTCCAGAGGGTACAAAAAGCCCAGAACGCAGAAATTAGAAGCTTTTCAGGCTGGGCTAAGCAGCCTATGTCTCTCCTTCTCACAGTGCCTTGCTCTGGCTAGCGGTGGAGGAGAGTATTGGAGTTAAGGTGGTTTGCTTTATCTTTAAATGCTTGAATGGACTGGTTCCAGCATATTTGAGAGACGAGATCCAAAGCTATCAACCATTGAGATGTATACGTTCCAGAGACTGTTTACTTCTGTCTATTCCCCATCAGCTTGTATATCAAGGGGAGATAGAAGATTTGCAGTCTTTGGTCGGAAACTGTGGAACACTAGTCCCAGAGAAATCAGGACCCTTGAATCACTATCAATTTTGCAAATCTCTCAACAAGTTCCTGTTTAAATAAAAATTACAATCTCATTGTGGTTGCTTATTTCTGGTGTACCCCTGCTATGGGCTCAGTCCTGCTCCGTCTGAATTTATTGTTCCAGCTGCGCCGATATACGCTTTGTTCATCAAGAGCACTATATAAATGCCCAAATACAAAATACAAACACAAATACAATGCTATCCAATGATGTCCCCAAGGAGCAACACCTTTTTTTAATTGAGAATGTAAATATGGCACTGAACTGTGACATGGCTCACCATAAGAAGGACTTTGTTCAAGGGTTAACACACTACTGTTGACCACACATAGAGAGAGCCACACACACGTGGCCACTGTGGTTGGTCCTGAAGCACTAGTCTGGGACATTTCAATATGATTAATGGCTGTCTTCTGCAAGTATGGAGAGGGTTGGTCAGATACCTCAGAGTTATGTAGCTGAAATTATCTTGTCCTGGTATCTGGTAAAAAAACACGTAAAACAGTTTACAATTGGGACAATTACATGCATTGTTTCAATGCATAAAGTCTCATGCTGAATAAACCATAGACACAGATAATCTATGCAAACTTAATTGCATGCATTCCCTCCTTATCTACTGCATGTTTGTTGTCATGCGGATTTCCCCATACCCTGCTGGAATATGGCACAGGAACTGTGCGTCAGTATTGCCCTGCAGTGTAAACACACAGCACAAGTGTTCCTCCTGCTCGCAGCTGGCACTATTTTAATACCAACAGACAACTTGATTTTAACTCAATCTGCCTTGACCTGGAAAAACCAGGCACAATTAATTTATACTTTTCATTTTGTGGATGTTATCGAAAATGTGTTTAGAATCATATGAAATAACCCTCATGTATTTCCATTGAAATCAATGGGGAAATGGCACCTACATTCCTGAAATTACAGACATTTAATGAACAATAAAAATACAAATGATTGCCTATCTCCACTGTGCAGTGCATGGTAAAGCTCTCCTCTGGTTTGTGTGGCCATAACTGCATGCATTGAGTGAATCACTGATGACGCTCCTCTATATGAGAAAAGCCACATTCTCAGGAAAGATTCCCAAATAAGTGCACACTCTAGTACCTGTGCTATGTCATTTTATCACAGGCCAAAAATCTATAATCTTAGAACAAATCCGGAAAGAAAGTGTGACAGATTGCTATTCTCGAGGGTGTGAAATCCCTGGCCTTTATGATTTGTATTGCTATAAAATCACCTGGGTAATGGGGTTTCTACAGATAAAAGCCAATAGCATAGTAAAACCATGTCGCCCTGCTGCTCCAGTCTCCTGATAACTGCATCACCTGTTGTTCAGTGGCACAGGGCAAGCTCAAAAGTCACATGTGCAATCCTGACAACGTTTGTTACACAAACATCACTGCAGCCAGAGGTGTCAGTTTAACATCTTCCCATCTCATCTAAAATGTAATCATTGTTGCTTTCTCAGTCTGGTGGCAGGGTAATCTCTAAGGTAAGCCATACTTGGTTATGGAATGGTGACTGATAAGACCACACCATTATCAGATGTGAGCTCAGACCAGCTATGTGAGGGCATTATATATTGATAGCAGCCTGAAAGTATCCACATCAGCAAGAGAGAGAATAGGCAGGATGGTGACTTGTTTTGATTGCCTGGGAGAAAGCATAACACATCTCCACAGGCAGCTCTCACAAGGAGATCCCCTAGGACCCCTGCTTCATAGAGATACTTGTATAACAAATGTCAACCTCACACCAGAATGCTGCACTACAGAGGGACTTTGAAGTCAGGAGGTACATGAAAGGGGCAGAGTTGGATAAAGTGAAATGTGAACCTTACAAAGAAATCCACTATCTTGCTTTTCTGTTGGAGCTCTTTCACCTCCTGTATGCATCAGTGCCTGCAGGACAAGACACCCAAGGTGTGATGAAAGTGGGCAAGGGTCACATTTTACAGCAACAGTGGTGGAGCCTAGTACAGGTGTTGTGGTTCTGTCCAATCCCCAGTGATATTATGCCTTTAAAAGGAAGCAGTCTCCCACTCCTTCCTTGATTCATCTGTGGACTTTCAAGAAGACAAGAAGAATTCAATAAATCTCTATTGGAAGTACAGTCCATTCCAAAGTACTCCATCAGTGAGGTGGAGGTATTCAAGGCATGGGATAGCTCAGTGCCCTAACATTTCCCAGGGAGCAGTGGGGAAGATGTTTGTTTGGACCAAGGCCTGTCCCTGTGCCAGCTTCACTGGAACTAGCTCTTGACTGGAGGGGAAGGATACCTTAGAGATGCCACCTAGGAGTGCAGAACAAAATGACATACCTTTTCCTGGAGCCACTGGATTGTGAATGCCAAAACAACCAGAAACCCCAAGAGCAACTTGAATTCTGTATGTAGCTTTGAAACACATGTGAGCACTTACTGGTATTCTATACACATCTAATGACTCTGCTATTAAAGTAATGTGTTACTTGCCCCTTGCATGTTTCTTGTCCTGTCGAAACTTACTGTGTTGAGTTTGTGTGTGCCCTGATGCCTGTGGTCTACAGCGCGTGCTGCTTTTGGTACTTCACTACTTCGAATTGCTCACATGGCTCACATCTTCTAACTGTATCGATGCTACTGTGCACCATTTGCAAATCATTGAACCAATAGGACATCAGCTTGATCCAACTAGAACACCAATACAAACCACTGCAAGCCATCATATCACATGCCAATTCGACCAACCATTAACATTGTTTCAAACTGGCTCAGTCACTGAGCCCTACCTGTTGTACTCTTTGAACCACACGACTTTGACTGTGACTCAAACCACCAGACCACTGTCTGACTGCAAGGAAAGCACAGAGAAGCCCAGTTCAAAATTGTAGAACCAGCTAAGACCAAGAACAATAAACTGTCAAGAGTCCTATCCTCCTGCTCCACTTTTGGGTCCACAGACACATATAACCCCCTTCCAATCCTGTTCTTGAAAGACATACTTTTGAACATTGACATTACTACAATTCCTTGCCTGATCTCTCCAGTTCAAATATTGACACTGCCATTCTGTACCAGTTATGAATTTGCTGTGTTCTCTTGAAGAGGGTTTTGCATGTGTTGTCTAGTTGGTTATATGCATTCTAGATTGTGTAATTAAAATACATATTGTGTATAGAACGTTGATTGGATATTCTTACATTCTGAAGTCTTTGGATTATAGCTGTTTCGGTTGCTACTGTGTTCCAATCACACCCCTCCTAAAAGTATAGCCTACCCTCAGGCACTTTACTACAATAGCAAAGGAGGTATACCTGTCAGGCTCTGTGTTTGCTACCTTTATGACTCGAATCACTGCTGATTTAGTAATAGTCTGGGGCTGAGTGGGTGGTGTTGCCACCACTCATTCCTGTATTCCTTAATAGCAGTAGCCGTTTTAGCACAAATATGAACCTGAATAATTCTATGAGCCTGATTTATAAAGCCTTTCCGGTGGGGTTTTCCAACTCGTTTGTAAATCAGGCCCTTGGCGTACACCATATATGGCCAGGACAAGAACATTGCAGAGTTAATTTTGTAAAAAGAGCAAGTTCCATGAATGGGGACCACTAGCATTTGCTCCTATGTGCTAAAAGTTCTCATTTGAGCAATTTTAGAAATGTGCACTTTTAAAAACAGGCACAATCTTCTTTACACATTGTTATGCACTCTGTTTTGCAAGAAGTGTAAAGGCTATCTGCCCTTTACACATGCCAGGCTGCATTTATGATGGATTTCTATGTTATTTGCCTATTTTTACCAGATGCTAAAAAAAAGTGGATTCCATAAGAATCCATTCCTTTTATGCCATCATGAAAATGTCATGTTTGTGTAAAGCCACGTTTTTTTTAGGGAGAATAGTAAGGGTGGGAGTGGGAAGGGGATGTCAGAAACTGCACTCCCCTTCTATGCCCCACTTCACCTATAAAAACCTCAACATCCACCTAAGAATAAAAAAGTGCCAATACAGGACTGTCACCTGTACACCTATCTTCCGCAGCCTTTCTAATGCACCAGGGACTTCGGAAAATTAGCCCCCGTTTCCTCACCAATCATTCCATGCATCAGAGTATGCAAAAAAAACAGCGTTCTCAAGAACTGATTGAGAACAGCCGCTGTACCTATCCGATAAAACATTTTACTTTAGCTTTGGCACTTCTGTGAGACGATAGGTAATCTGTGGCCAGCTCGTAATGGATGGAATTATGAACCAAGAATAAGATTCATTTGAAAGATTGCTTACCTATCAAGCCCATCCTCAATGACAAGTGGCACCTAGTGCACCTATATGACATGAAATGATTGGTTATTTATAACACGCTCAATACCCACAGTTTTCTAAGCGTGGACCGTGTTGTTCTGAGTCGCCTTGCTTCCAAAGCGAGCACGTCGCCCCTGAGCTATCCTCCCGAGCTCATAGCAAACAGATTAGCCCCATAAAACTAACATAATAACAATTTATTAATATCTAAAAGCATTAAATGGTCTCCACAGTGAACCAGTACTTTATCAGCTGATCTCTAAAGTTGACACGATTTCGGGTATGCATATTTTATTTATACATCTACAGTTTGTGCATATAAACCTTGTTATGTTGGGAAATTCAATTGTCTGGACAGTGCGTTTGTTCAATATTCAGCTGATGCTAAGGGCTTTGTTTAGAGTAAAATGAAGTGCAGTAGAACATTAGGAAACTGAATTCCTGACCATAATACTTACTTTCACTTTCAGTACATGTATGGACCTGCACAATTCCAGATCGGCATTCACAATATGCATGTGTTTGTAGACCACTTCATCTCAAAGAGTGTTTAAGCAGTAAACACATTTAATCAGCCAATGTGAGAAGAAAAAAAAACATAACTTTAGTAAACATGTGTTCATCTCTCCTGGTAAATAGCTGAAAGCAAATGTTACCAGAGCTTGAAAAGTGCACATATGCCCCATCTCTCCTAGTTAAGTGGCCCTGTCCATAGGTACACCCATAGGGGCAACCTGTTCAAGTCTTCGTCACGTGAATATCATTTTCTTTCAATCTAAAGGGAAAGAAATATTTGCCACTGTTTTAGCCCAATTTTGAAATCACACAGCATTCACCTTTAATTCGATTTACTGAACATATCTAACTGAGATAGTCAAACATGACTTCTCCATCAGATGGTGGTCACATGATAAAATGAGGAACACAACAAGCACATTGCTGGGCATTTATTTTGCGCAGTGAAGGAAAACACTAGGAGAGCATCTTTCATGTTATACTTCATCGGCTGCAGCAAAATGTACTCAAGAAACGCCGTGAAGGACACTATATAGGTAAGACTTGCCAGGAACTACGCACACTTACCACGTTACACATTTACTCCTTTAAAAAAAAAAAGAATGAACCCCAGAAATGAATGCAAGCTCCAGGGTGATGTGATACTAATCACTTCTATTCATATATTGGATAAATGCAATAATATATAGTACACTACTATAATGGTCTCCAGACACAGCAACGCGCAGTACGTTGAATTCACCAGAGCTGAATTCAAGGTCCAGGATTATGTAACATAACCACTTTCATTCATATATTGGATACATGTATAATCTACATTATAACACAATATTCGCCTACTTACAGACACGCCAACTGCTGTCATTTTAATGGGTCACATATTGGACATAAACATGTGCGCATGCAGAAACTGTTTAGCAGCTTCCCATGTTACATTTCCCTTCATCAGCTCATTTGGCTCTAGCAAGGAAGTCGACAATCCATACAGATCTATATTGACACCTTTTACACTGTTAGTGTATCATATAAAATGAAGGCTAATATGGTGTGTTTTAAACAGTCTTCTAAATGTATTTTTGCCATTTAACTGTATTTAAAATAACACAGTTCACCTTAGCTCACATTTGCATATCATTTGTGTCTGTCTTACTTGCTTTCCGTATTCTAGCCGCCTCAGAATTGAGGGGTGCATCTCTGACAATGTTAATACATTTGGCGTATTTGTAGTTAGCACAGACACAAAGTTATGCCAAATTTCACCTTTGCCTTTTTGCACATGTTTAGATGAAAATCACATTGTGCATTTGTTAAGAAACCCACATTGGTTACCCCTAAATAACAAGAGTGCCTCCAAAAGATGTCAGTAATCAACTGGTACTGGTTTTCAGAAAGAAGCTAAAAACGTATTTCTGTTGCTTCTTGTTGTTTGATGACTGCGCTTTTACTTTTTCAAATTGCTATTATTCTAGCTTTCTCAACGGTTCCAAGCACTTAAGAGCAATTGGTTGTACTGGTGAATAAAAATACAAATGCAATTCCTTGGCTTTTTCAGTTGTCTCTATTACCTGCTAGCAGGACTCTAGCCACCTGCAAGTTAGAGACTGAATTAATCAAATACTTAATCAACATTCTACCAAAGACCCATAATGTGGTACAACATCATTCACTTTTATGTCGGGTTCATGCCCAGAAAGGTACATAATAAAAATGTATAAAACATTTCATCACATTTGTTCATTAGAAATTGTGTTCGTTTTAAAAAATATCACTAAAAATAAAATGTAAAAATATTCTAAAGGAATGAATCTGAAACAGTTCATGCACAAAGGAAACGTTATCTTATCGCAAAGCTTTTGCTAAAAGGTTCGATACTGCGAACACAACTTCATCATGAAAGTTTGCATGTATCAAAGGCTTCAAAAAGTGAGATTGCCTGATATTTTACGAATGATAGGAAAGAGCCACCTTTGTCTCAGAATAGATTATTTTGGGCTTTCCAGGAAAAAATGAACAATTGCTTCTTCAAATCTATGGGTAGAGGAGCAATGCCCGTCACCTGCGGAGACCAATTGTGACTAAAATCAGCTGTCGGGAACAAGTTCAATCTTAATGTATGATATAACACAATTATGTACCAGAACGATTTAATTTAAGTATCGTTCTGGATACAGATCAGCTTTCAAAGGATCATATCTTGGAAAACTAGATTGTTGTATAGTTAACAATATCTGATTTTTTATGTATAAAACATGTGGCTTTTTTACTTCAGAGCCAATTCCCTGGGTCATTTTGCTTAACAAACATGTGAGACCCAGATTTCCAAACATAGTTTTTATATGACTGATCCATTTCTACGTATTTCGCCCCTCGGGAAGTTGATAATCTTTCAGGCCATATCTTAATACCATGACAGATGGTGAGATTTGCATAAGTAAAGCCAGCCTAGAAGGGGTTTGGAGTGGGCGTCAAAGGCAATCGACTTTGTCCCTGTTACCATGAGTCTTGTAATTGTGGGGGTGCTAATTGGTAAACCCATGGACTGTTTGACTAATTTGTTTTTGATAACACTTTGATAACACTTAGGGACTTCAGATGTTCTATCCCCCATAACTCACATCCATATAGATCTGCTGGCAAAGCTTGGAATTTATACACATCCAGGACTACAAGAGGTAGATGACAGCCATGTTGACGATTTACAAAGCCTAATGCACCTCCACATATTTCCAGGATCATTTCACTTTTCTGCACTCAGGACCTCATTTAGTTTCCTTATGGAGTCTGATTCCAAAGGCATCAAACGAACCTACCTCCTTAAGTAACTCCCTTTCTATTCTTATATGAGCCATAATCCTGTGAAAGTGGTGACAACCATCAAAAAACAGTAACCATGGTTTAACAGTTCACTTTCTACCTATGCAGAATTGAAGGACTGTTTCCAGTGAACTTTGCAGTCCCGTTCTGGTCTGAGAAATCAGGATAGTATAGTAGGCATATAGCAATATACCGGCTCTGCGATTTGCGATCATAAGTGCATCTGTTTCTGCAGTGGAAATTAATATGGCCAGCTCAATGATATATATATCGGACACCACTGGAGATGAGGAATCCTTTGATTCTTGCACTGTCGAAATCCAATAGCAGCTGTGCAATTTTTGTGCAGTCTGATAATTGGGTGTAGGATGTCAGTTGGGATTTTAAGAGATGATTAACAGGTCCCAGAGTAAGTTCCGGTCCATGGAGTCGAATTAAATAAAGTGTCTCGTCCCCTAATGTTGCATACTTCATCAAAAGTAAATAAAGGCACTGGCACTGATCCACAGTGCCATTTCCCTGCCTGAATCCAGCTTGGAGATCGAAGATTAACTTAGAATGTGTCACCCACGTTTCCAAATGGGTAAGGAATATCTTGCTATAAACCTTCGAGAGGCTACGTAGCAGGCTTATTGACCTATAGTTCTTAGGTAAGTTCTGATCACCTTTTTTTTTAAATCGGTATGATTTCAGATGATTTCCAGCTGGAATGGACAGAATTGATAGAATTCAATTTGTAAAAAAAAAAACAAAATAAAACATGGGATCCAAGTTTATGGATCAACCTTAAAAAGGTCAATGGGTCTGTAGTAGGGGCCCAGAGCCTGTCCTGCTTTCTGTAAATGTAGTGCGATTTCCACGTTATGTTCCAGTATCGATATTAATACAAATGCGGTTATGAAATTCCTGCGGTTAGCCACTGAAGGAGAATATAGATTCCTGAAGTGTTTGAGACACACCTTCTCTCTAATTGCTGTTTCAGCTTAATGGTTCATAGTAGGGTCATTAGAAAGCATAATAGTGATAACATGGCAAAATCTATGTTGGTCTTTGCCCTACAAGGCTTGTTTTAATAACTCCCATTTTCCGGTGTTGGCCTCTTTCTTTTCCAATGCTACTAGCTTTGTATAGGTTGTACAAGCCAGTGATGTGAATTTTTGATTGTGTGAGGATTTAATTTCGAGCAAAAGTGTTGTTTTTGCAGCTCTACATTCACTACCATACCAGGAATTTCAAGAGATGGTGTTTCCTTTTTTTTGTTTAGTAGATTCTGTCACAAGTGGGGTGATTGCATCAATAATAGATTGACATAGTTTCCAGGCTGGATGGGTGGTAGGGGAGTTTTCCTAAAGGCCTACTTGGTGGTAAGACTTTATTAAACTATCCCGGTGGTTTGTAGATCCCCAACTCTAAGTATCAGTCTGTACTACTCAGAGACCTTGGTTGAGTGGCAGAGCAGTCAGGCATATCCTAAGAGGAAGATATGAGCTGTAGGTATGTACACTGAACCCAATTAGTAATGCAAATCAAAGAAACACTTAAACATACATTTATATTAAAATATAGATTATATATACACAAGATTCACTGTTAAATACTTAGCACAATAAACCAACACACATAGGTATACTTTACATTTTCAAAAGGCCACTTCTTAGTCGGTGGTTGCTGAACATGTACAAATGTTACAGGAGTTCGACAGTTCTACTGTACTGTCAGTATTAACGGGCACCCACAAAGTAATACAGTAATTCCATTCAGTGAGCATGCACATATAGAATAGTGATTTTTGTGAAGGAACACAGTTGGTTAGGATTGTTATAATAGAGCTTCAGATTCTAGAGGCAATTTCCCTGCACAGCAAGTCCAAAACGCAACCCTAGCTAAAAGGCAGTCCAGCGAGTTTTAAAGTCTTGAAAAGCAGCACCTGAAGGCTTAACCAATGCTGCAGACCGTGTAAAAGGACTCACTAAAGGGACACAAGCAGCGGCTTGAGTCAGAGGTAAGAGGGGGTTGCCCCAGACATTTCTAATTGCACTCCAATGCTCCTGAGCAACTTTCTGGAATAAGGAAAGCAGTACCTTTTCCCCCACAGTACCTTAGGTTAGGAGAAAAGAGGCTGATGTTGCAGCAGTGAACCTGACCACCGGATTCCTTGGTTTTATGATGAAAGGCAGGACAATGGACAGGATCTCTCAGCAGCAGTTTCGTGGGAGTACCTCTGCCACAGCTCTCATCAACTTCTCTTTTCATCAACTTCTCTTTGGCACCTTTTTCGGCAGCACCAACGAACGGCGTGATTCACCCAGTCAATCCTCTTCGGTTCCTGCAGTTCCACACTCTGCTGAGGGGGTCTGGACGAGTTGGGTTGTGTCTATGGAGTGTCCTTGTGTGCTCAGCAAAGACTTGGATGAATTCAGCTTTTTCACGACAATGTACCCAAAATGGGCAGCATGTCTCCTTTTATTGTGGTTCTGCAGCTCTGGAAACACACAGGACCTCAGGAGATGGCTCTAATCACAGTTTGGGACTGGTTGTTCCTTTCAGTCGAAGGGAAGAAGTCGTATTCTTCAGAGTTCGACTGTCGCACAGAAAAAAAGGGTTACAACACCAGTGGTCGCTTCACAGAATTGCAAAGGGTCTGCAGGCATCTCTGGTCGTCTTCTTCTTAGGTTACTTCAGCTTCCAGTGGTAAACTTGCATTTACAGAAAGGGTCGCTTGGCTTTCCAGTCAGGAATGGCAGTCCCCCTGTGGGAGCTGGTGCCACTCTGGCACTCTGGCAGACAAAGGAGAGGGGGGTGGACAACTCCTTACCCGCTTCCTGCCTGCCCAGAAACTCTGGAGCTTAGGTGGGGCACCCAAGGGTTCCTGTGAAAGACAAAACACACACAAAGGCCTCCACCGCCCAGGGTGGTAGAAGGGCTGACAAAGAACAACCAGACAAGTAATGGGAAAAAAAGAAGGGAGGCCTCAAGTTGGTTCCTCGGTCATCCTATTGGGCACTACCGATACTATGGACTTATGCTGCAGTGGAAAAATGACACAATAGTTGGTAGAACATGTCCACTGCCACCAGCCTATGTGACTTAAAAAGCACAGGAACAAAGAGAATGGGGGTACTAGGTATCCCTTTGGCACTCCACATAAGGTTGTATGTGCCAATCTCTCAGACTGTAAAGTTGTAGGA
This sequence comes from Ambystoma mexicanum, assembly GCF_040938575.1. NCBI lineage: Eukaryota > Metazoa > Chordata > Amphibia > Caudata > Ambystomatidae > Ambystoma > Ambystoma mexicanum. The sequence goes on along the minus strand of NC_090937.1, from coordinate 586,208,869 downwards.
GAGATACTAAATATCTCTCTATCCTTAAGAACTGTAGTTACTCCAGGATAAAGAAAAAGATAAAGACAAATAATCTCAAAGGAGTAGCCTAAGGGTCCCCAGCAGCACTGCCCATACGAGCCGTGTGCTGCAATAGTAAAAAACAGATGACTTTAAGAGTTATGGAGGAAAACAGACTCCATGGGACAGTTAAAATACAAAGAATAGAGACAGATACCTTAACAATGAATGAGGGGAAAAAGGCTCCACTCATTCATGATTTCAGAAAAAGGTCCAGAAGTCCAGCAAACAGTGTTGAGGGTCTCACTAGGAGAGGGGATGAAGCATAACAATGATACATCTCCCTAACGACGCATCACAGCACTCCTTTGTATACTGTGACTTTAATATTGGGACAATTGCTGAAAGGATAAGTGGGGCAGAGTTATTATAATCAAAATTGACCCAATTAATCTTCCTTGTATTATTAGATAAATTGACATTGGGGCCATCGATGGGTTATTAGCAGACACACTTACGAAGGGGTCACCCTTCAATTTAATGCAGATTTCCCATTAATCAACTTACATCGCTATATGGTTATTAACATATTCCAGAGGTTCAATTGTGTGTTAATGTCACCTACTAATACCCTAAAGGTGCTGCGTTTTTAGTGAAGAAAGATGACTTTTCCATTAGATCCTCCAGCTTAGAAAATAAGTGAATATTGCAACATTTTGTTTCTGGGTCTAATATAGGTATTAAATAACAACATCACCTTGTCAGTCTGGAATTTTAGCATAAGGCACATGAGAGCATGAGATTTTATGTTGATCATCTGTGCACTAACGTTCAACTTTATGTCAATCCATATTAACAACCCATGCTTGGGCACCCTTTTGACACTTATGTAGCGGGGATCAAAAAGCTACAGTAACCTGCTTTGCGGATGTTTTTGGTTGATCAAATCTCCTGCATACAAAGTATATGGTGTTGTTGCAAAAAAGTGTGCCATTCTGGATCTGCCATCTTATTTTCCATGATAGCAAATACATTTCAGGATTGTTCTCCGAATTGTGCTGGGGTTGTATCAGGAGCGGGATGGGTATTGTGGCATGCAGGAAATTGAAGCCTAATTTGCTGTTGCATTTTGTTAGACTATGGTGCTCACCACTTCCTTTGTTGCAGAACTAAACAAAACAGATTGGCCAGATACACGTAGGAAATCACTTGTAAGCCCAAGTGGGAATATAACATCTCACTCCTATGTAGTGAAGGCTATGTTCCTGAGAAAGAATAACCCATGTGCACTTTAAGGAAAGTACACTTGAAAGGAAAATGACATAATCAGATGGCTGGGCAAAAGGAAGAGAAGTATAAATGTGAATCTCATGTATACAAGAAAAGAAGCAGGGGTGTCTAAAACTGCCAAAGAAGCAAATCACACAAAAAGAAGAATCTTGCCATCAGATGTACACTTTTTATCACTTCCTTTACCTCACTTTACTTGCTGCAGAGTCATCAATCCGCCTTTGACTACACAAGTGGAAACATACTTTACTGAAATGTGGGGCTGATTGGCTCCAAGCAGAGGGTTTGAACGTACATTTATCTTCCAATATGATTCAGCTTTATGAGAGTAATAAACCATAACTCTAGTGAATGTTTCTTGATCATGTTGACAACTCAACGGCACTTAGTTAGAGCTAATGATAGGTTTCTAGAACGGATTAAAAGACTCATTACCTATCATCAACTTCCTTTGGGGAATTGAGAAGCCACCAACAAAAATAACCATGATATGGACATCAGCTGAACAACTGATACATACCAATCTCAAGTCTTTGGCTGGTTTGGGGAGAGCAGACAAGGGTTCAGATTATTGAAGGGATCTTGTATTGGAATCAATTGCATTTTAAATTACAATTGCTTTAGACCCTATTGCCCAGCATTTCAACCTTTCATCCAAGGGTTATTTGGGCCGGTTTTGAGATAGCAAGCCACTTTTAGACTCCTTATTGAACCACCTAAATCTTCAAGCAGTTAGCAGCCGTCTGAGTCACGAGCCATTCCATTCATCAAGACACTGGGACCAAATATTCTGCTTTCACATGTTATCATAGAGACTGGCTAGGTACCCTTTTGCTTCCCTATCCAATAACATTTTAAAGTATCTATATTCTTTTTGTGTTGTCACTGCTTTATTTGTGATGGCCTACACTACTTTGTTGCTTGCATTATAGTATCTAGAGTGTACATTCTATATACCTCTTGACTGCATTCTCTGTATTAATTCCCTATTGGTGTGGATTTATTGTTTTTGCTACTGGCCTGTGTTTAATTAAAGTACATATGTTTATAGAACCTTGCTTGGGCATTGTAGTTATTTTGGTAGATACTGTACTATTGATGCTATGGAGCTTCAGCTGCTGAATCACATTTTGAATAGAATAGCCAGCCCTTTGCCCACACTGCTGATATGCAGATAAAACAGGTATACTATTCACTTTCTATCTGTTTTATGATTGAAAAACCACACAGCTCAGTTGTGGTTCAAGTTGGGCATAGGACTTAGATACCTCTACTCTCTTTTGTACTTCCTCTGGCCAGTATTGGATTTTTTGTCACAGTGTAAACATATTGGGTTTTATATACTACAACCTTAACTGTGAAGCATTGGAACACTGTACAACAAAAGGATACAATGATGGGATCCAGTGTTATGCATACAATCAAATGGATAGAATAGCATGGGTACAGTTAGAAGGCTATGGAAACCGATATTACACAAAGTTACAGGAAGGTATATAGGTTAGGCCACGAAAGGCCAACCCATTTTGGACAGGGGAATTTCCACAAATGATCGTACTGTTGAGGTGATTTTTGAAGAGTGTCCTTTTGTTAACCGCAAGACAGAGGTGACGGTACAATACATGTTCAGGTTGTCTTTGGGTAATTAAAGGCGTCTTGCATCTAAATCTCATGAAAAATATATACAAATGTGTGGCATTGCTTTGGCTTGTAGAGTTGGGATGTTTGCCAGCAAGGCAAGCAGTGACATTGGAGATCAGTGTCTTGCTGGTGATACAATCTGTCATAGAAATATGTGTGTTTTTATTCATTTATAGGTTGAGCTAGGACAACATAAACTGTGTAATATTCCTGATGTACAATCCCAACCCTCAATTCTGGGCATTAACAGGCAGTAATGTCTAAAAACTCAAAATGTATTGAAAGAAATAACTCAAATTGAAACAAAGATGCTCTCCAGCTTCAGACCATGGAAATCTATACATCCTTACATAGTCATAAACACTTGTGAACCAAACAATATTAAATTCTCCCTTTCTACCAGAATTCCACTACTGGTTATCACACAAGCATTAATTTCCAGAATTGTGTATATATATATATATTATCCACTAAAAATACTAGGCATATTAAATAAACTCCTTTCTATGATTGCTTCTATTTAAGCAACATAGTTTACTTCATTGATAACATTGCTGCATTTTCGGCCAGCGTATGCATTTATTGATATATAACAATATTAACCTCTTCAGGATACTTGCTTATCTCCAATATCAAGACAAGCATAGTATCAAACAAATGTTACTGGAACAAATAACATTTAAAAATATATATTCATTCAACTTAGCTCAACTGTAAATGTGTGCGATTGTGAATGAATTGGCTTTGAGCATGTCATTTAAATGTAGACAATGGCCAGCTTATTTATACATGTTTTGATATGGAAAATAATGCACTCAGAGATGTTGCACTTTGCTCTGAACACATATGATTGAAATCTTCCAAGAATATGCATGTGCAGATTTTAATGAACAGCTGTGCCTTAATCTCATTGAAGACTAGACTCACACCGGCTGCACATTTCTTTGCATGATATGATATTATACTGAAGTGTGTCATGACTACACTATGCCTTATGTGTTTCTGGGTCACATGAGCCAAGGATTCGATTTAATGGTGCATCATTTTATAAAAGTGCTCTACATTTAAATTGCATCAAAATGTTCTGTTATTTAAACAACACGTGTCAATACAAAATTCATTGGGTTTTAAGGAGACTCATGTTATATTCACTCAATGTAAATGGGAGACGTAGACCTTTTATCTAAAATTGCACCGGGGTCTTTGTTATACTGGTATTTCCCTCTAATTCCAGCCCCTTGGATTCTTGGGATTTTATCATGGGTAGAATATATGGATAATTTGTGTTACCTCCAGGTTCTAATTACATTTCAAATGTTGCTTCACATTTTGTGGCGAATCAGTTTAGACCCTCAAGCCTGGGCTGCTGCATCAGCAAGGTCCCTTTTCAGCTGTTGTCGGACAATCAGTCTCCCTTGGGAAGGGCTTCTGTCTCCAGCTTGCCTAGAATAGTCATCCAAATGGTTTCAGCTCTGCTCCCCTAGTTATTTCAGAGACAATTGTTCAATAGTAATCCTTATTATATTTTTAATAATCCCCATCTTGCTGTGTCCATGCTATTTTATATCATTAACACCAGCCCAACTTCTGACAGAGGTGTGGGTTCCACCAGTCTCATGACACAGAAGTAGGGGTAAACTGACTCATAAACTGATGAAAAGGCATTTTCTTTACGTGAGATACCTCTGAATGTGAATGTGCAAGATGAATTTAAAAAATACAGATCAATGTCAGGAGAAACGATCCAACTTGCAGAATGTTGCAGTGTGCTAAATATTTCCAGAGATAATTATTGTTCCCATTAATTTCCACATTTTTCCATGAAGTCGTAGGGACATTTTAAACAGGCTGGAAGCTATACTGTTCAGCTATAAACTGCAATTTGTTTTAAGTTGATATGTTCATTCTTTCCAAAGATATGATTTATCAAGCAATTGTGAATTTGATTTCAAAGAAACACAAAGGAAATCTTCTTCAGTTTAACAAGAATTATAAAACAAACAAATGCAGATTTCGGCCAGTATATGTCACTGGTGGTGCATGGGACAAGTGATCTTTTCCATTCCACTGACAAAGCTCAAACACATATGATTTTTGATGGAATGCACTTGTGTTTGTCTTGTGACTTTCATTATCTTTGATATAGGTTAAAACAATATTCAAACAAGGAAATCTTACACAATAATAAAGTCTTAGCTCAGTATCATAGCGTCTTGACTGCATTCCTAAAATAGGGGCTGCTGGTGTTAGGTGAATTTGCTTAGCTGTTCATGCAAGCTCCATTGGGTGTTAAATAATATTCAGTGTTATTCCAAGTTCAATTGAATGAATAACACATACAATGGAACTCTGACTTAGGCCTCATTTATAGCTTACCATATAGCTTGTAGTAGGTTTATAATGACATTTTCGAACGTCACATTTTCGAAATGCCATTTTGTCAAAACAAAAATGCCAAAAAAAAGAGATTTTAAATTTTTTTTTATTTTATTTTTTAAATGGGTGTTTCCCCCAATCCCCATTTTTTTATTGACACTTTTATTTTTACTAACAAAACAAAAATAAAACATAAAATAAAAAATAATACATTAAGAATTTTCTTTTCTGAATTTTTTTTCTCGACAAAATGGCATTTCGAAAATGTGTTTTTCGAAAATTTAACTGGATACCCTTATAGTATTATTTTAGTTAAAATCTAACATATTGCAAAATACAACCATTTAAAATAAATGACAGGTTTGTATTACAAAAGTGGGGTTTCCTTTTATATTGGGGATCCAGGAACACAGCACAGCACCTCAAATTGCTCCTTGACATTTTTAAAGCTCTGAATATATGTTCTTTTGCCTGCTAAAGTCTTTTGGATGTGGTCAAATACTCTCTCTTACATGTAGCACAGTGCCTGTTTTGTTCTCAGCCTGTCCTTAGCATATTGACAAGACAGGCTCTAAATACAATGAAAAAGCAAAAGCAGTGGTCGCAGTCAGTAGAATTCACTTTTACTGTGTTGAAAATATTCTCGGTTGTGTGTGTGCAATTATTTCCACGTCACATTTTACAGCAGCATTTTTTTCATCATGGCAGCGAGCAAAATGCACAACCCAACAGGACACATCATTTTGTGAATGGCGCCTGTCCTGCTATGTCAGAAAGGTTTTCTGTTCTTAATTCACTATAGGGGAACGTTTTCAGTTCGAAAATTCCCACAACCGTCTTGTAAATTGTGGGTGATGAAATTCTGGACTCAGTGCACAAGTACACAGATAAAGAGAGTTAGGGCACCTCCATCACAAGAGAGTGCACTTTCTTACTGCATCTTATCAGTGGGGCTGCAGAGCAAGTTTTCGTTGATGTACATATACACAAACTCCAGGTAGCAAATAACATAGACCATGATTGACCGTCAGTTATATTTTGGTATAGAGAGAAAAGTAGAGTCAACAGCTACCCCTGTTCAACTACGCATTAACAGTAGGTATGAGAAGCAGCAGGCTAGGTTTAACAAATACTAGCTGAATGTGGTCACATAGAGGCTGGAGAGATTAGGGAAACAGTTTAATGAAATTTAGACACACATCTAAAATCTGTAGGTCCACATACACAAAGTTGGACCTTAAAAAGAGCATGTATGCCCAGAAGGGCGACAAAAGAATTCAAATATTTACACTCCACATTTAAGTGAGGGTTAGTAGCATAGATATTTGTGCAAATTCATACACTACTTTCAAATAAAATTGGACCATTGAAAGCTGGTCCAATAGCACAGCAGTAGATCGTTCGCTTTGACATCTGCGCCGAGTGTGCTGATGCAGGATCGAATCCCGGCAGGGCCAATCTCAGCCTTTCATCCTTCCAAGGTCCATAAATGAGCACCACACACTTTAGGTAATAATAAGCAGCGCTCAGATGCCTGAGGGTTTGTAGCGCTGTAGAAATGCTAAATGAATTTTGTTTATTATTAAAGCACTGCTAAATTGATTAATTTTAGTATGCTATTGTAGTCGACACATAAACAGGTTGGTGTTTCTGGTTCAGTGGCCTTCAGCGAAAGCTATAAGATAGCAAATGCGAGGAAGGGTCCGAACTGTCATCAGGACGTGGTCACTTGTTGACCAAGCAGTGTGGACTCCTAAGGAGACAGATGACCAAAATAACAGGATATGAGTCAGCGGTGTAACCGCACAGTGATAATATGTGAAGAGGAGCTGCATACCAAAGGCCTACCTTTGTAATGTCGTCGGTGAACTTGGAGTTACTAAGTTCAGCCTCTTCATAGTACTGGCAGGGAAACAATGGATCCGTGTGGGTAGGATATCTACAGAAAAATGGGGGGCCAAAGGGTTAAATGGGTATCTGATGGTAAGTCATTGTTGGCCTATATGTAGTAATTACAAAAGAAACATACTTCTGGCTCTAATTGACCAGGTCCAGCGAAGGTGGCTGGAGTTGTCACGGTAGGAACCAGAGCGTCTGAATAAGTAGAGATAATGCATGTTTTAAGATATGGGAATACTAGTACTACTGGATTACTAGTGCTTAAAGTAAAATAAGTGCTTAATATGCTAGAGGGCAATACAGTGCAAGGAGAAAGCTCTGAAAATCTTCAGTTGATTGATGGTTTATAGAGATGGCCGTGATAATGCAATTCTGAAACTTAGCAGGTCGAATCATGCACAAAATCTATGTGAAAATTATTATTGTGGCCCAGAATTGCTGTAATGAATAGACTGGAGAGGGGTTCTACCAGTAGTTGCTTTGTATTTTAGCAATGCGTATTAATTAACATAAATGGTGGGGGTGTGCTTCTATCAGTGCTGCCTTGGTGTCTATGATGCGTATTAAATAACGCGTATTAGATAAAAAACAGGACTAGTGAGGGAGAGCTGGATGTGCCTCGGAAAATGGAGCTATTCAATAACATGAGTGGAGAGTTGAGGCATCTTACCTGATAGCCGGGGTCTTTTTGGTAGGAAATACGCTACCGGGCATGTGGAGCTGCCCGTATGTGTACAAGGTGTTTGCTAGCAGAACAGAGACATGGCATTGCACGTGCAATGCCAGTGGGTTAAGACGTGAAACGCTACCCTAGAACCAGACGCGCATGCGCAGTTGGTTATTCTACCAGTTGAAATAATGTATTGAGACGAATAAGAGCACGTCCACTGAGTGTAGAGTGTTGTAATCAAGGATAGATCCTGGGTTAGGTACCTGAATAGCATAGCTTGTCCAACATATCTAGCACAAAATTAGTGAAATGGGTTTAATTGTTCAAAACTGACACTTAAACATGGAATCTTACATAAATCGTAGATTAACATCTGCGTAGGAAACAGTTGTACAATATCGGCCCACATAGGGCACACAATGTTGATGTGCCACTTTTTCATTATTGTAGGAAGTGCATTAAGTCACATCAAAGACATGTGAACAATTGTGCAATACTAGTAAATTCAAGGCACTCGATGTTGATGTGCCGCACGCAAGAGTAGAGTGGAAACACAGCTGTTTTTCACGAACATGTGGAGCTATTAGTCAATTTTTCTTTTACAAAAACTGTATTGACACGTTGTCAGTTTTAGGATGACATTAGGTGTTAACTGTAGCATTGATTATGTATGGAGTAGTTGTACAGCCACAGTGGGCTATGGTTTGAACAATGCACACAAATGGGTAACACGGTAGTAATACGCCATTAAGATACTTATGATAGACAAAACTGCACAGTACTAATGTAATAATGATAAACCCTGCATTACAAATGGTGATGTTGCAGAAATATACCGTGTTGATCAAGATGAATTAGACCACAGCGATAGTAAAGTCTCTAGGCGATTGGGATGTTAGAAGGCTTCCTAAAAAAGACTATTTACAGAGAAAATTCCATTCACTTGCAATGTTCATGCCTTGTTTGACTGAATTAAGATGAAAGATCCACTGTTGTTCCAATTTCCGAAGGGACAGATCTCTGTTACCCCCTCTGAAAGGATTCTTGGCTGTCTGAAGAATGAACCAAAACATATCGTTATGGCTGACCACCTTCAGCTAGTATTTGTTAAACCTAGCCTGCTGCTTCTCATACCTACTGTTAATGTGTAGTTGAACATGGGTGGCTGTTGACTCTACTTTTCTCTCTATATGTAATTTGCCCTCCTGATTCAAGCCCCCCTAAAACAAAAAAGAGGCACCCCATTTTCTGCCCTTTCTCTCTCCTGGAGTTATATTTTGGTAACATAAAGCATGCACTAGGGCAGTCTGCCTGCTTGATAACCATGTGTTACAGCAAAATGCAAATGAAGGAATGTCCCAACCAGAATGCATGCCCACAAATGATGCAGTTGCACTTTTGTTATAACAGAAGGGGTCTTGAAGCACCTTTAGTAATACTATGTTGTGTAATGTAAAGTGATATCGTACTGCACTTTTCAGCCATTTTGTTGGCTGTTCAGCCTGTTACAATGTACCCTCTGAAATGTAGAGTGTGCATTTTCAATAATGAAGGCTGTTTGTGGCATTGTGGTATATGTGCACATGTGCAAATGCTGGTCGGACACGAACAAAGGGAAGCTATAATTTACACATGTGCTCATTTAATTTTGCATATGAAAAATGTGTTTGAAAATGTGCACTGATATAAGACTACAGAAGCTATGCACCTGCGGAAATACAATTTTACATAGCATTTTCCACAGGGCCAAAGTTGCTTGGTGTAAATATTTTTTGTTTCAATGCATTTTTGCACAGTTGCTCTTTCCCTCTGTGGAAATACTACGCAACGTTCCACTGCAGTGGTGCAAAAGTGCTGCGATACGATTCCAACATGTACTGTTTATCTCATCATTATGCTCTTCATAGATCATAGTGTGAGATTTGACATTTAGAAGAATTGATTACTCATTACAATGCATGCATAAACTAAGGAATACTTTCAGTTCTGATTATAAAAACTGATGTCTATTTTTGTACTCTTACACATGAGAGCTCATGTTTCTCCTGTGTGTAAGGTGGCCATGGGGACCCGCTACATTCATACTTTAATGTAATCAGGTCCCCACCACTAAATGTACATCATTTGTACTGAGGGGTGCAAATGTAAAGGGTAAAAGGTGGCACGCAAGTGTTTGCCCTGCTTTATGCCCTTCGCATGTGCACTCCGCTGCGCAAAGTGAGAAAACGCTGCCTCACATGCTTGCATGCCAGGCAGCATTTACTTTTCATTAAGTGCACCACTTGTCATGCTCGCATGTCAAGCAGCTGTAGAGGAAGAGCCAAATACCCCTAGCAGAAGCTCCTCCCCATGTTGCCTGTGTGTTGGGAACCGGAAATTGCAACACGTGCAGTACCAATTTATATACATAGGAATGTATAGAATCTGAATGTTCCACGATGCACTTTAGCAAACTTCGACCCTGTGAATGGAAAGGGCTTGAAATTTGGCGCAGTTGAAAATAGCTAATGGCGAAGTAGAATTCAAGAAAGGCTAACTGTCCCAGCACCAAGAGTCAGGCACCATGAACCTGGTTGTCTGTCAAGAAGCTACATGAACGTGAGAAAGAAACAAACCTCTGTTTGTGGTGAAATGGAAAAACACAAAAGGTGTCAAGAGCTTCTCAATTAATAGTATTTTATGCAGTGAAAAGCTCGAAAATATGGTCTCCAGTCACATGGTCAGATGGAAATAGACTTTGGGTCGAGCTACACCGAAACCGAAACCGAAACCAGAAGATAAGACCATGCCACACTCCCTTTTATTCTCAGGAACAGTGAGCATCTACAATGCCAAGTTCAAAGCCTAATTGAATGACAGACCGCAGGAGTGATGATAGATGTTGGGCTAATTGGGTGGTGAGGCAAGACAAGGCCAACCCTCCCTGCACTTGGGGTAACCAGCTTGCGTGCTGCTAGCAAGTGGAAAATTCCAGAAGGGTACAAGCGTGCCAACCAAGCATAGAGGGCCAAGTACCAAAGAGCCCTATAGTTTGTTTAACGAATAGGGTGTCGAGTATTAGTATGACACAGAAGATGACTTGCACTTGGGATGGGCTTAGTTGTCCCCCTGATCTTAGAGACCCGATCACAACCCCTGTCTGTATGGAACTTATACCTAGATGTTCCTCTTAAGCCTACCACATCCCTTAGTAGGTTTTCTTATTTGAAAGGTAGGATGATGTCAGTAGTGACACATTTTAGAATAAAATGTTGGTTTTACATGAAATGTTTTGAGTGCGAGAAATCGAATGAAGGTCTGTTGATGTCCGTTGTAACTCCCTTTTTTAGAGAATGGTTAATAAAACAGTACTGAGGTTTGCCAACTTCCTGAGTCGGTTTGATTATTGATGTATGAGTATGTTCTGCATCCCATCCATCTCTAAGTATTGCTATTTCATCTAAAAGGGCCCGAGGTCCTAGGGTTCACAGCACTCCCACTTAAAATAAAACCATCCATGGCATACAACACTGTCGGGGACGGTTTCATTTCAACTGAGAACACTGCTTATCATGCATGTCGGGGAGGGTTTAATTGTAATTGTACACACTCCTTGCAATGCTCGCATGGCAAGCAGCATGTCTATTGGATCCGTCAGGGTCCACCGTCGGGGTCTGCCTGCTTTATGCTGGTGCATAAAGCTGGCTAATCCCATAGGGATCTTCAGCATTTGCACTGAGATGAACATCTATAAGCTATGAGAACATAAATGCACAGCGTTAATGCCTTACACAAGGATTTTACGTCATTCGTTTGCAATACGTTCTCATGGAACATGTGCCCCATGGTAATCCTACCTGAATGCACACAACTGTGGTGATTAGTATGTTAGACTTTGCTTACAGCAAATGTGTAATCAATATAAACACACAAGATTAAAGAATTATGTGTACATAAAATGTTACCACTCTTGAAGTAGGGGCATGTAACTTGGTGCAAATAACCACCATTAGACACACTGTTTACTTATGTGACTCAGTACTTCTGACCCCTGATAAGAGAGAATTGCAATTTAACACGAAAGCCAGAGCAATTCATGTTAATTTCACCCACAAGATATTGGCATGTGGCATGTAACATTGTCTTTTTGTGACAAAAAAGTTGAAAGCAGCAAAAGTGATGAAAGAAAATGAGAACGTACTATAAATTATTCGTACTTTATATGAGTTAATGTTTTAATCAGGAAACGCATCCACGATCTGGCTAACTTAGCTGCTATCTGTTATTTTATTTGCACAGATAACAAAGAAGGTGGGCTAAAAAGAGATTGAATGGCTGCTTCTTTTTTTGTTCTATTTCTTTGTAACATCTTCTTTCATGTGCCATATCTCCGATCTCCTGGTGTACAATGGACCTTGTCCCATCAGTCATTCCTTAATAGCAAAACCCTGGAATGCGCGATACACGGAACAAATGTCTCCTCTCTCGACTTCTCTAATTATAATACAGCACATTTGATCAGGCACCACAGATCTCCTCGCGGCTGTGCTCAAGAATGAAACTTCCTATCAGCAGATTGCACATCCACAGGCCCCTGACACAGGACCGCTATATCTCAATCAGCGCAGCTGCCTGATGCTCGGACGCAAAAGGAAACCGCAGCAGATGTAAGGAAAGATACAAGAGGAGAAAGTCACAGCGCGGCGCTCCTTTGGAAAATGTCAGAGCGCATGAGTGCGCAATCTTCTCCTTGAATGCCTTGGCGCTTACGGCACCCTGAGTAAAACTTAAAGGACATTATTGGGAGTGCGTTGGGATGAAATGAGAACAGTATTGCTAGAATCGTGATTCTAAATGCCTTCTTCATCAGATTGCACTCTCTTGTAAAGATAAGCGAAATTACTAAATCATCATAACCAGCAAAGATGGTACTGATCTTTTCAAAACCGCTGCAATATATTCAACATAACGAACAGTAGAAATGGAGACGGCGGTTATACATTGAGAAGGGGGAAACTCAGACAAAGAAAATAGGGACATGGCCTGTGGACATTGAAATAGACAATAAAATGAGTTACAGGATGTATTAGGCCATACCCTACATAGCTTTTCATGGACCTTTGCAATATCAGAGAAAGCACAGTGTGCACCTCTTTGACGGGACCACTTGGTTAGGCTAGGACAGGATAAGATTCACTGCTAGTTTTCTGTAGTAGGACTCTAGGTTGGTGTGTCCAGACTGCCTCCTTCATGGCCAGGTTTGTGGTAGAGTTCCTTCATGCCGGTTTTCAGCCCCCTTTGCCTTTAATTTTTGCTACACAACTCTTGCATATTCAACAACAACTGACATCCACGGGAGGTTTAATAACAGCCAGGATCTCTGTGCATAGCCTCCCCCCACCACAAAAGGGAAACAAAGACTTCTACTCCCTTTTCTGTGACTGGGGTAGGGTGTTCTGGTGAAGCGGATGGGCACTCTACATTTATTCTCCTCTTTTCCTTACCCATTTCTCTAGGTTTCAAATGATCCCTTGCCATCTTGTGTTACATAGCCACTGCTAGAAAGAGAAGAGATGTTATCTCCAATGACCATGCTTCAGTTAGGAAGGGTCATAGGTAAGGGCCCTATTTCCGTAACCCATCGTTCTCCCTCTGAAGACTTTATTCCACCATTGGCACCTCCTCATCAGGACTCCAGGGCTGTTAAGTATATTGACTCCATTCGAGGCCTCTCTGTGAATGAAACCTCGTGAAACTACAATATACGAGCTGAATGAAATGAGAGTGCAACTGCGTACATTGACATTGTCCATGTTTTGCATGCCATGTCCATCAGATGTGTTGAAAGGGATTAGTGCACAAAGCCTCCCTGAGAACATCAGTGTTTCCAGGGCTGGGCATGGCATCCCACAGTTAGGGTACAATTAACCTCTGGTGAGAAATGCATGTACTCGGGGCAACCTTTAAATGTAGATATGATAAGGTGCAGAATGTATTTTAAAGTATGTTGTCTAGAGAGATGACTGGGAGATAAAAATGCTAATGCCCACACCCTTAATCACAAATGTGCATATATTTGATGTAATCATTTATGGGGACCCGAACCATGCATTGGTACAACAATCAATTCGACATTTGCCCAAACATTTAGGTCCAGACTGAGGCTTAGCAGTGCCTTAATTTTGTAGTTTTTATTTTGTTGGAGTGATAATGAGCTGTTAGGCATCAGCAGAGTTGCTTAACACAAAATTGGCGGCCCCCCTGCGAGCTATGCGGAGCCCACCCCAACTCGCCAATAAGTTACGGGTCACACCTCACTCAAAACCAGCCTAGATTACCACGCATGCGCAATACACATGAATGTTCTGCTGCAGGAGTACGCCGCACACCACACTAGGAGAAAGATATACATGTGTGTTTTAATGCATTATACGCCACACTTTCTGAGAAAAATTGGCTAAAAGGCCAGAGCATTTGTAACTGTTTTGTAGGGTAACAACAATCTAAAACCCAATACATGCAAGTAACCAACAGTGCACAGGTAAATTAATGCTTTAATTAATATAAGGCTTTGCTATTAAACATACCATGTCACAATGAAAACATGTCCAATGCTCCACAATGTAGACCAGTCTAGAAGTGTAATAATATATTACAGTAAAGCATGCCAGATCACATTTAGAAATACCTAGACTTGCTGCACCAAAATGCCAATCAAAGCAATACCACTTATCATGGTTATTTTGATCAGAGATGCTGAGAAAAATATACAATGCTGCAGTAAGAAATGGCTAGACTGGCAGCACGCAAAAACCAGTCTATCCAGGTAATAACATTTAGAAGGACTGCTTTATCAGAATTGCCCAGTTAAATATAAGTCACGCCAAACTAAAAAATGACTAGACTGGCTGCACCAATATGCCTCTCTAGCCACTAATACCACATAACAAGCCTGCTTAGCCTGGGCATGGATGACCATTAAGATTTATTGTGCCAAGACCCATCCCACCCCACCCGACCACACCCCTTCATAGATCCCCTCTCCCTCCCACCCACTGCCCCAACCCCCAAAATGAGCTTCTCGGCCCAGAATTACCTCCATGTCCCTTTTCCGTGTCCCAATACTTACGTATGAGGCTCCTTGCCTCATAGCTAAGTACTAGGATGAGGAAGAGTGGGACTAGGAGCAATGAAGATTGCAGGTATCTAAGACAGGCATTACCTCCATGTCCCTCTACCTCAACCTGGTACTTGTGTATGAGTCAAAGTGCCTCATACACAAGTACTGGGATGAGAAAGAAAAGGGCTATGAGTAATGAAGATTAACAATAAGTAACCAAGGGATTAAACACAAGTAGTGGCGCAACACCATTGAGCTGGCTGGGCTCCAGCCCACCCCACCCCCAACCCCTTACCCCCTTGACATTTTATGCTATGTTGACTCGACCTGGCTGACCTACAGAGCCGTTGCCGGACAGAACAGGACACAGATGTTAAACAGCACCTGGGTTTCGCTGTTAACAAAAGCCCAGCAATTACTAACGTAAAGCATTTCGGTATCCCTACAAAATATCCCCACCAAAAATATCACCGTACATATGGCCGTTTGTCTCACCATAGGCAATATTTTTTGGGGGGGATAATTTGTGGAAGCGGGGGTTGTGGGTCAATATTGCCGCAAAAATATGGCAATATTTTTGTATCGCAATATTTTTTCGGGGATATTAACACATGGAACCAGAATTTCACTGCTAGTACCTGCATTCAAATGCATGATTCTTTAGGCAACTGAAATCTTGATGTGGGTTTAGTACTTGCATGCCCGGGAAGTGATTGGAAGGGTAGAGAGGGGACAGGAGAACGCTTATTCTCACAACAGTCCATAGGTGGGTGCTTTCAGACGTAAAGTTAACTGCTTGTAATATTGAAGCTGCAGCAGAGTAGTCTCATTAGAATGCATAAAGAAGTTAGATGCCCCACACAAATAAGTTTGCCCCTCCCCCACCACCATGACGTTATCACCTCTCCCAACATTTGAAGGGTTAACCCCCCCTGAAATGAATGCTTTGTTGCACTCCTGAACACAAGCACACACATCATTCAACCTACACACACACACACACACACACCTGACCACCCATACATTTAAGTGTGTGCCCTTTCAGCATACAGGCTACAGGCACACACATCCTGGCAGCCACCGATACATTTAAGTGTGCACCCTTTCACCATACACTCAACACACATGTCCAGCCACCCATACATTTAATTGTGCATCCTTTCACGATACACCCACACAGGCAGTCACCTATTGATTTAAGTGTGCACCCTTTTACCATACAATCACACACGCACACATCATGAGTTTGAGTGGAGCCCTAGTACTTTAAAAAGAAATGGTTTCTTTTCGAAGTCACTCCGACTTTGTAAAGAAAAGATTTCTGCTAAGGACGGAACCATAATGGAAAAATGTTCTTTACGAAGGCAGAGTGACTTCAAATAGAAACTATTTCTTTTTGAAGTCATAGCGCATCCACCCTCCCATGACATGGCGGTCTTCAGCCTAGATGCTTCCATGTCATGGGCTGAGGGGAGCCCTCTGACTTCAAAAATAAATCTTTTTTTTTGTAGTTACTCTGCCTTCATAAAGACATTATTTCTGATCATTTTTTATGAAGGCACAGTGACGTAAAAAATATATATTTCTTTTAGTCCAATGGGGCCCCTCCCAGGACATGTGGTGGCAGAGCCCACTGCACTGCAGGGGCTGCAAGGGTCCCCGTTACACCAGTGCATCAGGATCCGATTTACTATCATGCATGGTGGGTTTGTTTAGGTAATGTAGTTCACAATGTAAGACTTGTATTTTCTGAATTCAAGTGGTTCATTGCATGCTCTGCTTTACACATTTACAACGTGGTGCCTGATTCAGAGCCTGTGCTAAATATAGCGTGGAAAGGCAACATTCTCCCTCCAGTTTCCAACACCATCATTCTGAGATGGGTGGAAATTCTGGAGGGGAAATGTAGTGCTTTCCGGCAGCAAAAGCTACTAAAATCTATCTTTGTTTAGGGGAAACGTGCTCCAGTGTCTTAGCAAGCCTTTCTCAAAAGACTGCAACTTTTTAAATCCAAGAATGTTTTCTTAAACTTTAATTGAACTAGAAAAGTGGTGCTGCAGTCTGAGAAATGTTATCTACATAATGGGAGAATGAGTGCTATCGAGTTTAATAGCACCTCCAAGAGTATCGTTTATATCTGCATCTTTTGGTTGTTCCAGGAAGGGTGGCCTCTGAATGCAGTCCTTGCCAGGCCCTTGCATGTTAGGTGGTGGGCAAGGCTGTTGCCATGCCATAAATCACGGCTTTGCAGGAGTGGCAGGCTTTGTTTATTGTCGCCATTTCCAAAATTCATCGGAAAAGCATGTCTTCATCGAAAAGTGTCTCACAGCACTTTTCCATTTTAACATGCACCTCTGAATAAGGCCCCTGGTGTCTTCATCTCGGGAGGATAGCTCAGGAGCAACGTGCTTGCCTTTTTTTCTCACAGTTACTTAAAAATGAGCGTCAATGAAAGAAAAATAATTTTCCACATCTTACTACAGATTGTGTACTAATTGCGGGGCGTTATAGATGCATTTGCTTGCATTCAAGCAATTAGTTCCACCAATAGCTGGACACAGTGGGTATGGTGAATCATCCGGAAGATTGTAATCAATGCTGAGTACAAGGACCTTATTGCTTGTCTATGTGTTTGGAAAACCCCAATCAGTGCAGTATGGAGGGTTTGGAAACCCTTATGTGATGCTTCAATTTTGATTCAGAACTTCTGCAAGCCTTTGATAACCATCCTATCTCTTGCTTAATTTAATGTTCACCCTACACTCCACAGACATGTAAACAGGCCTGCACACTTGCTTTGTGACCACTACTGGCAGTCCACTCTGTATTCTCCATGCAATTTAGCAAACTCACTGCATTATCATAAAATTCAACACAATCCTAGTTTCCACTTGTAGCTACAGGCTAGACACGCTGGACAGATCTTCTGCTTGTGAGGCACACGTGTCTTCCTCTATGGAAATGAAGAATCCTGGGCTAGTTTTGTTACGTCACCATATTCAGCATTCACACCCTTTGTTACCATTAACTATGCCAGTCTACTAGTGAAGGCTGTTCATTTCTTCGGTTTGCAATTGGCCATGCATATTCTTTAACTAATCAACAGTGAATGGAAAGGAGTCTAACAATAAAAATACTGTCTTTCAGCAGTATGGAAGAAGACTTACTTTGTTCAGTGCTTTTTGATGTATTGATCGGAATCATTCAAAGCAGCCCATGTCCAGGTTAGTCAGCACGCTTTCCTAGATAGGGTAAGATAAAGGACACAAGGCTACTCATTATCTGTTCAATGTAATCACTCTTTGGACTGGAGGACGTGTGAGCAACCTCTTGGCCATGCCATCTTGTTTTGCATTCTTTAGCTTCTGCTTTTGTTAGTGGAAACTACATTAAATCCCCTTAGGATGTTCTCCCATATTTAGGACTTCCTTCACAAGGTGTTGGAATGGGAACGAGTTTCAAAGAGTTGAGGCTTCACTTCAATGTCTCCATTGAGCAGTGCATAGAATTACCATGAAGACATGTGTTTTTCCTTTTTCCTGTGTTACAGGTCAACCATGTTGCACCATATTACTTGTTTTTCCCAGTCAGCGCAGAGGAGAGTGTCCTCTTTTGGACTTGATTTTGCTGTTTTCGCTTCCATTCCACTCCTTTAATTGCTTCTTTTACTCCATTTCCCTTAGTTTGCCTCCATTTGATCTACAAGCACACGCTGTGCTTCCCAGGATCACATCAAACCCCACGTGTGCTGGGGGACTTGCCCTTGACTTCCAGTTCTCTGGGCTAGCACAGCATTTGCTACTTTGTATGCCACTCCTTTCACGTGCTCAGTGCTTCCCGGGTACACATGGAGTGCCGCATTGACTGTACATTATTGTATTGCAAAGTGGTTTGTAAATGGCCTCTGCAAGCAAAGGCACAGTTCAGTGTTAATCCTGTTACATTCGTAAAAAAATATGCCTGACCCAAAATGAGTGCCTACATATGTAATATTGAGTGATATTTCACCAGATGCGATACAATATATGTCTGTCTTTATAAATACATATCTGCTTTGGGACACATTTACAGTCATGCACCCAAGAGTCTGCCCACAGGCTGTAAGTACTGTAATAGTATGTGTACAGAAGTGGACAGGGTGTGTCCCAGGTGGTTTGTTGGACTGTCTTGAGATTCTTGGGTGTATGCAGTGGGAGGTAATTGTGGCCAGCTACTATAGTCTAGAGTGCATGGCTGGAGGCGATGCACTCAAGAGTCCAAGAGTGTGCCCACCGGTTGAAGTACTGTAATGGTATGTGTAGAAAAGTTGACATGGTCTCAGGTGGCTGGTTTATTGGACTCAAGAGTGTGCTGACTGCTTGCACATACTGGAATACTATGTGTATAGAAGTGCACAGGGTCTCATGTGGCTGGCTTATGTGTGTGGGTTGTGGCCAGTGTACAGATTGTTGGATGCATGGCGGTATTATGCTGTGGTGATTGTGATCAGGTACTAGAGTCTTGGGTGCATGATCGGAGGCGATGCACTCAAGAGTCCAAGAGGTTGCTCACTGGTCGAAGTACTTTAATGGTATGTGTAATGGTATGTGTAGAAAAGTGGACAGAGCCTGAGGCGGCTGGCTTATTGGACTCAAGAGTGTGCTGACTGGTTGCACATATTGGAATACTGTGGGCCTAATTCACAGAAGCGTTTTATAATGGCAAAACCCCATTGGAAAATGGTCTGTGAATTAGGCCCGATGTGTACAGAAGTGGAAAGGGCGTCAGGTGGATGGCTTATGTGTTTGGATTGTGGCCACTGGGCACATTCTTGGGTACTTAACTCTTGAATTGGTTGCGGGCAATTAGTAGAGTCTTGCGTGCAGAGGCCATGCATCCAAGAGTTTGTCCATTGGCTGGAAATACTGTAATAGTATGTCAACTGTGCTGGATAAGGTGTCAGCCCACTGTGTTATGTTTGTGGGTTGTGGCCAGGGCGTAGACTCTTGGGTGAATGGCGGAAGCCATAGTGGGTGTTAGTCTTAGCAGTGCACAGTGGTGGCGCGAGTTATTGTTACTTAGCTTACCATAACTGGTGAATTTCTGGGGGTTTTTGGTTTTACTTGTAATAACCATAATATGGATAGGTTGTTATTAGTGCAAAGTAACTATAACATCAATTTAACAAAGTTTTTGCACTGAATTTTATAGGTTTTTCTTAGGTCAACTGAACCATAACATCCCTTTAACAAAGTTTTTTCACTGAATATAAGAAATGCCCAAAGTCCTATTGTAAGATGTTCATGCTGAAAGTGCCAATATACATACGCATTCCCATGTAAGAATACACTTATGTTGTCTTTGTGTGTAATACGAGTAATGCCACTTTAACTAGACATGCCCATGCTGGCAAAACTAACATATGACTCTATTGCAATATAAGAGCACACACATTGGCTTTTTCCAAGGATTGCAAGGTAGGGTCTATGATCCAAAAGTTATACAACAGACGCGAAGCAGGAATCAGATTTGCACTGTTCCTTTACCAAGCAAATTAATCCCTCCACCACCCCTCCACCTGGGCTGTAATCAGTCGGCATACATTTGTGTTTACTTTGCCCGTAATGCCAGTAATACCACTGTAAGCATACAGATATATGCTTGCTTGCCAATATGTGTTAGTGTACCATTATTAGCACGTAAGAGCACACTCAGATTTTCTTTGCCCATATTGCATTAATGCCACTGTAAGAAGGCATGTCCATGGTGGCTCCATAATTTCACTGAGGGCACCGGTACCTAATTGTTTCTCCTTGACTCCCCTTCCCACTGCCTCCCTGCCTTCCCCTGCCAACACAATCACCAACACTCCTCCCCGACGCCTGCACACACATTACACTCATACACACGCCCACAGGCATATACACACAGTACTTACTTACACCCACAGACACACACACACACACACACATACCCTTTCATGCATGCAAGAATACATATGTACATAGTTACCCTCTTATGTTGTTTCCCTTGCAAATCAACTATTTTCTTGCATACATTTGTTCTGCTTGTTTTGTCCTTGGTATATGTCCCACCTTTGACACCCTCATAAACTCGCTTGCCTCCTGTTCTCATCTTTGTGCTATTGTCAGACACCCCAGGAATGACTCTGCCCTCCGTAATTGTGTTACTGCAAATAATTTCTGTTTAAAATTGACATCCCTGTTCTTCAAATAAGTACAAAGAAATACATAAATACGAACACTCAAAGGGCCTTATTTACAAAAATGTTTTAACGTGGGGAAGTCCTATTGAAAACATGTTTGTAATTCACTCCCAAAGTTTCTTTTTTCTTTACTTTCGTTCTGATCACCACCTAAGCTAAAGAATCCAGTGCTCATCAAACACTGATTTCGAAGGCCTGCACCAAGCCTAGCAGGCAGGAAGCAGCCAAACCTGCCATTAGTCAGTGCCAGCCAAACTGTTCACATGCAGGCAGATAGGCTACAGGGCAAGGCCTCAACACCCTTTTCACCGAGCATAAAAACACTGGCGGCTCTCTTGCACCTAAACGCATGAGCCAACATGTGCTGAGCTCTAGAGACTCAATTTAAAATAGAAACGATCTTTGCGTTTGTTGGCTCCCGGCATTCAAAGCAGCTACAAACATATGAATTATGTCCGACCAGTTCAATGTTTCCTTAGAAGCAAATAAACTCGTCTTCTGTAGGACAGATACATCTAATTAGAGAAATCATCCAGCTGGTTAACAATTCAAATGCACATATGGCTCTGAGGGAGGTTTATCACCTTTAAGCATATAACCAGTGTAACTGGAGCTGTGATCTCACAATGTCAGATGGAAAAGAACTGCCTTGCCGCTCTGTAGGAAGAACTTAAGTAACTGGGCATGTACCAAAGTGCTGGCAGTGCTCTTATTGCTAATTTACACATGCAAATGAGGCCGTCTATCTGTCTAAATAAATCAATGCGGCATGATTAATTCTTGGCAGTGAATTCAGTTCTGGCCTGCGCCAGAGAAGGTGATTTCAATGCATTTATTTAAGGCTTTTAATCATTTTACAATGTTTGTTTGTTTTATTCCTCACCTGGGGGACGTCACCAAAATGAAGCACCGTGCTTCTTTGTACTAAAAGAAAACCTCTCATGTACTGCATGTGGGAAGCCTTTTCGTGCATAACACCCAGTTTGATTAATTGAACATAAGATGTGCTGATTCAATCACATGTTCCTATATATTACAAAGGCAGTGACAGCACTCAGCACGAGTGCCGGTTCAACCGAAAAAACGGTCAGTATTTCAAATTAAAACCTCATGAGGTATTTACCTGATGTGGTTGGTATGTGGTACACATTTACTGCTGCCTTGCAGGGGTACAAGGATGAGTAGAGGCTAAAGTGCCCACTCAGCCCTTACACTTTTACCAACCAAGAGCCAAGACAATCATAGAGGTAAAACAAGCACAGTCAAGACATATACTACTTTGCCTTTTGTGGTAATGTGGGCCACGGGAAATCTGTACTCTCAAGAGGGATGTGAATGTGATTCAGTAGCTACCCAAACAGTAAAGTCTTTTTTTATTGGACATTTGCAAGGTGCCTATACAGAAGTGTTTCAAGGCGTAACACGACAAATGCGGGGCGGGGAACAGAGAAGAAAACAACAACAATAAATGGTCCTACTAGGCCTTGTGACATTCGGACCATGCAAGTGCAGTAACAAGAAGTACAGGGGGAGGGGGCTAGTCGGGGCTGAAGGGCTGGGATAAGTGAAAGGGGGAGGGGAGAAGTGCAGGAAGGCGGGGGCACCTGGGGCTGAGAAAATGCTGAGGAGTGCCCAGAAGTTCAAGTGGCAGGCAAAAACTAGGGGTAAGGGTCAACTAGTTGCCGGACGGAAGGGACCAGATTAGGCCAGTCAGGGAGCGGTGCCCGAGTGCAAGAGCTGGTGAAGGGGTGCTAAGGTAGACTGGACGAGGAGGGCCTGGACTCTGTAAGGCACATAAGGGACCAGGCACCAGTCACAGGAGGACATTAGCAAGGGAGGGGGAGAGGG
This sequence comes from Ambystoma mexicanum, assembly GCF_040938575.1. NCBI lineage: Eukaryota > Metazoa > Chordata > Amphibia > Caudata > Ambystomatidae > Ambystoma > Ambystoma mexicanum. Next base: position 586,185,841 of record NC_090937.1, on the reverse strand, counting down.
AAGGAGGAGGAGAAGAGGAAGGTCTTGAGAAGTTTATGGAACTTAAGGAGATCCGGCTCTATTCTGAGAGGGGCAGGAAGGGCATTCCAGAAGGAGGCTTCTGCGAAAGAAAGAGATCTACCCCCACTCTCTGCTTGGAGAAATGTCTGATCTGCAGAGTTGGAGCTAGAGGACCGAAGGACTCTAGCAGGGAGGTATTTAGGGAGAGAAAGTTGGATGCAGCAGGATCCTCATCCCCAGAAAGTCTTGTGGATGATGCAGAGGGTCTTGAATTTGATCTGTGTGGCCACTGGGAGCCAGTTAGGCTGTTTTAGGGATGGAGAGATGCAATCCTGGGCTTGAGGTCAAGGATGCGTCTCACAGCCCTATCTGGTTTAGTTGAAAAGGGCGGTGGGAGGAAAAAGGCAGATTTGGGAAGAGGCTGTAGCAATAGTCCAGCTTAGAGAGAACAAGAGATCTAGAGACATTGAGCTTCTGGGGAAAGGCGAGGAAAGGGGAATGCCTCTGAGGAGGTGAAGCTGAAAGTTGTACTTCTTGCTTGGCAAGGTACGTGATTCGAGGGGAGAAGGAGAGAGAAAGGTGTTTTGCCTCACAAGAGGATGAGAGAAGGGGGCCCAAGGAGGGAGGCGATAGAGTGGAAGAGAAGCAGGGAGAAGGCATCCTGATGAGAAGGATCTCTGTCTTACTGGCATTAAGGCAAAGATCATTAGCAAAGCAACATGCCTGAATAGCAGTCATGCAGTCAGGTATGAGTTAGAGGAGGGAAGATTAAAGGAGAGCTGAGTATCATCAGCATAACACTGGAAATGAGGAGAGAAGGTGGAGATCAAGTGGGGCAAAGGGCAAGGTAGATATTAAAAAGCCACAGTGATAGAATAGAGCCCTGAGGGATGCCGCAGGTAGGGAAAGAGGTGGCAGAGAGGAAAGGGACCAATTGCACTTGGGAGGGTCGTTTAGAAAGGAAAGTGGTCAGACAGGCTAGTGCCTGGTCGATGATGCCAAGGGTATTGCAGATATGATGTATGAGGACAGCATGATTGACCATGTCAAAGGGAGGGGAAAGATTGAGAAGCATCAGAACGGAGGAAGAGTTGGAATCAAGATTTGAGAGCAGGTATTCACAGGTGTTCAGGAGAGCAGTTTCTGTGCCTCTGGATGCTCTGAAGGCAGACTGGTGGTTGTGGAGACAGCCAAGAGATTCAGTGTGGTGGGTCAGTTGGGGGGATGACCAGCTTCTCCAGGAGTTTCCCCAGGAAAGTGGTGATGTAGATAGGGTGATAGTTAGCTGGGCAGGAAGGGTCAGCAGAGGTCTTTTTTAGGAGAGGGTGCACAAGGGTTGTACTTGAAGGTTTGTGGGAAAGAGCCAGTGGCAAAGGAGTGGTTTAAGAAGTCAGCCAAGACAGGAGCGAGAGAGGAAATGTTGTGTTTGAAGGCTCTGGAAGTGCAGGGGGGCACCTGTTTGAAGGAGACTTTCATAGAATGAACTACTCTAGCGACCTCAACTGTGCAATAGGAGAGAAGGAGGAAAGTAAGGGCAGTTTAGAGGGGGGCCAAGAAAGGCAAGAGAGGGGGAAGGATGGGGAGTGGAGTAGAAGAGAATGTATTTATTTTATTTATTTCATTCATATAGTACACAAACAATTCTGATGCATTGAGGCACTGTTGCCGGTACAACAGAATGAGGACAGGATGTCCAGAGTTTTGGTGGAGAAGTGGGAGGACAGTGCATTGCAGAGGGCCTGGGAGGGAAGAGGAGAAGTGGAGACTGCAGTAGGATTTGCAAGTTCCTTGCAGATTTTGAGTTTGGCCTTGTTATTGCGGACCTGGACATGAGCCCTCTTCTTAGAGTGGGTGGAGAGCCAACATTTCCTTTGAAGCAGGCGACAGGTCAGTTTGTCAGGTAATGTGCTTGAGGCCTGCCACTTCTGCTCAGCAGCTCAGCACTTGCGTTTCAGAGTGCCGAAGTCGGAGTCATATCAAGAGTTGAACTTGGAGGCAGACTTCATGCAGATCCTTATGAGAGGGGCAATGAAGTTCAAAGTGCTGCAAATGTAGAGGTGGAGGTTGACAAGTGCTGAGTCGGCGTGAGAGTCAACATCAGGGCTGAGAGGGGGAATACTGGTGGCGGCAAATGCAGCAACTGACACATGCTTCATCGGTCGAAGGATGGAGAAGAAGACTGACAGTACGGGCAGAGGCATTGCCAGGCAGCCAGGAAGGAAAGGAGAGAGTGGTCAGACCAGGAGAGAGGGCTACTTAGAGGGTTGGATAGAGGGATGTCTACAGAGATGAGAGCATCCAAGGTGTGACCAGCAGAGTGAGTCAGGCCAGAGGGAAACATTGTGAGGGTTTAGAGAGTCACAGAGGTCACAACAAGGTACAGTGGCTGCATCCAGAGTGTATGTGAATGTTGAAGTCACCAAGGAAGAGGATTTTGGAGTGGAGGCCGGGAGAGAGGAGGAGAGGTCAGCCCATTCAGAGAGGAAACGGGGCGTAGGTCCAGGGGACCTATACATAGTAGCAATAGTGAGGGAGAGGGTAGAAGAAACACCCGGCCTGCCAACGAGGCATTCAAAGGAAGAGTAAGAATGTGTGGGAATGATAATAGGAGTGACCCATTCAGGGAAGAAAAGCGCCACACCACATCCAGCCGGTTAACCCTAGGCTTGGAGAGGATTGTGTAGCCCTCCGGAATCAGAGTATCAAAAACTAGTTACAGAGCTGGAATTGAACCATATTCCAGTGAGAGCGAGGAGGTCGAGGTCAATGTCTTCAAGGAGGTGACAGATGTCAGAGGAGTGTTTAACAGCAGAGGGAGAATTAAGGGTAGATAAGTAAAGCTGGTTGTCACCTTTAAAGTTCTTCCGAGGAGGGATACAGGGACGTGGTACACCTGTCAGTGGTGGCGGAGATGCCAGAGGGATGGCAGTTGTAGGAGTGGTAAGAGAGGGAAGGCAGTGATAACAGGCGGGACATACCTATCAAGAAGGAGGAGGTTGGGCTGATAGCCCTGGGCCATGATAGTGCCATTTTGCTAGACATTAATGACACACCTAGATGATGAGAAGTATGCCAGGAGAACTTCCCATCTGGTTCCACCATTAATGTGTGAGGAGAAAAAAGGGGATAGGATAGAGAACATATGAGGAGTACATAGGTCAGGAGAAGGAACAGTGAAGAAGATGTCAATGGGCTAGGTTTAAATACAGTCAGAGGAATTGCACGGAGGCATCAAGAAGTGGTTTACAAGAAAGTACATTTCTAAAAATGCTTAGAGTGTACCAGAAAAGACCAGGAATTAACAGATTTAACTGTGCTAATGCAACTGGAGTTAGAGTTACAATAAAGCGAGAGGGACAGTGCAAAATAAAGGAATATCCAATCAAGGTTCTATACAAATATATCCTTAAATCAAACACACATGTACAAAAATATCTAACAAACAAAACAGTGCCCCCTGAAGAAAGAACACTGAATATGCAAAGTTAGAATAGATGCAGCCCTCTGGGTAATAAGACAGGGGGTGAAACGGATGTGTTGTTGAGTTTGCAAAAGGGATTCAAATGACCTATCAAGTCTCAAGGGCCCAAATATAGACCGGGGGGCAGCTATTAATAAAGAATACCTTTGCAAAGTTGTTGATGCTTCGACAGTGTTGAACCAGGTTTCTCTGCATTGAACACGGGTTCTCTTCAGTTCGAAGATGCAGCAGTTGCTGTGGTCCTGCGGCAAGCTGGCATCAGGTTCAAACGGAAGATAACTGGAGCCTCAAATTGTCTACTCGAGTGGTACAGATTGGGTGGTCACCATGTTTATTTTGGCTGTCAAGGGTTAACTTCAGCCGAGCTAGTAGTAGGATGTGCAGGTGATTCGATTCTTTATGGGGCTCCGAGGTCGTGGCCCGAGAGACACCAGGTTCAGGTCGATCGACTTACAGGAGCAGTGATGAAGAGGCTGGTGTTTCGGACAGGGACTCCAGCAATGCAAGGCAACAATGTGCTTCAGCAGACCTGGTCCAGTGGCAAGTAGAGTCGAACAAGCAATGGCGGTTCAAAGAACAATGAACACCACAGGCAACTTTGAAGGGTCCTGATAGTTCACTCATGTCGAACATGCTTGAATCAGGTCTCACAGCGGGTCAATGTCAAAAACAAGGATCTCACGAGTTCTGGCTACCAGGTGCTGTGGGTTCCTCCTCCAAGTTCTCAAGGGCCAAAGTTAATCCTATCTCGGGCTACCAAATGCAGAGCAGACTGGCACACACCTACAGGAGTCCTGTTACATGGTGAGGTTCCAGCCCTTACAAAGAAACAATGAGAGGCAATCCCTCAAAGCCATCTTACTGTCAGTGCGTAAGGGTAGCCTCATCTGGAATGAATGCACATAACCCTTCCACAGCTTAACTGGGTGTGCATGGCTAACACATGTGTGATTTCACACATGTGTGATTTCAATTTCATGTGGCTCGGATAACTATGAGAGATGCTGGCCACCATACCCTAACTCAGGTATGGTTCATATTTACAGTTTACCATGCCAGATAGGATCCTCAGAGTTTTGGAACAGGGGTGCACATCTTAAATGCAGACTGTGTGGTGCAGAGACTTGACTAGAGCAAAAGGAGCAATATTATAATAGGGCCCCAAAAATGAAAGTGCTCATTTAAACTCTTACAGTTTATTATTGCTATCACGTAGTACAAAATAAACGGTATAGATGTACAAAAAAACTTAAATTAGTAGTCGGTATCAGGGCCAGCTTAAGAACCTCTCTTGTTTGGTGAAAGTGTTTTTTAAGAAAAGCAAATAAACAGAAACATACAGTTTCGTTTCACATTCAGGTTCACAAACAATTACAAAGGTCATTCAAATCATTGTAAAGATCTGTATTTGGTGGATGTTAGGCTGAACATTCTTAGTCTGGCAACGATCTTAAGTTCACAAACTTGCATCTAAGATTGTAAACCTCATGCTATGGGACATATATTCTAGCCCTTAGGGAATATACAAACAACACAGATGGTGTAAAATGGTGAAAATGCACCTTTCCAGTAAATATGGACACAATTTTGCGGGGGGGGTCAGCTGACATGGGGCCGTATCATATCCCAAAGTGGTCATGTTAAAAACATTGGCCGCGTTACGAGTATGGTGGTAAGTGGTAAAATTGGCATTACTGTCAACTTTACCACTATGCCAAATTACAAGTTACACAAGAATTGGCAGTAATTCCACCAGCAGAATTGTTTCGGGTGGAAATACCACCAGTGGTACTTCCACCAAGAATCAGCAGAAACAGCACTGGGAGATAATTCGACTGATGGGATTACTGCCAAATAACAAAAACCCATTACCCCACAACACGGCAGAATTACCTCAAAAAATCTGAGGTAATTCCACCTAAAACACAGAACAATGACCTCAATAATATAGCTGTCACAAATCATGGCCCAGGTGCACCAGATCCACTCAGGTGGAGTACAAAAGGCCCATCCCAAACCCCCAACACACATCCCAGCAACATGCAGCCACAATCAGACGTAGATTACTGGCTCTACACCCTGCTACCCTACATCTAGCTACAGCAGCATGCTGGACCACACCAGGGAAGGAGACCAGTGTAAGAAAGGCATAGGAGACGCATGCTGCAGAGGGCACCCATGCCACGTGTCCGCCATCCCCATGGGCACACATGGACAGCCAATTAGTCACCTTATACTGACTGGATTGTCCAACCATTGGCAAACTGCTCACACTGACACAGGCACAACTGCAAAGTGCCATTGCAATCCGAACAGCCACCTCATCCCCCGCTAAAGCTTGTGGCAGTCCAACATTTCTGTGGCACAGGCGCCTTCCAACACACAGTAGAGACACTGCATGGCATGTCCCAGCCCACATTCTCCAAAGTGCTGGACCAAGTCCTGGATGCCCTAATGATGCATGGACACCTGCACATCTCCGTGCCCCTCACTCAGGCACAGGTGCATGCAGCCAAGTCAAGGTTCTACAGCACTGCCCATTTCCCCAATACCAGTGTGGCATTGTATTGCGCCCATATGGTGTTGCTATCCCCCCAGGCAACAGAACACGCATACTGCAACCGGAAACAATATCACTCAATGAACGTTCAGATGACCTGCGATGCCAACCTCACCATCAGTCACTGCTGTGCCTGATATACTGGGGCCACACATGATGCACTGATTCTGCACAACAGCACCCTACCAGCTTACAGGGAGAGGCACAGAGGACAGCATACCGGCTTATGGGTAAGTAGCACTCAGACCTGACTGCTGAAAACACTGACACACCCCTAGTGTTCGAGAGCAGTAGTAAAGTGAATGAACTACAAATCCCATGATCCAACAACATCAATTCACAAAGTAGGCCAAGCACCCTCACTGACCTCATCCCCAGGAAACAGACATGAACCATGTGATGACACAGAGCATCCAGCTGTGCAAGACAGCACCACACAGTCAGGGCCATCTACAACCCATGCAAGCATTGCCCTGTACCCTACATGGCATACTTTCACACCATAGTTGACCAGTGCAATGCCAATACCACAGAAGTGCCAGCCACCACATGACTGCTGACTCCCACAATGTGAATGCCTGCAAGTGATCCATGTAGCCCATGTCCCATCAACCTTGATGCCCACAAGTTGCACCATATTCATCCACTGAGTCATGCACATAGGGGTATACGCATCAGGACCATTGACTTGGTCCCTGGCCCATGCACCGCCATGTCTCAAACAGTCCATTCTTGTCTTGCAGGTGTCTCTGGATAGCCGCAGTTTGCCATGGCTAATGATCCCTGTGAGAAACCCAGCCACACTACAGGAGACAACCTATAATGAGGCGCAGAGGAGAACAAGGTCATGTATCGACTAAGCATTTGTCCTTCTGAAATCCAGGTTCAGGTGCCTACATCACACAGGCAGTACACTGATGTACAGCCACCAAAAGGTTGGTGAAATTGTAGCGGTCTGCGCCAAGCGGCACAACATGTGAATATGTAGAAATGTAGAAATGCCTGCAGATGAGGACAATGACCCCCCTAGCTCTGATGAGGAAGAGGCTGTAGGGGGGAACACTGCCCCATAGGACATAATTGGGGAAGTAAGGGAAGGATGTATGGTACGCCAGGAGCTCATGGAAAATGTTTTTTGACTATAGAGAAATTACGTCCATACATGTAATGAATGCATATGTCTCAATTGCATGGAATTAAAACTGCCATCACGATTCAAGTATGTTCATTTCTGGCAACAAGGAAACCCCATCCCGAACAACAACTCCAACCCCCACACTATCAGCAACTCCCACCCCCCACCCCATCCCCAACACCAACTCTCACCCCATCCCCCTACCAAACACCAACTCAAACACCCAACACCAAGTACTACTCCCATTAGTGTATGAGCTTAACCCCCTTGTCCACAGGCTTAGTGACATTTGAGGCATGCCGCAGTGAGCACCTGGGCAGGGTGATCACCAATGACCCCTCAGTAAGGGTAGTGGACTGTGAGCTCCCCTGTATGCTCCCCGTAGATTGTCCATGCTGAGATGTATGACTCTAGCCATGGACTGGACATGGGATTAGACATTTGTTCAGCCAGCTCCCGCACCCTCTGGCTTGTGAGGCATAGACTTGCATTGCATGTCACTATGCTCCTGCAGAGATGGTTGATTGACCTCATCAATTGTCTCTAGGCCCGCTGAATGCAGTCACACATGACCTCAGCTTGCACCAAGTGTCCTGTGCGATGGTGCACATTTCCAACTGCCTCTGTTCCATTTGGTCCAGATGGTTCCAGGTGGCCTGGAGTGTGGGGACAGGCATTGTCCGTGGTGATTGTCCTCATTCATGCTTCTCATGCTGGACTTGATGGCGAGCATACCTGGCCTGTTCATCAGATGAGTCATCTGCATAGCGTAGGGCATGGTGTGTATCACAATGGGATGGTGCTGTGTGCAGTGGGGAGAGGCTGCACATGAGGATGACTCATGTGAAAATTGGTAGATGGGGGAATATAACTGGCTGGATGTAGGGGATGCAATCTCATACTGCTTGTCTCCCATGCCTGAGTGGTCTGACTGCAGGTTGTCATCCACACTGTGACCCACCGGTGCCTCCGTGGTTGGACCTGCTATGGCTGTGTCCTGGCTTGTTTCTGGTGGCAGGGATTGCACAATTGGGGACTGTGGTGGCCCTGTAAGCGTGTCTATCTGGATGGCCAGAGTGGCTGTCCATGGCCTGGTGGCCTGGTGCCTCTTTTTGGGTGGTACATTCCCACTCCCCGAATTGCCTTGGCATGGCTGCTTGGTGGCAGTGGATTGTGTTGGTGTCGTAGGGGGACCAGCCTCATTGGTCCTTTCCTGGGTATCTTGCATTCCTGTTAGGACACATTTACATTTGTGTTACCACATTGGTGTCATGGGGCTTGGCAAATCAACATTCACTGGCACTTGTACAATGTTGTCACTGTGCAGGCCTCCTAGGGGGACTGACATCATGTGTCAGCTACTGTGTCCATGGCATCTGGACAGCAAGGTGTGGGTTACCCATTTGAATACAGTGGTGCATCCCTGGTATGTTTTGGGCCACAGGCTGTCCTGTCCAGTGGTGTATCGAGACTGTAGGTGACAGGTTTCTGGAGGTGTAGTAAGGTTGGTGCCGTGCATTCGGTTGTGTGTTGGTTAGGTTGCCATGTTGTCAGATGTGTGCTCCTCAATGTGCATATGCATCGGGCATTGTAGTCGAGGGACCAGTGGCTGTGTCGCAACTGTTCACAGTTGTGCATCCATGGGCATTGACAGTTTGTTTGGTTGCATGGTGGCTATGTTAACTGTGCATGGGTGTCATGTATATGTATATATATGTTTATGTATTTGCATTGAAAACCAGTACATGCAGAGACTAATATCTGTGTAATACAATATGTGTGAAATATTGTTATAACTGTTGTAGAATACTATAGTACATGCTGAGTCCAATATTAAGAAGCACGTACAAATACATTTGTATATATATTGAAAACTGTGAAATGTTAGTACTTGAACAACATTCTCTTTAAGCTATAGAATTTATTGACTACCTCAATAACGTGTAGGACGAATGTGGGGTTCGTCCTAATAACTATTGGGAAACCTAATTCTATATGAACGTTTTACCACTTAAATACTAAGTAATTACTGTTTATCTTTTGACAATATTTGGAGTGCGCAGGGGACGTGAGTGATTCACAGCCTGCGGACACTCTTTGTCTTTTGCTTTTGTGCATGGGTGTGGGGTCAGGGGGTCATCTGGCCACTGATTGATGTCATTGTGGCCAGATTCCTCACCTGGATGGTGATTGCTTGCTGGGGTTCACATTGCTTGCTTGCATGGCAGTGTGGGTGATTGTGGATGCCTTCAGGGTTGTCAGTTCAAGGTGGCATGTCCAGCCGAGGGGCTCTCAGGCACCCCCTTTTTTGCATAATGTAAGTAACTTTGGGTCTCACCCTAAGTTACTAGGGGAATCCAGGCGTGGAACCCTTGCTCACTATTCTTTTAGAGGCACTGCTCCTCCCTACTGAGAGGTCCAACCAGACCAAAAAAACCTGTCTGGGGTTGCCATTGGTACTATTGTTCAGACGAGAATTGCCTAGCATTTCGGTGCTGGATTGCCCCAGCACAGGACAAAGACTAATATGTTTTGGATATTTCTCCTCTGTGAAAGATAGTGAGCTAAAGACTCTGGATAAGGCTCTCATAACAGGGACTAATGTCCGGCAGAGGGACTCCCAGAACCCCCCTTGTTTTGTGCATGCTTTGCATCTGGACAGCAACGTGTGGGTAGCCCAGCTGAAAAAGGTGGTGCATCCCATGGATGTTTTGGGCCACAGGCTGTCCTGTCCAGTGGTGCATCAGGACTGTTGGTGACTGGTGTCTGGTGGTGCAATCAGGTGGGTGCAGTGCATTTGGTTGTGTGTTGTCAGATGTGTGCTCTTCAATGTGCCTGTACATGGGGAATTGTAGTTGAGGGGCCAGTGGCTGTGTCGCAACTGTTCACAGTTGTGCATCCATGTGCATCGACAGGTTGTTTGGTTGCATGGTGACTATGTTGAATGTGCATGGGTGTTAGTTTGGGGGGTCATGGGCTACTGATTGATGCCATTGTGGTCAAATGCCTCACTTGGATGGTGATTGCTTTCTGGGGTTCACATTGCTTGCTTGCTTGGCCTGTTCTGCCATATGTAATCCAGGGGAACTAAGGTACAGGGTGAAGGATCCGCCAAAATAAAGCATTTCACATTTAACCGTAGCCTACATAAAGATATCTGTTTGAAACCGTTCAGAAATGTCACAGAGCCCACAGTGCAGGCCAAAAACGTTTGCAAGACTTGAAACTTCATTTGAAAGAAGAGTTGGCAATGATGTTCTCTGTGCTTAGGCTATGGCTGAAGGCCATGCCGTGAGTATAGTGACTGGATGGCATGAGCAAATAACATGCCCAGCATGTCTTGCAGGTTGGTTGACTCTGCTGGGGCAAGCCTGTAAGAAAAACCTCGGGCAAAATTAATTCTGGGCACAGCTGCATTGCAGTATGCATCACAGGTAGGCACATTGCATTCAACGTCAAGCAATGCCTACTGCCCACTGCAAGAAGGGCCACATTGCGCAGGGCATGCCCAAGCCTAGCAATCAATGGGCATTGCTGCAGTCCTACATATTCTTGACGATTTTGGGAAAGTTTCAAGAATGTGGAGATCAAAGCTACCAACAAACAGTAAACAGGATTGTTATGAATGTGCCACTCTACAAGAGACTGTGCTGGGACTGGAGAACCAATTGCTGTTGAAAACGCCTTTACGCTGCCGTGTTTTTCCTTTTTGCTCCATCATGGATAATTTAGAGTTGAAAATTACTGAAGTGTTCAAAAAGTTTAGTTCCATTTCAAGACCCATGTTTAGTCTGTCCTCAAGACCATCAATGTATATGATCTACTTGGGATCACATAAGCCCTTAGGATATTGCCCTGAAACGCACTCATACATGAGTGTGAAACACTTTAATGTGTAGGTAAATTACTCACATGGCAAATATCTCTAGCCAACAAACCCTTTACATGTGTCAAATAATTTACAGTAGTCAAATAATTCTGCACAAACAAGCTGTTTTATAACTTATGCAAGTGAGACATGTTTGGAAAAAAATAACTTGTGTTTATTACGTTATTTTCTATCATGAGTTGTAGCACCAGTGGGCTCCTGGCACTTTTGAGCAGCAAGAATAATCTAGGGCATGGCACTTTTTCCACAACCATATTTTTCAAGTGATATAACAGATTGAAATTAGAAAATATTTGAAAAGTTTCATGAGGTTTCATGAATGGTAAAATGTTATAGGACTCCCATGACAATTCTAAAAAAGAAATTAATGGCGAATTGCGGGACAAAACTCTCATCTAGGATCACTCTGACAGAGGCATGGTCTATGCCAAGCCCCTGGGAGAACGACCACTGGAATGTGGCTATGCCAAAATGGTACTGCCAATAATGTTATTGTACCTATGGTTTGGCCTCTTGCTTACCCCCAGAACAAGTTGCCACTGGGCATTGCTGAAGGTCATGCACTGTGGGTACTTCAAGGAGGGTAACTATGCTTGGGGGATGGCAAAGGTCATATGCCAGGAACAGTTACTGTTGGAAATAGTCTAAGATATTTCCTATTCGGCAAGGTGCTTAGTCCTCATACTCCTGCCATCTGTACTGACCTCACCGCCTACCGCCTGTACTCACTGCTGCTTATCTGTAATATGTATATATTCCTGTTATTACTTTACGATGTGTATGTATATAATTTTTCTGTTGTTGTAACTAAGTCTCGCAATGTCACATAAATGCTGCGCACTGGTACCTTAGGGTGTGCTTGTGCATTACAAATAATAAAACAAACAAACAAAACAAGGTGTCCACAGGAAATATGCCTATTGAACACTTTAAATGGTGCCACTGTGCATATGTACATGCATTTGTAAAGGGTGATAAATGTAAAGTGCACATATTCCCCCATAAGTCATTGTCGAATGGGAACCTTGTTACCAATGCACACCTATAAACCACTGAAATTCACCACTTAAAGTTAAAACCAAACCCTAACTTTCCCCCACCAATTGGATTTGTCTTACCTGTATATGTAGATCTATATAGGTATAGTACGAAATGCATTGACTTTATTTATCAGTTGTCCTCGCTCTTTATGTTCATGTCATAAACGTGAATCATAAATGTGTTAATGATACTTAGCTTGCATTTTTAAGTTCTTCATATAAAGGATCTGATTTATAAAAGCATGTATTTGTAATCTGGACATACACAGTGAGCACGCAGTACTCATGGCGTCTATCTGGGTTTACACATTGCATCATGGCCAGTGCTCCCATAACTCGAAATGCCACAAAATGTCATCCAAAGGTACACAAAATATAACATGTAAAACAAAAGATGTGTATTTTTTTTACCTTTTTATCCTTTTTCCTGTAGAAAAAAAAATACCATTTTAAACAGCTGCACAACATAAGCCACTAGCCAAGTTTTCCCCAGCACCGAGATGTTGACATATTCGTAATGTATGAAAATAAACACATACACATATAACAGGCTAGTCTTGAATTATTTGGAAAGAGTGAAGAACTGAGATGGGTCCATGGATGACAATTGCAAAGGTTTGGTGGATACTGCTAGTGTCTGTCCAGAGATATTTTCGGTTTATATGAGCAAACATCGTGATGTGAAATGTAGATGTTCACAAATGTATTTTGAATGAAAATAAACACATAAATCACTAGTATGAAATACATTTGTACAAATGGTAAAGCTTGGAAGGACCATGGATCCTAACTATCAAGGTTTGGTTTCTAGTGTTATGTTTCTTACATAGATAATTTCAGAGTATTTACAGGCACTTCTCAAAGCAACATTGAGTTGTTGAGATATGTATGATGTATGAAATAATCATACAAAGGGCTTGCCTAGAATAATGACTGTGGTGGCCATTTTGAAACTCACAATCCATTGAATATCTCGAGCTAGGAATCAGTATATTGATATTGACTTTGTAGAGCTAGTTTCAATGTGTTTAATTATATATCTTAATGTCACATCAAGATGTTGACATCTATACAATGTATGAAAATAAACAGCTATGGGACTAGACTGGAATTATTTGGAAAGAAGCGTGTATTGTAATGGTGTAGTTGTACTGCTAGTGTCACTATTTTGCAATCATTATATTGCTAATTCATAATTTGAAGGACAGAGTTGCTTTTTAATAATAAAGCACATTATAAATAGTCAGTAAAATTTAGAGTTTATGAATGAAAGAAAGACTAGGTATATATACAATAAGGAATGAAATAATGGTTATGTTTAAGATTGAATGTATTTCAAAGATCATTTGTTTATTTCCACTTTTTAATTAAGTTTTGTTTGTGTATTTTTTTATTGACTCTGAAGAAAAGATTGATATAACTTACATATTATTTCATCTTGCATAGCAATCTTGCGCTATGATGTCCTATGGTGGGTATTTTACTTTTAGCCTGTATTAGTTTTCCATCTATTCACGTTAGGAACTTATCATTGCTGCTCCTGGTGATACTACCTTCCCGGTAGGCTGGTCTTGTGTCTCGTCTTCGGCTTCTTATAAGCTCAAACCTTCTGGCACTGAGTCACAGGTAAGATGTGTTTTACTGAACACCAGATCTTTGGTGGCCCATGCTGGAGATTGCTATGATCACTTGCAGGATTTGTCACCTGACGTGATGTTCATTAGAGAAACCTGGGTGAAAGAAACATGAGAGGGCCTGATCACGACTTTGACGGTAACGCCGGTGGTATTACTGGTGGCGGTATTAGCCCTACCGCCGAACTCCCCGGCACTAATAGTGCCGGATCACGAGTTCGGCGGTAATGTAATTCCCCATTGAGCCCATTCGGGAATGCCCCATTCCCCATTGGGCTCAATGGGGAAAATTTGCGCTCTTACCGCCGGCGGGAAATAGCGCGACCGCCGGATTTAAGGGCTACCGCCAAAGTCGTGATGAGGACCAGAGTCTTAGCTTATCCACGATCTCCCAGTGGAGTATAGTATTGCTCCACTTGATAGATCCCTATTGTACTTATACACCGCAAGGACCTCACCTGCTCTATGCTAGCCTTTACAAATGCTCTTAATATGGAGGCATCTCTTTTACGTATGGAATTTTCGCCTTCGTGCAAAATGCACACTACGCTTGTCTATAGCCCTCCTTTGTGGCTGACTTTGTGGTTCTGCTCACCGACTTGTGCCTACAAAATCAGTCTCTTGTCGTACTGGGGGATTTTAATCTTCACCCCAATAATGTTAAAGATACAGTGGCAGCTAACTTGGTCTCGTGTCTGGGTAAGCTTAATTTGCCACAGCTGATTGTGGATCCAATGCATGTGTCTGGCAACACTTTGAATCTTATATTTGCCTCTCTCTCTTTAGTCATGGTCTATCCCAGATTTTCCATCCTTTGGACTGACCACCGGGTTGTGCCTTTTTCTATTCAGGTTAAGCCCACATGTCATCTCTTGGGTTTTCCACCCCAACCCCCTTTTGTTGCTGGTTCAACATTTCTACCATCACGGGTTGGGATGCTGGATTATGAAGGCCGTGGTCCTGATTTTTTCGGTTGACCTCGTTTCTCTGGCTGTGGCCTTAGTGTCCACAGATGACTCTCTGGCTCATCTGAAACCCTCCAAACCACGAGCCCACCTTTCAGGGCCTTGGTTTACGGAGACCCTGGCTGGTCTTCTCCAGCAGCGCAAAATGCTGAATGTAAATGGCGGTTAGTTTATTGCCCACTAGCTCATTTGGCTTTTCGCAAAGCCACGACAGTTTATCAACTCGCCATATTCAAGGCTAAGCAGGTTTTCTTCTTGGGAGCAGTTTAAAGTGGCTTTCTGCCCTGCCCTCAGTAAATATAGAGGCCGATTTATGGAATTAATGTGCGCTGCAAGCGTGCAAAAGCGTGTGAATTGCAGTGCAAGTGCGAAAATTGCAGCGAAACCCGCACACAGCGATTCATGGAAGTCCATGCGCATGTAAATCCCTGGATGTGCGCTAAAATTCTGCGTGGCACACGCTGGCGCACAAGTCTTCAAACAGCGTGAGCTAAGCACACAGCGAAAGCAGACAAAGCGCAGCACACACAACAAAAGTAGGCGGAACAGGGGGCGTAACACGCAGAATGGGGAACAACGCGTGAAAATGTGGGCGTCACGGGGGAAGTACAGGAGGCAAATGCGCGGAACGCCCACACGCGCGTCTACAACACGTATTCATGGAATCGAACGGGGCTAATGCGTGCGCCAAAAAAGACGAGCTAATCCGGAAACACGTATGCCAGCAGGAAGCAGGCGTACGTGGATCCGCGCAGCATAAAAGTGCGCGCAAACAACAAACAAGCTCAGACGCCAAGATGAATATACCGTTCCTAGCAGCAGTGGTCATGGGATACCGCAGGAGGAGGAGGATAGTCAGGCCCAGAATTTTTACACCCAGAACCAGCCTTTTTGGGATGCCTGATGACCAGGTGTATGTGAGGTACAGGTTTCCACCTCACATAATACTCGACCTGGTGAGTGAGTGGGAGGATGACCTCACATCACCCACCCTGTGCTCCCAAGCACTCAGCCCCCTGGAGAAGGTCCTCAATGTACTGCACTTCTTGGCCACTGGATCATTTCATAGTGGGGGGGGGTGTCACAGGCCACGCAGTCATGCTGCCTACACCAGGTGTTGGCCATCATGGCTGCACGCCCATCAGTCCACAGGCACATATACCAGAAAGGCAGGCTGCCGTCCAGGATTTCTATGGGGTGGCACAATTCCACAAAGTGCTAGGTGCCATTGATTGCACCCATGTGGCTCTATGTCCCCCCAGGGCATTTGAGCACATCTATAGAAACCGCAAGCACTGGCATTCCATCAATGTGCAGGTAGTATGTGATGCCAAGGGAATCATCAACTCAGTATATGCCAACTATGCAGGGTCCACCCAAGACAGTTTCATTTATAGAATGTCAACCCTAAACCGGGACCTAGAAGCTGGGCAGCATGGCGATACATGGCTGCTTGGTGAGTATAAATGCCACTGCACATGCATGCATATCAGATACTGAGTAATGTCACAACCCCACTAATGATAACCATCACCACCTCCCCAGGGGACAATGACTACCCTCTCAGCACCCACATGATGACGCCAATTCGGAACCCCACCATGCCACCCGAGGTAAGATACAACACAGCCCATATTGCAACCCGGGGCATAGTGGAGCGCACATTCGGAGTGCTCAAGTCACGCTTTCGCTCTCTTGACCGCTCTGGTGGGCAGCTGTTATATGCTCCCCCAGTAGTGTGCAGGATCATAGTGGCAGCATGTGTCCTGCACAACAACAACAATATCCACTAGGGATGTCTACACAGTATTGACTACAGACTGCCCACACAGCTCATGGGAGCCCAACGTCACTGTGTAATTCACTGTCACTTGGCAACACCCTTTGCAAGCCCATGGAAACGGGAAGCAGGAGGGGTGTGTGTCTCACAAACCCAAGCATCTAACCCAAACTCAGGACAAGCCTGCATGTGCCCAGCCAGAATACAGTGGATGCCCACGGGAGCCACACAAGGCAACACACTGTAAAAAAAAAACTCAAAAATCAAAAATGGCCATGTGGGGGTCAGGGGTGGTGGGGGAAGCCACCCAGGAGGTTCGAGGACAGGGTGCACACCAACACCCACCTGCGTGGATGTTGCAAGAAAAAAAAATACCTCCTTGGGCTCATGGCCTGCGCGGCTATGCCATTGTGGGAGAACTGCTGTCACCCTGCTCATCCTCTGCTGCTGCCTCAGGAGGCGGTGGCACTATGGGAGGCAGCCCATGCAAAGCCCTGATATGGTCCTCCATGGCAGCAAGCATGCGGGTCTGGAAGGTCTGATTCTGGAGGATTAAAGTGCAGAGATCCCCATGCAGACATCACGGGTTGCCAGCATTTCTGCACGCATCGCCTCGCGTGATGCCCGGATCTCCTCACGTGTTGCATGCAACTCAGCTGAGAGCGAACGTGTGAGCTGCTCCAGCTGCTGTTCTGCCCTTAAATTACTGGAAGCCTCAAGTTCAACCAGAGTCTGCCTGAGGTTATGTAGTTCTACCGTCAGGGCTTCCTTGTGGCCCTGGGACTCTATTGATATGGATTTGCGCAGAGTCTCCAGTGCCGCCCATCTGTCCCTGTTGGACACCAACATGTCTTCCCTGTGTAATTGGCAAATGGAGTCTATTGCCTGCTGTTGCTGCTCCATCTGCCTTTCAGGGGGGATAATGGAAGTGGCCACCCTCTCCATGGCCTGAGCCATCATTTCCACTGATGCTGCCTGTTGGGTTGCCATACCGTACATGGAGTTTTCCCATACAATATTGCCTGGTGGCGCACGCCACCACAACTGTTTGGGGCAAGGCGATCTGCACCTTGCTGTGCTGGCACTGCCTGAGGCTGCAGGACTGCATTCCCCCTCTGATCTGCTGGCCGAGGAACAGGGTCAAATGCTGTGGAGTGTGACCCTGCATCCATAACCACCAAAGGCGGACCTACCAACACTGACATCCCCATAGAGGGTTCTACCCCTGGTGCAGGTGGGTTGGACAGAACAGAATCCATGCCAGAAACACTTACCTGCGACGGCACATAAGTCTCATCATCCGACTCAGCACCTGAACAGAGGTCTGGGGAGGTGCACCCAGAGGCACTCCTGGACAGTATGGTCTGCAGTACCATTGGGTTTTCACCCACCACCACACCACATCCCCCACTGGTGCCCGGCCGTGCCTGAGATTCCTCCTGGGTCTGCACCATCTCCTCAACCTCAACAGCACCAAGTGCGTCATCACCTGCAAAAACATGAACGACAACAAATGGAAACAGGCATGAGCACCATAGCACACACATAGGCCGTGACAAGCCAGAGATCCAATACATGATTTACACATGTCCCACATGACTATAACCCTGCCATGCATGCACTGTCAAAGAGATGGAAGTGGAGTCAAAAAGGCAGACACTGGGGAGAGAAAGATGGAAATGCAACACATTTGCAGCATGTTGGGTAGCACTCGCATCACACATCAGGCTGTGAGTGGCATGTCCAATACACATACATGACACCTGCCACCCCACAGATGCCATGTAGCATAGCCACGGTAAATTACAAAACTACAGCAATATGTCAGTGAATGAGTACTGTCACACATGCATGTCACATCGACATGATGCGAAGATTGATTCTGAATAGTGTTGCAAAATATGCATGTGCCACACACTGAAACACATCCAGTGTCCAATAACACAGTCATTGTGGGCTGATCAATGGTTGGTCACTTTAACATTGCAGGAAACATCTGTCATCTTCCACATGCAAACAGGCCCTAATAAAAAATGTCTGCAGCCCAATACACCATCGGCCTGAATGGTGTAATCATTAACATAACCAGGTAAAAATAGTGGCCCAGTGTGGGCTGCAAACAATGACCGAAGCATATCACATATGTTGCAATAGGGCAGAATAATGAGTAGCAAAAATGGGAGAGTGGAAACAATCAGCCTGAATGAACACTTACAAATCTGAACAATGTAGTTGCAAGATGACAGTTCAAGGTAAAGTGCACTGATGTGGGCCTAATTGGCAACTGTGGGCAGAAGGGATACAGTCATACCCAAATCCAAGGCACGTGAATGTATGGGAGGAAGCAAATGGGTGACCCATAACACTCATGAGTACACACCCTCACCTGGCGCTCAATCAGAACCCGTCACCCAAACAACATACACATGGATTACACACACACGCATGGGCACTCACCGGACAATGCGTCGTAATCAGGTAGTTCTCCCACAACTTGGATCTGTTCCTCTGTGACGAAGGTCCCAGCAACAGACTCGTGTTCAGTGAGTTCGTTGTCCTCTTGTAGAGACCCACTGCCAGTTACCAGAGTAGTGGCATGATTTGAGGCCAGCTTGTTCTTTGCTCTGCGTTTCAGGTCATCCCACCGCTTGTAGCAATCATCAGCTGTGCGCCTCACAAATCCAAGGGCACGTATGCGGTCCGCGATGGTCTGCCAGTGTGCCCTACGTTGACCAGGTGTGGTCTTGCACCCTGCAGTCACCAATATTTCACGGCTATGTGCCGACACATAGCTCACAAGTGCATTCATTTTGGGGTCATTAAAGCTAGGCTTCCTTGACGTGCGGGACTGAGTAGCCATGTCTGGGATCTCAGCCTGTAGTGCCAGAGCAACCTTCTTCCTCGTCTTCAAAGGTGGAGCTGAGCCTGAGTGGCTTGCGCTGCTCTGGTCAGTAGGGGCAGAAGCACAGGTGGACTGGGTACTGGGAGTGTGCAAAGGCACAATGACCATAGGTCTTTGTGCAGGCATTGGCTGAAGTATGATGTTGGCTGGGGCAACGTCAGTTTGATGGACCAGGACCGACACTGTCCCGGCTGGGAGACTCAGAGCTGGGGTGGATAGAGCTGCAGCTACCCCTGCAGCCTCCCCACCCTGCCTACTTGGGGCAGCAGATGACATCGCTGCCCCAGATCCACGTGGCCTGGTGACACCAACTTGCACCGACACAAGTCGCTTAGACTTGCTGACCTGGAAGTCAGCCTGGGAGTCATCCTGTGCCAGCTCAGGTGCCACAATGGGCTGGTCCAACAAGGGCTGAGCTGGGATGGTGTCAGACACGTTTCCCTCAACCATGGGGGGGCATGGGTGTCCCTGATTGGTCCTCCAACTGCTGGGGGGTGGGGGTGCTGGGGACATGAGTGGGGGCCTGCTGGCAGGAGGCCCTGACTGCTGGGGGCTGGGGTGCTGGGGACATGAGTGGGGGCCTGCTGGCAGGTGCCCCTGACTGCTGGGGAATGGGGGTGCTGGGGACATGAGTGGGGGCCTGCTGGCAGGTGCCCCTGCCTCATGGGGGTGGGGGTGATGGGGACATGAGTGGGGGCTTGCTGGCAGGTGCCCCTGACTGCTGGGGGTGGGGGTGCTGGGGAACATGAGTGGGGGCCAGCTGGCAGGTGCCCCTGACTGCTGGGGGGTGGGGGTACTGGGGACATGACTGGGGGCCTGCTGGCATGTGCCCCTGACTGCTGGGGGGTGGGGGTGCTGGGGGACGTGTGTGGGACATGAGTGGGGGCCTGCTGGCAGATGCCCCTCACTGCTGGGGGGTGGGGTGCTGGGGGACATGAGTGGGGGCCTGCTGGCAGGTGCCCCTGACTGCTGGGGGTGCTGGGGGACATGAGTGGGGGTCTGCTGGCAGGTGCCCCTGACTGCTGGGGGGTAAGGGTGATGGGGGACATGAGTGGGGGACTGCTGGCAGGTGCCCCTGACTGCTGGGGGGTGGGGGTGCTGGGGAACATCAGTTGGTGATCAGTAGTGCAAGGTGACATGTGGCTTGGCTGGGGGGCATGCCCATTGTGGATGGGCTGCCTGTAGGACATGACCAGGAGTGCAGGGTAGTCCCCTGTGGTGTGAGCTGCCTGCAGGAGCCGTGCAGGATGTAGAGGGAACACCTGGGAGGACCCACACTGCCAATTCACGTGTAGGACTCCCCGCGCACCCCTGAAAATCACGTACCCCTCTCTGACAGCAAAATCACATGTGAAACTTCCCGCGCACCACAGAAATACACGTACCCCACCCGCACAGGGCATTTCACGTGTGAAACTTGCCGCGCACTCCCGAAATACACGTTCCCCGCTCCAATCGCGTGTTAAACTTCACGCGCACCCCAGGAATACACGTACCCCACTCGCACAGGGCATTTCGCGTGTGATACTTCCCGCGTACCCCAGGAATACACGTACCCCACTTGCACAGGGCATTTCACATGTGAAACTTCCCGCACACCCCTGAAATACAAGTACCCTGCTCCAATCGCATGTGAAACTTCCCGCGCACCCCAGGAATACACGTACCCCACTTGCCCAGGCCATTTCGCATGTGAAAATTCCCGCGCACCCCCGAAATGCACGTTCCCCGCTCCAATCGCGTGTGAAACTTCACACGCACCCCAGGAATACACATACCCCACTCGCACTGGGCATTTCATGTGTAAAACTTCCTGCGCACCCCCAAAATACACTTACCCCGCTCCAATCGCATGTGAAACTTCCCACGCACCCCAGGAATACACGTACCCCACTCGCACAGGGCATTTCACGTGTGAAACTTCCTGCGCACCCCACGAATACACGTACCCCACTCGCACAGGGCATTTCATGTGTGAAACTTCCCACGCATCCCCGAAATACACATACCCCACTCCAATCACGTGTGAAACTTCCTGCGCACCCCAGGAATACACATACCCACTCGCACAGGGCATTTTGCATGTGAAACTTCCTGCGCACCTCCGAAATACACGTTCCCCTCTCCAATCGCATGTGAAACTTTCCGCACACCTCAGGAATACACGTACCCACTCGCACAGGGCATTTTGCATGTGTAACTTCCCACGAACCCCTGTTATACACGTACCCCGCTCCAATCGCGTGTGACACTCCCCTTGCAGCGGGGTACGTGTATTCGGAAGGGTGCGCGGGGAGTTTTACAGGCATTTTCATGGTTGGGGGCCTGTGCACCATGTACGGGATTTGTGCGCTGTGCATGGCGCACAGGGAGGGGTTGGGGGCATAACTGGTGCTGCTGCAGGGTCGCTGCGCAACTCTGCGCCACGGCTGGTTTTGGAAACTAAAATCCATGAATACGCTGTGCGCAGAAATGGATTTTAGCGCACGCGGCTGGCGCAGAAATTTGCACGTGCACACTGTGCGCCAGCCGCGTGCGCCACTTGTGCGCTGAATTCTATGAATTACCCTCAAAATCATTCCTTCTATGCAACTTTGCACTTCATTGACTAACTTCTTTGAAGACAAAATTGGAGCTATCTGCCAGAAGATTTCCGACTCTCTGGCAGGAGACGGGGGCTTCTGTGGACGCACTGGCCCCAGTTCTTTGGGAGGCATTTCCCACCTTCTTGGAGGCAGACGTTATGTTGGCCACCCGCAGTTTGAAGTCAATTTCCCCGGCGTACACTATTCCTCTTGGAACTTTGAAAAAGATTATTCCCTCTATTGCTACCTCAGTGTCGTGAGCAGTGAACTTTTCTCTTGTGCACGGCCATATACCTACTTCTCTGAAGCACGCCGTGGTGATTTCGCTTTAAAAAAAAACGAATCTGGACCCTTTTATTCTTTCTGATTTACATCCTATTTCACTCCTGACTTTTCCTATGAAACTGGTTGAATCTTTGGTTACCCCTCTTTTCCGCTACTTTCTCAAGGGCTTTCACTGTTTGGATCCTTTCCTGTCAGGTTTCATATAGGTCCGGGGCACTGAATCCATCTTGATCTCTGTTCTTGATGATCTGGTTCAGATTGGCAATAAGGGGTGAAGGGGGGTTGGTGCCCTGATACGTTTGGGTCTCTCTCTAGCTTTTTTCATTGTTGACCATTCCATCTTGGTCCAGCGACTAACCGGAGTGGGGATGTCTGGCCAGGTTCTGAAATGGGTCTCTTCCTTCCTTGCTGATTGTCACCAGTCTCTCTCCTTTCCTCATTTATCTCTGCCCCTTGTCCTCTGACTTGTAGAGTCCCTCAGGGATCTGCTCTTTCTCCCCTTCTCTTTAATATGTATATCCTGCCTTTGATCTCCTTGATACACTCCTTTCGGTTTCAGTGTTATTCTTATGCTGACGACACCCAGATTCTGATGCACCTTTATTCGGCACAGCCATCGACAGCGCAGCTCTGCCGAAGTTGACTTTTGGATATCTCAGTCTGGATGGGCACCAACTGTCTCCTGCTCAATGGCTACAAGACTGAGGTCTTGGTTATTGGGGCTCCTCCTTAGACTCCTCTCTCGTGGGCCAATTTCTGGGTGCCCGAGATGGGCCCTGTGCCACAGATGGTCAGTGTAGTAAAAAATCCAGGTGTAAAGTTCTCAGCCTCCCTCTTCCTGCTCCCTCAAATAAGGTCTGTCTGTCAATGGGTTTACTTTAAGGTTCACCCTCTTTGTAAAGTTCTCCCCTTTCTTCCCGTCAGACTTGGCCCACTGGTGGTCTCGTCTCTGGTTGCTGGCTCACTGGATCATTGCAATTCTTTAAACCTGAGCCAGCCGGCCTATCTGTTGCAGCGCCTGCAGATACTCCACATTTGTAAGGGCTTTTCTAAGTAATGTTTTCAAGATATTTTATTTATTTAGTTTTACATTTGTATAGCACACTAAGCCCACAGGCAACAAGGCACTTTTTCATCACCAATTGCTTGCAGAGAGAAAATACAAGACATGTTTGGCATAACATATTGCATACCACTGTAAGTGGGCGGTTAGATGGAACAAGTGATCAGGTTTATGCAAATAGTAGAGTTTTTAGAAATTTCCAGAAGGCACAGAGGGGCCTTTCTGCTCGCAAGGATGGGAGGAGTTGGTCCACTGTCTAGCTGCAATGGTTGGGAAACTTGCACCTCCAGCTTTTGCCCATTTATATTTTGCCTGAATGAGGCGATGGGTATAAGCCGATCTCATGGGTCTGGATGATGTAGCTCTAGAAATGTTCTGCAAAAGGTGTGGTGGCTATAAAAGGAATCTGTGAGTGATGGATAGTGTCTTGAATTGAATCCTCTCTCTGATGTGAGTCAGCTCTCTGTTGATAAAACGGTCTAGCTGCATTAATAAGCTTGATTCTGTAGGCTGCAGATGTGGGATTGCATTCACAAGGTGTGTGAGGGAGAGTGTGGCATAGAGGTAAATTCTTAGTGTCTTCACCAACTGTGAAAATGAGATCGGGATTCCCTGGATTACAAAGAAGGAGTACTGGGGATCAAGCTTTTTTAGCACTGCTGATGGGGCCACTAGATGGATCTTTGTGTTTTCAATTTTCAGACAGAGGCATTGTGTGACCATCCATGCTTGGATGGTTGAGTAGACAGAATTCAGGGCAGTGGAGTCATCCGATTAGTTGTCAGTGAGAGGGAGCAAGATTTGTGTGCCTTCTATATAGTTTGTGTATGATACGCTAATGGCAATAAGAAGGACAAAAAGGGGTTTGTGAAGATGTTGTACAATGTTCGAGAATTATAAAACCCTTGCTGGATGCTGCAGGAGATTGGTGTAGGGGGGCATTAGCATTCTCAGCGAATACTCTGACGGACCTCTCGCCAACGAAGGAGGCAATCCATGTTGTGGCTTCTGGTAAGAAGCTAACAGCTGATGCAAGGTGGTGGCAGAAGGTCTTGTGATCCACCAAGTCAAAGGCTGCCGATAGGTCAAGAAGGAGTAGTAAGGCAGGCTTACCCTCATCTCTGATGTCATCCAGCTGATTCTTTAGGTACAAGAGAGCAGATTCTGTATCATGGCCAGGACCAAACCTCGACTGACAGATCCCCAAGATATGATTGGTTTCCAGTTAATGCTTGATTTGTAGGTAGGCAGCTCTGTCTAAGATTTTTAGGATGAATGGAACTGTCGTGATGGGGCGGTAGTTGGTCGGTTTCATTGGATCTAGTGTGGGTTTTTTTAGGAGGGGGAGAACCCAAGCTTCCTTGATGCTAGACGGTACTATGCCAGAGGAGAAGGAAGCATTAAGGAAGCATTAATGAAGAGGTGATGAGAGGCGCAAGATCCTCAAAGCAGTCCTTAACTAACGTTGCAGGGCATATGTCTCCCTTGGATCTTGATGGCTTAAGGCCTTTCTGGATGAATTTGACCTCTGTGTTGGAGACAGAGCAAAGCGAAAAATGGGGAGATTGTGTTGGCGGGAGGGGAGGGCAAGGTGGGAGGAGGCTGGTTGCTTGGGCGTAAGATCAAAGATTGTTTTAAATCAATTTTGTTTTGGAGGGTGGTGATTTTAGCCAGCATGGCGTTTTGAATATTTGAGCCCCATAGATCATCTTTCGTGGTAGTGGCTGGAGGGTTCATAGGGGTTTCAAGTTCCCTAAGGATGGTGAAGATTTCCCTTGTGTCTGATTTTGCATTGGTGATACAGGTGTTATACGAGTTAGCCTTGGCCCGTAGGATGGCATGTTTGTAGCATTTGGCAGTGGAAGTGAATTCCAACTTCCTAGTCGTAGAAGGTGACTTTCTCCATTTAGCTTCCGTGAGCCGTTGGAGGGAGTGGTGCTGAGAAGGTCCTGGGTGGACCAAAAGTTCCTATGGTCAGAAGGTTTTAACTTTCGTGGAACTAGTGGGGCAATGGAGGCAATAGCTGTAGTAGACAGTGACATACAGATCAGCTAATATATTAGGGTCTGTAGAGAGGGGAGATTGAGGTAAGAGTGTGTTAAGCACAGGGGAAAGGTGCTACATTGTCAAGTTTTCTGAGCTGCGGGCCAATGTCAGGGATAGTGGGTGGTGATAGTAGGTCAGTGTTCGATGGGGGACATAGAAAAGTGGATCACATGGTGATCAGACCATGGGCACAGGTTGTTACTGGTGATGGCAACCTGGCAGTTGAGGTCCACAATCCAGTTTAGGGTGTGTCCTTTTTTGTGTGTGGCATCGATGATTCAGTGCAAAATCCTATTGAGGTAAGTGTGGTAGCTACTGACGTGACAGTGGAAGTCGTGGGGTATTGTTCCCCTAGATTCAGGTCTCCTAGGAGTAGGTTTTTGATGTTGGCTTAATGAGGGCAGAAAGGGTAGAGTAGAAGGCCCTCTTCAAAGGATGGTGCCGGGCCACGGGGCGATAGACAATGTGCATACATACAGTGTCAGAGTCAGAGATGCACATTTATTGACTGTGAGGGTCTCACTGCTATATTTAAGGCATATGCTGATGGTCCTAAAAGGCTATAAGTGTGACTCCTCCACCTCTTGTGTCAGGTCTGTCACAGCGGACAATGGTAAATCCTGGGGGGACAGCTAATGAGAGGGCAGGGCCTGAGGCAGGGTGTAGCCAGGTTTCAGTGACAGCAAGGAAGTCAAGGCTTAGAAAAGTGACCAAATCTTTAATATCCTGGGCGTGGGCCATGTTGGACCTGGCATTGATCATGCCGCCTTGGATAGATGGAGTACATAGGGTGTGGTTAATGTGGTTGGGAGGGGCTGTAGTTTTGCCGTTAAGTACTTGTACAGTGGCTTGCATGGTGATGGGGTGCTAAATGATTTCTAGTTATTTGATAATTGTAACATGTTCTGTGTGTGGTTTGTTCAAGGATAGTTAGTGACCAAATCATTAATGTCCTGGGTGTGGGCCATGTTGGACCTGGCATTGATCATGCCGCCTTGGATAGGTGGAGTACATGGGGTGTGGTTATTGTGGTTGGGAGGGGCTGTAGTTTTGCCGTTAAGTACTTGTACAGTGGCTTCCATGGTGATGGGATGCTAAATGATTTCTATTTTCTGGATAATTGTAACATGTTCTGTGTGTGGTTTGTTGAAGGGTACTTACCTAAATGGGTGGATGTATCTACATTATGTAACCCTCCATAATCTTTTCATTGCTGTACTTTTACCTATTTTTAAACACACTTTAAAGTCACATGCATTGTAAATGTACAAAAATAAGCAGTAGACTAATTACCTAAATGGGTGGATGTATCAACAGCATGTAACCCACCATATTCTTTTCATTGTTCTACTTTTACCTATTTTTAAACACACTTTAACAGCATATTTTAAGTCACATTAATTGTAAATGTAAAAAAAATAAGCAGTATTCCCCTCAAATCTTAACTGACCTCCTTATGACCACATGTGTATGTACAATGTATATGAACCATGAGTACACTTATTTTATGTTAGGTTATTTCTTTATCTTAAAATGTGTGTTTCAGCAGAGTTGTATGAAGCTTGAGTTTTTCTCTTCTGTGTGTAGTGACAGAAGAACGAGGTCAAGTTAAATTGTTGGTGGGCAATATTGTGGGGGTTAAACAGTCTGTAGTACTTTTGTCTAAACAGATGGAACGTATGAGAAAAGCCAGAGCCAGTGAGACACCAGGCACCTCAGAGAGAACTGTTCTTTTGAACCAATGGTCGTGTTTTTAGTTCTGAGTTATAAATGATCGTGGGCATTAGGAGTCTGTCTGAGTGTATTCTTGCAAAATTGTTTGATGTGTAGTTGATATTATTGGCTGAGCTATTTTGGAACCATTTCTACAGATGTCAAATATACATGACAGGTTCTGTGGTATCTTTACTAGGAGGAAGGCTCTTTTGCCTAAATGGCTTCCTACACAGTAGCTGAGTTGAATGATGTTCTTCCTCCTCATCTATTCCCTCCATGGATGTGGACCTCGATTATTTGAAACCGTTTTTCCATATTTGGTTTACACCTAGGCATGCTGGGAATTGTTGCTTGCTATAAAGGACGCCAATGTGTGACTGTTTTTACTTATTAGTTTTAAGAATGCAATTTTGAATGGAGCACACGAGGAGGTGTACACTTGCACTTGGTGTAGCCAAATCCAAGTTACTGTCTGTAGATGTTTTCATTGGCAAGATGAAACGGGTGTGGAACATAAAACAGGAGCACCGCCAAGTACTGACAGAATGTCCACAAGGTTATGCAAACTACAATTTGCCAAATATAATAGGTGACTGTTTATCTGAAAAGATCTTACAGTATGGCTGCATATAATTTAGTGACTTAACCAGTGGTTGTCTAAGAGTCAGCATTTGTTGAAAACTACAGAGAAGAAATACAGAGAAGTATATTTTCCCAAGCTCGATCTTTGAAAACTTCTTGATGTTTAAATGTATTTCTAAGTTTTCTGAGAATTTAAAAATATATATTTAGGAAAGGAGTAAACACGTTATGTTTTTCATGGTAGTTTATAGTAGACTGTTGTGTTTTTGCATGTATTATGTTTGTTCATTTAAACATAACAGAAAGGTTGGCTGAATATTTTTTAAGACTCCTTCTTTTCTGTTGACAGGTGACATATGAAATTGGATGTTGCTGTTGGATATCCAATGGATTTTGAAGTCCTTTATGTAAACAGAGACCACTTTATTAACATTTCATCTGTATTGATACATTTTATATTTAAATTTGGTGGTCCATTTTCATTTTTGTCTCTGGGTAATGTTGGCAAAAATAAATTATGTGTTTGGGAATAATTCAAACAGTTTGGCAGGATCATGATCCATGCAAATTGAGAGGAATTTCCCCTTTCCAGATTGCCAGCATAACAAATTACAATGTTTCCAGTGTCTCCATTTAATGCTACATTGTCATAAACAACTAATTATGAAATTATGAAATATGTATAACTTAGATTCAGCTTAGTTCCTTTGTAATATTGCATCAATGACAACATCCATTGTGCTCGCAGAAACCAGGCATATCTCTTTTGTCCACCCATTTCGTCTGTGCACAGGTACTATGGGGTACAAAGGAAATGTCAGTTCAATGCGTGGAAGGAAAAATAATTGACTGCTAACTTAACGTGATTGGTGTAATGTGGTGTGAAAATTATGGCTAGTCATTTTGATAAATTATTATTATTATTATTATTATTATTATTATTATTATTATTATTATTATTATTATTATTTATTTCGTATAAAGCTCATCATGTTGATAGGCCTCAATGTGCAGCATACACACGTACAGCACAGGAGCAACAAAAAGAATAATAAAAAACGATTGTATTCAGTGAAACCAGAAACAATGCAAGATAGCAGGAATAAAGTAGCGGGTAACAGTTAACAAGTCCCAAGGGTGCACAGGTGTATCAATTCAAGATAATGCCCATATTAGTGTAAGATGACAAATTATCCAGGTTCTTGCATATGCTAAGGAACAGCGGGAAATTGCTTTGGCAACCAACTTTAATGACACAGTCTGGATTACTCTTAGTATACAAGGTGTTAACGTGCACCCTTCGCAGGAACCTCAAGTCCTGGCTTCTAATATAGTTGTGAAGTATGTTTGGAATTTTTGAACCATTTGTGGAAGAGGGGAGTAGGTTAAAGTAGGTTAATTGTTGGGTTTGGCAGGAATACTGGTGGCCATTTCAATGAGTTTGCTGTGGTTTCATTTTCTAGGTCTGCTGTCTTCTAATTTTTGGTGACCACCATGTTGTATTGTACATTCAGTTGCTTTTCTACTCTGAGACTGAATGAGTGGCACTGAGCTCTCTCTTAGACAGTACATTTGAGAAGAAAACACCTGTTAGGAAGACGCATCTTCAAATAGCTCTGCTTCTTTTAAGAAGGTCATTGTTGCACTATCCTTATTTTTTGAGGGAAAAGAGAATTGATTGTTGGGTTGGATGGGTAAAACAATATTTGTGTATTTAGATATTGTGATGAAGACATCATGTTTCTCTTTATTTTAAAATTCAAAACATGACTTTTCTAATTGACAGTGGGATGCACTCTGATATTTTGTCAAGACATTAGCAGATGATATGGGTGAAACATTCCTTAGATGGGCAGTTTATGAGTATTTGTAAATGTTTTACCTTTCCTTTAGTGAGCCATTAAGGCTGGATGGAAGGGTGCTGTGGTGTCCAGTGAGGTCTGTAAACCAAGTGATAGACTTGTTGAAGTCTTCCTTTTATGGGAAGGCTATCATAAATAGGAGTTGTTTATAGGCATCTAATATGGTTGGTTAAGAATGAAAGGCTTTTGTTTATTAGGTGAAAAGTATAAATAATCCAGAAGGAGACAGCGCCCAATAATCTTGTTTTTATTATTTATATTATATTTGCAAAGTGCCCTTGAGTGATGACACGCGTTTCGGTCTCCCTGAGACCTTTTTCAAATCAGGGCTATTTCTTAGCCATAGCTCCATAAGTACTAATAAAGCAAGTGTTGTTGTAATGCAAAGAACATAGTCCAACATCAACATATAATTGTACATGAGTCAAAGCAAAAATTGCAAAGTAGAATGATGGACCACAGTCATGATAATTATGAATTAGCACCGTAATACGAATGTGAGAAAGTGAGAAAAACAAAATTTAAACAGTTAAAAATAAATAATTTAAATTAAATGCCAGACAAAAAGAGGAGTGGGGGAAAGGGTGGTAGAGTAATGGGTAAACATTGAGAGAGATAGGTACAAGAAATACATTTGTTAGACAATGTATTGGGTCATTATTATGTAACCCAAGTTTGTAATTGCTGGTAAACTCACAGTTAGTGGATTTCACTGATGCCCCTATTTCAAAAGTAATAGATCTGCCATAATAACCGGGTCAGATCCCTACAAATTGGAATTATCGACAATGTCAGTCATTGCAACTTTGATAGGTTGGTAAATCCTTCAAATCTCACCTTAGGTATCTCAGTAATCCTAGCCGTGTGCATATTTTGTTGAAAATATTAACTATATTCTTCAGGGTTGGTTTTGTGACTGTCTCGCTGGGGAAATCTCTGGATTATACAAATTCTAATCCATATTACAATCGAAAATCTAGGTGATTGGAATCTCGGATGCAGAAATGCATTTTAAATAATGTAAAAAGCAGAGCGAAATAACGTAAGGAATCGCGCACGTTAAAAGGTAAGTAGAACACACGTTACTAGTGTGCTTAAAGTGTTTTGAATGATTATGCACTTGTACGTTTTGGTGCATGTGAAATGAGGTGATTGAGAGACGAACAAAGGGCGAAAGAATCGTGCACATTATTGTGCGACTGAACGCACGCATAGCGAGTGAAAAGCACCATGAAATCATTGACGGTCTCTTACCTCTGCTTTCCATTAGGCGTACAATCGCGTGCTACACGAAGTCTCGAGGGGGCACCATTGGGCATCCTCTATGTGTATATATACGTTTCCATGGTGATGAACTGACTGTGAAGTCCTATCTCCCTGTTTTCTCAAGTGATTACCTGGCGGCCATATTAGAGTGTAGTGTATTCCATAGTTCCAAGTTGTTAAATTGCAGGTAGGTCATTAACAACATCTTGGTAACTCTGTAATTTTACATAATACCGGTGTGGTTCGTTCTGTTATGTTATGAAATTATTCTGAAATTATTGGCTGTATTATTTTATTTTTCATTTTTTAAAACTACCCATGTAGGTTATTGCGGACATAGTTGTGTGAGCCCACACAATGGTAGCGCACCAATGCACAATATAGATATAGCGCAATGGGTCTAATTACCAAGGTCTGAAACCATGGTTACTAAAAGGATCTGAAAAGGAAATTCATATGGTTTAGCAACTCATTATTATGACTTAGTCATAACAAACCGATATACTGGGTATGTAGTGGGTAAGACCAATGACATCTCAGGGTGGATTAGTAATATGACTGATGAAAACTTCTGTCACATTCATTTGCTACAAAAAAGACACCATTTTGTTATCTGTGTTGAGGCCAAGTACTGTAGAGTTGAATTTGCAAATTATCTTGGCCTCCATTTGTCTAAGTTTCTTCTCTTTGTCCCCACCACTTCCCCCCAGAGTCACTCTTTGGAGACCAATGAACTGTATATCTGCCTTTTGGTCCATTTGGTGTTTGTCTTGCCAATGGCATGCAAGTGGTAATCCGGGATCCTGGCTGCCAATTTTCGCTAAATGTTCTCGTATTCGGGTCCGAAGTTCCCTGATCGTACTGCCTATATACACCAATTTACACACACAGATAATTGCATATACCACATACTTTGTTCTACAGTTGATGAGTTGTCTGATCTTCAAAGTCTTGTTATTACTGTTAGAGAACGAGTCTCTTTTTTTGTGAGCATATTTGCACATCATGCAGGTTCCGCATTTTCTAAATCCGTGGGTGGTCGTTTTCAGCCAGTTCTGTGATTCCTCCGGTATTTCTGGCAAGTTAGAGGGACTTAATTTGTTTCTCAATGTCTGTGCTCTTTTGAAAATTATCCTTGGTTTTTCATCCACAAAGTTAGAGATATTATCATCAAGTTTTAACAGATGCCAGTGTTTGGCTAAACATGTTTTCACATATCTGTAGTCATCATTGTATTTGGTGATGAAACCTATGGTCAGTTGTTCTCGCATATTGTGCCTTTCTAATAGTGTTTGCTCTTGTGTTATTGACTGACTTTTTTCCCAAGCCTTTCTCACACATTGTTCCGTATTTCCTCTCGCTTGGAATCTTGATCTCAAAAGGTTACATTCCTTATTAAAGTATTCCACGGTCTGGCAGTTTCTTCTTGCTCTCAAAAATTCCCCTGATGGAATATTCAAAATAGTTGGTCTGTGATGGCAACTTGCCGCATGCAAGGTCGAATTGACTTCTGTGGGTTTCCGATATGTGCGTGTTCTAATTTGATTTTGTTCAATGTAGATCGTAAGGTCTAGAAAGTCTATACTTTTCGCATCACAGTTGCCAGTGAATTGAATACCCATTTCGTTACAGTTGGTTCTGTTCGGAAACTCCAAGAACTCCAGTTCCGTACCTTTCCATAGTATCAACATGTCATCTATATATCTTAACCAGTGAGCAGTTCTTTCTGATATGTCTTATCTTGATAGATGATTGTGTCCTCAAATAGGCCCATAAAGATGTTGGCTAGGGCTGGTGCATTCTCTGTGAGAATATCATATGTGATCAGTTTTGTATAGGAAGAATTGTAGAAGTAGGAAGAGTGAATGATTAGGAGGCACCTGAGATGCCATAGGAAATTTGAGACTGATAACATCACATGAAATAGTGTAAAACTAGATCTGCTATATTCTGCAATGCTATGGAAACAAAACAGAGAGAATCACAAAGACACAGCAATCGGATTATTTCAAAGCAAATTGCATCTTTATTTGTGCATGACAGCAGTCACTAGTCACTAACAAGCCAAGCAAAAGCAATCACTCTCTACTGATCAGAGCTTCAGTTATCCCAACCCTCCCAGCTTCTCTGAGGTAATGCTCTACTAAACACCATAGCACTGAGAGGTCCCTCCCAGCATCCCAACACCCTAGCTCTCGCTCGCAAACTCCCTACCGAACAACAACACCGCGAGATCTAACTCCCAAACCCTTGTTCTAACTCGCAGACACACACACACTTCTACTGAACAGAAAACCAGAGTTATACATTAGCATCTGCTATGACGCACATTACGTATATGCGTAGAAAGCGGAAAACAGCATGTGTCTACCTATGTGCATACATAATCGTGTACTGGAACTCATTGACGTGATATATATAATATTTAATTCTTAAAAGAACATCATATTGTGGTGCAACATTCCTGTATTTTCGCACATTCAGACAGTCTCATGTGGAAACCAAAACAAGCATTTGTTCAGCGAAAACATTTCTCTGCAGTAAGCCAACCAAGGTCATATCTCTGTGCTCGAAAATAGCTGATTGTCTGCCAAGACTGTATTTTTTATCAAAACATTTACACTGTGTTCGGCTGCAAAAACAATTCTCTGTCGTACTCAGCTAAAAGCCTAATTTATATGGACAAGACACAAAGCAGACCTCCAGCGCCTAGAAACACACTACAATGTGCTATACAAAATAGCAATTGTACATAATTTTTCATGGCTCTCAGCAAATATTGAACCATGACAGCTTAGAACAAAACTATAGTGCTTAAACATGACCAATGCTGAATGGATGCATGTATGAATTAATTAATAAATGGATTAGCTCATGCTAAACTTATCATAAATAAAATGCAGATTCACAATAGCATCACTTGACATTTAACCCAAATGGCATTTCTTGAAGTACCTGTCAGTTGTAAAAATCATACATAAGCTTACATTTCATGAAATACCAAACTGGTTCTAAAGTAGATATATGACTTATTTTTTAGATATGAACCACATTTTAACTAGGGTGCTGCTAAGATATGTCATGGAGGGATTCATGTCATGACAGGGGTAGAACCAACATAGGTCAGGGACAATGCCAGGCATATGTCACTACAGATTATATGTTGATTTTCTGCCATATTTGATCAATTATCGCTGCACATGTCAGGTCTATTAAGCATATGCTAAGCAAAGCCCCCCATTCCCAGGTGTTTCTGTAATACAGTATTCCAAATGTATCCTCTATTTGAGGATACTGACATATTATGTCTGTCAAAACATGTAATTTACAGCTTTATCCACTCCGCAGGATTCAGTAATCCACTGGTGGCAAAGACAGACCAGTGGGGAGAGAGGAGAACCGCAGCACCGTCCAACCCCAGCAGACAGGGTAGCCATGTGATGCTGCTTTAGAACAACTGTGAGCATGCAAAACCTCTCCTAAACACCCTAGACCACCAGGAAATATTTCAGGACACACAGACCCCCTCACTAATGCAAAAGGAACAAAGTCCTCTAATGAAAACTCAAACGTTAAAATATCTCCCAGGCCGCTATTGCTATTCCACAGTGGGCCTGCATGGATGAAGTGGGCGAGGTTAAACCCACTATTTGTAACCTTTGCTTCCAACAACACACCGCGGGTGAGGAATGCAGCACCAGATTGGATTGAGACAGATGACTAATCCAGGGGGGAGAGGGGATAAAAAGAAGCCGTAGAAAGCAGGAAATATGGGTTATGTGGGTGATATAAGAGGAGGAGAGGTAGAAGACCATCAGGAGGGAGGATGGAGAAGCAGAGTGTGGAGGCAATTTCTGGAGAAGATGAAGTATTGGCTAGTGTGCAAGTGGTACTGCAGTGTGAGTGTTTTGTGTTAGTGTAGTTAGAAGAGTTAGTGTAAGGTGTGACTGTGAAGTGTATAGTACTGAGTGAAAGGAGCATGAGTGTCTGAGAATAAGTTGAGAGGAGGAGAGAGAAGTAGTGTGGAGGAAAGAGTAGTAGTGTAGAAGAGGGAGCCGTAGGGGGAGGAGGGAGGAGTTGTACCGAGTGAAGAGAAGGTAGGGACATTAAAGGGTGGAGGCAAGATCAAGAATGAGTTAGAGACATCACAGGGACTTAGGAGTGGAGGGAGGATAGAGGAGAGCAGAGTGGATTTGAAGGAAGAGAGTACAAAAAAGGACATGAGATGGAGAGGAGAAAGTGAGTCTGATAGAAGAAGACTGAACCCAAAAGATTGTCTGTAAGGCACAATACCCCTATCCCTATACAACACCAACAACTGGATAGAGAAGGGACAGTCCCTAGGGGAGTTTAGTTAGAGAAGCCAATCTTTCTGTAGTTCCTCACCTCTCTATATACTAACCTGGGGTCAGGGATGCCTGGGTTAGGTTGGAGAAGCTAAACATAAGAGGAAGAGGGACAGCCTTAGGGCCCACAATACTTGACAGAAAAAACCTTGAGCCATCTCTGAGGCTTGGAGTAATACTTGTGTCATCTGTGACATTCCAAGCAGGAAAAATATGTTATGGCCCACTAGTAAGAATGATAATAGTAGTGTTATCTGGTTTTAAAAGGGAATGGGGGTAGGAGAGGGTTGTGGTAGATATTCAAATAAATGTTTCTTTTTAACTGCTCAGTTGATTAAAAAGTATACTTTGGGCCTCATTACGACCCAGGCGGTAAGGGGTTTACGGCAGTGTAAACAGCGCCGACCCTTACCGCCTGATTCCGAGGTCCCTTAGCGCCATGGAGGATTTAACACCTGCTTTTTTGGGCAATCCAAAGTATTTTACAGTAAATATTCACCATTACACATGTCCCAGACAATGACCCTGACTTTCTACATACTTTTAAAAACATTTTAATCCTTTTTGGGGTGTTCGATCTGTCCGCGGCAGCGTGGCTGTCTGTGGAGCGTGCACCTGCACCCCTATAAAAGGCCCACACCCCAGAGCTCATCCTCAATGTGCTTCTGGCTATCTGACAGAGCATTGTCTACTTTGGCTGGTAATCTTCCAGATGTTGCTGCTCTTGCTGCTTTCCATCAGACATGATGGCATTGATGCTTGCTGCTACATCTGCCTCAGCACCACCCCCTCCACCACCACCACCTCACCAAGGGCCTGAAGAGGGGAACAAGTGTGAGGATGTACAGGAGGATGAAGAGGATAAAGAGGATGAGGTAATGGAAGTCCCTACTACCAGCACCTGCCTTGATTCTTGGGTTTGGCGGTCGTTTACCTTTCAGGGTGGAGTGCCAAAAGCACATGCAAACAAGGTCACCTGCAATCAGTGCCACATGGTGCTGAGTCATGGGAGGCCTGGTTCGTACAGCTTTGGTACGACATCTATGAAGCGACACCTAAGGTCGTTCTACAGTGGGGCTGTTTGCAAGGTTGTACCTTGTGATCAATGTAGTAGGTTGAGTTCCTCTACCACCTTCTCCGTTTCCACTCCTGTCATCACAAGAGACACTCCCATGGGACAGCGCATTCCTCCAGCTGCCTCACAGGCCATCCACAATGCTGTTGACCCTTACCTTTTGAGAGTCACAGTTTTGTGTATGTACTGAGATGCAGTACTCTGCAGGGGGGAGAGTCTTCACAGTGCTTTTGAGACTGCGGTCAAGGAGCATGAGAAGGTCTGCTACCTACCTAAATAAGGCCCACTCTACATCTTCCTCTCTCCACCTGCCTTTTCTTATCCCTGTGGTTGGTGTCCCTTCCTTACCCTCCTCTCCCCTCCTCTCCTAGTGTTGTGTGTAAAAAACCAAAAAAAATATAAAACCACAAAAATCTAAAAGAAATAAGGCTCTTTTCGGAGCTGCCTTTCACAGTCCAAAAATAGAAATGACAAATAAATAGTGCAGGGCACTGTGCATTTTTTAGAAGTCCGCGAACAGTTCACAGACATCTAACATTTTGGGGTGCTGCCCTATTATCACCATTGCAGTTTTCTCTGGGAGGAAGTGGTGGCTCTGAAAAGGGCCATTTGGTGGTGTTTGTGTTTGAAAAATTTCAAATGGTCAACAATCTGATTGCAAGCATAAGTAGGATGAACTCCATCTCTGCGAAAAATGTATGTGCTATGAAACATATTTTCGTTGTGAAAAGAGGACATGCCAACATCTCTTAGAAAGGCACAAACAGCCTTATTTACATTGCGCCTCGCTTTCTCCATTTGTGGACCAAATGCAGTAGAACGCAACCACATTGTCTCAATACCAGAAAAAATTACTTGGAAATTTGGAAACATGTCCATCACCTTCCCAGGCCCTTCTTTCATTGCAAATTGCAAAGAAATTCCAGAGACATATCCTAAAACTGTTCCCTCCACAATGAATTATAATTATGTCTGGATGATGATCTATCTGCAAACTAGCACAGAGAGGTACCAAATCCAACCACTTCATTCCACGCACTCTATGCCAGTGCACTTCCACATGAGTGAATCCAAGATCTGAAGCTACTCCACAGCGTTCTGCATCCACCTTCAACCAATATATCCATGAGTCTCCCAAAATCCATATAATCTGTTTTCTGAAACACACAGCTATCTGTTCTTCTATCAGAAAAAAAAAACTTTCTGACAAACTCTCTCCTTAAACAACATACCCAGTAAACTTTAAACTTTACTGACCAATCCCTTACTTTTCTCATTCTCATTTGCATGCCTTTCCACCCTAAAATTTGTGTATGTAATACGTGATGTCTGAGACTACTGGCCTGTCTGCGGACATATTGAAAAATATGAGGGTGGTGTATTTAAATTTTAATTGTGTGCCCCATTTCCCCCTTGAGGTTGGCTCTGAAAAGAGCTGCTATTTTTTTTTACAGATGCTTGACAGACACCTTGACAGCCCTTCTACCCTATCCACTTCAATCTCTGTGCCATTCCCTCATTGGATACAGCTAAGCAGTCACACAACCATCCACCAATCGCATCCAAGACTTCTAAATCTAACACCATCATCAGAGTTCAGCACTTCAAATGTACTGTTGATCACTCTGAGTACAAGTCTCATATCATTGGAAAGCAGCTACTACAAAAAACTACTGTACAAATCTCCAAGATTTCTACTTGCAGCTACAAACATATCCACATGCAAGAATACAAACTACAGTTATACTGTAGTATATTTTCTGCACAGTACATAAACAACTCTTATGAATGCATATAAACAGAGTAACTGCCACTTAACCTGTATAACCTATAAAAAAAACTTACTGTCACTTTTCCCATCTGCTATAATCATCTTTCACTTCCAAACCTGTCTGCTATTTTTTTTTTTACACACACAGCTATCTAAAAAATTATAATATTAAAAGATGGGAGAAATAACAGTATAATTATAGAAAAACAATTAGAAGTGTGTTAGAAAATTACGCACAGTCAGGATAAGATTATGTATTTTAATACACTCACACAGATAGACAGTATCATTGAAAAGCTCCCAGCTGAAATAACACCACTGCCTATAAATCAAAGTATTCTATTTTGTTACGTATACCTTCACAAATGAATACATTTCATGCTTCTCTATACAATTTCTACCATTTACCTTATAAAAATAGCAAAATAAGTATATCATTTTTTTTTCTATCTCCCAACATCCAATAACACAACCTTAAAAAACCAAGTGGGTTTCATACACTTAGTATTCTACTCATTTAGAAAGCATATCGAAGGAATGTATTGTAAGTAAAATATAAAGCCTGCACATAGTCAAAGGAAACTGCATTCACACACTATGTTCTCTTATCAAACAAGAATACTACTACACAAAAAATACAAAAAGATGTCTAAATTAACATCAGTGCTATAAACCCACAAAATTACTAACTTCTTTCTTTTACAATTGCAGTGAAGACCACTCTCCTGAAAAGCAGCAATATCCAAAGTACAAACAACAACTTAGAAGAAACCTGCTCATACCAAACATAAAAAGCAAGTACAATACTACCATAATATTATTACTGTTACTCAAACTCACTGTGCAGTTGATTCATTGAATTTGTGCGCCAAAAAACAGAGATTTGTACACCATTCTGCCCACAAATCCCGATTTGTTAAACAGGGATAAACAGGCAGAATAGCACAAAAATACCTGTTTTTTGAGACGCAAATAATATAACTCAGCACCTAGAATGTTAATATTACAGAACAAAGAACTGTTTTAATTGTATAACATTAGATTTATTATTAGTACTTCTGCTCACCACTAGCTTACTTTGTACTGTCATTTGAACCCAAGTATAGTGACACACAAGTACAAGAATAGTTGTAGCTGCCCAATGCACAATCACACACCACCACGTGCATCTTTACCATCATACACACACACTCATGCATGCAGCACACATACATTGCACAATAGCCCAACCCATACCTTCTTTTTTTTCAACAGACCCCAAAGAATGCTTACCAAGAACCACGTCTGTAGAAAGCAATGCAGAAGAAGAACAAATGAAAATAAAAGTGTCCAAAATAAGCAACCATCTCTAACAGAATGTGTACAAAATTTAAAACAAAAGATCTAATAGAGTCATCAAGCGAAACAAAACAAGCTTCCAGCACAAACACTTTCCCTCCTCTTTCAAAATGTAAAACAAAACAAAAAATGATTTACAACAATTCAGCAGCCACTACTGCTAACACTGCTCCTATAATTCTTGATGTAGTGGCAAGTAACCATACCAAAAAAGTATATTAGAAAAAAAATTCTGCCACAGAGTCCTTCAAAATCTTATAAAACAAGAGAGAAATCATGCACAACATTAAAACCTACCGTAGAAAATTAATTTTAGAAGCTTTGATCGACAGTGCAATCCTTCTCAAAAGGAAGTTATTTATTTTAGTGTCAAACAGAATGAAACCACTAACAAAAATAACTACTAAATTAAATGAATGGAGTCACACCACAAGCACAGAACCATATTTCAATGAAGAAGCATACAAACAAAAGCAAACATAATTTCCATACATAGCAGTTGAAGAGGCTATGAAAAACTTAATAATACCATTATGGAACAAGAAATACTGCTTATAAAAATGTCCCCAGAAAATTCAGTATCACCTCTCCATTCAACTGAACCAGAATGTCCAGTATACAAATGGCCGTGCACGTCAATGTGTAACATTGCCCAAAAACCTTTCAAATGTTTACACCAGTTCCTCAATCAGTATGTGAAAGGCAAAGACAAAATGAAAATGAAACTACTACAAAATATGGATACCTGTCCAGTGCGCAAACACACAGGACTACAAGGACATTAATTAACTTGCATTTCAGGATCTATTTACAAAAGCACCTTCCATCATATCAAAATAATATCAACACATCATTGAACTATAACAAATTTAGTCTATAAACTGTACTAAGCTAAAAGTCCTGCTTTAGCACTAGCCAATTTAAATATCAATCTTCTACATGGTACAGCCAAAGATCTACTTGAAGAAATAGAGCATATCCAGAGAAAATATTTTGGAAGTGAAAGGCACTTACAAAATGCAATACCTTTACAACAAACTAGCAACAATTGTACAGATGGCAAAATTCTACTACACACATACAAAAAAGAAATACTAAAATGTAAAAGTACATCCGCTGAAATACCAAACCATGTGTGTGTGTGTTGTCGTAGAACTTTTTATAAAAGTAACACAAAAACTGCAGACGTAACATACAAAATAGAAGACAATGAAGACTCCAAATGGTTTGAATTAGCTCTGTACCTTATAGCAAAAAGCAAAAATTAGATATATGACCCCTTAATACTTTGCACTTACTACACTACAAAACTTGACAACAACCAAATCCCTTCACGTGCTATCACACATAATTTGGAACTATTCCCACTACCAAAACCCCTGCAACAACTCAATTTATATGAGAGCATTATAAATCAAACAGTTTACCCATTTCAAGTAATAATACACCTTCAACCTATAACAGAAAAATTACCTCCCTCTGAATTAGTGAAAGGCATTTGTGGCAAAGTTGTTTATTTACCATTAGATCTGAAAGAAAATGAAAACACTGTGGTGCTACAACGTCAAATAGAGCAAACTTTAATTTTCTTAGTAAATGGTGTACCTACAAAAGACAAAGAAATTGGCAAAAACTCGTAGACTTACATAAAGTTAGACAAGCCTTGCAATATCTAAATGACAATAATGAATATACAAAGAAATTAATATTGAAGAAAACTTGAAGGAAACCACTAAAATAATTCAAGAGTCACCAGAAAGTGGTCAACTTGAACTTCTAGATCCTGCTACAGTATCCAATATTTTAGATCATTATACAATTCATCCATTACACTCTAGTGACACCATAGATGATGCACTAGAAACGTACCAAATACGACAAACCAAAGGACCACCAATCAGCATATGGGAAAAAGTGTGGAAGCATGTGCTTTTCCTCTACTCTTTCCTACTGGAAAAGGAGGCAGGTACGATGATATACCCATTCACATAACAGCATCAGAATACTGCTCGTTACAAATGTATTCTGAAGATCCCAGAATTAGACAAATGTGTGGAAACCATATTCCACCACTCTTTGAAAGTGAACTAGCAACTCTATGCTACGGAGTTGCACACACATTAAAATCGGGTACCCAATTTCAAAATATGTCAGCTATGCAATTACTATAAAAAGTACAAGAAAAAGATGAGGTTCTACAATCAAGCATAACAAATCTGTTAGCAAACATGCGTGGTACTAAAGAGTACTGGTTCAGACGTCACAAAGATGTACGTTGTATGATAAGAAACCTTGGCCCACCCACTTGGTTTGTTACATTAAGTTGTGCAGAATATGCATGGGAAGATTTACATGATTTCCTATGCATAGCAAACAAAAACAAAACAAACAAAGATATACTAACACCTGGAAAACTTTGCTCTCTAGATCCTGTTAATGTTTTAAGATATTTCCATCATCGCTTCATTGCTATGCTACACTTTATTTGTAATAAAACTGTTCCTCCCCTCGGAGAAGTGCAACTCTTCTTTTGGAGAAAAGAATACCAAGCCAGAGGAGCACCACATATCCACATGCTTTTATGGATTAAAGATGCTCCTAAATTTGGTCAGAACAGTGATACCACTGTTTTACAGTTTATGGAAAAATATGTCACATGTGAAATTCCATCAGAAACAACAAATAGTGATCTTCATGCACAAATTGTACAATTTCAAAGACACAAATGTGGGAAATATTGTCGTCGCAAATACAAAAACAAAGGGAAATAGTACACCAAATGCTGCTTTGGTTTCCCTAGACCAGTTACAGAAACAGGTGAAGTGAACAACTTCATGTCTTCAGTTAGACAAAGTGTTAAAGGTAAATCACCTAAGAGCATATATTACATAAAAAGAACAGAAGAAGGAAAATATATCAATGATTACAATGCAATCAGTGCCCTCTTATGATATACAAACATAGATGTGCAGTACATTGCAGACAATTCTACTGCAATTACACAATATGTTACAGCCTACTTAACCAAAGCAGAAAAAACAGAGCTGCAAGACCTCTGGAATGACCTATCATCGGACAAAACACTATCTCAGAAATTGTACAGTTTAGGCATAAAAATGCTCTCACATAGAGAATGTGGTTGCTATAAGCTGCAGATCGTTTAACCCGTACTGCTTTGTATGGAAAATCTGAAAATATAGTATGCTAAGTCTTGGTCCTGCTAAATCTAGAAAAAGAGTTCTCAAATCATACGACGACATAGAAACAATAGCCAAAAATGATCTCAACAGCCAAGACATTTTGAAAAAGAATTTACTAGACACGTACTACACAAACAGAAGTACCACTTTGGAAACCATGTGTCTATACCACA
Organism: Ambystoma mexicanum; assembly: GCF_040938575.1. Lineage (NCBI taxonomy): Eukaryota > Metazoa > Chordata > Amphibia > Caudata > Ambystomatidae > Ambystoma > Ambystoma mexicanum. The sequence continues at coordinate 586,143,147 of NC_090937.1, read as the reverse complement.
TAGCCCAAAACTTCACATAAAAAATAATATAAAACCCGGTGAAAATAAAGGTAGATACAGAGTGACAAAGGGTGAAGGCAGCTTAGTGAAACTTACCATTTGTAAGAGGATTCAATTCAACACTACAGCTAAGTCAATACCTAGTCTGGGATACTGAATGGAAACCCTTATTGATATATCTTTACGTCCAGTTCATGCATTCTGGATGACTACCCCTATATAACACCCCTCTCTTGGAATCCCCCTGACCCCACTGAGCCACGAAGTAGTTCTGTTTTGCAAGTTTAAACGGTTTATTTGATAATTTAAACAATATATATATATATATATATATATATATATATATATATATATATATATATATATATCACACTTTATAATAAATTAATAATTGAATATCACACTTAATCTGAGCAGTAATCAATAATGGATAGTGCGGCACTAGCACACTTCTTTATAATCAATGATGAGTGGTTATAGGATGGATACGATAGCAACAATACTTTTATGGTTTCAAATGGATGCAATGTGGAATGAAATGCAGTACAGAAAATAACTTGATAGGATTTCAGCAAAAGACAATGTAATCACTTTCTTGGACAATTCACCCCCCCTTTTATGCACTGTAAGGAGATGAAGATGACACAGTTCTTAGGAATGCAATCAAATAGAATTCAGTTCAATTTCCCCCCCCCCAGCAGCTTATACAACAGATAGGAGTTTTGAAACACAGGCAAAATGCTTTGAATATGGTGACAATGCAGTGAGAAATATGCTGAAAATGGCTTTAATTCCCTTTAGGAGGTTCAGGGTGAGTGAAATATACTTGGGATGAGTTCAGGCTCACTTTAGCAAGGATCTAGGAGTAACTAGCAGCTTAAACGAATTTTTGGCAAAGGAAAGCAATGAAGCTGCTGTTTTCACACGTGGCTGGATTTTTGACCAAATTGCAAATCGCGGTAAAATTCGCGAGTGCGAGAATCGTGATTACGGCAAAAGTATGAGGAAGTTAAACCAAGTTCCTAGCCCAAACGGTTCCAGAGATACGGACGATTAAATAAAGGTAGTTTTTCGGATTTGAAATTTTAAAAGTTCAAAGCGACAGGTTACAGCTTGCAGCTAGAAAATGACAGGTGACAGCTTTGCAAATGACAGGTGACAGTTAGGAGGCAGTTCTGGTTAGATTAAAATAGATTGAATTATAATATTTTAACTAGGAGATTGGTTCTGCACAGTTCTGCTAGGTACCACAATATATTTAGAAATAGGCCTCGCCACGGATCTGGTCAGGTTTTGGACTGGACTCCGGTCTGGTCTCGGCACTTCACAGTGATCTGGGTCAGCTCTCTGGTTCTGCTAACAGCGGTCTGGGTCAGCTCTGCTCTGCTGGTCTAGCCTCTCTGGATTCTGGATACTGCTCTGCTTTCTAGGTACTGCTACAGGTTCTGGAGATTGATGGATTTGAAGTCTGGATCTCTGGATGTGAAGTCGTCGATCAGCATGCTCCGCAGCAAATGGAATTGAATGTCTCTATCTGTCCTGACTGTCTGCTTTTATGTGTTTTGCAAGTGGGTGGAGAGGGTAGCTTTCTAGGCCCTACCCCTCTCCACTTGTCATTGGCCACTTCCTCCTCTTCCCCTTGATTGGGGGAATGAAATGAAGTGTCATCATGATGAGGTCTGTTTATGATACAGAGAACCCACCCCTGTCAACTTTACACACAATCTATATTTGACCTAAAGACATATTTCATAGATACACAGTGGTTTGAAATTACATGCACCCATCACATATCACATGAGGTAGCCCCTGTTCCAATTCTGCTCTTCCTGGGGGCTTGCATTCAGAAATGGCAACCTTTGGTGCTTTTTAGTGGGTTTTGCAACATCGGATTTTTCTCCAGATTTATACACATGTACACGGCCTATCCGTACATACTCCAGTAAATTACCATGTCTCTAGCTTAAAGACAGAGTCTGTAGTATACATAAATAGCAGGGTTTTGCCCCAGAACATCACACAAATTGGAGTTTGGGCTTGAATCGAAGGTACATTTTTTAAATAAAGGCTCTCAAAGTTATACATTCCTGTCATTTGATTAGAAAGAGTTATCAGTGTTTCTGTAAAATATATATTTTGCTTTCAATTCAGTTCTCAGAGTGTTGGAGTCCGCCTCCAAGACTTGGGTGGGTCAGTGATCACATGTGTCTTCTGGCAGGCAGGCCTTTGTTGACAGGAAACAGTCAAAATCAACATATTCTATTCAAGTGCAATAGCCTATTGTGTGGTCTCCAGGAGGTTGAGGTCAGCAGACCAGGGGGTCACTTTGCATTTGGTTATTATGACCATGTGATATCCTGGGCTGTGGTGTGAATCTCTTGAGGTGAGAGGGTTTCCCAGGCTTCTGGCCTCTGGGAACAGCAGGTGGCTACTTTTTAATTAAAATGCAGCCTTTGAAGTCAGCTGAGTCAAATCCCTTTGTCAGCAACTGCACTTAGTTCTCCTGTCAGAGTTTAGACCGCTAGCGCCGCCTTGAGGATTTTGCTTGTACTGCATCCATTTTTGGGATCTTTCTTGGATTAATGCATTCCAAACAGGAATGGTTCTTACATGGTAGTAAATAATCCTTGCTTAACATTGTTTTGATGGGGCTCCTTACAGTAAAATGGTTATGTGGAACCCCACAAAAGGGTTGAATCTTTAAAGTGGTCCGGTGAGCCACGATTTCAGCAACTTTTTGACATCAGTAACAGTGGATTTTGTTAACAAAGATCTTTCTTTACACTGGTGGGTGGCAAGTGAGGTAACCATTTTGGTGTGCGCACAGACTGCGTGGTTCTCCTGGATTCTGGCGCACTTGTGGGCTTTTTTGGCCATCTTGGATTTTCTAAGCCCACAGCACCAAATGTTGCAGCAAGATAGCTCAAACGTGGGTCAGGACACCCAACAAATCCCCCCACGTGACTGCCCTTTGAATTAGAGTCGATGGGGAGTCGGGTGCACAAGGGTTTTGACCCACGCACTGGTCTGTCTGCATAATCTTCTTCCAATTCTGCAAATGGCACAGTTCAGCATCTTTTCCTCCATCCGGTACTGATCGATCGGTTCTCCTCGCCGGTCCTGATGGGAATATTGGGCGGTACCCTGGGCCCCTCGCGTCTCTGCTCCCGGTCTCCGGATCGTCCTCCCTGGCCAGTCTCAAGGTTTTCTTCTCCTAGGATGACAAAGGAAGAGCGGCAATACCTATTCATAGACATTTTTCCCCCACCATTGATATAATGGGGTGGCATATAAATTTATAGTCAAAACATATGAACATGCACATTTCTTTTTGCATTCAAAAACGAAAACACCCACATTGAGAAACTCAGAATTTGATAGGCGATATGTAGGATATTTTAAGTTAGAACTGAATTAATCTGAGACAGTACCCTCTAGGATTCCAGAGGATTCCTCCAGTTGTTGCAGAGTGTGCCTGGGATGGCAACACTTTAGCTGATTTATATGTACCCACTTGTCTTCCCCCTCTGCCAAACCGCCTTTGGGGATGTGGATCTTGTAGGCCACAGGGGAGATCTTGTCTATAATCTCAAAGGGTCCCTTCCATGTAGGCAAAAATTTTCGCTTTTTGGCCTGGTTACTTTGGAAATTGTATAGATAGACCCGGTCCCCCACCTGATATTGCTTCCTGGAAGTTTTCAGGTCATAGTGGGTCTTCATACTCTCAGCTGATCTTTCTAGATTCCGCTGAGCATAGGCAAAAGTATGTTGAAGGTGTTTCCTTAGATTCTCCACATACTCATGAGTTGTGGAGGCATTTATTAGTGTCTGCTCTTGGGTCCTGTAGAGCAAATGCTGCGGAAGCACCATCTTGCGTTCAGTCATCAACTCAAATGGTGACATTTTGGTTGCAGATGAAGGGGTAGATCTGATGGCCATTAGGACCAGAGGTAATCGGCTATCCCAATTTGGCCCAGAATCTGCCACAAACTTTTTTAAGATGCTCACAACTGTCCGGTTGTATCGTTCTACTGCTCCAGAAGAAGCTGGCCTGTAAGCAATGTGTAGCTTTCGCTTGACCCCCAGTATCTCCCACATCTTTGTCATCACTTCACTGGTGAAGTGGCTACCCCTGTCTGACTCAATCCGTTGAGGTAGACCAAAACGGGAAAAGATGTGGTTAATCATCAGGGCAGCTGCTGTTTCTGCCTTGCAATTTGGGGCTGGGAGACATTCCACCCACTTGGTAAACAAGCATGTCACAGTCAACATGTACTTATTTCCTCTAGACGAGCGAATCACAGGGCCTACGAAGTCAATTTGTAAATCTGACCATGGCAGTGTTATTCCCCTCTTTTGGAGAGGCGCCCGGTGTGTGAGGGATGTTGGCTGAAATTGTGCACACACAAGACAACCCTTCAAGTATTGGTTGAGGTCCTGGCCCGTGTGTGGCCAGTATGCAACCTCTCTTAAGATTTCCAGTGTTGTGTGAAACCCTCTATGACCGGCGGTGGCCGCATCATGGGCGTGACTTAACATCAGGCTTCGGAATGAGGTAGGAACCACCCACTGATCGTGGCCATCTTTGGATTTCCTTACCAACAAACCGTCTTGGATCCAGAACATTTTTGGACATTTCATCAACACTCTAAGGTCCTCTTTCCCGTTGTAATCGGTATCCGTCAGGGGAAAGTTCTCAGGGTCCTCAAGGTGCTGGTAAAATTTACCAGTTATTGGATCCCCCTTCTGAGCGGTAATCAAATCAGCATCAGGGGTCTCCTTACTCCATTGTGCAATTGAAAGGTCATTGTGAGCATTTGTCTGGGACCTAGTGATAGCAGTGACCTGGATTTCCCCCAACAGGGACTCAATCTCAATTAGATCCCCTTGGATGGCCCCGGTTTTGGCCAGCTGATCAGCTAAGTCATTTCCAGTTTTGTCTGGTCCCTCTACTTTGGAATGACCCTTGATCTTTTCCCAATAGATGGTCATCTAATTCGAGGTGACCAGATCATCAATGTTTTGGATCAACTTCCCATGTTTCAAGGGTTTGTTATTAGCACATAACATGCCTCTGGTTTTCCAATTAACCAGGTGCTCCACGAACCCGTTCCGTACATAATCCGAATCTGTGATTATGACCAGTTCGTGGAGTTGATGCTGGACAGCAGTGAGGATGGCCTGATGCACAGCCATCAATTCTGCCACCTGACTACTTCGGGGACCAATTTTGTATCCAGCGGAGGGTTCTGGGAACTCCTTCACCCATGCATTCCCTACGCCAGCCACCAGTTCTTTCTCCCCGTCGTTGTCAACATGGTACGAGCATCCATCCACATAGACAGTGGGCATTTCCTCACACTTGTCCTCTTCAAAGACTTTGTGTGGGGAATTAAGGTATGCCTCCGTGTTGTCCTTGATTTTTAGACTTTCGTCCTCGAGACAGTTTTCTCTGGCACAATCATGCAAGTCAGCCAGACCTTGCGCGAGGGGACTCTTCTTGTTTTGGCCATATCGGACCTCCACAGGAAAGCCTTGCATTGACAGAATCCAGGAAGTAATTCGGGAATTACTCACATTTCCGGCCCGGATTCTGTCACTTTGGAGATATTGCAGAGGCTGGTGTGGAGTCTCCACTATGATGTGTTCCCCCTGGATAAACGGGCGGTAATTCTTCAATGCCCACACCATTGCCAGGAGTGCCTTCTCACAATCGTTGAATTTTTCCTCCACAGAGGATAAAGTTTTGCTCGCATAGGAGATTACTTTATTGACCCTGTCATGCTTTTGGTATAATACCGCCGTCAAGCACGTATTAGAGAACCCCGTCTCCAGGAAGAACTCCTTGTTTCTGACAGGGTAAGCTAGGCAAGGCGCTTGTGAGAGGCTTCTCTTGAGTTGTTTTACCGCCTCGGCTTGTTCTCCCATTCCCACTTGACCCCCCCTTCAGGAGATGAATCAGGGGTCTGGTGATCTCTGCGTAGCCCTCAATGAACTTTCTGCTGTAATTAGTCAGTCCAAGGAGGATCCTTAGTTCCCGCAGAGTTGTGGGGTCTTTCAGTTTCTGAAGTGCTTCCACTTTCCTTTCCTGGGGACAGAGACCCTGAGGAGTAATCCCATGCCCCAATAAATTAACACGGGTTCTACACCACTGTGCTTTCTGAAAGGAAAGTTTTGCTCCGGCGGCCCTCAACTGGGTCAGAACATAACGGATCTCCGCTATGTTTTCCTCCACAGATGAACTTTTGATGAGGACATCATCTACATAAGCCAGGTTACCCCTTGCACCCAGGTCGGGCATGGCCTTGTGTAGGAAAATGTTGAATTCATTGCCGGAGTTGAGGTATCCGAAGGGAGTCCGGGTCCATGTGTACTGCTGGCCCCCAAAGGTAAAAGCCAGCTTGTATTGGTCCTCCCTACTGACAGGCACAGTCCAGTATCCATTGGTCAGGTCTATTGCAGTGAATACCTGTGACCCCTGGATATGGGCCAGCCCTTGGTCAATGTAGGGCAGAGGCCATCGGGAAGTATGGACCCGTTTGTTGAGCTCCCTAAGGTCGGCGCAGAGTCTCCACTGGCCGTTTGGCTTCAGTATTCCCAGCACCGGATTATTGAAGGTGTTGTGAACTGGACGGATTATTCCCCGGGACTCAAGCTTCTTAATTATTTCAGTAAGGGACTCCATGGATGCGAGAGGCAAACGATATTGCTTCACAAACACTGGAGTCATGCCAGGGTCCGTGGGGATTGTTGTTGTGTGGATGTCGGTGCGGCCACAGTCATATGAGTCTACCACAAAGAGATCTTGGAAATCCAAGAAAACCTGTTTCAACTTTTGCTTTTGTTCCAGAGTCACACAGGCATCAGCTAGGTTGACTCTCTCTTCCACCATCTTGCTGAAGCCTGGAAAGACTTCTGGTTTGGCTATCTCAGCGGCCTCCTCCAGCTGGGTGGAGAAGTCCCTGGTCAGAGTGCTGATTTGGACTGGAGGCTTCAGGTGGGAAAGGCAACCCTCATGGACCTGGAAAATCACCTCATCCCTCCTGAAGTCACAAGTCACATCTTCCTTACCATAAGGGCAGGAAGTGTACACCAGGAAGTTCCCCACATGCCGGGTAAAAATCCTGTCTGGTGTTGTATTGTCATCACTGTAACTGTCAAAACAGTCCTTGGGGATTGGTCCTAACAGTTAATTTCCTAAATCGATGGAAAAATGTCAGTCATCAACCGCCATTCCAATAATGGTGCCTGCGGCTAGAGTAATACTCTTTAAGTCGCTGTTATCCACCTCTATTAAAATGGTGTCATGTTCTATGTTGACTAATGGAGTTGGGTTTACCCCCAACCCTTGCTGTTGGAGAGAAGCGTTTAGATGTATGTAAGCATCAGGGTTTTTCAAATGTTGTCCTCTTTTAGCTTTCACTTCCAGGGAGAATTGTCGGGTCCTTTCTGGGATGGTGACTTCCTCTTTGATCTGAATTTCAACTGCATAAGGTAGCAATTGAGCTGACCTAAATGCTTTTTCTGGATCATCAAAGCCCATGGGATTATCCGCTAATCGGGACCAAGCTTTGAAGTTTATTAGGTCCAAACTAATGGCAAAGTGATTGAGAATGTCACTGCCTAAGTAAAAAGCGGCAGTGACGTCTCGCACGACCCAACAATTGTGGACTATGCTCTTGTTGCCAATGGAGATTTTGAGCATACACCTGCTTGGCAGGAGATGTTTGGAATTGGGTGCTTCCAGGTCCATTTCCCATTTGTCTATCAGTTTGAATGTGGGAATGGCTGGATCTTTTGGGATTTGGCAGAACATGGCTTCGCTGATGAAGCTCTTACCGTTGTTCACACACACTCGAGCGAGAACAGAGTCCTTTCCATCATTTAACTGAACAGGGATGAACAACTGCTCTCCAATTTTCTGAATATCAGCCAGGCTCTGAGCTGATTTCACATCTTTCTGGACTATAGGAGTGGGAGTTTCTGATTGTGGATTAGTAAAGAATGTCAGGGTGTTTCCTTCCAGTGTGGAATACCACCTTAAACTGGAAGGGAGGTTGATTTTCAGAAATAGAGAGGACCCCCCATCACCAGTCTGTTGTCCTACTGCTATTACTGTCACGTCTGGAATTTGGTTATTCTGGAAGTGGAATTCTACTTGGTCAGATTTTTGTTCAACCATGTGGCATGTGCTGTTTAAACTAACATGGTTGACACTCTGTTTTAATTTTATGGGTCAGCTAGTCTGGGTCCAGAGGACCTTGTTTACGCAATCTATTAGGGGTGACAACCTTCTCAGGAGGTCATTCCCTAGTAAACAAGGGGTGCCCTCTGGAGTCACAACTATGACCGGGTGTTTCAACTTGTGTCACATAATTTTAATGTCCAAATCTGCCGTCCCCTCGACGGGAATTTCCTTCCCGTCAAAGTTCTGGAGTTGTCCAGGAAGTGAGGTGAGAGGAATTTGGTAATTCCCTCCCCTTCCTGCATTCAGTTCATCAAAGGCCCTTCTGGACAGAAGGGTAGCTTGAGATCCCGTGTCCACCAGCGCTGAAATCATACCCTGCCCCTGTACTTGTACCGGGGCATAATATCTTCCCTCCTTCTCCTCAAGGGGGCACAGATAATGCACATTTTTGGACAACTGGTGGGCTAACTTTCTGGTTTTGGACATTGTAAGAGAAGAAATTTGGGCAGAATTCTGTGGAGAGCCTTGGGAATCTGAAAGAAAAAGTTGGCAACTGGAGATCAGAGCCATTGTGGGTTCCCCTGGTTCCGGTTCTGGGCCGCCCCCCCCTTTTTGGAGGCAGTCATCAGGATGGGTTTGAACCAGGGGATTTTGGTATTGTGGGTTCTGGGATGAGATGATGGGCGGCGGTAGCTCAGTCTCCATATCTCCCCAGTCTGAATTGGCATCCCTTGGGACCCATTTTTCCTTGGGAGGAGTTCCCTCATCTCTGAAGGAGAAGGTCCTTTCCCCAGGATCCTCTGAGGACCCCTCTCCCTCAAATTGGAAGACCTGTACCTCCTCCACAAAGTGGGTCTGTTTGGGTCCTTTGTTTCTCCTACCCCCCTCTGCTCCTTGGGAGGCGGGCTTTCAGGGGCAGGAGATTTTGTTTCCGGTTCCTGGTTTTCCAGGGGCTGTATACAAGTTGGGAAGGAAGCTTCCACCAAGGCTTTACACCCCCCTTCCGCTTGTGCCTCCTCCATGGGAACCGGTGTGTTATCGGGGTGCTGCCCCCGTCATTGTTCTGGAGCACCAGGTACAGAGTTTGGGGCATTCTGCGGTGGCATGCTCATCTGAGAGTTCTGTTGAGCCCTCAGTATGTGACCCAGGTCCCGTGCCATATTTTGGACCTGGCGCTCTAACTGGGAAACCCGCTCAGGCTGATACGGGGCTCTATTTTCTCCCCTGGGCTGATCCCGGGAAGGGTAGCTATCCCTTCTCTGGTAGTACCCCTGGTTGGGAAGATTTTGGTACCCCTCCACCCTTGGCCTCCCCTCTCCCGGATTAGGTTGTCTGGGCTCAGGGAATTGGGGAAAGAAGGATGGATGATTTTGGGGCTGGAAATTGGGTGGGTACCTGGGGAAAAAGTTCTGCCCAGGATTTGGAGAATTTCTCTCCTCCTTGGGGAAGTTAGGAGGGAAGTTCCCCAGGTCAGGTGCTTGGCTGGATCCCCCCCCTTGGGCTGGAGGAGTCCACACATAACCCAGTATTGGTCTGTTTCCCTTGTAACGGGGACTTACATAGTCAGGAGAGCGAGGGACCTCATTTGTGGGACTACCTCTTTCACTCCCTGTCTGTGACTGGCCAGAGGACCTTCTGGGCCTAGCATTATTAGGTGCAGGTAGGTTTTCAGGCCCCCCCATCTCCAAATCCAAAACGGGGTGCTGTTGGTTTTGGGATTTTTCTGGGTATTGCTTTTATTTTCTAGGGGCTTCTGCACCTCATAGATCCGGGTAGCCTGTTCAATGACCCAGTCTAAAGATCTTTTCTCATGAAAATCTCTCACGAGCTGGGTCATTATATGTTTGGGCAAGGCATAGAAAAATGTATTGACAAATTCTCTGCTGTCTGTGCGCACCCTTCTGGTGGTCTGCGCAAAGGCACGTTTCAGTTCTTGCACGAATTCTTGTGGGGCCTGATCCTCCCCACATTGCAAATTGTAGGCTGCCTTGCGAGCCTCTTGAGGATTTCTGTGAACAGAAAAATGTTTCAAGATGGCCGCCTTATGGGTGGACCATCTTAAATGATTTTGGTCCTCCAGCCCAGCAAAGAAACTGGAGTATTCTGGGGAGAATGTCCATTTGACGTACTGGATGCAGCTACTGCTGTCCTTCAAATGGAAAGTCTCCATCATTTGCTCATAGAGCTCCAAGTGTTCCCAAACAGAGTACTTGGCATTCTTATGATAAGGCGTGATGACACTCCTGATTGCCTTAATCTGTTTCAATGGGTCCTTAAGCAAGGCCCTTTTTGCCTTATTGGCCTTTTTGGTTCGGGTAACCCTTGTCCATTCATCCTCTGACTCAGAGGCACTGCTCCCAGAGGTTCCTGTCTGATCTTCCAGGTTTTCCCGGATTCTGCGAGCCTGGGAATGGCTGGAAGAATGTGGGGACCTGGTCTCCTGTGTCCTGCGCCGTTCAGAGGAGTCTTCAGATTCCTCCTTGCTGCCAGGATTTGATGGGTACGCCCCCCACTGACCTAACTGGGCAGAAGTTTTCAGGATGCCCTTAATGGGCCTATTCTCCTGGGGTTCCCCACTAAATTGCACTGTGCTTGGGTGCCCATACCCGGATGCCTGCCCATCCATTCCTGGGAGGTACTGGCCTATGAGCCCCATGCCTCTGGCTGGATAGTAATCTGCCATCCCTGTGGCCCGGTGCTCATGTGCGCCAGGGGACAGGGGGGTGGCAGAGTCCAGGGACTGAGATAGATAAATGCCTCTGGTACTAGGGCTCCTGAGGTTATGCTCAGGAGTTTCCCTTTCCCAGCGAACCTGGTCTCTATCCGCCCCTGCTCCCTGTTGCAATGCAAGAGCCTGCGCCTTCAGTTCCTCAGTTAAGGCCTTACTAGACTCTATCAGTCTCTCCTGCATCGCTACCTGTTGTTGGAGCCTATCATTGTGCTGGCAGAGAGCCTCATTCTCTCTCTGCGTTTCCTGATTGGTCCTGGAGCACTGGGCCAGTCTTTGCTGCAGGAGGGTTACCTCCTGAGCTGTGTCCCTATTGGCCTGCTCCTTTCTTGCCAGAGCATCCTCCACCTTCCTGGTGTACTCTAACAAGTTCTGGTGTTCTTTTTGGAGGTCACCCAGTCCCTGGAGGGCCAGGTGATTTTCTTCCATTTTCCTTCTTAAGTGGCAGACTTCCTGGCCTAAGGTATCCCTTTTCTGACTAAGAGCCTGCATCTGTGCCGCCAGGTCGTCTCTTTGCCTTTGGAAGGCACCAGTTTTCTGGCGCTCCTGGTCAAACTCTGCCTGGGTATCCAGGTCTTTCAAAATCAGTTTATTGCTCTCTGCCTTCTCCCTATCTAGGTGGCTTTGCAGGGTGACTACCTGCTCAGCACATGCCCTATTGAAGTCTAACTGTTGCTCCAGCTTTTTCTGGCTCTGCAGTAGGGAGTCCAAACCTTCTTGGTACTCCTTCTGCAAGGCCAGAAATCTGGTATCCTGGTCCGCTTTTTCCTGTTGCAGCACATCCATATCCTCCTTTATTTTAGTGATGTACCGTCTGCTGTCATTTTCTGACTCCTGGCTCCTGAGCAGCCTCTGCTCAGAAGAGTTCAGATCAGATTGGGCCTTCTGTAATGCCAGCAGTTGCCTACTCGCCAGATCTTGGCCTTCAGCACATTTGTCCTGCATGGCTCCCATATGTAAATATAAATATGCCGCTACCCTGGCAATCTTGTGGTGCTCATCCTTGGCCTTCGGGGCCATGTTTAGTTCACTCAGGGCCACATGTAGGAGACCCTGATCTCCCCATATATCTGACCCTGTTTCAGTGACCTGTTGCGCGATTGCCTGCAACCAGACCGTTTGGTCCTGATGAGTCCACTCACCTCTCACAAATAGCTTATGTAAGAAGTGTTCTCTGGCTATTTTCATATCTACCAAGGTCGTCATTCTAGAGATTGGTCTCTGTCCTGACTTACAGAGGTTTGTATTTTATTTTTGCAAAACAGACCTTTTCCTTAGAGCGTTCCTTTGAGGAGTGCTTTACAGCATAACACAGCGTGGTGATCCGACCGGATATGTGTATGTGGTCAGCTGGCACGCTGTATTAATCTGCACAAGTGATAGATCTAACCCAAATTTCCGGCTCGAGCCCCCAATTTGTAAGAGGATTCAATTCAACACTACAGCTAAATCAATGCCTAGTCTGGGATACTGAATGGAAACCATTATTGATATATCTTTACGTCCAGTTCATGCATTCTGGATGACTACCCCTATATAACACCGCTCTCTTGGAATCCCCCTGACCCCACTGAGCCACGAAGTAGTTCTGTTTTGCAAGTTTAAACGGTTTATTTGATAATTTAAACAATATATATATATATATATCACACTTTATAATAAATTAATAATTGAATATCACACTTAATCTGAGCAGTAATCAATAATGGATAGTCCGGCACTAGCACACTTCTTTATAATCAATGATGAGTGGTTATAGGATGGATACGATAGCAACAATACTTTTATGGTTTCAAATGGATGCAATGTGGAATGAAATGCAGTACAGAAAATAACTTGATAGGATTTCAGCAAAAGACAATGTAATCACTTTCTTGGACAATTCACCCCCCCTTTTATGCACTGTAAGGAGATGAAGATGACACAGTTCTTAGGAATGCAATCAAATAGAATTCAGTTTAATTCCCCCCCAGCAGTTTATACAACAGATAGGAGTTTTGAAACACAGGCAAAATGCTTTGGATATGGTGACAATGCAGTGAGAAATATGCTGAAAATGGTTTTAATTCCCTTTAGGAGGTTCAGGGTGAGTGAAATATACTTGGGATGAGTTCAGGCTCACTTTAGCAAGGATCTAGGAGTAACTAGCAGGTTAAATGAATTTTTGGCAAAGGAAAGCAATGAAGCTGCTGTTTTCACACGTGGCTGGATTTTTAACCAAATTGCAAATCGCGGTAAAATTTGCAAGAATCGTGATTACGGCAAAAGTATGAGGAGTAGGAAGTCGGTTCTAGGCTTGTTAAGCTGAGATTCTAAGCTTCCAGAGGAAAGTTAAACCAAGTTCCTAGCCCAAATGGTTCCAGAGATACGGACGATTAAATAAAGGTAGTTTTTCGGATTTGAAATTTTAAAAGTTCAAAGCGACAGGTTACAGCTTGCAGCTAGAAAATGACAGGTGACAGCTTTGCAAATGACAGGTGACAGTTAGGAGGCAGTTCTGGTTAGATTAAAATAGATTGAATTATATTATATTATTTTAACTAAGAGATTGGTTCTGCACAGTTCTGCTAGGTACTCACAATATATTTAGAAATAGGCCTCGCCACGGATCTGGTCAGGTTTTGGACTGGACTCCGGTCTGGTCTCGGCACTTCACAGTGATCTGGGTCAGCTCTCTGGTTCTGCTAACAGCGGTCTGAGTCAGCTCTGCTCTGCTGGTCTAGCCTCTCTGGATTCTGGATACTGCTCTGCTTTCTAGGTACTGCTACAGGTTCTGGAGATTGATGGATTTGAAGTCTGGATCTCTGGATGTGAAGTCGTCGATCAGCATGCTCCGCAGCAAATGGAATTGAATGTCTCTATCTGTCCTGACTGTCTGCTTTTATGTGTTTTGCAAGTGGGTGGAGAGGCTAGCTTTCTAGGCCCTACCCCTCTCCACTTGTCATTGGCCACTTCCTCCTCTCCTTGATTGGGGGAATGAAATGAAGTGTCATCATGATGAGGTCTGTTTATGATACAGAGAACCCACCCCTGTCAACTTTACACACAATCTATATTTGACCTAAAGACATATTTCATAGATACACAGTGGTTTGAAATTACATGCACCCATCACATATCACATGAGGTAGCCCATTTTCCAATTCTGCTCTTCCTGGGGGCTTGCATTCAGAAATGGCAACCTTTGGTGCTTTTAGTGGGTTTTGCAACATCAGATTTTTCTCCAGATTTATACACATGTACACTGTTATGGGTCGACGTTCACCCCCCTCTGTGTGCAAAACCCAGCCACCTGCACCTCTAGCACTTCGGTTTCCTAGTGCAACTACCAGAATGAATAGGAGATTTGTAGCGCTCCCCAAAAGGATTCGGCATTATGCTGCCCCATTCTATGCGCGATGGCAGCTGCCGTGGAAGTTAGCTAATCGGTAACTACATTCCCCAGAAAACCTGGCTCCGTACGGTAGTTTGCCGGTAGAGCCTCGCGTTGGCTTGCCCCGCCTCTCTCACTGATGTAGTCCATGGAGGCAGCGAGGGCGCTGCTTCTGTTTACAGCTACTCCCGGCATTTAGAAGTTCCTTCTTCAATTGCTAAAACCTCTTTGTTCTTACGGATTCGACTCGGACTGTTTACTGGACCCTCTATTTTGGAATATACTTATTGAACTGCCTTCCTGTGTAGCGAACCTGTTTTTGCTTCACGGACCCCGCTAGAAAAAGTTTTGTCTTTGTTGTTGCCTGCCTGTGTACCGAAAACCTTTTCTTCTGGACTTCTCTTCTACGCGCTTTTTGCCATAGTCCCTGTCCGCTAGTGTACCAAACCTTGCCTGCCTTCGACTTACCTATCTCAGGAATAGCCATCCCGACTGGTTGTTCTGCATCGTGCCAGACCTTACCTGCCTTCAACTTACCTTACCTGGAACTACCATCCCGACTGGTTGTTACCATCATTCTTCGTTCATCAGTGGTAAGACTTTTTGCTTCACAAACGGAACGTTTGGATTGCACCTGTTTTGTCCGTGCACTCAAGGACGCTCTGCAGCTGTGCACCATCCCGAATCCAGTGCGACCCTCGTGCCGCCCGGGTATTAGTATCCTACTACTAACATTACCTTTTTCTTATTTTATCCCTGTCGTTGTGCTCTAAACTACTCAATTCCTCCAGTCATTCTCCACTGGTAAGATCCTGTCCACCTCTTGAATTGTGTCATAGTTTAAACCAGTTAGATACTAAGTCTTGTTATATTCCTAGGTGACTCCCGGGTTGTGCTGTTCTTCTATCCTACGGGGGGAAAAAGGCCCAGGTATTCCATCAGTTAGTAAGGCTTACAGGGGGACAACTGTTACCTTCGTATTACTTACTTGTTGTTCTTCCTTTACAGCCTGGTTCGTGGCGGTGCGCTTTCTCCCCGCCCTTCTGGGTGATCAGTCCCCTTGTCTGGTTAAATACAGCAAGTGGTCATATCATTTTGAAGGTCTTATTCCCTCACAGCGAGGAGGCTTGGGTAGAGGCCCTACCCAAAGCTCTTCAAGCAACTTCCTGGGTTTTGGATACTCCCCGGTTCAACGCACTCATCTCACCGGTGAGTAACATACACGGCCTGTCCATACATACTCCAGTAAATTACCATGTCTCTAGCTTAAACACAGAGTCTGTAGTATACATAAATAGCAGGGTTTTGCCCCAGAACATCACACAAATTGGAGTTTGGGCTTGAATCGAATGTACATTTTTTTAATGAAGGCTCTCAAAGTTATACATTCCTGTCATTTGATTACAAAGAGTTATCAGTGTTTCTGTAAAATATACATTTTGCTTTCAATTCAGTTCTCAGAGTGTTGGAGTCCGCCTCCAAGACTTGGGTGGGTCAGTGATCACATGTGTCTTCTGGCAGGTAGGCCTTTGTTGACAGGAAACAGTCAAAATCAACATATTCTATTCAAGTGCAATAGCCTATTGTGTGGTCTCCAGGAGGTTGAGGTCAGCAGACCAGGGGGTCACTTTGCATTTGGTTATTATGACCATGTGATATCCTGGGCTGTGGTGTGAATCTCTTGAGGTGAGAGGGTTTCCCAGGCGTCTGGCCTCTGGGAACAGCAGGTGGCTAATTTTTAATTAAAATGCAGCCTTTGAAGTCAGCTGAGTCAAATCCCTTTGTCAGCAACTGCACTTAATTCTCCTGTCAGAGTTTAGACTGCTAGCGCCGCCTTGAGAATTTTGCTTGTACTGCATCCATTTTTGGGATCTTTCTTGGATTAATGCATTCCAAACAGGAATGGTTCTTACATGGTAGTAAATAATCCTTGCTTAACATTGTTTTGATGGGGCTCCTTACAGTAAAATGGTTATGTGGAACCCCACAAAAGGGTTGAATCTTTAAAGTGGTCCGGTGAGCCACGATTTCAGCAACTTTTTGACATCAGTAATAGTGGATTTTGTTAACAAAGATCTTTCTTTACACTGGTGGGTGGCAAGTGAGGTAACCATTTTGGTGTGCGCACAAACTGCGTGGTTCTCCTGGATTCTGGCGCACTTGTGGGCTTTTTTGGCCATCTTGGATTTTCTAAGCCCACAGCACCAAATGTTGCAGCATGATAGCTCAAACGTGGGTCAGGTCACCCAATACAAAACAAACTTAATTAATCATATAAAATTGTCATTAAAAACTCCTCAACATAAAGAACTATATTACATGTCCCTGCTACAACTTTTTAAACCATGGAGAAAGGAAGAAGATATACTAGGTATCTATGACTCTTATGAAGATACTTTCAAAGCAAACACTATAACCGATGTAAACTTTACACAGTACAAAAAAATGTTGCACAATGGAAAGCAACATGAAGAAGAACTCCAGCCTCAACTAGACTAAGACACTACCGACATAAGTCAACCTTCTGAAACAGGAAGCCAAGAACCACTGGGACAGCCACTAATAGCAAATGAGGCAGAATTAGCTATGACAGAAGTAGAAAACACCATGTGTCACTATGAAGAAGATACAGAAGACTTAACTGTACTGCAATCAAAACTAAAGAATGAGCAGCGTAGCATTTTTCAAGAAGTAACAAAAGAAATTGCACATGGTCTACAACATGAAAGTAAAGAATGTGCCTGACCAAATTACAAACTTATCCTACTATACATCAGTGGTCAAGCTGGTTCAGGCAAAACATTCTTAATCAAAATCATCAGCAAGTTCCTTCAACAATTGGCAAACAACAAACTGTCAGCTGTTGTAACTGCCCCCACATGTTTAGCTGCGTACAACATAGGTGGTGTCACTTTACACCGATTACTACTCCTTCCAGTAGAACACCAAAACAAATTAGAATATTGCAAACTTTCTAAAGAAGCTGCAATGGAATTACGCAGAGTGTTAAAACAAATGAAAATGCTGCTAATAGATGAGGTGAGCATGGTCTCCAATCTAATGCTGGCTTTGATTCACCTCAGATTACATGAAGAACTCAAAACAAATTAGGAAGAGCTCTTTGGAGGAAAACACATTATTGTTTTCGGAGATCTTCTTCAATTGGCACCAGTGAAAGGTGAACCTATTTTTAAAACCTTAGGACACAAACTCTGCCGTGAAACTGTTGGCAGCATAGGAAATGTTAACCTTTGGCAACATTTTCAATACAGAGAATTAACAGAAAACATGTGCCAGTCTGCAGACCTCACCTATGCCAACATTTTAAAAAGTATTAGAGTTGGTGTACTATCTCAAGAAGCACAATTAGCACACAAAAATGTCACTTGTATGTCCCTGATGCCAACTCTTGCAAGCTGTGCCAAGTTCAATGAAACAATGTTGAAAAAAGAAATGCAACCAATAATTGAAATTTGCTCCACAGACAAACTGGACGTACATGGTATGACACTACCCATGTGTCAACAAGCCACAACAAGATTAAATGCATTAGAAAACTCTATCTCCAATACAGCTGGTTTGGAGAAAATATTACAATTATCTTTAAACTGTAGAGTAATGTTTAAACGTAACCTTGATGTGGAGCAAGGGCTAATTAATGGAGCACTTGGTACAGTTTTTGGCTTTCAAACATACCCACGTGACAACAACATTCAGTTTGTCAATATTCTCTTTGACAAACTATCAGAAGTAAAAAGAATAGGAGACTCAACAGCTCGATTCCTTCTTTTCAAAGACATGTATGTACGCAGAGAGCAATTTTCACTAACTCTAGCATACGCAGTCACCATTCATAAATCACAAGGTATTATCCCAGATAAAGCATTGATAGATATTGGGAACACAGTCTTTAAAGAAGGCATGAGCTACGTAGCACTATCACGCTTACGTACACTTGACAATCTATTTCTAATCAACTTTGATGAAAATAAAATAAAAGCTGATATTCATTGCATTTTCGAATATAATAGACTACGTTCAATACGAACCTATCCTGTTCCACAAAAAGCAAAATGTTGTAAAAGAAAACTACTTCAAACATAAATGCAACAGGATCTCACTGCAAATCTGCCAAAGATAGTAAAAGAACCTAATACTTCATCAATTACTACAACCAAAGAAGAATCTATTACTTACATGTGGAAACATACATGCACTTTCAGCAACAATGTGGCACAGGAACATATCCCTATTGAACGCTTCGTGTATGTATCCATACCTAACTGTGAATATGTTTCATTTCAGCAACTTGTACAAAATGCAAACCATGGCAGATGATGTACTATCTGCATTTCAGATAATACAAACACATAGTAAAACCTAATACATATGCTTCTACGTTATAATACAGATGGTACCAAAAACAACTGCAAGCTGACTGGATTCACACATGGTCAAGTATCACTTGGTAAGAAAACCTTCACAACAGTAGGTATAATCTACCATGCAGGAGCCACAACTAATGCAGGTCACTACACTGCATATATAAAAAAAGAATTCTGGATGGTTTGAATGTAATGATAATGCCATTACTCTAAAGCAAAGATTACCAGCAAATCTTATAAAAGTTTATTTAATATTCTTAAAAACAATATTTAATAACTAATCTGTGCAAAAACATTAATAAACCTTCAATTAGAACATGATGAACAGTTACAATAGGCCAACAGGAATCTAACTGCCCCAAGATTTTACAACATCCAAACAAATAAATCAACACCACTAAAATATAACAAAAAGATAAACAGTTAGAATACGCCAACAGGTATCTAACTGCCCCAAAATTCTGCAACAACCAAACAGATAAATCAACACTAGTAAATTATAAGAAGAAATAAACAGTTAGAATACGCCAACAGGTATCTAACTGCCCCTAGAATTACAACAACCCAACAGGTATATTAGCAAAGTTAATGATATAAATACAAAACTACAATTCGACATCACATAATCTAACAATCTACACCAACCAACAGATAGATCATTAGCCAGAAACAACAAGTAAACACTAAAAACAAACAAAAAATATACTATACCATGACATGAAAAGGTTTTTTTTTAATCCAACATGGATTTTTTTCCCACAGACCCAATGATTAAAGCAGCAAACACAGAAACTGAGCAAATTGCACAGTACACTGGTATGTAAACTACTAAATATAAGGGTCGAAATAAAGCAGAAATGTCTATTATGCAATGTAATAAGTCTTTATATACTACCTACACTAACATGATCGTTTCTTTTATCACAGAAATTGAAAAAGAATATCTGCTCCAATTACCCACGTCATGAAAAAATATATCCAATCACAGAAAATCAAACAGTAAGTATATTATAATAAATACAACTCATAAATACTGCTCCATAACACAACCATTGAAGCAAACATCTAACCATACAGCACAATACAAAATGTTTACTTCCATGGCTATGTTATACTGTAGTGCTTGTTACCAAACTCTACAGCCTTAGGCCATGCACTCAAGACTCTAGGCACTGGCCACAACCACCGCAGCATATCACACCCATAGATCACACCCATAGAATCAAACATTTTAACTCTGCCATATGGGCTACTTATATAGAATCAAACATTTTAACTGAACTATATGGGCTACTTATACAGGATATTAATTACAATCAACACTGTACTAACAACCAAAAACCAATATCATACTAAAGTAAAATCGCCAGACGTGAATTTTGTTTATGTCTGCGGACAGCCGAGGTGTCTGCGGACATGGCGAACACACCAGGGGCCCCGGCCACCTAAACAAATGCAACATTTCACCCATCTCTTACTCCCCCACCCTCCCCAAGCACTCCTGTACACCAACACACTTGCTAAAGGTATATTTCTCCCCAGGTTATCGCCGCACTGTCCGCGGATCCAAAATGGCGGGTGCATTAAAACAGTATGACACACCTCACGCTTCATTCCAGCCAATCTGTGAACATGTCGCATGTCCGCGGACATGATGCAAGCCAATTAGCCAATCTGTGTCCTGTTCGCGTAGCAAACAGGGAAATGTGTCCGCGTAGCGGACATAGATATCACTAATGTTTTGTTACCTACTTTTTGGTCATTTTAAAAAAAACTACTGGACGGCGTTTCACCAAATATTCAAAAGCATGCTTTCAAGACCAAGCCGCTGCTCGTGCCGTAAATTTGGTGAAAATCCATCCAGCGCTTTGGGCTATAGGCGTGAGTAAAGATTTTTCCCCATTCAGTCTATGGGAAAAAAAGACATTTTGGGACCCCCCCTTATAACTTTGCCCCCCCAGACCAAACCTCACCAAACTTTGCAATAAAATTCAGAGTGGACCATATACTTTTTATGCAAAGTTTGGTGAGGAATCGTCCAGCGGGAGCGGAGTTATAAGCCGCCCAAAAAGTGATCTTCCTATGAGATTAGCAATTTAACCATAACTACACGGCCACTACCGTGGACGTGTAATGAAAAAACATTGTTAAAGGGACATTATGGTTATTGTGCACTAATAAATCCCTTTGGAATTCACTGAAAAAACTTTGCTTAAGCGACGTTATGTTTAAGTTACAGTAATAAAAACCTATGAAATTCAATGAAAAAACGTTGTTAAAGGGATGTTATGGTTACAAATAAAATCGAAAAAACTGTGAAATTCGCCAGTTATGGTAAGCTAAGCAACCATAACTCGTGCCACCACCATGCACTGCTAAGACTAACACCCAGGACATCAAAGATGGCATCACAAATATCATTGATGACATCACAGATGACATCACTTGTGCATGTACTTGTCATACAAGGGTTTGTGAATGTAATGTTGGTAAAAAAGTATCCGGGATTATCGGGAGATGTGTTATAAACTACATATACATATATAAAGCCATTAGATTCCAAATTAGGGAGCTTGCGGATGGGTAACATCATGACAGAAAAAAGCATCAATTCCTAATCATCCATGGAGGAAATTGACTATCTCAGAATAACTAAATGAGTGGTTCAGCTACCTTCAATGGCAATAAGGCAACATAAACACCACAAGGGGAAGCAACAGAAGGTATCTCTATTTTGACATGGAATCTAGCAGTACAATTAGATAGATTGTGGTTGCAGAGACAGGAAGGTATTACTAGATTACAATCCAATGATGTGATCCTGTTGCAGGAAACATTGTTCCTGACACACTTAAGACTGGATGGTTACACTGCCTTCCAGATCTATGCTGCTATAAAAGTGAGAGGCTACCCATATGGAAGCCCATCAACATTACTAAAAGTTTCCTGAGGAAGCCACTTCATTGAATTTACAATATTCCGCACCAAATATACAACTCACCTCAATAAAAGTATCAAAAGAGGGTCCTCCCTCATATATTGGAAATGTGAGGTCCAGGTGGACAAAGACAGGGGAAATCCACACTTGACAATCTATCTCCCTAAATTCCTCCAAGCAAGAGCCCTGCGGTCTTATAGCTCCAAAACTCTGTAAATCAGATGCTTCTATAAGCAGGGAGTGGGAGGTAGTTCTCTCTACTCTGCAGGATACTCCCTCTGGAATGTTCTCCCTGCCCCCCTCAGGCTTGATCCAGATCTCCTTAAGTTCCAGATGCTCCCCAAAACCCTCCTTTTCACTTCTTTCTTCCCCCTCCCACTATCCTGCTCATTCCCCCACCTGGCACAGTGACTTGCTGCCTGGTTCCCTCTGTGTTCTAAAGGGACCTTGCCCCCGGTCCAGTCCTCCCCTTCCTCACACTTAGCATGTGGACCTTCGTCCCATGCATTCCCTGGCACTTGCCCACCTGCCCCCTCTTAGCACTCATCTAGCGCCTGATGCCCTCTTCTCTACCTTCCACTTGCACTATCTCTTTGCCCTGCCTTTCCTTCCCACCCTAGCACTTTGAATTTGCACAGACTGCCACTCCCCCTCTAGCTTGCACTTCAAGAAGTGTTACTGGTCAAGTAAAAAGTTACTGCACTTGCACGATCTGAATAACACACGGCTAGTAGGATCATTATTGTTATCTTTCGCCCATCCCTCCCCTTTTTGCCTTGGGGTGCCTTGAAACACCATTTGTTGTAAAGGCACCTTCCAAATATCCAATAAATATTGAAATAAATAAATACAAATAAGAATAGATTACGTATTGACACAGCCAGCAAGAAAAACCTAGAATCTTATGTTGGGTAAGGAATTTCAACCTTTAAAGCTTAGATGGTGTTATCTTTGATATCCTAATGCCTTGGATGCTAGATTTCCATATGTGTGCAAATGGCCTCAAGCTCTGTTACTGGTTAAACAAATGTGGGCTTAAGATCAATGGGGTCATAAGAAAGATATCCCAGGGAAATACACATTCATAAATAGCATACTGTGAGGAACCAGGAATGAGACACGGACACAGAGGACTCATACTATTGGTTAAAGGCATTTATTAAACAATAAAATGTTGGAAAATAATTCACTGTCCCTAATCTAGGAGGTATTTCCCTACTTCAAGCAAACTAAGGATGTGTCCTGTGTCAAGATGTCCAAAGCAAAAATATCCTTTCTCTGAAACCCTATCCACGCCAGACACTTGGTGTACTCTCCTGCCAGGCTCTCTCATGTAATTCCTTTATACAATTTTGGTGTGAGTCTCAGACTCGCCTGACACCTGGTATCCTATCCTGCAGGTTCTCTCTTTGTTCTTGTATTTCTTGCATTCACACAGTTGCAATACTCCCCATTGTTTGCACCAAAACACTGGGTCTCAAACCCACTTTCATTTACTTCCTTTTCCAAATTTACAAACACCTGGTATACTCCCCTGCCAGGTTTCCTCTTTATTCTGGAATTTCTCACATTCACACAGTTCCATAATGCTGTATTACTTTTGTCAAAGTGTTAGGTCTCGAACCCTCTTTCATTTACTTTGTTTCTTAAAAGTCCCAGTAACCCACACCCCTTGCTCAGACTCAAACGACTCATGTACTTGGCCCTTATCAGTACTTGGTGGAGGTGCCCCAGTGACACTGCATCCCTGCCCACGGCTCACTGGCTTTCTCTGCCGTTCCTCTGACCTCTTGCAGCAAACACACAGAAGTGCCCTACGCCCTGCCTCCGCTTCACAGGCTTGCCTACTTTGTCTGGTGGCTTCCAAGACTTTGTGGCACCTGCTTCACTCCTGAGCTCTTCTCTGCATTTGAGCAGCATAGGCGCTGCTTCTCGGTTCACCGTGGTCGCCAGAAAGGATGCTCTTCTCTTCTTGCTATGATCCCAGCACAGCAGACAAGCTCCTGCAGTCCTTCTTCTTGAGATCTCTCTCCGCTTGCCTGTTGACTCCTTAGCTTGTTTTCCCTGGCAGTAACTAGCCAGCTGCAACTTTCTGTTTCCTTCAGCTGTTCCATCTTTTAACTTCAGCTTCGATGAAGGGAGTTGCTTGGAGTCTATCGGCTTCCTCCAAACACTAGACTGCTTTTTCTGATTCTGCTGAGCATTCAGTATTACTCGAACCCTCTTTCTCTTCTTAATGTTTATTATTCTGTTACTTACAGAATATTGAGGGATATGTTACAACGCAAGTTGAGGGGTTGCAATGATGAGCCAGGAGACCAGGTTGGGTTAAGAGACTTTAGTGGGTTTGTGGTACATAAGTCACAAGTAATAAGTTACAGGCAGGATAAGTACATAAGGGAGGGAAGCATCCACCGGTCCCCCCTCTGTTCAGCTCATTTTCCAACTGAACAGCGAGAACCTTGGCACTCACACCAAAACATTCTAGATGGAACACTATAATACAAGCATTCCAGGCACAGGCTCACATATACTTAGGAAACAGCTAATGAACCAGGATAGGTAAGACATAACACATCTCCCCCTTACATGACAATACAATGAAGGAAGGAAACAGAAGGAAAAGTCATAAATGGACAATATATCTAAAAAAACTATCCTTCCATATCCCATCCAGCAAACCACTAATAGTCATATGCTATTCCCTTCCAATTCCATGATATAGCTAAAAATAGCTAATCCACTACAAGACACTCGCCAGAACCATAATGGCCATTTATGGAACTCAGCTACAGGGGACCAGCCCACAATCTAATAAACAAACCTGACCACCTACATCATATCATTAACCCTGTTACAACATTCTCCAACATCTAAAGCTTCTTGAAAGAAACTACAGGGTTAATACCCTCTATCTGCCTAATGCATATCATTTAGAGACACAAATTGCCTCCCCATAACATCCTGCTGAGCACCAACCACATTAATGGTGACAAATAGCACCAATGTTGATACCCAACCAAATGATCAATCATTAACTAACTAATACATTGACACAAAAATGTGCCAACATAAAACCAGGTCTGTAACCTAGCTACTAACCTTGAAACACCAATGCTCACCACTGAGCACATTAACATTTGAACCTATGTAAGTTCACTACCTGAGCAAGAGAATGCTCGCCACAACTAAGTATATTAAACATAGGCATGCTTAAAGGTCAAGGAACTAACCTATTACTAGACGATGAGCAAACCATGCTCTCATACTGGCAAACAGACGTTCACACAACCACAATCACACAGCTGACTTATTAATAACCTACACAGTTTGTTAAATAAACTAATGAACAAATTCAGCTTGAAAAATGTGGGAATATAAAACGTTTTAAGTTACACCACCATAGCGAGTCCCAAAAATCATGCTTGCAAAGTTCAGTTTTGACATATACCTGTGGAAACATTGTTAGGTTAATAAAAACATTGTAAAAGTGAACATATCAAAGAAATGCAGTAGTTCTATGGCACTCACAATATCCACACAAAAACAACAAGACGAATTCAGCATAACAAATTTTGATAATCCGAAAATTAGGTGCGCCGCAATAAAAATTCAAAATGTTATGCCTGCAGAGTATTTGTTGATATGTAGCTGTGGGTTAGTTACTGCAAACTACACTATACATTTTATTACCTGCCATTTCTTTTGGTTGCATTAATTCCATTCCATTACCACTTAAAACCTGCTAAAAACATTGGTGCCATAGCGATTTTCAATTAAAACTTGCCAATAACCAACATTGGCACCATAACTTTAGGTCCAATGCAATTACTAAAACACTTGCCAAACAAAACACATTGGCACCATAATAAAACACTGCTTATTGGCACATAGCCACCATATGGCTCCAAAAAATAATTCAATTGCCCACCCTTGGGTAACACTCATGCTTACAGTTTGGCACACACCAATAACTATATTCACACCAATAAAGAGACCCACAGCACATGGCCACTGTAAATCAACACTCCTGCCAACGGTATTGGCACAAAAAACAGGAAACTCCTTTCCCAGAAGCATGTTATAGAATGCCATATAACAAACCATAAAAACTACACCACAATGCCTGCAAAATGTGACCCATGTTTTCATATATCACATTCCCAAAGTGATGCATTGCCTTCATTTTCATTTTCCAAACAACATTTTAGCATGTGATGGCCTTTGCATTTACAATATAAAGAAACGTTGCATGGGTACATTGCATGTTGCTTTCAACTCTTAAATATCAGCTCAATAAAATGGCAATGTCACAAAAAAAACTGCAATGTACATAAGGCAAAACATTTTGAGTTCGCACATTACACTTTCAAGAAAATCGAAAGGCAGAAACACTTTCCTGAAGATCCGATCAGACAAAATGGAAATGCTAATAGAAAATAAATGCCTGCCGCTTTCATTTTGATAGCCTTGAAATGCATCCTCCAGTCATTGCAGTACATGTAACGTTACAGTAATGCCGAAGGTAATGAACAGTCAATCCAGCTGCGCCTTTAATTCCTACTCAGTGTTAATATGACTTGCAGCCGCTCCTTTTTAGAGCCTGTTCAAACGCAGCTTGTAAAAGTCTTATGAAGGTGGGCGTGCTGTCAAATGCCCTGCTGCTTCTATGCGCTCTCTCGCTGGAGCCATTTGCCCTGCTGAAAAGCAGTCTCTCTTTTGTTCCCCCGACCCCTTGCTCTGCCAATAACACGCAAATGACTTCTTGTGAAGCGCCAAACTAAAAATGTGCCTTTGCCTTCATATATTAAGAAGCCATTGCTGTGGCAGATGCAGAACAAATGAAAGTGAGCAGCGCTGCCCCCCAAAATCAATATAAATGTCCCTCACTAATCAGTCATGCAGGACATGGGGCGCGCTCACCTTGGGTCCGGGGGGTGGAGTGGGGGGGGGCGGTGGATGCTTCTGGTGCCTCACTCCTTTTTGGCGGGCAACTTCCTTGCACCATATTCCTTCTGGCACAGGTTTGCTTCTTTTCTGTCCTTTCTTGCTGCTTTTCAGCCCTGGTACACCTCAATCACCAAAATGCCTCTATGGTTCCTCCTTTGTGCTGGTGGCTACCTTCCTTGCCATCTCTTCTTCCCTGGTACTTCCTTTTAGGTTGCAGCTCCTTTCCGTTTTCCATCCCATCCTCGTTGCCAGTGTTACAACGCAAGTTGAGGGGTTGCAATGATGAGCCAGGAGACCAGGTTGGGTTAAGAGACTTTAGTGGGTTTGTGGTACATAAGTCACAAGTAATAAGTTACAGGCAGGATAAGTACATAAGGGAGGGAAGCATCCACCGGTCCCCCCTCTGTTCAGCTCATTTTCCAACTGAACAGGGAGAACCTTGGCACTCACACCAAAACATTCTAGATGGAACACTATAATACAAGGATTCCAGGCACAGGCTCACATATACTTAGGAAACAGCTAATGAACCAGGATAGGTAAGACATAACAGGATACTATTAGCAGGCTTTAATCATTGTCGCAGGACATCATGACAGTGTGCCATTAAGGCATGAGGCATGAGGAATGGAGGGGTATCCCTAAAAGAGAGGCTACATCCAGGAAAGGAGTGATGACATCATCGGATTCATCACAATAGGCAAATCATCATTATATTGAATGTGTATCCCATAAAGGCTCTGGAAAACCATCAAGGAGTTTAAAGTACAGTCAGATTTGGCCATCAACCACCATGCACTATCTTTAAAATTGAGGGTTGGCAAAGACATCTCAGATGGAATAATATAAAAAGAATTAGATGGGATGCTAGCATCAATGAAAGAACACACATGGAGATCATATGCAAAAATAGTAGCATAAGGAAAGGAGGGGGGGTCATTCAATTTAATGCAAAATGCAAGGAAACCAAAACAGCACGGATGAATGCCCTAAGGTCACCTCTCCTAGATAAACAACAGGTTATACTCGCATGATCAGCCTATAAAAGAGCGACCCCAGCTAGGGAACTTGACGTCAAAGCATGGGACGATCTATTATCCACATCCTCACTTTCCAACTCAAGAGTTTCTTTGAAATGGTAAACCATGGCCCGAAACACCGCTCACAGAGTTATTAATTAACAGCACTATTGTGTTGGGTTGGAAGAAGCAGTCGGACACATTTAAGACATGTTACCTTTGTTTATTGAAATTATAAGAAAAAGGCTATTACCAAAGGGATCACCCTACCTATCTAAATTAACTAAAGGTGCTTGTCTGTCATCACAAAGTCAAAAAGTATATTTTGTCCTCAGTACCACTCCTAACACTACCTGAGCCTACCACTAATATGAAGAACTCAAAATTAGGCCAAGAGAATCCTGGTAGACTTTCTTCTCGTCTACTTCCCAGCGGCTTTCTCTTTAAGGCTATGGCTTATCTTATCTCCTGTGGTTATTGATACGCAAATGTCTCTTTTTCGAAGATAGAATTCTTGAAGATATCTTCCTGGATAGTCTCTTTATGTTTTCTTCTTAAGCTCATGTAGCTCATAGCCATAACTTTGTAAGCCTTGCATTCTCTTTATTGCCTGCTTTACGACAATTTTCCTTGAAAAAGTTTTTCACACTTGGCTTGTATGTCTCTTATACTATTGATGGTTCACAGACCCTAGGTTGTGTATGATCTTATCCAAATAAGTTCCCCTCTCCTGGGTGCTTGATATTAGATTCTCTCTTTTATGACTCTCTTCCATTGACTGTCATATTTCATAATACTTTTTCCACTTTTTGCAGTGTGCTCTCTTCTCTCTGCAGGCCTCTGTACCTGGGGGTTTCCCAAACAGCATTGGTCGTCATATTCTGTATTGATTTCAGATATTTACAATTTTGCTCACTTAATGTTTGACATTTATACTTGGGACTATGAGAGTTTTCTCTGCTCCCAACACATTGCCCTTGCAGCCTCCCGCCTCTCCCGGTCCCCCGGTAGCTTTTTCGATATCGGGGAACCTTACAGGGTGCAGCATGCTCTCAGATATTCAGCTTCTCAGTTGCTCTTCCCTGTGCCATATTTCGCCAGTTTAGCGTTCTCGGCTCCTCTGTCTTCAGACGCTGTCAATGGACACAGAATGGTAGCTGGGGGAACCTCCTTCTCTGGTGGTCTCAGCGTCGTTTGTTGCACATCTCGACCACCAGGAAGCAGCCATGGTTGTTCCCCCACATCGCACAGGCCTTAGAGCCCCACTTGTGCACCGATTCTCCTGTTGCAGGATTTGGCTTACTCAAGTATCACAAAGGGTACCTGGTTAATGGCTTGCACTGCCCAGGTAAGTAGACTCATATAACAACACAACTGAGCAAGGACATAGGAGTCATACTGAAGATTACACCCTCTCACTCCTGGATTTCAATAAAGTCAAATTTGATTTGATTGAAAAATACTGCAATTCTTGTTTAATTTGTGTGCAGCAGGTGTTATGATACACATGAACATTAAAACATAGGATATTCAACATGAAACATGCATGGTATAGTACCTGAGTAGCAGTGTCCAAATCAGTAATATTTGGAATACAAATGTAAGCAATTACATTCCCTATGTGTCCTAGTAGGGGTGACATGAGAGATAAATGCTGTAATTGCCTGGTCAGATACACCTATATGTGAAACAATAAAAGGTTGAAAGACAACACAAAACAGGTCAACACAACAGTGTTTCAGCCATTTAGCTAAACTTGAGGAGGCCTTCATCAGGACGGATACATTGTTATGCGTGAAGAATCCTATGTGATTGTAATCATAAGGCACGTTGGCGTGAGTCATTTGAGTGTCTATGTACACCGATGTGAGCAGGTAAGTAGTTCTTCTGCAGGGAGGTCATACCAGCCAACAGCCTGTATATGGAATGAGTCCACAATAGGGGGTGCGTTAATGCATCAGGATAGGCACTGTCAGTGTTCTTTCAGTGGGCCACTGATGCGGTCTGTTGATTGTATTGATCCGCTATTCCATGGAGTGTGGACGGTCAGACTCCCGTCCAGGAAATCGCTGGCCATCGGTGTACATAGACACTCAGATGACTCACGCCAACGTGGCTTATGATTACTTAACTCTAGGGACCAGCAGAGTGTGCTTCGAATATAATGAAATCTTAACTGCCTGACTATCGCAGGCATGGAGAAGAGACCAGGATAAGACAATATCTCCTCTGACCTATATAGTTCCCTCAACATTTTTGGGCTCTGTTTCAACAGCCATATTTAATAGCATGCTAGAGCTGCACTCCGTTCCTGGGAACCTGGAGAGAAGCTATTATTATTGTACCCATATATAAAAAGGGGCACAGGGACCTGCCAACAGCATACATACTGAACCCCCTGCTGGATTTGCACTTAAAGATATTTGGTAGGGTCGTTCTGTCCCGCCTTCAGAATTGCATTGAAGGGCGACATGTCCTTATTGAAAATCAGTTGGGGCTTGGCAAAGGAGTATGAACCATTGAACATATATTGAACCTCTAACTGATTGCGGCAACTTCCCTGTAAATGAATAGAGTACCAATATACTTGGCATTCATGGATTTGAGCACCGTGTTCCACAAGGTAAATAGGGCGAAACTCTGGCAGTTTCTCAGATCTGTGTATTGCCCTATAGACCTTGTCAACACCCAGTAAGGTCGTCACACAGGAGATACAGCATGTATCCGGTTTAGTGACAATGGAAACTGCACTCCTTGTTTCGCAGTGGAGGCTAGAGTTCAGCAGGCGTTTGTCCCTGCCCCCTTTTCTCTTTTCATTATGCATTAATGGTCTCACAAACAATCTAGTGTGGAGTAACGCCAATGTTTCACATTTTGGTTATAGACATATTCCAGTTCTAGCATATGTGGATGACAAAGTGTTACTTTCAAAGACACCCTGTGACTTACAGACACTATTGGTTGCCTATACTTGTATTTGATTGGCTTAGATCAGCAGATAAATGTCTCTAAATTGCCAGTCTTAACTCCCATGGGTAAGACACCAAAGTCAAAACTTCATCACTTTTCTGTTAATGGCAAACATCTCCCAAAAACTGAATCTTATGATTACTTAGGGATCACATTTACAACAGATTTTAATGGAGAATCTCATGTGTCTAAACAGTTGTCTAAGATGGCACAAGCAATTGGAGGTAGAAAAAGATTTTCCAACCTTTTGATGGCCCAACCAATTCTAATTACATTAAGGGTATGTAATGTCAAGCCTAAGGTCATAGCTTCATATGGTGCTAGCATATTGGGCTTTTGGAAAACCACACCTTTATCAGTACTGGAAAATGTGTTTTTGAAATGTAGTTTGGGACTGCCGCTCTGAGCACCAAACAATGTGCTTTATATATAATTCAACATGGTCCCCATAGAAGATACCCTGTTAGGGGAACCAGTAAAGCTATGGTAAGGGGTCTGTACCAATGATAAAGTAGTGCTGACCATGTACATTTTCTCATATATGAAGGGTAGCACAAAACATGTTTTGAAGATACCAGAGATTGATTTTATGAAAAATGCTTTGCAGTAGATGTATTGCAATGTATAATTTTCTGATGTGACTATTTCAAAAGTTATTACAGACTCCTGAACGTTCGCCATCAGATTGAGACACAAGCTGGTTAGAGAACAATCTAATTTAGAGAAAAAAGCTTATAGGAGTTACATAATTATTTCAGCGTGCCAGCTACCGAGATAAATAACATGGCCTAGGGCAAAAAATTATTGAATCCTTATCATGCAAGCCTGTTTCATTACTATTTTCTTCAATGGAAACAACGCAAAATGGTCAGGGAACACTACACTCAATCCGACTTGTGTTTGGAAGGGGGCAGCCCCTCCCTACACATGTAGGCGCTTTAAAGTGAGGCGAGATGCATTCAAACGACTATGATTGGCCACGGAGGAGGGGAGAGGGCGAGAGGACCACCTCCCAATACAAGAGCACTCTACTCCAATATAACCAAATATAGTCTGTCCACAAAGTACAGCATAAGGCACACGCAGCATTGCTATTTCTGTGTAGATATTAGTAACTACAGGTAGAAAGGAAGGCCTGTGCAGTAAATGCAGCATTGCATACACTAGGCCCAAATTGTGAGCCAAGAGAAATCCCCAGCCATGCCTGAGTTCGCATGAGGACAGCCCACACCCCCAACCACGACATCTATTAATTGTTCTAACAGTGCTGAAAAGATGTTCAAGATGAATGTGCCCTACAAGGCTGTAATCACAGACCAGTGCTTGGTGTGTATGTTATCTCACACCAACCCCAAAGTAACAAGTCCTGACATGTTAAAAGAGGACAGACAGGGCGTATTGTTAAGTGACAATCGGGTGATTTGTATTGTGAGGTGCTAGGAGGGATACATTATAGTTCAAAATGAGGGCAGAGACCTTCGAGCTAGATGGCTTGGAGGGAAGTGAATGAAATGTGTGTGTGAAGGTTAGAGTGCCCCAAAACCTCATTTGTGCCCGTTTTAAGGTCTGCCAAGTGCGCAGTACTAGTGATAAAATAGTTGGATGGTAGGAGTATAATTAATTTGTTTTCTGACCTTCGACGTGAGAAGAAGATGATCACTGCAGTGCCCATGTGATGGAAGATAGACAGATCGGGATGGAACCAATGGTAGATCCTGTATAGGCGCACACCAGCCTGTATCATGTATGTATGAAGACATTTTGCGTTATAAGATTCTGCTTGTGCTATTTTTCAGCAGAACGCTCTTAGCAGCAGAGTTCTTTGCTTTTGCTCTCATTTGTGTGTGAGATTAAAACTATCCTTACAAGATCGACTTTTCTTCCCTAGCGGGTTTTATTCTCTCTGGTTTGAGTGGTAAGGGACTTGCCTTCAATTGGTAACCTGACATGATCCCAGCGCCCCCTTATTTGTGGAGGCTTCGAGGTCGCTTCTCCAGACGGTGTCACGGCCACCTACAGCAACCAGACCCGAAAAAACATGAGTTCCAAGTGGCTTAGCAGGAGCCATTTTAAGAGAAGTCTTTTCTGCTCTTTGAAGTCGGCATCACTCAGAGGAGACTGCAGCCGATGTTGGAACCCTGTGACGGATGAGTTTTGGAGATTGTGCACATGTGAGTAGACTCTTGTAAGCAATAACTAGTAGGGGACAGATGCATGGGGAAGTGTGAAAAGTGTGAGTACGTGGAGAGCAAAGTCATTGATGTGAAGTGGGTGAGGTCACAGGTTATTTGTTTTTAAAATATGTACTATGAGGAATGTGTTTCAGAAAGGCATTATGAGGTATGGCAAAGGTAAGGCAGGGAGCCCCTCCTAAGAAGGGGAGGGAAGGTGGTAACACAAGACAATATTTTGTTTGCAGGAGGAATATAGAACTAAAACTAGTGGTCTCATAATAAGCCTTTAATAAGTGGTGA
The DNA here is from genome assembly GCF_040938575.1 of Ambystoma mexicanum. Classification (NCBI taxonomy): domain Eukaryota; kingdom Metazoa; phylum Chordata; class Amphibia; order Caudata; family Ambystomatidae; genus Ambystoma; species Ambystoma mexicanum. The sequence continues at coordinate 586,110,122 of NC_090937.1, read as the reverse complement.
TTGTTATATTAGCTTGTTATTTAATCGCATTATATTTGTGTTTATTGAATAAATAACATATGCTAGACAGGACAGTAATTGTCTGCGTCGCAGGGTGGTGAGTTTTTGGGTGGTTCTGTGGAGTGGTGTATGTGTGCAAGGAAGAGGATAGATATCACTCACAAGGGAGTTGGAACACCAATAGAACATATGTTAAAGGCCCTGCCACTGTATCATGACAGGGTTGAGAAATATCATAAGCAGTGGATCGCGGAGACAGGAGGAGGGGGGATACCCTGCCCATGACCAGGGCAGAGCTCACACAAAAAGACAATCTTGGAACATATGTTCAATTTTTTTTACTAGCAAAATATAAGTGGAAGCAGCTAAAGAAGAGAAACCACATTCTAGATCTGTGGTGTATGTTTGAAAACGCAGAAGATCAAGGCAACAAAGTAGAGGCTCAGAGATAGAAAGTTGTGATGTGCAGGGATGAGGGAAAGAGAGGGCCGGGGCACCAGTGAAGTGTGGGGGATTATATCCCTTGACAGCATATCCAGCAGAAGGGTACACCAATCCAATCTATGTACCTGTTGCAATAGGGACCTCTTCTGCTGTGGTAGGGTCCCCTTCAGCAGCAGTAATACTACATTCTACCACTCCCCCACTCCGTATACTCACCTGCCTGAAGTATCGCATCAGTGGGTTTCAGGTTAAGTGGGTTCGAGGATAGGCTGACAGGATTGCTATCAAAACTAAGAAAGATGCAGACAACCCCAATTGCACTAAGGTATATTAGGGGCATCGAGAAAAGGATCCTGAGAATGGAAATCAGGGATAGTGCTGCTTAGGATGGATACTGAAGGAATAAGACATGTAGGTGTTTAGAAGGAATGAAGCCCGGGCGGGTGGATAATCCTGGGGGAGGAAAACACAGTGTCAGGAGAGAATGTGAAGGAACAGGACGATGATACATTTGTTGAGGGTCAGAGCAAAGAAGAAGGAACGGGTGAGGAGGTGGCTGAGAGTAATTCCCAAGTAGGAGGTTTGTGGGTGGGGACAGGTTGAGGAGCAGGGGTTGGTGGACGGCATTGGTAAAGAGAACAGTATGGAAGAAGGGTGTGTGAAGTAGGGCGAAGACGCAGATGCCTCTCATAAATACGGGGGCAGGGAGGACGCAGTATGGTCCCTGGCCCCAGATGGATAAGAATGATTGAATTAAAGCCCGCCCGCAGCTCACTGCAGGGGCAAGCAAGTAGATGTATGAATTTGAAAAGCAAACTGCAGGGGTGTCCCTGGCAATAGGGGATCTTAAGATCTTTATGGTAGCTATAATTTGGGACCAGGCTGGGGATGTGTGGCTTAAGGCCGTATACCCGGGAGTAACCCTGGTGGATGATGCCCATGATGGAGCATCATTTAATGGAGTTAGAGCACAGGTATGGGATTCGCTATAGAGGGTCTTCCCAGATACCCCTGATTTAGAGTCCCTGATGCAGTATTGTATGGGTGATGATGATGACCCAGCTAGATTTATTCTTAAAATGCAAGAGATGTGAAGAGCTGAAACGAGAGGGCGTGGGATCAGTCAATGCCATTTTTCGATTTTATTGTAAAAAGGGACTTGCCAAAGGAAGTGCAATAAGCGTTGGATGAGATTGTGAGTACTGAAGGGAAGAGGTGCCCAGAAATACAGAGTATAATATTGCATCACTGTAAAAGGGTCAAGGAGCGAGAAAGAGAAACAATACAAAGGAATCCAAGGGAGGAAGCAAAATTGGCAATGGTTGCTGTCCAGATGACTGTATCAACGTCAGTACAGGTGGAAATGACAGAGAGCAAATACCAAGTTGTGAGTGGAACTAATGCAATGCTCTGGGCTGAAGGAGGACAACAGTATCCTGCCCCACAGTGGCAACAGGGAGGGCAGTAGAGAGGAAGAGGGGGATTTAGAGGAGTAAGAGGAGGAGGTTTTGGACCCAGGGGACATGGGTTTGGACCATCCCAATGTTGAAATTGTTTGAGGTGGGAAAATAAAGAGAGATTTATATCACTTGCACACCATTGATAGCATGAGTCTCATTTGTTATTTAGGATAAGTTTAAAGAATTATTTAGGTATTTTTAGGTGAAGGGGAGCAGAAATGCAACCCTGGCATATGGGCTGCATAATGAATAGAAAAAAGATAAGTTCCCTATTGGGGGACTCTCGACCCCTGTAGCCTTTGATAGTGTGCAGGGGACGGGAGTTCCCCATTAGGGAACTTATCTTTTTTCTATTGTTTGAGGTGGGGGAATCTCCCAAGGGAATGCAGGAGCAAATCTGCAGTGGGGTATAAGGATGGGCCTCAGAAACAGGGCCAAGGGCCCCAAAGACTAGGGTGTTCCCAACAGGGTCAAGGATATCAGAACCAAGGGTATTCCCTGGGGCAATGCCGAACATATAATCAACAGCCTCAAGCATCTGACATGCAACTACAGCATCCGCCACCGCCACAGCAGAAGCAAGGTGGTGATGCCCCGGTGAGCAGGGTACCTAGTGGGTCTACCACTCGCTTTGGAGGAGCAGCAGTGATGGGAGGCAACCACTTCTCGTTTCCTAGAATGAACACATACACTGATTAGGACAGCCCATAGAGAGCACTTGCTTGGTCTTGTTGAAGACCATCCACCCTGAAGAGGAACCTTTGGTGGGAGCGGAGATAGGAAACAAGCAGTTCATATTCAGGGTGGACTCTGGTGCAACCAAATCATGTACCATGGAAGGACATTTTCCAATATCAGGAAAATATCTTGACATGCAGGGATTCTCTGGGGCTATTTCCAAGGTTCCATACACTGAGGAGCTGGAAGTAAAGGTGAGAGGGAAGGTAGTATGGGCTTTCTTACTATATTTTCCGAAAGTTCCTCTGTCAATGTATTGGGCACGGACCTGTTTAGCAAGTTAAACATGACTATATCCTTTACAGATCATGGTATAGTCTGCTCCACGCCTGGGATGTGTGCTTTAAGTGCAATGTTGATAATACACACAATGACAAGAGAGGTGGTGGCCCGTGGGAATCCCGTTGACCCATACATGTTCATTTATGGTATTACAGTGCTTGCCCCAGATTGCCAAACATTGTTGACAAGTGCCCACTGATTTCATCTTTCATCCAGCAGTGTCACCTGAGGTGGTGATGGGAACAATATTATCGCTATATTTACAGGGGCTGGTGGTTTCTGACATAAGGTTGTCATGTTAGGAATTGATAGGTATGGTTGTAAGTGGCGCACAGTGCTCTGTGTAGATCCAACGGTACAGCTAAAGGAAATGATGGATAACAAAGTGTTTGAAAATATTGACAAAGATGGGGAAATTATACTAGAAATCTGTATCCCCTGTGACATAATGATACAGTACCGAAGAGTGCAGTGCTGCCTGATGGCAGTATTAACTCCACCTTTATTTTTTGACAGAGACTTACAACACGTGCCTTCACAGTTGCGGACTACACACCCCCATGATCTAGGGTTACTGAAATACGTGACTCCTGTGCACATAACACTGAAGCCAGGTGCGGTGCTGCCCAGGGTAAGACAATATCCATTATCAAGTGAGTCACAGGAGGGTATTAGAAAAATAATACCGGACCCTTTGGATTAGGTGATCATTGTGCCATCAACATCTCTGTGTAACACAGTGATATACCTTGTTAAAAAATCAACGGGGGGCAATTGGAGAATGATTCAGTTCTTGCGCCGCTAAACAACATGATACTGAAAGAATTTCCAGTCGTTCCCAATCCTGCAACAATTTTGTGTAGCATCCCCAAAGAAGCCACGTATTTTACTGTAGTGGACTTGAAAAATGCATTCTTCTCGATTGCACTCCATCGTAAGTCGAGATACCTTACCGCATTTGCACAGGGACAGATGCAGTTAGAACATACTAGGTTACCTTGGGGGTATTGGGAGAGCCTGAGCATATTTAACAGAATACTGCATCCTAAGCTAGGGAATATTCAAGTGCCTAGAATGATTATCTGGTAAGTGGAGGATTGCTAGTGTGTAGGGACAATGAACAGCACTTCTGTAGGGACTCCATTGCACTCCTACAATTGCTGGCCTGTAAGGGTACAAGCTCAACAAGGCCAAATTGCAATATTGCCAACAGGAAGTGCTCTCTCTGGGGTGATTCATATCAGTGAGTTGTAAAAGAATACTACCAGACAGGGCAGTGTCAGTACGTGCCCCTTCCAGACCCACCTCAGTTAAAGAAATGCAGACGTTTATGGGCCTGTGTCACTACTGGAGGGACTGGATTCTAGATTATGCCACCTACACAAGGCCACTTTTACAGTCCCTTAAGGAAGCACAAAAAACTAAGAACCACACGTTACAGTGGACGGCAGACATGATCAAACAGTTTGATGACTTAAATGTCATTTGTTCGGCATCTGTACGGGTACCGCAGATTACACGCAGGAATTTTACTTATTTTCACATTCAGATGGCCAGTTTATGACAGTGGTATTGACTCAGAAGACCATTTTGGGCCACAAGCCATTGGCCTATTATAGCAGCACATTGGATACAGTGATGCAAGGGCAGTTTACATGCAAACAAGCTCTAGCAATAGAGAAAAGTTCTGCAATAGTAATGGGTTCACGCTATATGTGGAACATTCTTTGTTTGCCATTTTTAATTTTGGAGCCAACGCCAAGATGGATATGTGAACTGCTTTCATAGCCTGTGAATAGATCGATGAGAACATATTTAAAAACAAAACAAAAATGACACTTGTCCTACGTATGAAATAACCTCTGGATAGGTGAGGGGTCTTGAAGTTGGGTGGCATATTTCTAGAAGAGGGAGCAATAATGGTGTTTTTTTTCTTTTCTGATGTTCACAAACATTTTAGATGCTGTGATGCTCACGAACGTGACATATGTTCAAAGACATGCATGAATATGTACATCTATAGCAGGGTTGGCGATATCGATCCGGTAGTTATGGTTAAGCTGGCTTTCTGATAGGAAGACCACTTTTCGAGTGTCTTTTATTGGCACATTTCACAAATATATGGGAAATCAAGGTAGGAGTGGATTGACGGGTTGATGAAAGGATTTGCCTTTCCTACTTTGCCCTTTCTCTCGTGTGCTTTTTTCTATATTGTTTTACATTCCTGTGATACCTGAATTGGACCAGGTAGAAAATCACAGGGACGCAGATGGAAAGGATGCATAGGACTCAGTAAAATACAAGCTCTTAAATTGGATAAATATTTGTAAATTTGTTTGTAAAAATGTGTAAAAATTCCAATACTAATACATAAGGAATGTGTGACGAATCTGAGGATGTCATCCCTTCTCCCTTAGGGGGAGACCTTTCCTATGGGGCCAGGGTGGTGCATCCACAGTACAATAGTCCACCTGGGGGTGGTATTCAGGGGGAGGATCACATGGGAGAGGAAGTCTCTTATGGGATTAGGGATGTCCCTTCCCAGAGAATGCAGTATAATTCCGCTTTATCTCAATCCCCCTTTTTACCAAAGACCAACCCCTCTTCCCCATCTTCAAATAGGGCTACCATCCTTTGTTGTACAATCAGTCATTTAATACTTCAGATCTGAATAGAATACCAGGGAACACTATTGCTTTTCCATATACTGATTACACATATACTGTGAAGAAGAAGAAGCTCAGGAGGATGCAAATCCCTCCGGAGAACCTGGAGTCCACGGTATAGTCTTCCACAATATTTGGTTGGTCCAGAACAACTCCACAGGGAAGTGCATGATTCAAATACCTATCAGCTGGCAGAACGAGCATGAGCTACCCTCTGAGAAGGAGAGTAAAGACCAGCTGGCACCTGACGAGCAGCCATAAGAACCACACCGGCAACTCCGATAGAGAAGGGGGAGACGCAACACACAGAATGCAGAGGTGTATGACTGGCAGTCCCGGAAGAAGGGACAACGTGAGCAAGTATCCGAATCAAGCTCCCAACATCCCCCAAAATAACCACAGAACTGCAATGTGGAGCTGAGATGCTCTGAGGAGGACACCAAATGTAGCAAAGCGACAAACAGCAAAGCCCAGTCTGCAAGTGCTACCGGAGCCTCGCGGGAGGATAACGTTTCTTGGCAGACGCGAACCAAGAGAAAACGCACAGGCATACCGAGAAGGGCTGGAGGTCCGGGGGAGCCAGGGAGATGTGTGAACAGCATTGGAGAAGGGTAGTAACACTAAACGCAGGATGCATGTCTGGGACGCACACCCTAATGAGAAACAGAGAATGAGAGATCCTGAGAGCTTGAAAGTGGCTGAAAGAAGTAAAAGAGAACCACAGGCTTGGCAGGAGAGTGAACCAAGCCGAGATACAGACGCATTTTGAGTCTGGGACCCGCACCCACTTAAGAGACCAGTTCTGAAAACCACAAAAGGGTCAGGGACCCTGAAGAGTACTGATACATTTGAAAAGGGCACACAGTACTTGGCAGGAGAGTAAACCAAGTCGTGCTGTTGCTACATTGAGAGTCTCGAACCCACACCCATATAAGAGTGTTGAAACATTTGAATGGGACACACATACTTGGCAGGAGAGTAAACAGGAGAGTAAACCAAATCATGCTGTTGCTGCATTGCGAGTCTGGGCCCCACCTATGAAAGTGACGCATGTATTTGACAGGGCAGTAGTCCAAGACCTGGTGTTACAACCTTGCAATTAAAAGAGTCTGGGACCTTAAGAGAAACAGCGTCTGTCCAGAAGGAAGTATATATTTGCCAGGAGAATAAACCAACGTTTTGTGATACAGCTTTGCAGCTCTGGGACCTGCACCCACATAAAGGCATGCAAATTAGAGGGTCTGAAAACCTAAGAGTAGACGAGACTGTCCATTACTTAAAAGGAGAAGTTAAGCTCCTAAGCGCAACCAGTAACAAGACAGGGGAAAGGACCTAAACCCTGGTCATTGGAATATTTTGTGTTAAGAAACAGAACATTGCTTTCCTTTGAACATTGATAACTTTGATGAGGCAAGAACTGTCACTACTAGTTTACTTTGGAGTTTTGCGGTTTGTGGTTCTTTTAGCTAACTGTTCAATGTTTGCACCCCAACCTTCAAGCACAGCATTGAACCGACTCGCTTGCGCATCTTGACATCAGCCAATCCACCATCAGACCTAGACTGTTGAAACGGACGTGGTGATCACCACTACGCGCACAACTCAAGTAATGATTCGAACCACAACGGCCTTCATTTCAACCCTGACTTGGCATCTACTTGCCTTCTGGACTCTTGTGACTGCCGCATTTGAGCCTGAATTAAACTGCAAGCAGTGTGCTGGGAAGCCTGGTTCGCAATTGTTGAACCACTACAACACTGCAAAGGTGTTATTACTGATAGCTTCTCCCCAGGTCCATGTGTGGACTTATATCCCTTCTGAAGAAAATTAAGGTTTGTTTTGATTCTCTCCCCCTCTCTCCTTACACAGTGCATCTTGCAAACTCTGGGTTCTTTCTGTAGGGGTGGGAGTTTGTAGTGTTTCTATTTAGTTATTATTGCATATGAAGTGCTTAATTAAAGTATATACTTATAGAACCTTGACTGGAAATTCCTTTATTTTGGACTGTTCTACTTTACTGTTTGGGTTGCTAGGGTTTCACATTCACACTCCTCTTGAGAGTATAGCCTTACCTCGGCCTACATCACCACAAAAAGGTGAAGAACGTATATCTCTTAACTGTGCCTGTTTTACCGTTATGATTGGTTTCACTGTTGTTTTGTAGAAGTGTTAGGCACTTTAGCTTCTACTCATTATTGCACTGCTGCAGAGCAGAAGTCAATTTGTCACAGTGTGTCATCTGAATGTATGCTGTGTGCAGAGCCGGAGGTTGAAAAAAAGTCTAGACAAGGGAAACAATGACTTTGCACAATAGCTTTTTGTGAGAGATTAGCGCATTTAGATTGGTTAAATGTTTTAGGAAGTGGAACAGGGTTTGAAATTGTTGGTAGGTTGGAGTTGTCTGCTGCTTCAAGTTTAAGAAACATTAGTAGCCATGATAAAAAAAGTTACCAGGAGTTTTTGTTGTTTCCTAGTGTAACTGGTGGAATAAACGTATATACAGTATATTACGGGTGTGTGTTTGGGAATGTATATAAAGGGGCATTAGGACATAGTTAGAAGACATGTATATCATAATGGATTATGCATAAAGGAAAGAAAGTTAAAGTTTATATTTTACGCAGAAATTAGATTCATGGTATAGAGTTTGAAAAGGAATGTGCTTCTTGCATTAAAGTAATGCTGGATGAGCATTGTATGAACTGACGTCTGCAATCAGGTTATGCTGATTCTGAAGATCAGTACATCCAGAAAAACATGATTTGAATGCATCAGTTTGACTGTGATAAATATTTATTTGAAACTATTTGTAGCTAAAATAAAGAAGGAGGTTCAGTGGGGGGGGGTTTAAAAGAGAGGATTTGTAAAAGACTACATGCTCAATGCTAAAATTCATGAAGTTGTGTTTATTCGTATGTTTTGTTAATCATTGGAGAATTGTTGGCAGAATGTTCTGTATGTCCACGTTTCAGAATGATTTATCTCATTGGCATCTGGGCTGGGTTCAGGTTGCTTGAATCGTCGGCTGAATCTTATGCTACGAATATGCATTCTGAGCAAGGTGACTGCTGCTTGTACCCATCTGCCATTTTTCCATCTGTTTAGCACTGAAGTTGAGAAATTCTCGTGCGGTCCCCACATCCCTATTACCTGCTTCCACCTTCTACCATCCGAGCTTGCCACACTGACCTTTTCTGTTGTTTTTGGTCTTCCACCTCTCTGTCTTCAGCAAATCATGGAAATAAAACATGATGACCATGTAGACGACCGGCTCAATTGTCATCTGTACGCACACTGCAGGTGACAGTTAAACAATAAAATGGGGTCAGACACATATTGCTAATAGCAATAACACCATAGTTGCTGTCTGGATAGGGCACTGATGCCACTGGGGCTCATCTTTAAGGTCCTTGCTTTGCTTGTTCTTATAACGTTGGCCTCGTGTTGTTACCAGATGATCCAGTCCATCACTGCGAGAATTATTGTTAAAATAGTGCAGCATAACAATTGCAGTATTGAGTTACAGATGTGACAAGGTTTTTCAAAGTTGTGTTGTAAAATAGCTTTTTGTGACAGTTTGCTGTGATTAATTGATAAGGAAGTCTTTATGATACATTTGTATGATGTTGTCTTTTCAATTCGCACAGCAAGCAGAATCAACAACTAATCTATGGGTGTTCTGCAGTTTGCTGCATTTGTATGTGGGTTGTTATTGGGGCATTGTTCACAGGTGCAAGTTTCATAATGGTATTGATTGTTTTAGAATCATTTCTCATATCTGTCCATAATCTGATTTCAGTGTATTTAATTTGTTTTAATGATAAACTTTGCAGTGATCTGTCTATTTTTTGTAATTTATGGTTAAACTCCATCTGTGCTGATGGTGTGTTTTGGTGTTTGCTGTTCTAAATTCTGAAGTACAAGATATATGTAATACATAAAAAACTAAATTCTTATTTATACATGGGACATCAACATTATAGCATGTCGAAACATATAATCATTCATAATTCCAACTAATTAAATGTAATGTTCATATCTAGTAGCGAAAATAGTGTTGCGTAAAGAAATATATTAGGTATATGTTTTAACATATTTTTCATTTTTATTTTGCAAGTGGTGTTATAGTTTAATAAAACCTTTGATTTATTTCCATTAATGTAAAAGGAACAAGTTTGGAATATTACACTTTGTAAACGCTTTGTAAATCAAGACCTTATTCAACTCAATATTACTTTAATGTGGAAAGTGATAGGTTTTAAAGCCTTTTTTGATTAACCATGGGTAATTTATCAAAAACAACATAATAATGTATTCTTAAATATGTCCCTTGCTGACGATACTACCCTAACCTAGATAGAAACTTAAATTATATTTCATACAGTATAGGCTGGTGGCTTTGTTATGGGGTAAACTAGCGTCATCCGAGTAATGACTACATCGCTTGGTGAATTTACAACTACCCCCATTCGATCTTATCATTCATCCCTGTTTGGTCATTTCTCAGTCTAAATATAATTTAATATGACAATTTAGATAATGTCACTTTGTATCTTTAACGCACGTGTTTTGTCCATAGAATTTGCACAATCAGAAAAGGTGTACAAACCACAATGGGTGCATTTGGAAAAGATGTGGGTGCCCTCATTAATCACATCATACATTTCCTAACTTTCCAATCAATTTCCCGGAAAATGTTTGTGAATCGGACACCAGGAAATAAGTCCAACAACTGAACAACGATATTGCTATGTTTTTTGCCTACTTGTTGCCCATTTTTAAACAAAGTGCTGGGCAGATTTGCACCAAACCTATGAACGCTTACTTTTGGGACCAGGATGCAACTCCCCACGCAATCTCTCTATCCATCAGGCTGTAGGAATAGCAGAATATTGTTTTCAATGCAAGTCAATTGGGATTCACCAAAGCTTTAGAAAATCATGTAACTTTGCCCCCTTTAAGGAAACAGCACACAACTTTCCAAAATAATGATGTATATAGTTTTGTGCAGGTTTATCAAATGGACCCATAGTTATAAGCCACCCAAAAAGTACTCTTCCTCTGGTGAGAGCACATTAACCATAACTACAAGGTTGATGTAGCTAATCCTGTAATTATAGGGCAATGGTCATTACATGACCCTGTGAAAAATGTACTTTTGCAAAAAATATATTGCTTATGACTTTTATCTCATTTGGCATAACTGTCTGAAGCTTTACAAAAATAAAGAAAAATGGGCAACACTTTCTAGTGTGTTAAATCTGGTCGACTTAATTGCACTTGAACAAAAAAAATGTCGAGGGTTTTGTTATACCATTGTTTTTTTATGGGACATTAGCCATGGCCTTCGACCATGACCACTGTATATGTTCCCTCAATATGTTTCTTTTGCATCCACTAGGTGGCCATGGCCTTCGGCCGTGGCCAGTATACATATCGTGGCCACTTTACAATATTAATACCATCCCTTAAATAGTTTTAGTTTTTTTGATGAATTGTTTCCAAAATGTCCAGTTTGGAGGTAGCCCTTGAGAATCTTTTGATTTAGAAAATGTCATCCAGCAAGTACAACCTTATTAGCCTCTCTCAACCTCTCTGCTGCATAGTACCAATACTGATATACAGGTTTTAAGACGCATGTTGAATATTTTAAAAGCTACCGTACTACCAAATGGATTTACCCCAAACAATACAAGGAAATTAAGTCAATGTTTTGTGCACAAATTGTTTCTTATTTGGTCCATATCTGCCAAGTGGTTTTCACGTTACGGCTGTTCAAAAACTGAACTTTTTGATCTATGGGAAAATTAATGTGAGTAGGCTTAAAACAGAGTTTTAGGTTTTCTTAATAATGTTTTCATTTGTAACTAATTGTTCCCAGAATTTCCACTTTAGTTGGGCTCTTGACAATCTGTTTATTTGGAAATCTGTCATACGAGTCAAAAGTTAGTAGCAATTTTTTGGGTTTCTCAAGGAACTCAATACTCAACTTTAGTGTAGCAACCACTGCACTATAATATATGTATGGGAAGAAGACCTTTTTCATAATGACAACTACAAAGAACACACGGATAAAGTAATCATGTGGCAAAGATACATTGATGATTTATTTATTATTTGGAGTGGGACGAACACTGAATGGATAACTTTCTTTCACATTCTGAATCAAAATCAGCAGAATTTACAATTTACGGAACATCACAGTAAAACAGAAATAGTTTATTTAGATATTAAGGTGAAAATAGTCGGAAACAGCATAAGCACAGAACTGCACAGAAAAGAAACAAGTACTAACACACTATTACATGCAACCAGTGCGCACCCACAATGTCTCAAAAATAGTATTCCATACGGAGAGTTCCTACGGGTAAAAAGAAACTGTAGTGAGAATGAAACATGGGAAGAAAATGCCAAAATAACTGCGGCTAGATTCTCTATCCAAGGCTATAAGAAAACAGTTATAAACAAAGCCTACGATCAAACCTGCAAAAAACCCGAGAGATGATTCTAGCCAAAAGAAGCACAATCAAAAATTCAACAAAGGATCAACCGTATGAAGATTGCGCACTCAGATTCATCACCACTTTCAACTCTGGAGCAAAGGAAACAAAACAGATCCTAAAGAAACATTGGCATCTCTTGAAACGAGACCAGGACATCAGTCCACACTTGCCAACACATGCCACTGTGACTTATAGAAAACCACCTTCTATACAAAGTAAACTATCACCTAGCATGTTCCGATCGCCCAAACAAAGCACTAACACCTGGCTACCTACCAAAATATCGGGTTTTTTTTACCTGTGCTAAATGTAAAGCATGTCGCCATGGAATAAACATGAAAATGTTCTTACATCCTCAGACGAAGAAAGAAGTTAAAATCAAACAAGATCTGAGATGTTTTACACAATTTGCCATCTATGTGATTATTTGTTCCTGCAATTTATGGTATGTAGGTAGCACTAAACTAGAAGCCAGGCTAAGAATATTGCAACATCTACGTGCAATCAAAAATCATGATATGTCCTACCCACTTGCCAAACATTTCAAAGAGGTACATCAAAATGACATCAGTTCTTTTAAGTATTTCATTATTGACTCAGCTAAAATTCACCCAAGAGGAGGGGACAGACTACGAATACTCAGACAAATGGAATCTAGATATATAGTAGATTTTAATACCAAGTATCCAGGAGGTCACAATCGTGACGAAGAATTATATGCATTTTTGGGATCCTAAACATTCAAAGACTCCAAAATCTTATTCATTGAGAGACCTGAACCCTTCCCAACCTTTCCAAATTTTCCACATTTTTGAAATTTCTGTATATATTATTTGCATTTTTTGTATATTTTGTTTATTTGGTGTGTATGAAATAAGGTTTTTAGGAAACTGAGGCTAGTTTGGACGCCTGTGCATCCCTACACGTTTTTTTCTGCAAGCACTTTTCACATTGATTGTGTGTTCTTTTATATCACCAATCATTTTAAATTATCAACTTAGCCTAGGGAGAGGATGTTTTATCTTTAGCCTTACCAAGTGCTGCTTTTATCAATATGTAAAGTGCATTTATTATTTAGTTGTCAATTGTATCGCAAGTCTCCTCAAAACAACGTGCATCAACCGCAGGATTGTTTCAAACGTAACTGATGGGATTGAAGTATGGGAGAGGGCAATAATTTGAATGTTGAAAATATCATCACTAAAAACTTTAGGCATAAAACACTGACACATGAATGTGACATCCAGCACTATGCACCTTAATCTTAAGTCGTAGGTTCCATTTTTTCATCAAATGATATATTCATACATTGTGGACTTTTTTATATTTTAAATTGTTTGTACTCGAATTATAAGGTGTAATTTTAACATACAACATCAAGCACCTTAACTTCTTACAAAATATGTCCGTATAACAATTTGAAAAGGCAACATTTATTCTTGCATCTGCATTAATTAATTCTTACTACACTGATAAATATACAGGTTGGCACAGTCACAATATATAGGCGCCCGCAAGGGTAACACACTGCCTATGTGTATATATTAGACCAACCTATATGTTTTATTATGAATATTCACAATATATATCATGGACCGTATGTCTTTTCTTAGTATAGTTATGTACAGCGGAATCGAACGATATATGAGGCACCCGCAAGGGTTACATACAGCCTCAAGTCACAGCATATGGGCGCCCGCAAGGGTAACACACTGCCCATTTGCGCTGTATGAGATCAATTTATGTGTTTCAATACTAATATTTTTGATACTTATGATATATATTAATGATAGTTTTATGCCCCTCCTTTCTCTCTCCCTCTCCCCCCTCCCGCCCCTCTCCTTACCCTTTACCCTTTCCTGCGTTTTTTAACGTTTTTCTAACGTCTTTTAGCGCCTTTAGCGTTTTTCAATCAATTTCTATGGAGGCGATGAGATCAGAGTAGGATAGAATATACCATAGAGGCACCCGCAAGGGTAACATACCCCCTCTAGATCAAATTCCCAACCACTTGCGATTTTGCAATATGCACTTTATATTATGCACTTTATTGATAGCACTCAGCACTTTGTCAATCAATAGTCCTTCAATGTTTGCACAGCACATAGCACTTTTTTACTTATGAAACATCTGTATATTTCAATTTTGATGTCTGCAACATGTATTTTGTAAACTTTTTTGACAGCACATTTCCGTTCATGCTGAGACACTGTGTCGGCCCACTTGGGCTGAATTAAACAAACCCAGTACAATAGAAGACGATGCACGATCGTCCTTCCCAATTTCATTGACACTGGTAAACACTAAGATGAAATTACACGATTCAATATCAGTAATTTCAGGCATTTTGTCCATCCCTTACCCACATGGGATAATTGGTTTGATCAAACAAAAATATTTCGAACTGCTACAGTGTTTATAAAAACACTGTGTCTCTCATGAAAATACTGAAATGAGTGGTCATGCAGGTTCCAACATGGCTGCATCCTTGTCAATTACTTGTTACTTTACTTAAGTGCAAAACATCGAAAAGGGACTCATACACTTTTCTCTATAATACTACAGTCCTCTCTCTATGTCACATACCAGACGAAGCCCGAGTAGGGTGAAACGCGTCGTACCTTTCTTGCACCCAAGACCGTTGCTGCCTCCTTTGTCCATGTATTTTAAATAATAAAGGACACTTTGACTGCATGGTACACAAGCCTGTGTGTGGATTTATTGAAGACATCCAGCCTTTCGCTTTCATGTTAGCCGGAGTGCCGATGTAACCCGGATTGGTTTCCAGTCTTTTTTTTACATATATATATATATATATATATATATATATATATATATATATATATATATATAGCAAAAAAGTATATGGCCCACTCTGAATTTTTTCTGTAAAGATTGGTGAGGTTTGGTCAAAGGGGGTAAAGTTATAGGGGGTGTCCCAAAATGTCTTTTTTCCATAGACTGAATGGAGAAAACATTTCTGTCTCGCCTACAGCCCAAACCGCTGGATGGACTTTCACCAAATTTGTGGTAGGAGCAGCAGATTGGTCCTGAAAGCGTGGTTTTGTAAATTTGGTGAAAATCTGTCCAGTAGTTTTTTTTTAAAATGACCAAAAATTAGGTCTAAAAAAATTAGTGATATCTATGTCCGCTCTGCGGACACACTTCTCTGTTCACTCCGCGGACAGGACACCGATTGGATATTCGGCTTGTGTCATGTCCGCGGACACACAACGTGTTCACTGATTGGTTGGAGTGAAGCGTGAGGTGCGTCAGATTTTTGGCAACGCCCGCCATCTTGGATTTGCTGACAGAGGCCGGTGTCCGCGGACATCGCAATAAAAACTTATTAAAAAACACAATATTGTCAAACCTATCAAATAATCTCTGGGGAGATGAGGGGTGATGAGGATGGGATGGAATATGGCTGCAAGAAGTAAAAACACAGGTGTTTTTCACTGCAAAAGTCTGCGAACGGTTTGGATGTTCGCGAGCAGCCCTGTGAAGTTCATGGACACCTCTGCATTACAGGGTTGGTGAAAAGCAGTTCTTGGATGGCTTATAACTTTGGCACTACTTAATGAAACTGGCTAGTAACTGCATGACATTTTGCAATTATGACCTGATCCCGAATGTATTTGGAAAGTTTGGTGGGATTCTGTCAAGAGGGGACAAATTGGTGGGTGGGGGGTGAAAATAATGTAAAAGCTTATAAATGAGATGCCATTTGACGAATCTACACTTAATTTGGCAAGCTGATAATACATATAGACATACATGTTTTTGTGAAGTTTGGTGGAATTTTGTCAAGAGAGGGCAGAATTAGAGGGGGGTCCCAAAATATTGTAAAGGCTTATAAATGTGGTCCCATTTCACAAATCTACAAAACGGTTTGCAAAAAGATTATAGATCTAGATACAAATGTTTTTGTAAAGTCTGAATGGATTTTGTCAAGTGGGGGCTAGGTTATATGATGATTGTATGTGCATACATTTGACACTTTTGAAAAAATAAAACAATGGTGGATTTCCAGCAAACTTGTGTAAGGAGCATTGAGAAGGACCTGAAAGCATGGTTTTGCAAATGTGGCTGTGTTTTATTTTTTGACAAGTGTCATAATGTAGGTACAAAAAATAGTGATATACCTTTGGTGACTAAGGTGTAGCCTGTGGCCATGGGCAATGGCCAGATTGTGTGGGTCATGGATTAAGGTCAGGTTCCGGACAATCTGGCTGCTGGCCATTACCACGGGGGAAAAAACATGGGGTTAAATTGGCCATGTCTACCTGGGACTAAAGTAAAGTAAAGTCATTTGAAATTGGGATAGATTTGAAAAGGAAGAAAAATGTGCTTTTGGTAATATGGTCATAAAGTTCTCTTTTTACCTTCTGCAGGCTGCCATGGTAAGCGAAGAGGGACCCTGTGTGGAACCCTCCCTTCCCTTTCCATGGTGGCCATCTTGGAAAAGGATTTTCCTTCCTACACCAGGACGCCTGAGGCTTAGGGGATGGTACACCCACGTGGTACATGGATGTCCAAGGCCAGGGACATCACCTCCAACCGTCCTGGAGTTGCGGCTGGGCTGCACTACAGCTTTTCCCTTTGGGGAGGTATTGGCACACTGCCGGGACTCACTGGTGGGGAGAAACTGTAACACAGGGCAGCCAGAGCTCCATCAAAGTCAGCTGTAATATCCCTGGCCTTGAGCTCCCTTTTCCAATGTGGGTCTTTGCCGGGGGTTCTGGGTAATACATTCTGGGCCTATTTGTGTAAATCAGACATCTTTGAATTCCTGTGGGTGTCTTTTCAGAAATGCATGCGGTTCCCTGTTTTCCTTGCTTGCTTCGACACCCTAGGCCCCAATCTGTAGGGGAAAAGAGGAAAAGGGTAACCCCTTGGTAACCCCAAGCCTTTCGGCACAGCACATTTTGTTCATGTGGGCAACTTACAGATTTGGGCCTAGGGTGTCAAAGCCAGCAGGGAAAACAGGGAACCCCACGCATTTCTGAAAAGAGGACACCCGTGGGAATCTGCAGAGGTCTGACTTATGCAAATTGGCCCAGTTTTTATTAGCCACAATCCCTAACAAATTGTGATATTTGGTGGGGAAAAACACAATGTTCACCTTGTCTGGGGTTCTGGGTAATAAATTCTGGCCCGATTCAAGCAAGTCAGACCTCTTTGCATTCCCACGGTGTCCTCTTTTGGGAAATGCATGGGTTTCCCAGTTTTCCTTGCTGGCTTCGACACCCTAGGCCGAAATCTGTAGGTTGCTCACATGAACAAAATGTGCTGTGCCAAAAGGCTTGGGTTATCAGTGGGTTTGTCAGGTGAGGACAAAGGCAGTGAATATGGCAAGGGAAATGTGCACAAAATCACACAGTGAATAGCTTTGAATCAAACAACATGCACAAAGGAACCAAGACTCATGTATACCAAAACCCAAGAGTGCAAATAGAGTGTGACAACAATACAAATATATGAAAAGGGATGTGGGGTACGCACTTAGAAACTCCTTATGACTGCAAGGAAAGTCGGCAAGCTCCTTACCCACAATTGCTGTAACAGGTACTGACAGCGTTAAGCCCACAAAGAGGGCAAGCAACGACAGGATCTGTGAGCTAACACTCTTGATGGTATTGAATAAGCTAACTTAAAAACAGTACTCACGAGGACGAGAAATACCACTTGAATATCAGCAAGCCCACAAACCCTGTTGATCAAAAAGGGACCCAGAAAGTCTATAACAGCAATGGGAGGATAACTAAATACATAAGACTCAAGACAAGGAGCAAGTAGAAATAGTGATTATAGAATAGTGAGGAAAACATAGGCATTCACACAGGAGCTAGCTACAACAGCACACCGCACCTAATAATCACGTGAAATAAATGCAAAAGTGCAAGGGAAAATGGATTCCAAGAGAAAGAAAAGGAGCAGGAGCAGGGAAAAAGGCAGGAAGCTAAATCTATAAAGAGGAAAGTCTAAAGCATCAAGGTTTATAGCAGCAAAGGACAAAGTCAAAGAAAAATAGAATACAGGCAAACTGGGCTCACCAAAGGGGAAAGCACTGAGAAAAGCTCCCTGTAAACAGAGGAATACAGAAAAGGAATCTAGGATGCAGAAATCAATTAAGCACATGAATTCGAAATCCAGGGTTAAGGAACAAGGTATAGAAACTTGGAACTAGGCACACAGCTAAGAACCAGGAACAAGGGACCAGTCACAAACAGGAGCACTGCATCAATGACCAGCACTGGACTGAAGCAAACTGAGGCTTTTAAAGCTGCTTAACGAGCGCAAAAGGAAAAGGGCCTTTCGGCACAGCACATTTTGTTCATTTGGGCAACCTACAGATCTGGGACTAGGGTGTCGAAGCCAGCAAGGAAAACAGGAAATCGGCCCAGAATCTACTACCCAGAACCCCCAAAAAAGTCCAAATATGGGGGTAAAAACTATTTTCAGACATTTCACATTGCTCACCCACCGAAACATGCGGCCAACAACATGTCAAACCTTCCCGCATTCCCACAGGTGTCCCAATGAAAACGGTACCTCACATGTGTGGGTGCACCTACTGGGGCACAAAAGGAAAAAGGCTACACCACTTGTAACCCTCAATGGGTTTGGGGAGACAACCTACAGATGTGAGGTACCGTTTTCATTGGGATACGTGTGGGAATGCGGGACAGTAGGCCATGTGTTGTTGGCTGCGTGTTTCGGAGGGTGAGCTGAGTGAAATGTGCCGAAAATGTTTTCTTACCACACTTAGATACCAGTTGGCGTATTCTAACTGTGGATGGTTTCATAGTTTTTAAGGGTATGTTATGAAGCAGTTTGTTACCTGTTGGTGAATTTTAAATATTTTGCTATTCAAAAGTAGCATTGCAGTGCTATGGATGCAGTTAGATACCAGTTGGCGTATTCTAACTGTTCATAGTTTAATAGTTTTTAAGGGTATTTTTTGAAGCAGTTAGATACCTGCTGTGGTATTATTCTAACTATTTTGCTATTCCAAAGTAGCATTGCTGTACTATGGATGCAGTTAGATACGAGTTGGTCTATTCTAACTGTTGATAGTTCTACAGGTCAGTGATTAAACCTCGTACACCCACATAATCCGTACATTGTAAGTACTATATTTGAAACAACATTATGGTGTGTTCTGCACAGTTCATGTTTCTGTGTGCATAATCATTGGGTCATTGGGAAAACAAATCTATACAGAATTTTAAAAAAAATGTGCTACATTTATGTGAGTTTAACTTTCATGGTATGTTTGTTTGAAGTGTGCAGTACTTAAGGGAATGCTTAAAGTGCACTAACTATTGATAGTTTCACAGGTCAGTAACTACATTTAGATTTAAGGAACATTAAGTAGGCATTTGTTAGATTTTTTACAGTAACAGAAGTGTTGTTGTATTCAAACCAACCACATCGTTTTTTTTTTATGTATGCAGTATAGTGACCTGCAGTGGATGTGGAACCAGTGTGGTAGATTATGCCTACTTTTTGGAAGGTTTCCTTCCCAAGAGATACTTTCCCATGTGAAGCTAGGAAGCTTGCAGTTGTTTTTGGTATCATCTGCATTGTGCCTTAAAAGAATTAGTATCAGATTTTGGCTATGTGAGTTTATGTGCAAGGTGGAATGATTATCTGAATTGTAAAAAGTGCATACTATGGCATGATTTGCATTTTGCACCAGCTGATGAAATGGAATGGATTCACAATTTGGTATTGATACATACACAAGTCGTTCATTAGGGACATGATCTTGTGAAAAATGGTTGCAGAAAGTGCATACTGGAAGGAGCAGTAGTCGGTGTAAAGTAACACCTCCTATGTTGAAAGCAGCTACACCTGGGGGGGTGGGGCTTTTACAACAACTGAAAGGTTCATGTTTGTTACGTTTTGTAGGAATTAGCTGATGATTTTAATTAAGCATGTTTTTCCAGAGCTTCACCACTTACATAGAGGGGCAGAGGTTTATAATTTTGACAGCTACATGTTTTACTTTCATGCTTCAAACCATGTTCATTTTCTTCAGTCACTTCTACGTAAATGCTAAATTGCTCATCATTTAGCTGTGATTTCAGCACTGACACGTTTTCTTCTATTTGTTCATATTGATACATGGTGTTTTCTACTTCAGTCCTGGCTATTTGTCTTTCATTTAGAATGAGTTGATCTCCAAGTTGTTCTTGGCTTCCTGTAGGAGAAGGCTGACTGCCCTCAGGAGTGTCTTCATCTAGTTGTGCTTGTAATTCTTCCTCTTGTTGGCGTTCATTGTCCAACATGTGTTTTTATTATTTGAAATTGACATTTGTTATGCGGCTTTCATTTGCATTGAATGCAGCTTCAAATGAGTCATGGTTATCTATACATTCTCTTCTTTTCTCCATGGTTTAAAAAGTTTCAGTAGGACCATGTAGTAAAGTTCTCTATGTTGAGGAGTTTTAAATGATAATTTTATATGATTAGTAACTCAGGTTTTGGTAAGTTTGACGAGTCTTCCTTCACAAGCTGAAACATCGTATTTTTGACTCATCTGGTTTCACATTATTTTTTAGGAGAAGTTTTGGGCTATGTGGTACGAGCACATGTTTTCAAAGCAATACTTCTGTTTGGGTAGTATGTGTCTAATACATTATTTTATTTAAATGTGTTGGCTTTTGGGATCCTTTCTGGCTATTGTTCCTATGTCTTGGTATTTCAGCATTCTTTTTCTGGATACCGCTGGGGGCCTAGCCAGACTATGTGTTCAGATTTGCCTTATAAAGCTGTGCCTATTAAACGGTCTGCAGCTTTGTAGCACCCACATTCTCTATGGGACAGAATTTCTATGCCAAAGTTGTACAATTTTAGTGACAGTGTTTTGTCAGATGAAATGTCATCACAGAGGTCTTTTAGCTGTGTTTTCTCAGCTTTGGTGGGATAGGCTGGGACTTATCTTGCAACGGCAGTGGAATTGACTGCAATATATTGTATATCTATATTTGCGTTCCACAGGAGGACAATGATTGCATTTTAATAATTGATGTACTTTTTAGCTTTGTTTAATTTAATGTTGTGTGCGTTTTTTTGGCGATTTTCCTTTCACACTATGTCTAACAGAAGACATGAAGCTGTTTGCTTGTCCTTTTGCTGAAACTGGTCTTGGGAAACCAAAGCAGCATTTGGTGTAGTATTTACCTTTGATTTTATATCTATGTTGACAGTATTTGCCACACATATGTTTTTGAAAGCGTAAAATATGTGCATGAAGCTCAGTATGTGTGGTTTCAGAAGGGATGTTGCAGGATATGTATTTGTGAATAAATTGCAAAACAGTGACACCACTGTCATGATCAAATTGAGGAGCAACATTTATCCACAAAAGCATGTGGATGTGTGGTGCTCCTCTGGATTGACATTCTTTTCTCCAAAATAAATGTTGCACTTCTCCGAGGGGAGGGACACTTTTGTTATAGATGAAGTACAGCATGGCAATAAAGCGGTGGTGAAAGAATCTTGATACATTTACAGGGTCAAGAGTACATAGTTCTCCTGATGTTTTCATGTATATTCCTTCTTTATTTTGGTTTGCTATGCGTAAGACGTCGTGCAAGTCATCCCATGCTTATTCTGCACAAATTAAAGTAAAAAACCATGTGTGTGGGCCGAGGTTCCTTAGCATACAACGTACATCAGCGTGACGTGGGAGCCAGTATTCTTTTGTACCACGCATGGTTGCCAAGAGACACTTGACTTCAAAAATCCATCTCTGTCTTTTATCTTTTGAAGCAGTTGGGTAGCAGACATGTTTAAAAAAATTGTAGCCTGTTTTAATGTGTGTGTAACTCCATCATATAGAGTTGCTAGTTCTCTTTCAAACAGGAGGTGGAATATGCATTCTACATTTTGTCTGAATCTGGGGTCTTCAGAATGCATTCGTAAAGAGTGATATTCTGATGCTGTTATTTGTGTGAATCTTTCATCATATCGTCCTCCTTTTCCTGTAGGAAAGCGAAGCGGAAATGCATGTGCTTATACACTTTCCTCCCATTTTCTGATTGGAGATCCTTTGGTTTGATGCATTTGATATGTTTCGAATCCATCACCTATGGTGTCTTTGGAGTGTAGTGGGTGAATTGTATACTGGTCCAAAATATTGTCTGCAGTAATAGGATCTACACCTTCAAATTAGCCAGTTGGTGATAAATCCTGAATTATTTGGGTGGGTTATCTTAATTTTTCTTCAATGTTCATATCTTTGTAGTACTCACTGTTTTATTTTAGATATTACACAGCTTTTCTAACTTTGTTTAAGTCTACTAGTTGTTGCCAAATGTGTTTGTCTTTTGTTGGTACACTATTAACTAGGATAATCAAAGATAATCAAAGATAGATCTATTGGCCATTGCACTTCTACATTTTCGTTAAGATCTAATGACAAATATACTACTTTGCCACAAAGGCCTTTTAAGAGGCAATTTTGCTGTTTTGGGTTTAAAGCGTATTAGAGCTTGAAATGGGTGCACTGTTTGGATTATAATTAAGCTGTTGGAGAGGTTTTGAAAGTGGGAATTTGTCCAATTTATAAGTAACATTAGTACCCGGTGCGCTCTGTACACTGACAATACTGTGTGGATTGGCTCTTTTCTGAGCCATACCACATGATATTCCCGAGTACGTTAGTCTGCCTGCATGTGCCAGGTACTCTGTTCCTGGGGAGGGATGTGGCAGCCCCTCAGCCAATAAGGAGGCTCGAAATTGGGAAATCCCTGCTCCAAGCCTCCCCATGGCTGGAGGCTGCCTTCGTCCCCCGCCGGGAACTCAGGTACGTTTTTTTTCCTCCACCTCCCTCCACCGCAAACTATCTCCTACCCGCCCTCCCACCCCACTTACCTTCTTTTTTCTTCTTTTCTCCGGAGCGAACGTGCTTGAAACGCTCCTGTTCCAAGCTCGTACGCTCCTGATGGCTGCCATGGAAAGGGAAAACGGACTATCCCAGTGGCCATTCTTTTCACTTTTTCTTTTTTCTGTTTCGAAACGCGACAACATTTAGAAACAGAAGAAAATGCCATTAGTACCCTGGTCTAATGGGCCGGGGCAATAATGGCTATAAGACCCTTGGCGGTGGGTCAATACTGCTGGGGCAGTATTGGCCCGCTGCCTACAGTCTTATTGCCACAGCACGTGATGGCCTTTGGTTATTATCAAGCTTTGTATTTCATTATGTGCAAAGTATTGAGGGGACACTTATTTTGTATTTATATTCTGTTATAACTTATTGGAAATATTGGGATTTCTCATTATCCTCTATTTTGTAAGTCATATCTACAATTGGTGTTCTCTTTTTATAAAAAGTTCTGCAGCAACACACACATACTTGATTTGGTACTTCAGCAGATGTGCTTTTAAACTTTGCTATTTCTTTATTGTTTGTGTTTTTAGAAGGTTGGTGTTTGTAAGGTTTTCGCTAATGTTCTCTAAAGTTACTGAATTTTCTAAGTCATCTTCACTTCCAAAATATGTACTTTGGATGTGTTCTATTTGTTGAAGGAGTTCTTTGGCTGTTCCATGTAGAAGAATGTTATAAAAATGTTACAGTTGTAAAGCAGGACATTTTGCATAGTACAGTCTCTCCAGAAGATTACATATAGTGGAATGATATGTTCCTAACATTTTGATGTGGTGGAAAGGGCTTTTGCAAGCAGTTCCTGAAATGCAGGCAAATTAATGTCTACTCAGTCCAGTATATTTGCACATTGGACAGGAGTTCATGGTTTGAAAAGTTTTTATTCTATTTTTTTTTTCTCTCACTTTAATATAGTGATTGAGGAATTGTCGTAAAGATTGGAAGATTTTTTGCCGTACGTTACACATTGAGCTGCATGACCATTTGTAGACTGGACTTATTGGTCGGGTGAAATGAACAGTTGATTTAAAGTTTGTTAGGGATGTTTTTGCGGTAAGGGTTCTTGTGCCATAATGGTGTTTTCAACCATTTCATACCTTCGGCCATTACTATGGGCCTCATTACGAGTTAGCCTTGAAAAATCAAATTA
Organism: Ambystoma mexicanum; assembly: GCF_040938575.1. Lineage (NCBI taxonomy): Eukaryota > Metazoa > Chordata > Amphibia > Caudata > Ambystomatidae > Ambystoma > Ambystoma mexicanum. The sequence continues at coordinate 586,085,979 of NC_090937.1, read as the reverse complement.
CCGACATGCCAGCACAGCCGTGTCTGTGTTGCACTGCTGCCGGAATTAATGGTTGATTCCGAGTCTGCAGGGATGCGCATACCGGCTAGCAGCATCATCCATGGTGCAGACAAAGGCACCGGCATCCTAGATGCCGTACAGAACGGTACCATTGATACCTGTAACATAAAAACCGGTACTGGAAGCAACGTCATCACAGCGGAATGGGAAATGCTGCGGCGGCCATCTTTAAAAACACAATCCATTGCAATCCTCTGCCTACAGCACCTAGATTGGCAAACTGTGGACAGTGTTAGCAAGGACATGGCTAAGGCTACCCGAAAAGGGACAGTGTGGTTGCAAAAGCCACATTTTTCTGATGAGGAACTCAACATGCTGTCTGTCACTCTGGTCAAGCATGCAGATGTTGTGTTCTGCCCAGACCTTTGCCATGCATCACAAATAAGAAAAAATAACATCTGGGAGGAGGTGGCACAGAAGGTCTCTGCAGTGGGGACAATCCCATGCACAGTCAAAGACTCTAGGAAACATTGGGACGATCTTCGGCTGCATGTCCACAACATCCGCAAACCGCAGTCAGGCCCAGACCACAGGTGGCGGAGCATCATCCCCCATAAAACTAGCACATTGGGAGGAAACCTGCCGCTCCGGCCATCAAGGTTGTTGGCCATTCCGAGATGGGAGTCCCATCATCTGCGGATGATGGTGAGTGACCCTTAGCACAATATAATAGTCACCACATACACCCAATAGCCCTAGTACAATGGTGGAGTCCAGATGGCAAGTAGATGAGAGCAAATACATGGGCCATCACCTCCCACCTAAAGTCAGCCCCTACAAAACCACAACATCCCTGCCATGAAAACACACAAATAACCCCATTGACACAAACCACATGAGTCCCCAATTGCAAACACAAGCACCATCTGCATGCAAACATACACACACACATGCAACACCTTCTTGATCACGTTGGGGTCACCAAGTGAGAGGACTCACTTCCCCCATTACTAATATAAACTCAGACTAAGAGACACATCCCAGTAGGGAATGAGACCAAGAGAACAGATTGCGAGGTTGCCTAGGATTTATATAAGATTCGGCATCCAGAGAACTCTGCTGCCCTGTGAGCACTCTGGCAAACATTACATTTACAATGGATTATAAGGCCAAAAGGTGTCATCAGTTATGTCAGCTGTACGGGTTACAAAGTACAATATTATTGGTTACGAGGCGACGATACATAGGTGCCTGTAGGTGCTGCTCCTTCAGGATTGGCTGCTCCTTTGGTGGGAGGGTGAGCCTCACATGGTTCTACTGGACTTGTCTGGGCGGGGTGAGAGTCAGGTCAAGCAGGAGATGCGGTTGAAACTAGCTAAACTGGCATGAACACTTATTCTGAACATATAATAAACAATGACCATCAATATACCTTTGAGTAAATCTTACATACATAACTACATCATTTCACATTGGACCACTCATAAGGTGAAGGGGGTGGGGGTCTTACTTTTCTGTGATGACCTGGGGCTGGTCTGGTCTGGCACATCTGAGTGAAATGGGGAGTGGAGTGACACATGTTAGTTTAGGACAGGATATAATTTGACAGGGGTCAGAGTTTATTGGCATTCTGCAGTGGTGAGCACAGTGGGTGCACACTTCTGTTACATCAAGAGAATACCTTAGGGGGGCACATGTTTACACAAGCAGTAACTTTCCAGCAGCGAGGATGAGGGGTATCGGAGCAGATTTGTGGAGATGGATGAGCTACAAGTCATGGTTCCGGCTGATTCACACACAGGACAGTGATCTCAGAGTAAGAATGATAAGATACCTAATGTTAATTGTTGCAGTTAGCTTCAGTGCATCCGTGAGAAAGGGACTTGGGGCACACAGAAAAGGTGGTGGTGGTTGGTGCTCACTGTGCGTGGCGCTGCAGAGGGCAGAAGAGACTTTGCAGTGCCGGATTGCAGCAGCAGCAGAAGGGCGATGGAAGTGTCCCCCATTAGTGAAATAGCAAGTGGTTCATCTTGTGTAGAATGTATGGGGGGCTAATTCGCCCCTTCCTTACTTACAACCCCTACCATGCCATCTACACCAGTGTTCTGCTCCGAACATGGCTTTGACGGAAGCAGCTCTACGGAGGATATACCTGTGGTAGCAGACACCACCACCACATGTGTTGCACCCACCATCTGCAGAATCCATCCAGGACTTGATGGGGCGGTTGACCTGCATTGAGGAGCCGTAGCAGGCCATGCATGATGTGGTCAAACAATACATCATGGAGGGGGATGCCACATACCTGGCCATGCAAGGCAACACTAGGACTATAAGATGGGCTGTCTACTGTGTGGCCCGATGCATGCGTGAGGGCATGGCAGCATTGACACAGGCTGTCACCCAGTTGGTTGCCACCATGGCCCAACACTGTGATGCACAGGCTGACCCACGACCCCCACCATTGACTAGCTCAACCCCGGTGCGTTCTGCACGGGCAAGCCAAGCGTGGAAGTTGCTGCGCAGTATGCCCCGGCCAGAGGAACAACCCCCTCCACCTAAAAGGGGGCATCAGTGCCTGACACAGTTGAACTTGAAATGGGTGCAGGGGGTGGGGGGCGTGGGTATGTGGGGATGTTGGGGGGAGATGGGTGGGGGGTGTGGATGAATGTAGGAGCCAATAAGCATATAGAGATTAGTAAGGGGAATGCTAGCAAGTGTGCATGTGTGTCAAAGTTAATACAATTGCACACACTGGGCCTCATTACAACTAAGGCGTTAAGGGTTAACGCCGTCGTTAACCCTTAACACCTGATTCCAATTTTAACGGCTGCTTTTAGCAGCCGTTAAAATCCATGGCGCTAAACCGCCTTGGTGCTAATTACGGCACTGTAATTTACAGTGCCGTAATTAGCGCCTTCCCCACTCCCATTATGCCCTATGGGCCAAAAATGGGAATGGGGAAGGGTAAATGGGAAATGGGGATTTACCACCCCACTCACCTTGGAATAGGGCGGTAAATCCGCCATCCACCATGGTGTAAACATAGTTTACACCATGGTGGTAAAGTTGGTGTACTTACCAACTGTGTCGTAATGACCCCAACTGAGTGTTATTTCAAAATGTTGCACACATCGTTTCCATTTTCTTTCATTTTTTGTTTATTACACACAGTACTGTCGTAAATGTACACAATCATTTATTAGTTGTACTTGGAATGGTGCTGAACTGAACATTTTGAAATGCATTGCATTTCTCCATTTTTCATTCCATGTAGATGCCATGCTTTAGCAACATACTTGCAGTGTTCTTTTTCATTTTGGATTGTGAGAGTTCTAGTGTAACCTTGTTAGTGGGAGAAGTGGTATTTAAAGTGACAGAATGAAAGGAAAAAATAACAGTTGGTAGGTTATAATGGGTCATAATGGGCATTATGCATCTTCCCAATGACCTCAGGAACGTCCCCTCCCTCCAATCCTTCAAACACAGAACAAAGCAATGGCTCTATGAGCAAGACGAAGAGCTGTCCACCATGTGGTAATCATCCACTACATGCTCTACAACCCCATCCACTGCTGTATTTATTGTGACGACTTTCTATGTATGCTTATTTTACTATGCAATTTTGTAATCGATATTTCTGTAAACTTATGTAACCCTTCTAAACATGCGCCCTGATGCCTTTGGGCAGGCTGCGCAATATAAATAAATAAATACAAATACAAAAAATACAAATACAAATACAAATACAAATACAAATACTGCCAATATATGGAATTTTCACACAGGATCTGTCATTTCATGCTGTACACATGTTTTACATGTGATTCTCTTTTCTTTCACAGAAAATACACAGACAGTGGTGCTGGAATTGCAAATATGTATTTTTAAACTGTGATGGAAATGCTCATTAAAAGACCACTTTGTGTCAAGCCAGCATTCTTAGTAATTGGCAATTAATGTCAGGAGATGCAGCAAAAGAGATTATGATTACTGAGTGCGTTAATGCAGGGTAAGTGGCAGGAATTCTGTTTATGCACATTTGTGAACAAGATGGAAATATCATTTTTCAGCTATAAGCATACCTGTACTTTGTCTTGATAGATGCAGATGTGGTTGGATCAAATGCAAATATAGGTTTTGGAAACTGTTATAGCACTTTCTAATGCAGGTGCTTGTGAGTAACAGGAGACATGTACTCTGAGAGTTCAACAGTAAATCTGAAGTGTTGCACTAAAATGACAGTTAGATGTAGATTTTTTGGATTTGATTGGTGGATGGGTTTGTGACTGCTTGAAAGTAGCTAATGAGTGAATGCTACAAAGATAAAGTGGAAAGGGGAGAAGGGCTGCTCTGTGTTATGGGGTCCACGGATAGTACAGTAGTCCGGGCACAGAGCGTGCCACATCCGGGTCTTTTAAGGATGGCTGAAATGGAAAGGGGACTGTGGGGATTAGCCAATGAGGTGTGATTTATAGGAAGAGAGGGTAGCCATTCTTGTTGTTGCTGTGTGTAGGGAAGATGGCTGTGGTTGTTAAAATGAGAAGGCTTACTGTGTGGATGGTGATAGATTCTTGGATGCTGAATCTGAGTAGGTACACAGAAATGTGTGGCATTTCTGCTAATATTGGATTGGAGGGAGTGGAGATTTCATGGTATGTTGTGCCTGGCCAAAACATGCAGAGTTTTATTTATTATTGCATTGAAACATATGGTTAAAGCACTAATGGAACTATTTCCACGTGGAAAGATAATCTTTTCACACATGCCTCCTAGGGCAGTATGGAAATTCACCAATGTATTTTGTCCCCAACAAGACGCAGGAACAAAAGAACAAAGGAGTATGTTCACTTTTTAATGGTGATGGGATGACATCTTTCCCAAATAAGAGCATTGTGCCAGATGGTGGACATAATTGTTTCAGTGATGGCCTAACTTTCAATCATTTTGGTAATGCAATATTTCTTCAAAACAATGCAAATTAAAATGCACTCAGAAAGTTCCTGTGAAAATGATGCACAGTGCATGTGAGTAGTTGTTGGTAAAAAAAAAACTAAAAAGACCTAAAATAAAATCAAAACTGAAAATGGTTTCTTTCCAGAGCTAACACTAAAGATGCAATAACTTACATTGTGTTTAATTTCCCTCCCCACCCCCTTCAATTGTACAATCTGTCTGTGGACACCACGGTAATCTGTGGACAGCACATGCCACATCTGGGTCTTTTGAGGATGCCAGGCATGGAAATGGGACTATGCAGCCCAGGGGAATGGCAAATCAGGTTTCCTGAGAGTGGTATACAAGGAGAGAGTCTTACAGAAGCGCTGTTTGCTGAGAAAACTGCAGATGGCTATGGCTATGTGTGTCAGGAGGCAGACCGTATGGATTTTGGGAGACTTGTGGATCCATTGGCTGAAGGTATGCTGAGCACTGTGGAGTTGCTGAAAATATTACATTTAATGATGTTCATCTACAATGGTAGGGAGTGCGCGATATGAAGTGGGAATATGGTCACACTGAAACATCCGGACATTATCATTGTTCATTGTGGAGCGACACAGTTTACGGTATACCACTGGATTTCACTGCAGTTTGCAATAAAGCAGACATTTGGCAAATTTAAGGAAATGTTTCCAAATTCAAGACTTATTTTTTCTCGCTTTGCCCAGAGACAGATGTGGATGTGCTCCAGTTCATTTGCTTCACGCATGGAGCAAGTGAGGTGCAATGCCAACAATGCTGTGTGTGCATTTTTGGGAGATGTTGGCATGAGGTATTTCCATATTGAAAATATTAAATTTGAAATCGCCATCATTTTCCGCAGAGATGGAATACGTCTTACTGATGCGGGTAATAAGATTTTTGTGCAAAACATTCAGAATTCTTTGAAGTCGTTTTTGTAAATATACAGAGCATTTTTCAGTAAGTGCAAAAAAATACATTGAAACAAGGGAAAAACCAAATGCCTACTTTTTTGCACCTTTAAGGAAATAGTTCAGTTTAGTACAATGTTCTTTAGGTTATTGATAAAACATTATAAAAAGTAAAAATATACAAAAAAGGTTCTTTTCAGAGCCACCACTTTCCTACGCAAACTAGTTAAATGATTTTAATTCTACAAACATACACATTTGTCTGGTATTCGCTGACTACCACGCTATCAGTATACTCCACAGCCTGCATAGGGGCCTGTAACTATTTTTGGTACTTCTATTTTTCAAATGTGAAAGGTGGCTCCTAATGGAACCTTTTTTTTTGTTTGGTTTTGTTTTATATTTTTGTGTGGATTTTTCTTCTCACAGGAGAGACATGGGAGGGGAGGGAAGGGAGGAAAGGGGGGACAGCAACCACAGGGACAAAGGGGCAGGTGGAGAAAAGACGATGTTGGGTGGGCCTTAATGAGGTAGGGGACAGTGTTTATCGTGCTCCTTGACTGCGGGCTTGAAAGCACTTGGAAACTACTCCCCCTACAGAGCGGTGTGTCACTGTACATACACAGAACTGTCACCCTCTAAAGGTAAATTTTGACTGTGTTATGTATGGCCTGTGATCAGATGATGAGGATGAGGTAGTGGGCATCAGCCTACTCGTCCCTTCGAAAGGTACGACCTTTCACACTGCTCCCTTTTGATTAAACTTGCGGTGGAGCCGCATTGAGGTTGTACCGTATGAATAAAGACCTGGTTTTCCGCAACTGAGTACAACCTTGCACTCAGTGCATCGAACCTTGTCTGCCCAAGCCTTTGGTACACCCCTAATGGTGGTATAAAGTTGCCCTACCCAGGACTGATGATGGGAGCTGGAGAGAGGGACTTCCAGTACCTCTGACTCATCTTCCTCTTGATCCACTTCTGTATCACCACACCTGTTCCCCTCTCCAAGCCCTCCAGATGGTGGTGGTGGGGGAACTGCAGTGGCCCTAGCAGATGCCACTGTGGTCTCCAACATGCACAAAAAAACAAGTAGGTGCTCTCTCCTGGACAGCCAGATTGAGAATGAGGAGCAGTAATGGGTGGGTCCCTACGACTGATCACAGACTAGCGAGCCAGAAATGGTGCTTACAAAGATATAAAAAGTTGCCATATTAACAATGGAACAGTCTAGGAGCTCTGAAAAGGTAAGGTTTCAGCTTGAAACACCTTAGATTGGCCAAACATGCAGTAATAAACTGTTGGAGTTACGGACACTGTCCATGAAAACTTCTGATGTGCCGCATGGGTGTAGTCCCTGGATATCCGGGGACACGACGGCTGTCCTGCGGACACCTATTAAGTGGGAGATGATGTACGCATGTGTGCCAGTGTCACACATGCGAGCGGACATATCAGTAAAGTCACGTTATCTGGGGGCAGAGTTTCGATCAGGTGCGCATGCGTGCCAGAGTCTGCAGGACAGGGGCGGGGTCCCTGAACTAATTAAAAGTGCAACAAATGCGAGCAGACATGTCCGGACAGGCACGGTGTCTGGGGGCATGGACATTTTGATAATGGACAGCTTGGACAGTCATGCAGTCAGCGGACTCAAATATGGCCTTTTTAATTGAAAAAAAGCAGCAACAGTACACACACACATATTTATTGAAAACAAAAACATACCTTCAATTAGGAAAGAGATGGGGAGACAGATTGGGATTTTCTATGCAATGTTCATGAGGGGAGGAAGGGATTGAGGTTTCATCATAGCGTCTTTCATTTAGGGAATTTGATGGGGATGATTGGTTGGGACAAGGTGAACGGGCACAGGCGCAAGTGAGGGCAGTGATATCGAACATTTTCCTTCACAGGATTTTTCACAAATGCCATCAACTGCATAACATTTTTAATGATGTTTTTTCTGTCTTCTATACTGTAGTTTGCCTGTATGTGCCTCTAATGTGTGTGCATTGTGGGTCTTTATATATATTGTTTGTACTAAGACACGTGTAGTAAGTCTTGACTTATTAGCTATGTATTCCATACTTAACATTACTGAAAACTCTCCAAGGATATCTTTCATTATTTAGGCAAAATTACCAGAATACAAATATTCTACTTCTACAGTGTATGCTACAGCCATTTCTGTTGTTCATGTATGATTACTTTCCTGTATTAACAACAGCTCTGCAATATAATGTTTTGTTTATATAAGTACATTCTTTCATACATTAAGTAGTTTCTGATAGATCTCCCGATCACCCCTAACACCTTGTTACCAACATTATAAAGACAACCCCTTGTAAGGACTTGAAAATTGTGATGTCATCTTTGACGCCTTGGGGGTTAGTCTTAGCAGTGCACAGCGGTGGTGTGATTTTACTTGTAACCATAACATCCCTTTAACAAAGTTTATCCACTGAATTGGATAGGTTTTCATGAGTACAACTTAACTATAACGTCCCTTTAACTATGTTTTTTCACTGAAAAAAAAAAAACATATATATATATATATATATATATATATATATATATATATATATATATATATATATATATATATATATATATATGTCAGGGGACATTTAAGGTGAATAGGTTCAGTGTAACAAAAGCCTTGAAATTCAGAGAAAAATATGTTAAGGTGAAACAATCTGATACAATGACACCCTTTCAATTTGGTGAAAATACAAAACAAAAAATATAAAGCACAACATTTAAAGGGTCATGCTGTAGACGTTTGCCTAAAGAGACCTGTTTTGAGGTCATGTTTAAATTCACTGGTGATATCACATACGACATCACTCATGACATCATGAGTGACATCACTGGAACAGCAGATCACTTGTGTAAGAACGAGAGATGCAAAATTTGAAAAGCATGTTTCTGCATAAAAGGGTGGATGCAAAAAATCAGCTCAGTTCAATTTCACTGCTGTCACAGCTGAAGAGTAAGATCAATCATCGCAAATAATACAACCCTTGTAATAAATAGTTTAAAACAATTGTGGGTAATGCCATTATTGAAGAAACCAATGCTGAATCCAGATTCAAACAAACAGATCTTTCTATGAGACAGATAATCTGGATTTAGGCTCCAGAGAGGAAGAGTAGCAGCTTTGCATGATGTCAGCCAGCAGTTATTCTGGAGCATGGAATAAACAACAGGGTTCAACACTCCGGACGAGATCATCCTAGAAATACTCATTACCATTGACACAGTGTCAGAAACAGCTATATGATGATGATCATCTTTCCTCCTATAATGAAGCACCTGCATCTAATGGCCTTCACTTCCAGTTGCCTATGGTGTTCAAAAGGGATAGTCATGTTCAAAAATCCAGGACAATACTAGACTCTGGGTTATTTTAAATAAAATCGAAACCTTGATGAACAACAATTGGCCAAGTTTAACCAGCACGCAGGCAACTTGGTAAATGGTTGAGGACATCCATGCATATGTCTGTATTACAGGGTCAGTGAAGAGCGGTTATTGGATGGCTTATAACTTTGGTGTCCTTCAATGAACTGCCATTTCACAAAGAGGGTGCAGAATTGGAGAGGGTCCCAAAATGTATGAACACCTTTAGTGCCAATTGACAAATCTGCATACAGTTTGCAAAAAGATCATAGACCCAACTTTGAACATATTTTACAAAGTTTAGGGGGATTTTATCAAGAGGCGGCAAAATTAGACAGGAGGTCCCAACATTGTTAGATGGCTTACCATGTTGGTACCGTTTGATGAATTCGCATGAAAGATTTGGGGTTTGCGACTTGTAACACCTTTTGCTGTCTAGGAGCATTACACATATCCAATAAATAAAACCAATTCTAAACCTAAATGTTTATATTTGTGCAAAGTGTGAATGGATTTTGTCAAGTGGGGCAAAGGTATAGCACTATTTCTTGTACCAACTTTTTAAAACGTTTCACACACAAAAAGCACAGAGCGATTTTCAGCAAACTTGTGAAAGGAGAATTGGCAAGGGCCTGAAAGTATACTTTTGCAAATGTGACTGTGTTAAATATTTTGAAAACTGTCATAATATAGGTACAGAAAATTAAAATATAACTTTGCTGAGTCTGGAACTGGACCAGAAGCACTGGCAGAGTTACCGCCAGACCAGTAATGAGCCCCAATGACTCAAAGCCTGCCCCTTTTAATAACACTTGTGTGGAAAATACAATATTGCACAATATTTTGATGGTAATCTGAACCTTAGATTTAAACATGTTCTAACATTTTACTTAAAGGTCAAAACATTATGTGTGACCCATTGGACATAAACACTTCCTGAAACACATGAAAAACTAGGTAATTTCCAGAATTTCACTGAATCATAGCCATATGTTGCAACCTTAAATCTGGACAAAAACAAGTCCCCAGAAATGACATCTTCTTTTTTAGGACACTGTTGTTCAAGACGAAATAGACTGTCTAGTTTGTCATTGGTCATTTTCTCCACCTTATCTTTTCCAGCCGTTATGCCAGTTTAGGTTTATAGGTCACACCACTGAGAATCACATATTCTGTCATTTTATTTCTGTCATCTCACTATACCTTGGCTTTCTGCTCAACACACTCCATTTTTTGCCGATAGCACTTTTAAACCTTTATGCTGAGGCCTACAACCATTTGTAATACAATGGCTATGTTTTGCTATCCTTTGCAGCAAAAATCTCTGTTGTGTGTTCATGTTGTGAGTAATGCAAGCATACTTATATGTCCTATGTTGCCCTAAATAAGTGTGTCCAGTGTTACCTGTTTCCAAAGTATTTTCCTTAAAAAAGGACAGCTTAGCTGCCCCAATAGACAATAATCCTGATTTATACAATGCTGGACAGCCATGCTTAATGCTGATTACTGTTGTAATGTAATTAGATATGTTGTCAATGATGTAATCAGTGATGTCTTCATTGTGGTCATAGGCTGTGCAATAGGGGAAATAAGTTAAGGTGGCTTTAATTGAATTAGACACCTTAATATCCCTGCAACTAAAACATTTCCCTTGAATGTCATGTTTTGTTTTTCACAATGTATTACTCACCTTAACATTCCTGCAACTAAAGTTTTTTCCTTGAATATCAAGGGTCTCGTTATTCCATAAATAATTGACAGTAATGATCCAGACAAATAGGCTAATGAAGAAGATGTACAATGTGTATGAAGTAAAAGAAAAGAAATCACGCAACCACATTCCCCCAAATAATCCTCTTTTTGTTTGAATACATATGTAAGTTTTTAAAGTATTTTCCCTTAAATGTGTTATTAATGATTGAAACATTTTTAAATTATAATAACTGTGTACAAAGAATACACTCAATGTATCTTATAATACACCTTTACTATAGTACCTCCCACACATATGTCTATATACATATTTTTTACACATGTTTTCATACCCGTGGCTACAATAAAATATATCAACATATGCCCTTTTTTAACACACACTGTATTCAAAGCATCAATTAAAGTTCCTTAATCCATTTATACAGTGTGTGTTTTTATTGTCTATTTTTCTAACTGAAAATGTGGCCATTAAAAGGACAGTTTTGGGGAATAGGGAGGCAAGCTGTAGAAGCTGGGAAGGGAAAATATTACGATTCATACATATAACAAAGGGTAAAAAAATGAAAAACTTTTTTGCATTTTAAATTTTGTACTTGTGTTTGTGGTTTTTGTTCTTCTGAAGAATGGTGTAACAAAATGCCCCTTCAAATCTTCTTACTCTAGCCAATTGGCCTGGTGTTCTGACAAAGCCTTGTCCAAACTGTCTAGGGTGGCAGGTTTTGCACATTACCAAACAGTTTGAAACATTGGGTGAAGGCAGAATGGGATGAGGCTGGGATTGGTTGGTGGAAGATATGTAGTGATAATATTGGAAGACTGTGGTCCAGATGATAAATACAGTTCAGGACAATTTTCCTGAATCAAAACGTTTGTATGAACCTTTTGATATAAAAATGCTACCACCAAAGGTTCGAACACCAAAAGATTGAACCTTTGGTGGTAGCATTATAAGAAAAGGGGGCTGCGGGGGTGTCCCCCGCATCTCCCCGCTCACTATTCTTCATAGTATAGTGAGCAGGGGTTGCAGGGGAAACCCCGCAGCCATTCATTTAAAAAATAATCTTTTGTTTTTAAACGTAAGGTTGCGGGGGTTCCCCCGTATCTCCCCACTCTCTATACTCTATTGTATAGTGAACAAGGGCTGTGGGGGACACCCCCGCAGCCTTCCGTTTAAAAAAAAAAAGAGAAGAAAAGGACCCTGCAGAGCCAGTTCCCAATCACAGAAGTGAAAGGGAAGTGGCGCTGCAGGAACCCAGCGTGAAGACAAAGTAAGTGTGGTTTGTTTATGTTGGGGGTGTGGTTGGGGGTGTGCTGAGGGTATGGGTTGGGGAGTGTTATGTGTGTGTTGTGTGTCTGAGTATGAGTTTGTCCAGGGTGTAATGACAAAACACATTGCACTACTTTTCTGAAAACCTCCACACTGCAAATAGAAGATCCTTAAACATTGACCAAACTAACACTTAAACTAGGGTACTTTCATTTTTTTATTGAATTCCAATACTTCTTAAAAATGTTGTGTGCGTCCTGGTTTTGGCCACCTACACACACAACAAGTAAGACCCAATGTTGGGCCTCATTATGAGTTTGGGGGTATTTCAGATGTAAATACCACCAATCGGATTTATAGTTATCACCAATTGGTCCTGTGGATTTACCATAGGATTACAAGTGGTGGTAGTGGTGTAAATCCCCATTTATTTTGGGTTCAATGACTTTCATTTTTGTGGAATTACTGTTGCAAAATGACCACTGTGGTAATTCCACCAATTCTGACAATATGTTGGTGTTGAGTGGCAAGATTTACCTCCATGGTTTTGCTGGAGGTAAATATTCCACTCAAGGACATAACTCATAACTTGGCATAGTGGTAATATTGGAAGTAACTCGTATGAGGCCCAATATATCTAAATCCTTCCCCAAAACTCTTATTAGTAGTTAGATGTCCTTTATTTCAGAAACATTGTATTTACGTTTTGTATATATATCCTTCTGTTTACTTGTTTCAGATGTAAACAGGCATGAGCTTCTTCAAAACTGCAGATTGCCTCATATTAATGGTAAGTTCCTGGAATGCAAAACAATTCCAAAAGTTAAAATTACCAATATTCCCTTTTTTGACTATCCATAGAATGCACCATCTTGAAAACTAGTTGACCTTTCAGAGCAGTTACTTGTAACAAGTCCCCAAAAACAAGTACATGTTTACCTCCAAACAAAATGTACTAGTCAGTCTTCAACATTTCTTGCATTCACAAATGAATGAAAGCTAGCATCAAATTAGACATCATGCTTATTTTTTTCTACACTTAAGGTATTTAATTTTCTTAGTAATTTTCCTGCTTCCTTTGCTGAACTTGATACACATTTTTGATGCTCTAGCGTGTGGTCATGATCCACTGGTAGCAGCAACAGTCAATGTAAAGTAACAACCCTTGCATTGAATGCTGCTTAACCTGTTGAAGCAGTTACAATACATGACAAGGAGCAATAAGGTTACATTTTGGATCACAGCTCTTATTACATGAATTAATAAAGATGTACAATAATTAATAAATTCCTGCTTGTCCACTAACATAAATCAATAGAGGTTTGTATTAGACAAAAGAACATTCATGCTTGTCATCATGTAAACCATGAAAGAACCTATCTTTGATTTTATAATACACTTCTTTTTGCTCTTTATTAAGTTTACTAACTATTTCATCATAATTTGCATCTGCAACTTTAGTTTGTTGCATTGCACTTTCTACTTCTTGCATGATAAGCTCAACATCAGTTTAAATAGTTGGCTCACCAAGCACATTTTTGGCCTGATTCACAGAAGCATTTTACAATGGCACAATCCCATAGGAAAACACCCTATGAATCAGGCCGTTTGTCTTCCTGCTGCAGAATCTTGACTGCCATCACAAGTCTCTTTTGCTAGTACAGCTTTACAAGAAAATGTATCAATATCGCACAAAAAATCGCACATCCATACCTCATTTTGCTTTTATGTTTTATTCTTGCCTGACCTAAACTTTCCATTTCTGTATTATCAAACCTTATGATTTCTTCTTTTTTTTAGAAAACTACCATTTGGATTTCATAGCTATATCCACTCTCATCAATTCCTTGAATGTAACTTTCCTCATTAAAAAATCTTTCTGTATGAGAAGTGTGTTTCCACTCTCTGCCAAACACGTCACAAAAGCTGTCACGTGTAAGTACATGAACTGTTTCTCTATTTCTATGGAATGGTGTAGTCACCTTAAGTAATTTCTTAAGTTTATTCAATACAAAAATGAACAATTTTCTTTTCACATAAAAAGCTTTTGCAATTATTACTTCTACGCTTTACAACTTATCTACATTTTGGTTTCATACTTCTATAAAGATTTGTAAAAACTCAAGAGTGGAACATATTCCTTTGTATATCTGTATTCCTCTTTTTCACATTGATAGCAAATTCCCTTTCTTTTCTTCTGAAATCTTTTTTGTAGCTACTCACAGATTGGATACATTGTTTCTTGTATTACTTTCACTAAAAATATTCTGGGTTCCATTAATTTGCTCAGTTGGCAAATCGCCTATCTGAAATTGCATATTTTAAAAAGTATTATCAATAACAGGTTCAGATAAATTATCACTGCTTTTTAAAATATTATAATGTAAAACTTTACTTCAATGCTATTGATCCTTTCGTCTAGCTTGTTGACATGTTAGAACAATTATGTAAACAAAAAATATATAACTATTATTTACACACCTAGTGCCTCATTACACGGAAGGCGGTAAGGGTTAACGGTCACCAGTAAGGGTACCGGTGACAGTTAACCTATGGGGCAAAAATGGGAATGGGGAAGGGCCATGGAGAAAGGGGGAATTACCGCCCCACCAACCTTGGAATGGGGTGGTAATTCCCCTTTCCTCCATGGTGGTACTGGTATGGTACCAGCGGCAACCATGGTGCTAATAGCACCATGGTTTACCGCCTACCGTGTAATGAGGCCCCTAGTCTTGTAAAATATAAAACGGTTAAATGTGGAATACAATGTAATCCTGAGTCCCACAGTGTACCTTTTTATGGGCAAATTCTCACATAAAAATAACTCAGGGACTCTTTTACATAATCAGAGAGTACACTATTGAGACCATTCTAATGCTGTTTGTGTGTGCAGATTTAACTACTATGTCCATTTCTATATACATTACATATTACAAATGTAATCGGTCAATGGGCCCTGTGAGAGAATCCACAAGTATACCTGGGTGATTTTGCCCTGCAGTAGAACTCAACAAATGTAATCAATGGCCGAAACCTGTGGAAGAACTGAAGAACCTTAAATGGTGGTCGGGCCCTGTGGGAGAATCCATGTTGCTTAAGGGACTTCTGGGACCTTTAACAGAGCCTGATAAATATGTGGGGTAGCTGCAAAGTAGTCAAAAGTTTGATTGCCTTTGTGAAGTATTGTGTTTTTGAGATGATTCAAGTATTCAGGAATATTTTTTGAACATTGTTAATGTTAATGTTAAAGGACATTTGTACCGTGCACTATCACCACCGGAGTGGTCCCCTGGTGCTTTGGCAGTTCTGAAAAAGGAGGGGAGGATGAGTTAGTCGGACGAAGCAGGAAAAGTGCAAGGGAGCAGTGATGTGCTGTTGGCGGCCTCAGCCCGGTGGGTCCTTTGGCTGGGCCTGCGGTGTTTGTTGCCGGTAGTCGCCGTGTACTGTTGTGCAAGACTATGGGCCTCATTACGAGTCCGGCGATAACTGCAGTGGAAAAACTGCCTGGTTACCGCCGGCTCGTATTACCATTCCTCCTCCGTGACTCCGGAATTACCAGGGCATTACAGCCCTGGTGTCCCGGGAATTCCGGAGGCGGAATTCAGTAAATCCCCATTCCCATTGAGTCCCATGGGACTCAATGGGAATGGGGAAGTGGAAACACTGGCACCATCTCGTGATGGTGCTGGTGTTTCCACGTCCGCCTGCATGCGGGAGGTGTTCAACCCGCCAGGTCAGACCTGGCGGGAAGATCACCTCTGCCTGCAGGACTCGGGATCGGGCGGTCCGGAATTAACAGTGGCGGCGGGTTTACCGCCACTGTTAATACCGGACTGCCCGACCTGTAATGAGGCCCTATGTGTGTTTTTGTTTTGTTGTTGCAGTGTAGTGAAGTTCATGAGGTTCTGCTGTAGGTTTGGTTGTGTTTGGTTTGGAGTTTGAGAGGTGTATGCAGAAAGGGAAATTGTTATTATGCACAATGGCATTTCGAAGAAAGAAACTAGCATGTGCCGCTCTTTCACTATTAGAACATTCTGTTTCCCAATGAAAAGTACCATGAAAAAAAACTGTCAATGTTTCTGTGTCTGACAAGTAGTGGATGACACTTCATCATTATCAAATTATCTGTTATGTTGAAAATTAAGTGACACCTGATTTATGTAAATGCCAAATGTTCATTATAACGCATTGCAAGTTCTCTCCCATGGTTATAGAAAATAACCCTGGCCACTATAAAAACTATTTCTAAATGCAAACTGGTGGGCTGCAGCTTAGCAATTCACAAGCAAGTCACAAAAGTGCTGCTAAGACCGACTAATTGTTGTACCAATACCACAATTGATAATTATCCCTTCTGACAGGTGTAGTGTTAAGAAAATACTCAATTATCTGTGAAGCTGATGAGCCAATGTCTGTTCTTGTTGATGACCCATTTATATTAGTGTGGCAGAGTCACTGAAGAGGTTCTCTCACAGAGGCTCCTCTCCATAGGCTGGATCCACACAGCTCTCAAAGATTTCAAAAGGTGTCAGCAATTTATTGCTTGCTGATCCTTTCAATCATGGGCTTGGTAAACATGGCAACATGTGGGATAGTTGATGTTTTTCGTAATAGATGCATTCTTTCTCCAAATGCTGCAGCAACACATCCTTGCACATGCTCAAAGTGAACAGTCCTCCTTCCCTGAGATATATGGATAACAATTAATCATTCATTATTTGAAACACAGGCCCAAAAAGGATGCTAGCAGGTATTCAATGTTACCTTTATGTCAATTTACCCATAGAGTTTGAAAGCAGATCTCTTGCCAGCTTTGATGCATCAACATCACCTACAAAACATGGCATTCAACATGTTGTGCAGGTTCAGCTCAACCAGTTAAACCCAATGAATATCCTCACTCTGAGAAGCATTTCATTTATAACAAACTTGATAGCCACCTCAAACTGTTCTAGCATGGATCAGACATTAGAACACAAGTGTTGCATTGTTAAAACATGCCCCATATAAATCTCTGCTCTGAGTGCTGAAATAATCTGGGATGGTTTGTGCAGCTCATATAGCACAAATAAGATGAGCAAAGTAGACTTTCAATGGGTGACGACTGAGTTTGTCAAGTTGTGATGCAGCTGTGCTTGGTACAGTACATTCGTGGGATACTAAGCCTGAATGAATATTGAATTGATGGTATTGACCACAGTCACCATTTCTTTCACAAGTTAAGAATACATGGTACAGCATGCACATATGAAGTGGAAGATATGCAAAAACCATGGGATTTGCAATGTCATAACTATACAAAAGGAGACATTTGATGCATTACTGCAGAAAAGCACAAATGCAAACTATGAGGCCTTAGCCACTGTGATTTCAACTCCTTCCCTTTGTTTCACATTTTCTGGTGCATTTGGCCTGAAACCCCAAAAGGTCTTTGTAGTACCCGACTACTGTAGCCATAACCTCAGTGTATAATTCCCAAAACACTTTGTAAGAGTAGAAATATTCACTGGGAGCTTATAAGTGGTGGTATACTTTCCCTATAAACTGACAATATCTCAGGCATGTGCACAAATAAGCAAAAGATCATTTGCCAGTGTCATAGCCAAGTTAGCATTTATAAGGTATAGGCCATAATGGGATGCTTCAAATTTAAGGCTACATTCAAACACTTCCACATTGTTGATACAATGGGGAGTCACACATAATAGGGTCAGAGGGAAAGGTTTGAAATCCAACTATGAAGCAGACACACAAGTGTAGAGGTATGCTGCTTGTTTGATGGTAGGGGTTGCTATTCACCCCATTAGTTTGACTTCTTCCTATGTATGTGCATTGTATAGCAACATGTGTGATCGCACAGCATGGAGCTCAAGTTGGTCACTGCCCTTCCCAAGCACACCATTTCCAATCAGATTGTGAAATTGACAAATATGGTTGCTGTTTATTCTTTATTTATTACTACCAGCATGTTGTTGTGTCTAGCACACAGGTTGGGCCCATGTGCATGCAATGGTGATGACATTATACTACTCATGGTGTTCTAGATACAATGCAGTGATGCAATGTACTTTCGAATTTGTGACAGAAATGCTAGACTCAATTTCACACATATTGTTGGTGAGCAAACTGTGCATAGCTGAGGTACATAATGCAACAATTAGATGAGAGAGCAAGTGCTGCAGTATTGAAAAATGCCTCATAAAGAGCTCTCATCTTAGTGCTGAAGTATTCTAGGATGCTATTGCGCAGCTCATATAACATAAATAAGCAAAGTAGAGTTGCAATGCGTGGCCACTGAGTTGTTCAGGTTCCGATGCAACTGTGGTTTGCAAAGTAGATATTTTGAGATTCTAAACCTAAATAAAAAGTGAGCTGATCGTATGGACCACACTGACCACTTCTTTCAAAGCCTAAGAATTCATGATAAATATTGCACATATGAGGTGAAAGATATGAAAGATATGAAGAAAACATGGAATTTGCAATTTCATACCTATAGAAGGCAAGGACATTTGATGGATTGCTGTAGAAAAGCCCAAATGCAAACTATGAGGCCTTAGCCTCTGTGATTTCACCTTCTCCACTTAGCTTCATATTCTCTCAGATGTAATCACCCTAGTGATTTTGCCTTGAAACCCCAAAATATGTTTTATAGTACATGGCATACTGTAGTAATAACCTCAGTGTACAATTATCAAACCACTTTGCAAAAGAAACAATGTTCACTGGGAATTTACCATTGGAAATTAACTTTCCCTTTAAGATGGCGGAGTCCAAGAATGTTCACATATTGGGCAAGAGATAATCTGCCAACCTCATAGCCAAGCTATCATTGATCAGGTGCAGTAGATCATGGGACTTGTCATATTTAAAGCCACATTCAAACTCTTCCAGAACTCTATCTAGTGTACACATTGTGCTCATGTGCATGCAATGGTTTTGTAAACTATGGTACCCATGGTGTTCTGGATGCAATGCGGTGATGCAATGTACTTACAAATCTGTGACAATAATTCTACACTCAATTTCACCTACATTCCTACTGAGGAAACTGTGGATTACTAAGGTACATAATACAACGAAACTGAGGAAAAACACCATATTTCTTCAATCTAAAAGGAATTTTCTTCCCTATCAAATACCTTCTAAGGGTTCTGATCATATATTTCTTAGATACAGACAAAGAGCACATTATTTTTTAACAAATAGGAACCACATTATCAGATACTTGTTGAATAAATCCTTTAACTAAACAGTGAGAAAGAACATTTAATGAAAACTATATTTTTCTCACACATAACCATAGCATGATATGTACTACTGCCTGATCACTGTTCTGAAAGCACTGAAAATAAATATGGAAACCCCTTCTTTCCAAATAATATCTATAAACTGTACTACATGACAAACCTAAACATGATCATTATATTTATTTTGTAAATATTTTTTTATATTTGCATGCTAGTTTATTTGCAATGTATCCCATTAATCCCTAAGAGTTGTTATGCTGACCAGAGTTTCCACAGGTCCAAGAATTGCTGTCTTCACAGTGGTTTCCAAGTGTTTAAAAAACATATATAACTGCTGCTATCGTCAAAGAGTTATTTTTGCCTCTTAACAGACGAGTCCACCATTCCTACGCTGAAATTGATGGGAGCTCTTCTATACATTTTATGAAGAAGAAAGTCCTTATCACTGTTAGTGCCTGACAGGGGCAAATATATGTTGCAGATTTTCAATTGAGCCCTTTTCATTACAATACCTGCATACTACATTCCTTGCAGGGCCCTTGGATCTCACCAAAAGGTTCTCTTTTGTTTCAAACCATTTTAGTCTAATTCACATGAATTGTGCCTGTATTGTGGGTCTGGAAATATCATTAGGTAACTTGGTAGAATTCTCAAGGCTTTAATTTCCTGAGTTAGGTGCTTGAACATTTTGTATTTAGCTGCATCTTCGTAAGTTAGAATCCAGTCTCTTTGTTGCAGCTTCTGATTGACTTTGTCGGAATTTACCCAAAGTTCCTCCATTGAGGTACTAAGGTCATCCAATAATTGTCTACATAACGTGTTGCAGTCCCTTTGCACCATGCTCGATCCTCTCTCTATTTAATTCTCAAATAATCACAGTAGGGTATGGGGCTAGTTTTTTAAGCATTTATGAATGAAGGCAAGCAATTTACCCTCAGCTCATGCCTTGAGTGATACCAGGCCCAGCTCCTTTCTGAGGACTTGAATTGGAACAGATTTTGGCAGCCCTAGCACTTTTTTGCAAAACATGCCCTCTAAACTCACCCAGTTTTTCATGGGAATTCACAGAAGAGAGTGTGCACCGTATGTTAGAGTTGCCACCGCTTTCACGCCATAAATTTGCAATAGAGGGAGTATTCAGTAGCGACAAACGTCCTTTTTAGAATACATGTTTGGTTTGCAAACATATTTACTGTAGATTTTAAGGCGAGTATGTGATGAACTTCTATGGTGCTCTTACACATTTTCATCACCATATATCGGTATGGCGTCCAGAACCATTTGAGTTTTGGCCTCTTCTTTCCTCCTCCCCTGATGTTAATATTCAAGTTGTTTCGCTCAGCATATTCTGAGAGTCTTTTCAGTTGCCTTTGCAGCCCAATTGTGGTGTAGTTTAGAAGGAGCAGGCCGTCTGCGTATAGGAGACGGTTCACCTTTTCACTTCTAATTTTAGGGGGGGAGTACCTGGTTTCTTCCATGAAGGGGCACAAGTCAGATAGATATAGATTGAAGAGGGCTGGGGCCAGGTTGCACCCTTGTTTGACTCCCCGTGTCATTGGAATTTGGTCCGATAGGCATCCTCCTGCGTTTAGGCACACTCTCAGTGTAGTATTTGTGTGCAGGGCAATCAGCTGTTGAACTAGGTCTCCCAGGCATTGCCATTTCATTAACTTGTCCCACGATCTTTGCTATTTATACTGTTAAATGCTTTTGCCAGAGCCACAAAAGCCAACAGACAATTAATATTTTACATTACATTTATAAAAATGCACCATCACTCACATTCAGCTACTCCAAAAAAATAATATATCTTCACAATAGCCAAACAGAGAATATTTGCAGACTGGGGTTCTGCAATCAGAATGCCGGAAGTTCATAAAAAGGAAACTTTCATAGTTTTCAGAAATCAATAGCACCAAAAGAGGGCTGTACAAAGCAAACAAGTAAAATGGCCAACATATTTGTACTACAACCTATTACAGTCAATGAACTCCAAAACAATCCTTCTAAAGAATACTTTGCAGTACATGTAGTATGTAAATGGACAAATTGTATAGTGCCAGCTATAACCCTGGTTACACTGAGAAGACCCTCCCCCCATAGCGGTGGATACCAGTACATTGAAAAACACATATTGCAAAGGTTTCAGATTTAAATCACCCATGCCTTGAGGTGAGAACATCCAAACATAAAGGCATGTAAACATCTGTGGTAAAACATTTATGAAATAATATGATCACTGCACAAAATTACAAACAGTTGTAGCTGTGGGTAGGGCCTGCAGGTTCATACTCGTGGCTACAACGTCCCGCCATAATGCACAATGTCCAATTGGAGGGCTGATAGACACCGGTTTGGACAACCACCAGTAGCCACTGCTAAGCATAACATTTTTACAGATTCAAAAAGAAATATTAACAAGGTATAAACATTCAGACAACACATAGGTACACATGAGGGCATAGCATCAGAAACACATGTAGAATTGTGTAGTGTAAAATCCATGAAATATCATGATAATTGCACAAAATTGGTATTGCTATTCCCATGGCTCAGGCGACAGTTATAGCTGCAGCTGCACCTGCCAAAAAATACACAACGTTCCATTGGCTTATTGGTAACCGTGGCTATAACCGCTCTGACAGGGCACAACGTTTCATTGGCTGCTGATGTACACACTGCTATTTAAAAAAAAGGCATCAAAAGTATTTTCCTTTTCTAATATGCTTAAAGATTTCTTTGGCTGGCTCTTAAAATAGCCTTTGTGTTCTTTTACCAATAAATAACAAAAACTTCAATGCTCTACACCTCTATTACAATTCTAAAAATCTTGCAAAATTTCTCTGTGCTCTTTCGTTAGATGACATATTAATGTTCTTTTCCCAAATAAAAATGTGCTCCTGGTCAATAAGGGTTCTCCACAATCTAAGCATAAACCTCGCATTCCAAATACTCATCTAAAATAACATTATAGAACCAGAACAACTTTTGGAGACAATGGGCCTCATTACAAGTACTCCGGTCCGGAATTAACACTGCCGGTAAAACCATACCGGCACCGTTTGCATGTCCGCGCAATCATGACCCGCGGCCCCGGTAATAGCACCACCCTAAACCGCCACCGCGGAAATAGGGTTCCCCTTAATTCCGCCTGCACGGAAACCCCTCCGTTACCGGCAACACGAAACACCGTGAGCATCACAACTAGCGCGGACACGGAAATACCGGGAAAAAAATGGCGGAAATACCGTGATCACGGTGGCGGAACCGCCGCCACCGCGAACATGGCGTTATACACTGCCGGCTGAACTGAATCAGGGCACAGGTGCACCAAATCAGCCCAGCTGGACCTAGCAGGCCACTGGGAGCCTACAAAAGGGCCACACCCAGCCCAACACAACACAGAACCATGCAGGCAGCAGGGCTAGTAGCACTGGGACTGGGCCTACTCAACCAACAGGCAGTACTGCACATGGTGGCAGCAATGGCGCAGAGGAGGAGGCGTAGGCGGAGGAGGCGCAGGCGGCAACCAGCCAGCCCTGCAGCCATGGCAAACCCCATTGCCCAGCCAGCCCGACCCCGCCGCCAGCCACCAATACCACGCATCAGGGCCTCACCCTGGAACCTCACCCCAGGACAGATCCACACCCTATACCGGCTGGACCGTGCAACAATCCTGCACATCACCGCCATGATTGAGGACAACATCAGCAGCCTAATTGACACCCCCACTGCCATCCCCCCCCCTCTTGAAGGTTGTCTCAGTTCTGCATTTCCTTGGCACTGGCACCTATCAACACACGGTTGGTGAGCTGCACGGCATATCACAACCGTGTTTCTCAAAAGTCCTGGTACAGGTACTGGATGCCATGTTGCGCCATGTGTCGGAACACATAGCCCTACCCCGCACCCTCCCCGGGGTCATTGCCACCAAGTTGGCCTTCCATGCCATAGCAGGCATGCCAAATTGCATAGGCGCAGTTGACTGCACCCACGACAGTACCACATGCAATTGAGGCGGTGTTCCGCAACAGGAAACAGTATCACTCTTTGAATGTCCAGATGGTTTGTGATGCCATGCAACTGATTACACACTGCTGCGCACGTTTCCCAGGCTCATCACATGACGCAATGGTACTGCGGAATTCCACGTTGCCACGGTACATGGAACGCTATGCCGGAAAAAGCACGTGGCTATTGGGTGAGTACAGCTGACGATGCTACAACCCTGTCGGAGTGGTGTGTGTGTGTCCAGGCAATGAGCATTGTGAGTGTGCCGCTGTGACCGCACATGCATCACCCCCCTTCCATCTACCAAATACACAGCGGATGCCAAACATCATGAAGGAAGACATGACAGGGCACCACAATGTGCCCGTGCACACACTGCCACAGCCAATCCTGTCACTGTCCCATGAACCCTATGCCACTGCAGACACCCACCCTCAATTGAAACACTGCCCCAAAAAGCACGAGAGGCGTGTAAATGATACGACGAGTATTTACTACTTCCGTACAGTGAAGTCACTCTGCCATGTGTGGACAGCACTGCACCATGACATGCACACAATCAAATGTCACCCGCAGGGCACAGCAAACATGCAAGTTAATGTGTAGGCCCATATGCAGTCAGCGACATTCCTCGTGATGGCCAAAACATACCTCCAGACACTGCATGGTTCATATGCATGAATGAATGATGATACAAGAATGCACAGCAGCAGATGAGGACATGATGCCACAAACACTGACATGTTCCCCCATCTACATCCCATGTAGGTGATGCGGGATATGCACTCACGCCATGGTTGATGACACCTGTACGGAGACCAAGGAACAGGCATGAAGAGGCATACAATAGGGCACATATCCGCACACGTGGAATGATTGAGAGGACATTTGGACTGCTGAAGGCCCGTTTCCGCTGTCTGAGCAGATCTGGCGGATCACTGCTGTACAGCCCAGTGAAGACGGGCAAAATCACGCTGGTATGTGCCATGCTGCACAATATATGCCTGCGCAGGAACATCCCAATGCCACCAGACGCAGATGAGGAAGATGGGGATGGGATGGCACCGCCTCCCCCTGGGGGTGCACATGATGGCCAGAGAGCACGGGATGCCCTGATTCGCATTTACTTTTGAGTCACAGCACATTCACAGTAATGCACAAACATGGTGACGACAATGAATTAATAGTTGCACTGCAAAATAAATGATCAATGTCCACACATGTATGTCTTGATTTGAAATGGTGATGTATTGATGTAATAACAACAGGGAAGAAGGTGCATTGGTTAGGGAAGCTGTACACCCGGGGCCACCCACCACCCAAACGTGCCCACCCCCACCCAGAGCCCATTGTCCAAACCCCCAAAACTACCTACCCCGCCACCCAAACGTGACCACCCCTCTCACACCCTTGTAGTCCACATGTGTCCTGCACTGCCCCACACACATGCCATCACTTCCGTGTGCGCTTCTGTGCAACCTTGCCCAAGGGACCCGTTAGCCTACTCGAGCGCCTCCTTGGACTGGCAGTAGTGGAGCTGGATGGGGTGGTAGTGTTTGATTGGCCAGAATCAGGGATTGAGGGCATCCGTGCCAGATTTGCCTGTTGGCCAACCAACATGGCCTCCATAAGCCTGGAGGTGTGGTCATTGCCCTCCCGCACATGGCGTGCAAGGGTCACTATGGTGCTCGCAAAGCGTCCAATGGACCTCGACAGGCGACGCACTGAGGCGCTGTAGCTCTCCCTCTGCAGCCTGGATTCCTCTAGCTGCCTCTCCACCAGCTGGGTGAGGGTAGCCTGCTGGTCCTCCATCCGCTGCATGCGGGCATTCAGTTCGGCCATGGATGGGGTGGGCGACCTCATGGGACTCCCCAGTGAAGTGGGGCTGAACCCCAGCTCATGGAAGGAGCCCAGGTCTTCCAATGTGGGCATCTCCCCCTGTGGCCCCGTTTCCGAGTGCTCTTGCGGGGCACTTTTATCACTGCAGGCCGCCCCCTCTGCAGTGCTGGTGCCTTCGGTGTTTTGTTGGGTGGCCATGATAGGTTCCTGTGGCACCTGTCTGGACTCAGCCAGTGTGGAGATGGTGGGGATGTTGGTGGTGGTGGTGGTGTGATGCACATCTGTAGTGGCTGGTAATGTGGCCAGAGGTGCAGAACTGCCGGCAGCATCCTCCTGTGTGGTGGCGGTGGCTAGTGTACTTGCCGATGCTGATTGGCTGGCCTGTTGTGCAGTATCACTGTCACTTGAAACGGCTGTGGGGACACAAAGGGCATGCAATTAGTGTTGTTGTGGTGGCAGATGGGTGCATCACATGCGTCATTTAGTTTGTACATTGAATAGTGTTAGTCACATGCATCTGATTGCTGGTGTCTGCATTCAGTGATATTGGTTGCCATACGGATCATAATGGGTCCTTTGGCCCACACATGCACTGCCTGGGGGGGGGGGGTTGTTAATGGGTCCTTTGGCCCACACATGCACTGCCTGGGGGGGGGATTGTTAATGGGTCCTTTGGCCCACACATGCACTGCCTGGGGGGGGGGGATTGTTAATGGGTCCTTTGGCCCACACATGCACTGCCTGGGGGGGGGGGGTTGTTAATGGGTCCTTTGGCCCAGTACTCACAACTGCATATTTACATGTGGCATTCATGTTTGGGCACTTACCGGCATCTGCAGGTGGGCTCACTCCTGCCTCAGCCTGCCCAATCCCATGGATTCCCTCTAGGTGGAGGACGCTGCTGCAACGCTCCTCCCATGCTTGCAGCCTCAGTGGGGAAGGGGGTCCTTCGCCTGTCCCACTGCTGCGTTGGCGGTGCGTGGAAATGAGGTTGCGTACCCTCAGCCTCAGGTCGTCCCAACGCTTGTGGCAGTCCTTCACGCTCCTCACTGCCACGCCCACAGCGGTGCACTTGCGTGCAGCTTCGGCCCACACCTCCTTCCTCCGCTGCTGTGTGGCACGCCGTTGGTCGGCGCTGAACAGCATCTCAGCATTGTCCACAATGTGCTCCACCAAGACGGTTAGCTCCGCCTCGCTGAAGCGCTGTTTGCGCTGCCTCTGAGCAGGAATCCTGGCAGACATGCTGGTGGTCCCTTTTGGCTTCTCAGAGTCAGGATTGTGCTTGTGCTGGCTCTGGATGGCAATGGATTGTGCTTTTATATGATGGCCGCCTCTCTGTTTCCTGTTTTGGCGATCATGGTATTTCCGGTTCCGTGTCCGTGGCGGCGGAGGCGGAAACGGGTTTTGCGCCACTTGTGGCTTCGTTATTTCCATTTCCGTGGGGTATTCCGTGACGGCGGTAACAACGTTTCCGAGTCCGTGTGGTGCGCGCGACCGACAGCGTGTAATCGTGCGGTTTTTCCGCACCCTTGCGGACACGGAAACGTTTTTACCGCCATCACGGATTTTGCACGGTCCCGGACTGGCAGGTTGTAATGAGGCCCAATGCTTCGAAAGCACATCACCAAAGTCCTCAACATCACTATGAGCCCCATTTTCAAAATTCTCAAATTATCCACAGTCTTCGGAACAATATGATTCCCCTCCTTCTGAAATTGGCTCAATTTTTCAAATAACCAACAAAACAATAAATGTAGCCACTTTAATAGCACAATCTCCTTAAACCACAGCTCACTCTCAAGCAATAAAAAATGTACTATCTAGAAAAAAGCTTAATACTATGATGCAATATTATCTACAGTTTTATTGGCACATATAATCATCATTCAAAAAAGTACATTGTCTGATAGGTTCAACAGTTGAACAGCATCTGAGGTACTTGACATCCTATTGGCAGATGCCCACCAAACAAACAATACACAACCAATCAGAAAGTAAATGCAGGAAATTTCAACTTCTCTCCTTATGTAGTCTTCCTTCACTGATTATTCTAATATCTGAGGTGGCAAGTAGTATTTTGTTCTATCACAGTACAATGGAACACTACAAAGAATGGCTGGAGGAAAATTATCCGACAGAGGAAGACATTTAAAAAAGGATGCTCAAGAGAAGGAACTAGGAGAACATATGCAACATTCAGGATTGTGTAAGTCTGTACTTTATATGTATGTAAATTAGACTAACAATACTATTTTAAGGAACAAAATATCAGTCACAAAACAGATATAGTTTATCTAGCTACTTTAAAATGTCTATGCAACCAACACAAATATTTGTAAGTGTATTATATACAAATAATATACAAATAATATACAATAATATTTCAAATATTTTCAAACAGATGAAGAAGTCTGATTACGAATAATTAAACAGGAAGTACCTCAAGAACTATGCACTAAACTAATTAAGGTTACATTACAAGAAATAATTTAATGATTAATGAATTAATGTTCAAAAAGAAGTCCAATCAATTAAAAATGACATTGAACATTTAAGACAAATCATGGACATTAAGAAAGGAGATAATTTGGCTATGGAAGACGATGTATCATGTGTTCAAAGTAAAAGCAAAAGAAAAACCACAGCCACATTCCCCCCAAATATACCTGTTTTTAACAAACTTTGTTTGCATACTTATTTAACTTTTTTTAAAGTATTTACATGTGTATGTATTATTAATGAATAATAAGTATTATAATCTATGTAATTATCTTATGATATCTCTGTATTGGGAACTGATTATTTCCACAGCTATCGTTACCATGGCTGGCAGTTTGCACAGGGAAAGAGAACAACATATCGATATGGTCATTGCAACTAAATGGAGTGACTTTTGTGTGATCCATTTTATCCTCATATTCAAATGCTAAAACTATTTGAATCTTTATATATGCTTCAATGTTGAAAACATTGTACTAGTAGGGTGAGTGTTTAGCTAAATTAATGGGAACCAAGCCCTGCCTGCATTGCTCACTTAGTGATTCATGCATATAACCATGTTATCAGAGAAATATTTTTCAGTTATGATCAATCTTATGTACCAAAAACTACCTTTGATTGTATGCAGAGCAGATTGGAACCGTCACTAGTGTTAAGTATCACCTTTACTTATCTCTTAGAAGTATTTTGAAAGAGTAGGAGAAGGGGCATGCCAGACTGTCCATCTTGAAGTGATACACCTTTTATAAAAACATCATTTATATTGCTATATTATGTTGCGTTAAAATACGTTACAGACATGTCTAACATTCTTAGCACAGCTACAATATGTATTGGAATTAACCATTACAAAAACATTTTATAATTTCATTTTTTAGTAGTTGTTTTCTTGCTAGAAATCACTGCCACCCAATCAAGATATTGTTCTGTGGTTGTGCAGCTGTTAGTTGAGGTGGCTTTATCAAACATACACCTGACTAGGTGACTAGAGGCAGAGGCCTTTGAGTGAAATGCAACGAGAGCAAGAGACCAGAGAGGATAAGAGAGAGAGGGCGATAGACACAGAGTGCCTGATAGGTTGGCATATGCTATGCCGGATACAACTATTTAATCTTATTTACCAAATATCAGGTGACAAATTTGTATAGGCTCACTCCCTGACTTACCATGTGCAATACCAATAAATGAGACACACCCCAATGGGGAATGAGACTAAGAGAACAGGCTGCGAGAGTTAGGTTTCGTTTATGAAAAATTGGCAACCAGAGAACTCTGCTGCCCGAGAGCTCTCTGGCATACAACACACTTACAAAGAATTATAAAGAATAATATCGTCATAAATGACGCAACTAACATAAGGTACTGCAACATTTATTGGATTGGCTGGAAGATGAAGGCACATATGTCGGCGTTGGCGCTGCTTCTTCCAGATTGGCTGCCCAGTTGGCGGGAGGGTGAACATCATGTGGTCTGGCTGCCAGCATCCAGGAGGGGTGAGGTTCAGGTTGCGGTGTGGTAGGGTAAGCCCTAACTATGCTAACTTGAAATATTACCATTAGACATGCACTAAATAATAATCACTACAGTTCCTTTCAGTATATCATCATAGATCTATAAATTGTGCACATATAATCACAGCATTATTCATTGGGACTTATATGAAGTGCCGGGCTTAGGTTTCTGGTCAGTAAGATAACATTGGCTGTGGGGTGGGTCCAGATGCATCAAAGAGGCTATAAGGCATTCTGACATTTGTTCGTTCTAGACTGCAATATACTGCGACAGGGGCCTGGTGTTAATTTGGGGCACACTGGGGTGGGATTCACAGTGGGGTCACGCATCTGGCACATCAAGAGAATACCTCGCAGGGACACAAGGTTGCAGTGGCAGTAACTTTCCAACGGCAGGGGTAAGAGGGCAATGGCAGGTTTGTGGAGATGTATGAGATACAGGGCATGGTTTGAACTTATTCACACATGATCTCAGAGGAAGAGTGAGATTTTACATTGGTATATTTGTTGCAATTATCTCTGGCTCAGCCGTGAGAATGGAGCTGCAAAGCCTTCGAGCACAGTGAAAAAAGGTGGGGGCCATGAGCACGGTGTGCATGGCGCTGCAGAGGGCAGAGAAATCTTTCCGTATTATCGCAGTGATGCCTAGTCCAAAGATGGAGTCGAGGGTGCACAAAATGGAAGCCAAGTGTCTCGCAAAACAACCTCGCCACTGCTATGAAACTGCTAGCGTGCATGCAAGCAAACACAAGCGTCTCCCATTATTGAACAAGCAAGTGACTTACATTGTGCTGAATGTATGGGGGGCCTAAGCGACCCTTCACTCCCACTCATTCCCCCCTTTCGTTACATTTAAAGTAACAAACTACTTTTTATTGTTGTTCTCATTCCGATAATACCCTGCCTCTGCTACTTCTTCATCCCATGCAGGTGTACCCTTTATTGGCATCCAAGCTCTACATACACCTCTCAAACTCTGCCCTCTCCTTGCGTACTCGTCAGGTGTACATGTCATATATATACCTCCATCCCAATCCAGGTCCACCCACAGTTCCCTGTACCTTTGCAGTTCCCATGGCTTTTTAATTGTTGTGTGATATAAACTATCCACTCTATCCCCCTGTTGGTGTTAGACAGCTGTCATGTGGTACTTTGGTGTGTTTTGTTCTCCAGTCTGTATTTTTGCATCTATCATGGTTTTCCACCATTGTCTGTTTGCCCATTGTTACCATCATTATTGTTGAACTAGGCATTGATTTGGCATATCGGATTCCTAATTGACACACACAGAAAAATAGCAAAATAAAAACAACGTCTGGAACAAAAATCTTCATCATGATGCTGAACCATGATGGTATCCAGTTGAACATGTGATCGAACCAGTTGCTCGGCTCTATTCCTCCTTATTTCTGCATCTTTTCCCCCAGGCTGTGTGCTGCCGAGATGACGTGGGATAGAGTTCCATTATCCGCATCTTTGGAACGTACAAATGTACAGCATGCACTTTCAATTTTTCGGCAAACACCGCCGTCCATTGCTGTAAGAAGATCCAGGACGTCTGCAATGTCATTGTCATGATCCCTGCTTCCAAGGGGTCAGGACTTGCCCCACAACCTTGGAAGCAGGCCCATGACTCTGATCCCAGGAACCAGCCAGTCCCTATAGGGACCCTCTGGACCTTGTCCTGGCGCCAGTGGCGCCAGGCTCATGATGGTGACTGGTCCCGGCACAGGAAGTGCCGGGCTCATATTAGATAAGAGTGCTTGGTGGACCTACCTGTAGCAGACCATGCTGCTTATTTACCATCTAACTGGTCTCCTGATCCTTCTCTGCCTGGAACTACTTTTTCTGTCTGGGTGGAGCAGGAGCCACTCCCTGGAAGCAGAACACAGGAACTCTTCTAGAAATCTGGAACTCTTTTCTTACCTGGGTGGGGCCATGGAAGGAGACGCCTAAGCACTACAGAAGGCTATTTAAACCACACCCGATTGGTTTCACGTGCTTCGCGTTATTCTGCATCTGCAGCAGGACGCTCACCGTGTCAGCTCCAGGAAACCTCCAGCTCCAGATCCTGTGAACACGAAATAACCTGCTGGAATCCAATCTTCAGTCTTCTTCAGTCTTCTGCAGCTCCTGCAAAACAAAGGCACAGGTTAGGCTAAAGTAAAGGCAGCAAATCTACTTACCTAATCCAACGGCAGCATCCAAGGCGCCTTTTTCTGCCTTTCTCTTCCGGCATCCGACATCTGCAAAGAGAGAGAACATCGGTCAGTAATATTCAACTACAAGTTCTGCTTACCTGTGTTACGCCCGTTCCAACTCAGCTCGCGCTGCATTCCGGCACCTGCAAGGCAAGATACATCGGTTAGTAACGCTTAGTTACAAGACTGCTTACCCGTCGCTTTCAATCTGTTCGCGCTGCACCTCAGCACCTGCAAAGACAAAAGAGACATTACGGAGCATTCTCCAGCGCTAGTGCAGTCTTTCTACTTACGTGCCATTAGAAGGATAATCTTCATCGTCACAGCATCTGAAAAAGGAAAGACATAGACTTTACAGACTTAAGACTTTTGAAGGAGAAGAGAACAATGCAAAAGGAACTTTAATACTTACAAGGCACGCTCGTGCATTAACGGCGTCTTCGCTCTCAGCAAATCCTCTGCTATCAAGAGGCAGAGCTCGCATCCAGTGAAGCAACTGGATCCAGCGCCCCTGCACAAGACGCAGGATGGAGAGCCCGGCATTTACCTATATAAGGTAAGCGCAATATCAACCCAGTTCCACGGGGAAAGAAAGGGCGAGAGGGGCTAGGAACTTTCCGAATCTTCCAAACACGAATACCTTGGTTTACCCTTGCAGACATCTCACTCTTCAGCTTAAACTGTCGGTGGGAAGGGGGCCCAGTCCGGGAGCAAAACGAACCCTGCGCCTAACACTGAAGACAGTATCCTCGCCAGATCAAGACCTGCGCCTCCGGGGGAACCAGGTGAGCGTTACAGAACGCGAAGCCTTACCACAAAATTCCCACCCAGGCGCAATGGAAACCTCAGACACAGACCAGTTGGCCCAATTACTCGGGGAGTTGAGGGCGGAAGTACACGCTGCACGTCAGGAAACAAATGCCCTAAGGGGGGAGTTAGTGGTCTCCAAAGAGCGAACAGACGATTTGGCTAGACAATTGCTGCAAGCCCAAGCGGGACAAATTCCTCTACCAACCCCAAGTGGGGGCCACGCTCCTCCAGCTTCCTCGAATCCAGTACAAATCAATCTACCAGGAAATATACCTTTGGCTCCGCCCGAACGCTTTTCAGGTGATTCAAAAAGGTTTGCTGTGTTCTTCAATCAATGTCGCTTGCACTTTTTGTGCAGACCCGCCGCTTTTCCAACGGACCAGGCTAAAGTGGCCTTCGTGCTCTCTTATCTCAGTGGCAGTGCCGCAGATTGGTCTGTTCCTTTAGTGTCTCAAGATGACCCCATTCTCCATAACTTCCAGGACTTCCAAGCCAGTATGGAGAAACTGTTCGCAAGGCACTATCAGGGACAGGCCTTGGACAATGAACTTCTTTCGCTACGACAGGACAATCAAGATCTTCTGACTTATATTGCATCATTTAACAGACTAGTGGTGGGAACCAGATGGCCGGAGGATAAGAGGATCACATTGTTTTACAGAGGTCTGCGTGGGGAATTAAAAGACGTTCTGGCTCAAGTGGTAAATCCTCCACAAGACTGTTCCGAATATATCGATCTGGTAGTGCAATTGGATCATCGACTTCAGAATCGGAAAGCCGATCGATCCAGATTTGAAACCCGACTTTTTTCAAGGCCACAGAGTTCTACGAAAGGAACTGATTCTGTGGAACCCATGCAAATAGGGGGTGTAAAAGGACCTTTAACCCAAAAGGAGAGGGAAAGGAGGAGACAACTGCAATTATGCCTCTATTGCGGAAACTCAGGGCACTTTCTTCGAGATTGTCCAGTGAAGCCCAAGAAGAAGATAGTAGGGGCGTCTGATAAAGGTACCGAGAATTCTGAGCCGGGAAACGACCTCGCCCGGCAAGTGTAGAGGTCCGCTTGCCGAGCGTTAAAACCAGTTCTTTGACCTCGCATTTCATCATGCCCATGGTCCTCGTGAGTCCTGAACAACCTAATTGTATGCATGCCATTAAAGCATACATTGACAGTGGCGCAATCGGGAATTACTTGGACTGTGAGCTGGCCGCCAGGATGAATCTGTCTCTTTGTCCAAAGACGGTGAAAGACGTCATTACCACCGTGGATGGGACGGAAATAGCTTCCGGACCCGTAACTCACACCACCATGGAAGTAACGTTAGTAAGCCAAGATGGGCATCAAGAGAAGATCGTGTTTGATGTGATCAAGGCCCCTCAGTTTCAAGTCATCTTGGGAGTTCCTTGGTTGGAGAAACACAATCCTCAAATTGATTGGCGAGCAAAGACAATACGGTTTCCAGAATGCGCTTCTACCTGCTACCCTCAGCTCTCCACCAAACTAGCTGCAACTGTTTCTGAGAGTCCGCAACTGCCTCCTGAATACCAGGAATTCCAAGATGTCTTTCGGAAAGACCAAGCTAATTCTTTGCCTCCTCACAGAACATACGACTGTCAGATAGACCTGATTCCCGGATCCACTCCTCCGTGCAGTCGGATTTATGCCCTTACTGAACCTGAAAATCTCCACCTAAGGCAATATTTGGACCAGTACCTGGCTAACGGATTCATCCGTCCTTCGAAGTCCCCGGCCTCCTCAGCTCTGTTCTTCGTGCCAAAAAAGGAGGGAGACTTAAGAACGTGTATAGACTACCGTGCCCTGAACCAGATTACAATTAAGAACAGGTATCCATTGCCATTGATCCCAGAACTACTTGACCAAGTCAAAAACGCCTGCATATATACTAAGTTAGACCTCAGAGGAGCCTACCATTTGGTGCGAATAAAGGAGGGCGATGAATGGAAGACGGCCTTTCGTACCAAGTATGGACTGTTCGAGTATCAAGTGATGCCCTTCGGGTTGTGCAACGCACCGGCCGCATTCCAGTTCTTTATGAATGACGTGCTCCGTGAACTCATTGATGTGTGTGTAGTTGTATACATTGACGACATTCTGGTTTATTCGTCCTCTGAGGCAGAACACCGAAAACATGAAACCGCAGTACTGGAGAGGCTCCGCAAACACAAACTTTTTGCAAAATTAGAGAAGTGCGTCTTTCATGTTACGGAGGTCGAATTTCTGGGATTTATTTTGTCACCTAACGGAGTTCACATGGACTCGAGGAAAGTAGATGCAATAATCAAGTGGCCCTCACCATCATCTGTAAAAGGGGTTCAAAGTATGTTGGGCTTCGCCAACTTCTATCGCAGGTTTATTCCAGACTTTTCTCGGGTAGTCCAACCCATTACAGCTCTCCTCAGAAAAAACAAACGTTTTGAATGGTCTACCGAGGCAGAACAAGCCTTTCAGGAGCTAAAGACTAAATTTACCTCTGCCCCGATTTTAAAACATCCCCGCCCGGAACTACCTTACATCGTCGAGACCGATGCCTCTAGCCTTGCTATGGGAGCAGTGCTTTCACAAAGAGATCCAGAAACCAACCAGTTGCACCCCGTGGCGTTTTGGTCTCGTAAATTATCAGCCCCAGAAATCAATTACACCATTACCGATAAGGAACTGTTGGCTATTAAGTCCGCCTTTAAGGCCTGGCGGCATTATCTCTTAGGAGCCCGACACACAGTCACTGTCATTACTGACCATCGTAATCTACAGTATCTTAAATCAGCCAAAGCTCAATCCTCCAGACAACTTCGCTGGGCATTATTTTTTGCCGAATTTGATTTTATAATCACCTACCGACCAGGCAATAAGAATGGTAAAGCGGATGCCCTCTCTCGAATCGGAGTAGAGGAACACATGGTTAACCCTGAGCTCGTACCTATTATTCCTGAACAAAGAATCCTGGGTTTGATCAGCATGCAATCCATTGAAGAAATTGAAACCCAGGTTAAACAACTTGTAACTCCAACGGACATACAAAAATGGCAGCTTCGGGGGGAAGACTTCACAGTAAAGAACGACTTATTATACTTCAAGGAACGACTTTATCTACCCTGTACCAGCTTACAAAATCAAGTCATCTCTTGTTATCACAACTCCTTAATGGAAGGACACCCGGGTATGGCCAAGACCTCGGAAAAGGTCAAGCGTCACTTTTGGTGGCCATCTTGGAGAAAAGACATCAGAAACTTTGTCATGTCCTGTGGAGGGTGCGCCCAGAACAAGAGTCCTAAGGAAAAACCAGCAGGCCTCTTACAACCACTTGAAATCCCACCTCATCCCTGGCATACCCTTTCCATGGACTTTATCACCGACTTACCTCCCTGTTCCGGATACAATACAATCCTGGTAATCGTAGACTTATTTTCAAAAATGGCACATTTCATCCCACTAAAGGGGTTACCGTCAGCAGCAATCCTGGCTCGAGAATTTCTTGAAAACATTGTTCGGTTGCACGGCTTTCCTTCAGTTTTAATCTCAGACAGAGGAAGTCAATTCATCTCCCACTTCTGGCGGAGTTGCTGTCGGTTAGCTCAAATTGATGTGAGGCTTTCCACCAGTCACCACCCACAAACCGATGGTCAGACCGAAAGGACCAATCAGACTTTGGAACAGTACCTACGCTGCATGCTGCAACAGACAGGAGGAACTTGGAAGGACATCCTTTGGATAGCCGAGTACGCTTACAATAACTCAGTCCACTCTGGAACCAGAAAGACCCCGTTTTTTCTTTTGAATGGTAATCATCCTCGAACCTCTAACCTGGATCCACCTCAGGATCTTGGAACACCAGCAGTTGACCACCTTCATTCAACCATCACCCAAGCCTTCAAGGAAGCTACTAGCCACCTTCAAAGGGCCAAGGAACAATACAAGAAAGGGGCAGATCAACATCGAAAGGAAGCCCCTCAATACCAAATTGGAGATCAAGTCTGGTTATCTACCAAATATTTACCCCTAAAGGGACCACGCACCTTTAACCCAAGATACCTGGGACCCTACTCTGTTACTGCCATAATAAATCCAGTAGCGGTCAAGTTGGATTTACCCCCTCGCATGAAAATGCACCCAGTCTTCCATGTTTCACTACTAAAACCAGTTCAACCAGAAACCCGATTGACTAAATCTCCTGAACCTATCCTAGTTGACGGAGAACTTGAGTTTGAAATCAAAAATATCCTGGATTCCAAGATCTCCAAATCAAAACTACACTACCTGATTGACTGGAAAGGCTACGGCCCCCAAGAAAGATCTTGGGTACCTGCAGAACATGTACACGCACCCCGACTAATCAAGAAATTTCATCGGACATTTCCTAACAAACCAAGACCTCCGGAGAAGTCAACCTTGGGAGGGGCCTTGAGGGGGGGTGCTGTCATGATCCCTGCTTCCAAGGGGTCAGGACTTGCCCCACAACCTTGGAAGCAGGCCCATGACTCTGATCCCAGGAACCAGCCAGTCCCTATAGGGACCCTCTGGACCTTGTCCTGGCGCCAGTGGCGCCAGGCTCATGATGGTGACTGGTCCCGGCACAGGAAGTGCCGGGCTCATATTAGATAAGAGTGCTTGGTGGACCTACCTGTAGCAGACCATGCTGCTTACTTACCAGCTAACTGGTCTCCTGATCCTTCTCTGCCTGGAACTACTTTTTCTGTCTGGGTGGAGCAGGAGCCACTCCCTGGAAGCAGAACACAGGAACTCTTCTAGAAATCTGGAACTCTTTTCTTACCTGGGTGGGGCCATGGAAGGAGACGCCTAAGCACTACAGAAGGCTATTTAAACCACACCCGATTGGTTTCACGTGCTTCGCGTTATTCTGCATCTGCAGCAGGACGCTCACCGTGTCAGCTCCAGGAAACCTCCAGCTCCAGATCCTGTGAACACGAAATAACCTGCTGGAATCCAATCTTCAGTCTTCTTCAGTCTTCTGCAGCTCCTGCAAAACAAAGGCACAGGTTAGGCTAAAGTAAAGGCAGCAAATCTACTTACCTAATCCAACGGCAGCATCCAAGGCGCCTTTTTCTGCCTTTCTCTTCCGGCATCCGACATCTGCAAAGAGAGAGAACATCGGTCAGTAATATTCAACTACAAGTTCTGCTTACCTGTGTTACGCCCGTTCCAACTCAGCTCGCGCTGCATTCCGGCACCTGCAAGGCAAGATACATCGGTTAGTAACGCTTAGTTACAAGACTGCTTACCCGTCGCTTTCAATCTGTTCGCGCTGCACCTCAGCACCTGCAAAGACAAAAGAGACATTACGGAGCATTCTCCAGTGCTAGTGCAGTCTTTCTACTTACGTGCCATTAGAAGGATAATCTTCATCGTCACAGCATCTGAAAAAGGAAAGACATAGACTTTACAGACTTAAGACTTTTGAAGGAGAAGAGAACAATGCAAAAGGAACTTTAATACTTACAAGGCACGCTCGTGCATTAACGGCGTCTTCGCTCTCAGCAAATCCTCTGCTATCAAGAGGCAGAGCTTGCATCCAGTGAAGCAACTGGATCCAGCGCCCCTGCACAAGATGCAGGATGGAGAGCCCGGCATTTACCTATATAAGGTAAGCGCAATATCACCCCAGTTCCACGGGGAAAGAAAGGGCGAGAGGGGCTAGGAACTTTCCGAATCTTCCAAACACGAATACCTTGGTTTACCCTTGCAGACATCTCACTCTTCAGCTTAAACTGTCGGTGGGAAGGGGGCCCAGTCCGGGAGCAAAACGAACCCTGCGCCTAACACTGAAGACAGTATCCTCGCCAGATCAAGACCTGCGCCTCCGGGGGAACCAGGTGAGCGTTACAGTCATTAGGCGCAATGCGCGAAGTTCCTCCTTCATCACATTGAACCCTTCTTCAGTGTCGTTGGCCAGTTGGATCAGCTCCCAGCGCAGCCATTTGGCGTTCGTTCGTGCCTGAAGTCCTGGCCTTAGGTGGGAGGTGAAGAAAGTATCTGCTGAATTGAATAGTTTATATTTTGCAGGGATCTCAGCGAGAAGGTTGGATGACTCGGTGGAGATATAGTTTGATGTATTTTTGCGGGACACTGTGTCTTGTAGCTCATTTTCAGACAAAATGTCGTATGTGGAAGGCCCTGTAGTTTCTTGTTGAAGTGCTGCCGATGTGTCACCCGGATCAGTTGCTCCTGATTTGTCAGCTGAGTGCCCTGCTTCTGCTATGCCATCCGAACCTCTCCCCCCTTGTATATGGCTTTCTGGGATTACCATTAGCGCTGAGTGCAGTGTGGCCAGGCTGCATGTGCCCTTCCATGATGCTGGTAGATGCAGGTAAGCTTGTTTGCCGCACACCCAATATACGTAATGAGCGCTGCTGTTCCCTTTTTCATATCGGGAATGATGATTGTTTTGTTGCATTGTTTGTTGGACCCCATCTGTACCTTCCCTTTGCTGTGAAAACAAAGTTTGTGCAGTATTTCTCTCTGGAGCTTGATGGGTTTCTCAAGTGCAGTAACCCATGTGAACTTTGCAATGTGCTGGGACCAGGCTGGAATACATGTTTCCTTAACCCATTGCAAGTTCTCTTCAGTTAAGCCTCCTAACGCTCCTGCTTTGCATGTAATTGTCTCATCTTGCCACTTGTTTTCTGTAAACCTTGTCCCTTTTATTATAAAAAATACATGGTTCCTTGACACAAATCACTCCTTGTGGTTTGCTCGTGCAAGTTCTCTCGTTCTGCAGCAATTCTATTGTAACTGTGTGTGACTGGAAGGTGCTCCAAATTCTACATAACACAAGATGAATTAAACATTGGTCATCTGACAAGGGCACTTCTTGAGGTACAAGTATTTTAGGTGTGCCTGATGCGTGCGGTATGAAAGAGCAAAAATAGAAGCTCTCATTTATGGCTTATTTCGCTGTTGCACTCATGTCTGAGTACTATTTGTTTGATTGATCTGGGTGGCGGGGGTCTTCAATTTAATCTAATCCCAGGCCATGGTATACATCATATCTTGTCCCTCCAACCCCCCTTTTCTGTCTCTTCCTCCCCTCTTCCCTGTTATTTATAATTTTCACCCTTCTATATTTTATGAGATAAACATCTGCCCATGTGGTGTCATTGGGTTCACTAGCAGTGTGCCAGGCCTGTGGTTCTGGAGTTTCTTGTGTGATTGTGGTATTAATATTAAAGTGCATTGTAGTGTCTTGTGAGGTAGGTTCTGTGGTTGTTTGCACATCAGTATTTTCCCTATCATAATGATTGGTCTCATTATCTTTACTTGGTTTAATAGCAGCAAGTGAGAAACGTGGGCCTGTGATAGCACGGTTTTTGTGCAAAGTAGTAAGATTGCTATTTACAGAGTGATTATGTCTCCACATAGTTTTAACTCCAGCCCATATGAGCGTTGAGCCCTCTCATATCAGGTTTATCCTGCTCAGCCCCTCTTTCATGTCCTTAATCATGAAAGCTACAACCCAGTACCAGGTTGCGAAAAACAACATTATAGAAAACAATATTGCTGCATATTTTAGGCCACACTCTGAGCTATAATATGTATTTAATCTACTCTCTATCCTATCACATTCTAAATCTGTGTGGTTTTCAGTAAGTGCCCTCCTTTCTGCCATTTTTCCACCTGGAGGGACGATATAAAATTGTTAAGTGGCATGCATATATTACATTGTTATTTTACATTAATTTCTATGTCATCGTTATTAGAAAGCATTTCTTAATTTTGTTTCTGTATAATTCATCATGCCCTCCATATTCATACTTGTATTCTATACAGCTATCATCATTTTTTTTTATCAACATAAACTACATTTTTTCTCACAGAAAATGTAAATGAAGAATGTCACTTTTGTTAGCACATTTTCAGTCATGGAGATGCGAGAGACAGAGAGAGAAAATGAGAGGCAGGAAGAGAAGTAGAGGGCAGTTAAAGGAACATAGTGAGAAAGGAAGGGAGAAGAAGAAGAAGGGAGTGAGAGAGAGAGATAGAGAGAGTTCTTTTCAATTTTAATTTCTATTCATTTGTTTTTTCACACCTGTGTTTTAACCACTTGCAACTTCATTACTGATGCTTTGTTTACTTTGAGGGATTGCGCTATCGCACACTCTTCTCACATCTGACAGATGCACCCAATATTTCAATCCCTTTACCTTAACAGCTTTGGGTGTACAATAGATGACCTCATAAGGTCCATGAAATCTCTGAGAATTCCATCTCGGCATAAAACTTCACATGTACACATTTTCACCTGGCATTAACTGACCCTTTGGGCTGTCCTGTGCTGGCATGGTCGTATCTGTCTCAGCATTTTGTGTGAAGGGTGGCACGATCTGTCTCGCTATGCTGGACACAGCGCGTGTCAAATGGGTGCAGTATTCCTTTAATTCATCCCCTAGCACTGTGGAGGCTTTGTGAGCGCCTGATGTTCCCCTTACTGGAGAAAGTGGCGTATGGCTGTGCTGCCCCATCACTATTTCAAGTGGGCTCAAATTATGGTCTTTGCTTGGTTGCTTTCTGAGTTGTAACAGTGCTAGGGGCAAGCAATACACCCAGTTTTTCTTAAGAGTGTTACTTTTGAGCAGGCCGTTTATGTTTTCTACTGCTCTGTTAGCCATCGGGTGATAAATTGAACATAATTTGTGTTTAACCCCCAGTAAAGTGGTCACCTCTTTAAATAGATTGTTAACAAAGTGAGTGCCGTTGTCTGTTCTTATTATGTCAAATAGTCCCCACCTTGAGAAAACCTCCCACACCAGTAATTTTGCAGCAAACTTTGCGTCCGGGTAGGGGCATGGTGCAGCTTCAACCTATCTTGAGAATGGACAAACTATCACAATTAAGTATCTCGCTCTGTTGCGCCTTTCCCCATATCCACGTAGTCAATGTGGAGCTCTCTGAAAAGACCCACTGGACGCAGTAGTGTTCCGCACAATGTCCTTAATGTCATTCCTGAACTCTATGTCTGACATGTTGTGCATTCTATTATGAATTTTGACAAGTGTTCCTGCAAGTTTGGGACACACCAATGTTCCTGCATTTCAGCTGCAATGTGTTGTTTAGGTACATGTGTCAGAAAGTGTAGTTGTTGAAATGCAATTTCTAGTAACTCCACTGGCATTACCACCTTCCCTGTTAGTTCCTGTCTCCATATCAGATCTGTCGGGGATTGTTTACAACCTCTCTTTCACCACAACTTTTGTTCTTTGGTAGGTGCACGTTTTTGGAGCTCTATTATTTGGCCAATTGGTGTATGGCTGTATCCCTCCTCTTGTGTATCGTACTGGGTGTTTTAACTATGCACTCTATTGCTTGCGGATCATTGAAATATGCAGTGTCTTTTGCTGCTGCATCGGCTGCTGCGTTTCCCAATCAGATCACGTCCATGTTGTTGGTGTGTGCTTGGCTCTTCACCACTGCTACCACTGATGGTTTTGCTAGTGCTTCTATCAGTTTGTTTAGTAGGGCTACTTGTTGTACTGGTGAACCATCGGCCCTCCGAAACCGTCTTGGTCGCCATCGTGACAACCCTGAATGCACTGTTGTGGTGGCATATGCTGAGTCAGAGTATATTGTCACTGCACATTCTTTTGCTGTGTGGAGCGCTTCAATTAGCACAGTCAACTCTGCTGCTTGAGCCGAGTAATGAGAGGGGAGGTGTTTCTGCACTATAATCTCATGCCCTTCTTCCTCCATTCTTAAAACCGCCGCCCCTACCTGCTTTTCTCCTGTCTCGCTGTCTATTGATGCTGACCCATCTACGAAGTATATTTCCCCCTCCTGTAATGCATTTTCACTTGCTTTGGGGTTGTCATCTATGTGGCGCAATCATGTGCCTGTATGTCCTCAACTGTACATGGTTCAGTAATGAATATAGCTGGGTTTGCTGTCTTGCATCTTACCACATGAACGTTTGGGCTGGATATTATAAGTTCATAGGCTGTTGCCCTCTGTGTGGTTAATGTATATTTGGAACGTTCTAGGATTGCAAACAGTGAGTGTTCTGCATATAATGTCACTGGGCATCCCATCACGATGGTGGCGCTTTTTTCTATCGTGAAGGCCGCTGCAGCAAGTGCTTGTTCGCATGCGAAGTGGCCCTGCATCACTGAATCTAATGTTCCACTATAGTAGGCCAATGGCTTGTGTCCTAATGATGTTTTCTGCGTCAATACTGCAGTCATTAAAATGCCATTGCAGAGGGAAAAAAGGTAAAACTCCCGATCATAGTCGGGGTTCGCTAGAACTGGTGCATGTGCAATAAGGTCTTTCAATTTGAAATATTGTGTC
Organism: Ambystoma mexicanum; assembly: GCF_040938575.1. Classification (NCBI taxonomy): domain Eukaryota; kingdom Metazoa; phylum Chordata; class Amphibia; order Caudata; family Ambystomatidae; genus Ambystoma; species Ambystoma mexicanum. The sequence goes on along the minus strand of NC_090937.1, from coordinate 586,043,291 downwards.
ATCCTCTCATCTTTCCATTTTAGCGGGACATTATTCTTTTGTGCTTCTTTCAGAGCCTGTAACAGTGGGCGTGTGTATGCTGCATAATCAAGTATCCAGGCAGTAATTGCAGATGCAGAGACATTTGTGCTTGTCTTTCACTGTCTTTGGTATCATCAGGTGGCATATTGCTGCTGGTCTATCTGGTAAAATTCTCTTGCCATCTTTTGAAATCAACTGTCCTAAATAGAGCACTTCTGCTAGGCAATATTGCAGCTTACCTTTGTCCACCTTGTATCCTTTTGTGGCTAATAAATTTAGCAATGTTATTGAATCAACCCTGCACTGTTCTTCACTTCTGCCGCAGACGAGAAGATCGTCCATGTACTGTATTATCGTGCTCTCTAAATCAATGTTGCCAAGATCTTCGTGCTAGATTCTATTGAAAATGCTTGGGCTTTCACAATATCCCTGGTGCAATCTACAATGTTCATATCTGTTCCCCCCTAGTGTGAACGCAGTGAGGTACTGACTGCTTGGGTCAAGTGGTATCGATAAAAAGGTGTTCTTTAAGTCCACCACTGTGAGGCATCTTTGGGTATGCTACACAAAATGGATGCAGGGTTTGGAACTAATGGGAACTCCTTCTGTATGACGTCATTAAGTGGGCGTAGGTCCTGAATCATTCTCCAAGCCACACCCCTTGCTTTCTTGATCAGAAAAATCGCTGTGTTGCATGGTGAAGTGGATGGCACTATTATTCCTTGTTGTAGTAATGCATTTATGTTTCTTGTATCCCTTCCTCTTCCTCCCTTGATAGTGGGTATTGTTTTAGTCTGGGTGGTATTGCACCTGGCTTCAGTTTTATTTTGATGGGTGTTACTTCTTTCAGGAGCCCTACATTATAGGGGCCAGTGGTCCATATTTCTGGCAGGACCTTTTCCTTCGTCAAATATGGTGGGTGGCACACTTACAGTGGCCATGAGGGGGTTATGTATTTCCCTGTGTTGGATAATGATGTCACATGGTATACTTATCTCCATTATTATTTTCCCATCACTTTCATTGTTAGTGAACAATTTGTCAGTTAAATTGTGCAACATTATATTTGGGTCTATGCATAATACTGATCTCCATTCCCATCCATGTGTGTCCAGTCCTATCACCTCAATATGTTTATTTGAAACCTTTATCCCTTCTAGATCTATAGACAAAATGGTGCCTGGTACAACATCTGTATTCACGATTGGGCGGAAGACAAAATCTGAGGGCACCTTCCATTCCTTTCTTGTTATCTCTGGTACCACTCAGGCAAATATCCTGATCCCATATATGAACATTTCCATGTCTATAGGCACCCCTCTTACCGCAATTTCATTTGTAATGGTGCTAATCATCAGTATTGCCCGTACTGGGCATACCCGTGGGGTGGAACACACTATCCCTCACTCGGTAAAAGAAATGGTCATGCTCAATTTGCTCAGGAAGTCCCTACCCAATAAATGTATTGGCAAGTCTTCGTGATATAGTAGAGGTGCTCACACCATTTTTCCTCCCACCGTTATGTCAAGGTCTTTTGTGTAAGGAACTTTTAAAAAATCCCCAGAGAACCCCTGCGTTTCCAAATTTTTTCCCGAAAGCGGGAACCGGCCTTCTATGAGACACGATTTTTCTGCTCCTGAGTCCACCATGAAGATGAACTGTTTGGGCCTCATCACGAGTTGGCCGGTAACACCGGCGCTATTAGCGCCGGTGTTATTAGCCCTACCAACAAACCCACCGGCACTATTAGCGCCGGATCACGGGTTTGGCAGAACGGGAAATCCCCATTCCCCACTGAGCCCATTCGGGAATGTCCCATTCCCCATTGGGCTCAATGGGGAAATTTCACACTCTTACTACCGGCGGATTTCTCGCCGGCGGTAAGAGCATGAAATTTCAGCAGATTTCCCCCAGCTCAGAGCATTACCCATAGTGTTTTGTCTTGCCATTTGTTGCTGCATATCTCTCTTTTGTGGTTGTTGTCTTTGTTGCATTTGTGGTTCCCTCTGCTGTGGCTCATTATAGTATTGTTCGTCCTGCCCATTTCCTCCCATAGGTAACCCATATGGACTGCCTGGGTGTGGCTGACCGTACTGCTGCTCATTTGCCATTAGGGGCTGCCCTTGGTAATAGCCCATTGGTCGCATTCTGCATCCTCTCGAAAAATGTCCCACCTCCCCCAATTCCAAAATGACCATTGTGGTCCTCCCCTCATCCCTGGCCCTCCAAATCCTCCATTTCCCATTCCTCTGAATCCCCCTCTCGATCCTCGGTACCCACCTTGTCCTCTTGCGGGCCTTCCTCGCCACTGGGGCCCTCCATACTGCTCCTCTCTGTCCCATTGCTCCTGTCCATTTGCTGCCCACGTTGCGGCCATCCTTGCTGGTGTGTTTCCAACCCTCTCCTCTCCTTCCTCTTGTCTCTCAGTAGATGTTGCTGCATTCATTGCCGCGACCTTAACTAATTTATTTTGTACAAGCTTTGCTTCATCTGCCAACCCCCTCTGAGATATCTCCGTTTCTCTTTCTTTGATCCTCCTACAATAGTGCACAATTATGCTCTGGATCTCTGGCCAGCCTTTGGCTTCTATTCCAGCTATTTTATCCAAAGCCTTCTGTACCTCCTTCGGGAGACCTTTCTTGATTATGAAGTAGAACAAAGTGGTGGATTGGTCCCACGCCATACCCGTTTCAGATCTCCACAGGTCTTGCACCTGGAGGATAAATTGCATAGTCTCCTCCGCCGCTCCCATAGTGCATTGCATCACTAGGTGTAAATTGGGAGTGTCTGGAAACGTCCTTCACAATGCATCCCAAACTTGTGCCCTAAAATTATTGAATGGGGACCCATCATGACGGTCACAATTCATTGTTACTCCCGGGAACCCCGCCTTCACCCACACTGTGTCTGCTCGGTCACCCACTGTGGATACTTTACATCCCCTATTGCTAAGGGCACTCCTGCTGTGTTTTTTCTGAAATGCATGTATCCACTTCCCCGTCCCACCCAAAAGTGGAGGGAGAAGTTTCAATAGGTTATTTTTGTCCAATTGCGCCCATGGGATGTAGTGTGCCCTCCCTGCTCCGTGTGTATCAGTGGCATCTGTAGTTTTGCTTTACCTCCTTTCTTACTTACCGTTCCCTTCTTTTTTTACTTACCAGCATGTTCCCTACCCTTTGTCTTAAGCTCTCTTGCCATCCTGGCACGGCTCTTTCATCCTCTTGGTCGAATGGGAATGGCAGTGGAGACCCCACTGCCACCACCCCCTCCTCATATTAATCTAGGTCAAGCCATAATTCCTCTCCCCTTCCAACTCCCTTTCTCCTTGTCCCTCCACTTTTTGGCTGTCTGGGGTTGTAGGTCTTATTATTCTTACGGGTTTGCCATTTAGATGGAACAGGAACTCTCCTGATTGCCACTCTTGTTCCTGTCCTTTTGGTGTGGGTGCCGGTGGCTGTGGGGAAGGTGTACACTCCCCTGCGACACTTGGTGGAGGGGTGAGGCTAGCTGCTGTTAATGGTGGTACTTCCCCTCCTCCTGGCAACATCTGACCTCTATCACACTAAGCTCTTAATTGCGATGTTTCCATCTGTGCATGTGCAAGCTGTCTATCTATCTCTCCTGTTTGCTGCACTAAGTTTACTGGAGGGGCAGTAGTTGGCCCATATAACCCTCATGTCTCATATGGTGGTGGGGCTGTGGCAGCTGCTGCTGCTGGGGCGGCTGGTGTGGTGGGTGCTGGCACATACTGGGGCTCACTGTAACCCAATGCAGGCCTTGTCAATAATGGATAAATTCTAGTGAGGTCATTCTCTTTCATTTGTATGGTACATTCTTCCTCCGCAGCACCCTCCCCTCCCTCCGGGACCTTCTCTTTCCCGGATACTGTGTCTATACTTACCTCTCCGCTAGGCGTTACCTCTTCGAACATTCGCCATAGATCTAGTACCTCGCTTCTGTTTTGCAATTGCTTTCCCCTGTATTTTGCTAGCAAATGTGTCGACACTAGGTCCAATACACGTTTCTCAAAGGACCCTCCTTCTGGCCATATAAGCAATACACCCTCTCCTTTTATTTCCACCACCCACTGATCATGGTATTTTTGCATTTTATCACTATACAAAGGAAGGTATTGACAGATATTTGCTAGGGGTGTAGTCCCTCCCATAATACCTTATTGTGTGTTCTTACTTATGTTCACTTCGTTCTTCTCAGGGTATAATTACACAAGGTCAATTTACTGAGTGTCCTCTTTCCTTTTAACACCTTTGTTCAATCGTATTTCAGCATCACTATCAAACAATATCACCATTTTTTTTCTTACACCCATTTGCAGGACTCATGGCATGCTTACCAATGTGATTCACAAACTATTTACCAATATTTCTAATCAGGCCTTATTTTGGTGTGCGCACATATACATATGTACTTACTGACACACCAACATTGAACATGTAACATATACTCCCTTTCCTTTTTACCCCCCTCTTTTTCAATTGCTTTATTTTATTGTCCCTCACTCTTATTTTCTCAGACACTCCCCACCTCTGAGCCCCCTTAGGCTACCTCTCCAAAGATTCTGCTCACACGGAAAAAGAATATTCTAAATTACTACTCCGAGTCTACTAAATATATGAGACTCCTGCTTTTTTCTCTTTATTTCCACTTGTTCCGTGCAGTGGCTGAGTCAATGCTACACGGCACCGCCTTCTACCCCCCTTCACAGCTAGGATCCCCTACTCTTTTTATCTCTATTTCCACAACAACCAAATGGATATATAAAGGATAGATAAGAAAAAGCCTCAGTCACATTTACACAGACCCTAACTATACCCTAAATTTCTGTTTCCCCTGTTTTATCTCTTTTACTTTGTTATACCCTTTTCCCTATCTGTCTTTCCTCCCCTGGAAGTCTCGCAACCAGTACTCACGTATTCAGTAGGGTGATCTGAGTGCCACCGTTCACGGTCTATCCACAATCTGGTCCGCACCCGAAACAAGCCGTGACCCGCCTTGGTGAGCAATTTAATTGGGTATTTGGAAAACAGGAACCCATGGAACCTCTTGATTGTGCGCGTGAACTGCTCAACCGCGGAGGCAATGGTTTTGCTGGGAGCATCCCGGATCTCGGCGCACAGCACGTGCCCTCAGGGCACCTGTCCCAATCACGTTGTGGTGGTCACCAAATGTATAGGCTCACTACCCAACTTACCTAGTGCAATACCAATAAATGAGACACACCCCAATAGAGAATGAGACTAAGAGAACAGGCTGCAAGAGTTAGGTTTTGTTTATGTAAAATTGGCATCCAGAGAACTCTGCTGCCCGAGAGCGATCTGGCATACAACACACTTACAAAGACTTATAAAGGAAAACATTGTCATAAATGACGCAACTAACATAGGGTACTACAACAGTTGTTGGATTGGCTGGAAGATGAAGGCACATATGTCGGTGTAGGCGCTGCTTCTTCCAGATTGGCTGCCCAGTTGGCGGGAGGGTGAACATCACGTGGTCTGGCTGCCAGCATCCAGGAGGGGTGAGGGTCAGGTCGCGGTGTGGTAGGGCGAGCCCTAACTATGCTAACTTGAAATACTACCATTAGACATGCACTAAATAATAGTCACTACAGTTCCTTTCAGTACATCATCATAGATCTATAAATTGTGCACATATAATCACAGCATTATTCATTGGGACTTATATGAAGTGCCGGACTTAGGTTTCTGGTCAGTAAGATAGCATTGGCTGTGGGGTGGGTCCAGATGCATCAAAGAGGCTATAAGGCATTCTTACATTTGTTAGTTCTAGGGTGCAATATACTGCGACAGGGGCCTGGTGTTAATTGGGGGCACACTGGGGTGGGATTAAAAGTGGGGTCACACGTCTGGAACATTCAGAGAATACCTTGAAAGGTCACAGGGTTGCAGTGGAAGTAATTTTCCAACGGTGGGTGTAAGAGGGCATGGGAAGGTTTGTGCAGATGGATGAGCTACAAGGCATGGTTTGAACAGGTTCACATATAGGACAAGAGAAAGAGTGAGATGTTACTCAGAGGAAGAGTGAGATGTTACATTGGTGTATTTGTTGCAATTATCTCTGGCTCAGCCGTGAGAACGGAGCTGCAAAGCCTTCGAGCACAATGAGAAATGGTGGGGGCCATGAGTGCAGTGTGTGCAGGGCTGCAGAGGGCAGAAAAGCCTTTCCGTATTATCGCAGTGAGGCCTAGCCCAAAGATGGAGTTGAGGTTGCACAAAATGGAAGCCAAGTGTCTCGCACAACAACCTTGCCTATGCCACTGCTATGAAACTGCTAGTGTGCATGCGAGCAAATGGAAGCGTCCCCTATTATTGTACAAGCAAGTGACTTACATTGTGCTGAATGTATGAGGGGGGCCTAAGCGACCCTTCACTCCCACACAAATTCAATGTTGACAATTTAACATGGACTTTCATTTACTCAATGTAATAGCATTCTGTATTTTACTGCTGATGCGCCACATTGCGACCTTGGCTGCTGGGTGAGTAGAGGATGTTTTAGAGCAGTAGTATTCAAAAAAATGTATACTGACCCCTTCTTGATTAAAAATATAGTTTCTAGGCCCCTCACTCCCATAAGCCATTACTGCTTATATTTTCTATTAAAGGAATTGCCATTATCCCTTTTTAAAGAACCTATCACCCGATGGACATCCTTCAGGGGCCGCAGTTGGGCCAGCCCAACAGTTTGAAGAACATTGGTTTAGAGTTACCAAAATGTGCTTAGCAGGGGACTGTCCCAGGTACTGAACACAATGTCTGGAGGATTTCCTTCCACCAATTAATTTAACAATTGTATAAAGATATCCATGTGCTTTTTTCATTCTGATGGACTAACTCAGCATCAATTCTATTAATATGACTTTCCCTTTCTGAGTAAACAGCCTTTCTGCTGTCTATTGAAGACTGGCTGTAAGAAATTCAACTTCAATAAGCTCTTGCCTCTTTTGGAATATGTGCTCTGCTTTTGATGTGTACGGTTGTAGTTGTGTTACACAAACCTAATGACTTTCTTTGTGGGGTCAGTAGTAATCAAAATCGTTAATGTAAGTAATTTCAAATTGTGCTCAACCTAACACAGAAGTACATATAATGCATTAATGAATTGTTTGTAGCACACTTAATACCAGAGACCAGTCTCTAAGCATAGGGCCAAACATGTGTTGCTTTGAGAAAACAGGAAATTAAAATCCATCTCGCATTCCCTTGAGTCTTCTTTTGATAATCTAGAATTCAATTGCACTTCAAATACAGCAAACGCCAGATTAAACTCTCAGCAGGCACCTTTGTCTGCAGACAAAGCAGTTTAATCTATGTGCCATAAAATATAGTGACTGACCAGGAACAGAAAACTGGCCCACAATGACTTCAGCTCATGTAGAGGTAACTGCATTCTGCATTAGCTTCTGCTATTGGGTGAACAAGATTTATTATGTTAGTCAAATGAAAGTGCATGCCATGATAAAAGAAGTATAACTGTCAGTAGCCGCACAACAAAACTAATTAAATGCTGTGTCAGTAAACATGATTGAAATGAAAAGATAATGAACCAGAGCTCGTGAAATGTGTTCTACAGAAATCATTCTGGAAGAATCCGAAGGATCATTATAATTAGGGATGGTGACCAACATGCAAATGTACCAGTGTTTTATACTCTATAATTGAAAGGCCTTTGCAAAAGCAAAAGAGTATTTGAATTGAAAATTCTTTATTCAAATATATATTCAAGGAGAATCTTTAATTTTAGGGACATTAAGGTGAGAACATAACACAGAATCCATGAAACTCAGCTAAAGCAACCTTAACGTCACTTACCCTGTTGTGCAGCCTATGACCACAATGATAACATCAAATATGGCACCATTGGTGAAATCACTAATTACATCATCTATTACATCACCGGTGACATAACTGTTTGAGTGATATATAACACTACTGATTACATCTGTGATGGCATCAGACATCATTTCATTTATGACTTAGCTAACAAAAGCTTTGATCTGGGATGGCGATGTCATAATTGTGGTCATAGGCTGCACAATATGGGGTGCAAAGTTAAGGGGCTTTCGATTAATTTTAGGGGTTTTGTTGCATTAAGTTGTCACCTTAACATCCCTGCAACTAAAGTTTGTTCCTTAAAGAGTTTTGTCATTCCATAGATTTTTTCCACATCACTGCTCATGGCCTTTGCCAATGCGCACTGTATATTTTAGAACACCACCAGACCACTAACCATGGCCTTTGCCCGTGCCCACTGTCCATTTTCAAACACTACCAGATCCCTACCAGACATAGGTGATGTCATCTTTGCTGTCCCGGGTGTTAGTTTTAGCAGTGCACGGTGGTGGCGTGAGATATGGTTTCTTAGCTTACCATAACTGGGGGATTTCTGGGGTTTTCCAATTTTAATTGGAACCATAACATCCCTTTAACAAAGTTTGTTCACTGAATTACATGGGATTTTATTAGTTCAACGTATCCATAACGTCCCTTTAACACAGTTTTTTCACTGAATTTCATAGATTTTTACCACTACACTTTAATAAATTCAACATGATGTTAAAAATCATGTTTATTGAAAATGGTGATTATCACTGTCCTACATGTAGCTGTACACCTCTTCCCAACAACTACCCCAATCAAATTAAAAAAACAATCTCTCCCCCGTCCCCCGATACTGACAATATAGAAAATAAACATGATCCCATTTGTTTCCCATTTGATACTCCATCCCATTCATAAATTCAATTATTTATTATACTATACATATCTCACATACCATTCTTTCATTTATATATGTTTTTTTTTAAAAACAAACTGGTAGTCTGTGAACTAGAGGAATGTCCGGAGTCCGGTATTGCACCGATAATGTATTTGGATGTCACGTTGTGTCTGGATATCGTGTGATGCACCTTTGATAAGTCTGCGGACAATTCCCCCTGATTGTGGACACCCCTGCGCAATGCACCCCGCGTCTCACCCTGCTGAGGTCAGCGGATGACATCACGCCATTCTGGACATCATCATGTGACTGCACCCATCCAGTGCAATGACATGTCCGTGAACGGGTCCTATGCTTTGCAGACATTTTGAAATTGAATTTTCAGCCAATCTAGGAAGTTTCAAGTGAAAAGGGTACCATTCCCCACCTCCTAGCACTTAACACTTCTGTCAATTTTCTACAACTTTTTATGGTGTTTTTTGTTCACCGACATTTGCGATTGTCTTATGACATCGCATAATTCACCAGACAGAGTGACGCGACCGCACGTGCGGCGTGATGATGTGTCCATGCTTGGAAGACATTTTGAAAAACTATTTTTGGCCAATCTAGGAAGTTTCAATTTGAAAGTTTACCCTTCTAAAGCTTGAAAGACTATTTGCACACCTACTGTTTATCTTCAAAAATGGCATCAGTACTGGCCATCCTTCCTGCCTAGGGGCTGCCACCTCCAACACCACCACCAGCTGCAGGGCCTGGACATGGTAACAGGTGAGATGATGCAGAAGAGGATCAACAGGCCCAGGAATTTGAGATAGAGGAAATGTCGAAGAGAATCATGGGCGTGGCAGTTCATTAAAACCAAAAGTTCGGGATGCCTATGTTGAATGCATTGAGTGTGGAATTATACTCAGTCACGGACAACATGGGTAGTACTCTTTTGGTACCAACCCCATGCACTTGCACTCCTGCTTAAACCACCCAGGTGCTCTGAGAAAGGCTATTGCTTTCTCAGGGTGTATAGGCTATCTTTCTCTACCTCATCTTCCTCAACCACTGCTGCCACCACACATGCTACTCCTGTGGGACAGAGGATCCCATAAGCTGCCTCACAGGGCATAAAACAGGCTGTTGATCCATATCTTTCCAGGACAACAGTACTCTGTATATTTTGCAACACAGCATTATGCAGGGGGGAGAAGTTTTAAACCTCTGTATCTGCGGTTGGTGCACCTTCCCTCCCTTCGCTTCCCGACCTTTACTTCCTTGCCTTTAATGAAAAAGAAAAAACAAAAACAAAAATGTACAAAATAAAAAAAAGCATCCTTTTAGAGCCACCTTTCACAGTTAAACAATATAACTAAAATAAATAATCTCAATGACTCCACCTGCTTTTCATTTTTCAGTAAAGTTGTTAGACTCAATACTATTTTCCAACATTTCCATCAGACTTTTGTACTATGCTAATGGAAATAATGGAAAATTGTATACTAGTGAAAAGGAAAAAATGTCAGAAACAATTTTCTGCCCCAAATACATTTCTCTAGAATACAACAGGCACTGTAGTTCGTGGAAAAATCATCACTGTAAGGTCACAAGCTGTTACACTTGTCAAGATTAGAGCTGAAATCAACTCTAGCAAAGCAGCTACTGCAAGTCTCAACTGAGAAGAGCAAGCTACAGACACTGAGGTAAGGACCACAAGTCCGAACAGTACCTTTGGTTAGAAGAAGAGTGGTCCAACTGGCTTCTGTCTGGTTGCAGCAATGCAGATGTTGGGTTCTTGGGCCTCAGTCGTGGGGACAAGAGAGAGGACGTCTGGAGGACTCCTGTGGTAGCAATTCTGAGGTCAGCAGCAGCTACAGCTCTTTTCGAATCATCAGCACTTAACGGTTTCATTGCGCGGTAAACAGCACCACCACAGATCTTGGATACCGGTTGGTCTTCCTTCACTGCTTGAGTCCTGTACTCTGGTGAGGGGATTCGAGCTCTGGTCGTCCTACCTCTGGACAGTCCTTAGGAGAATCCTGGAGTTTCTGGCTGGATCACTGATATTGCACTCGACTACAGATTTCTCGACCCCTGGCACTTGGTTCCTGCAGCAGCACAGAAGTACAGCCAGTCGGGGAAGATGGTCCAGTGGAGTTTGTGTCGGGGTTAGATGGTCTCACTAACCCAAGTCGTCCCTTCCGGAGCTTCTCTAGTCCATCAGTAAAACGAGTTTCAGCAAAGCAGCAGGGCTTCACTGGGCGATTCTAAGGTCCAGGAGGATGCAGAAAGCTTTGTTTACGGTTTCTTCATCAGGTTGTTCTTCGTAGTGGTCAACTCTGTCTTCAGTCCTAAAACCCTCACCTTTTAAGAAGGTTTCTCCCACTCATACACAGACTAGCTGTCATTCAAAAAGCCAGCCAATCAGGACTGGGTGCATTCAGGCATTCCTAAAGACAAAGGACAGGGGAGTTTCAGGAACCTCCCTCACTTCCTGCCCTTCCAGACAGACTGGAGCCAGAGGCAGGTTTTAATACTGAAGACTGTAACAGGAAACATTAACAAAGGGATCAAACCTAGCTAAGCACACTGAGTAAAACCCAAGAAAGACTTCACAAACAGACAATGGCAAAAAAAGAAGACAAAATGGTCACTCAAGGCTGCTATACTGCAGCCGAGGATTCTGCAGCATGCGGTAGAGAGGCACAAAGGTAGGAAAATTAAACCATATTTAAAGTAGTGATAGTAACATAAAAAATGTTACATAAGTAGGTGGGATAAGGCGGGTATTAAGTAACCCCAGCACTCCACATAAGATGGTGTGTGCTCGACCTACAAAGAGAAAATGTAAGTAAAGTCAATTTCACTTTACTGTTCTTGGGAACATTAGTCCACACAAGAAAAGGTATTCACACCCGATGAGAAATTGAAAGGGATTTCTCTGTGACACTGCACTGAAGGTGTTGTGTGTTACCATACAAAAAACATATGCCTGTGGAGTTAGCCAGACTCCAAAAACAAAGAAAACAGATAATCCAAATCAGCTGAAAGCACATGAGAGAGAGAGAAAGACAGGCTCACTCCCTCCACGGTTAAAATGAAAAACTCCTAAAGTCCAGCAAAAGAGCTGGGGGTCTCTAAGGTGGAAGGAAATTAGCAATAAAATGAAAATTCTCCCTAACAATTTGCATTCTGCAGAAGCTGGTGAAATGGAATGAATTCACAATTTGGTATGGATACATACACAAATTGTTTATTAGGGTGGTGCTCTTGTGAAACATGTTTACAGAGAGTGCATGTATTTTTGCACGTGTATGAAATCTAGAAGATTTCATTTATATGGATGTTTTTGGGTTCTAATTCTTGTAGTAACTACATGAGCAATTCTTGTGGATCTTCCTGTATGTTTATGGTGACTTTTACCATTTCTGTACAGTAGTGCAATTCTTGCCTTATACCTGAGATAATGTAAGTGTTATCAGGATTATTTGTGGCGTTTCTATGAAGGATGAACATATGCAAACACAACTAGTTTGAGTTGTTTATACAATGTTGTGAACAATTTGTGGCAATTAGAAGAGAAGACTGATTGCTACATTTGCATAGAAAGTTACTCCAATTGTGTTGCTGAATTTAAATGGACCAGAGAGTTGTGCCACTGTATCTTTTGATGGGCCTGCAGTTTTTGTTTGAGAAGGGACATATGTCTCTTTGTCATCTGATAGATGTGCAGTTGTTTTTGGACTAGAGAGTTGTGTTGTTGTATTATTTATTGGGGCAGAAGTTGTTCTTTGTTTTTTCAGCTGTATTGCTGGGAGATCTGATATAGGTTCTGTTTGTTTTAGTTTTCTTTTTAAAGGTTTTCTTTTTTGAGTTACAGGGTACATCTCTAGGTGGGGAGTTCACAGTGCATGTAGCCAGTTGCATTCTAGGATGCAAGGAATATCAGTGTTGACTCTTACCTTCTTTGAAGACTGTGCTGCCATTTGCAATCTATGCATGCTCTAGATAAATGGTGAGTTGTTCATCATTTAACGGTGATTTGAGCACTGACAAGTCTTGTTCAGATTGTTTAGATTGATACATGGTATTGTCTACGTCATTCATGGCTATTTCTGCTTCATTTAGAGTGAGTTGTTCTCCAACTGATCTTTGGCATCCTGCAAGAGAAATTTGACTTCCTTCAGGAGTGGCTTTATCTAGTAGAGCTTCAATTTCTTCCTCTTGTTGGTGTTCATTGTCCAACTTTCATTTGTATTGTTAAAATTGAAATTTGTTATATTGCTTCCAGTGGCATTGAATGCAGCTTCAAATGAGTCATGAACACCAGTAATTCTTCTTCTTTTTTCCAAGGTTTAAAACTTTGTAATAGGGCCATATAATAAAGTTCTCTATGCTGCAGAGATTTACATGTTAACTTTATATGATTATTTAGGCTGGGTTTGGTAAGTTTTACTAGACTTCCTTCACAAGCTGAGACAGAATAATTGGCTGGTGTCTCATCCGGTGTGACATTGTTTTTGTTGGAGTAGTTTTGGGCTATGCCGTTCAGGCACATGTTTTCCAAAGCAGTACTGTTGTGTGGATAGTATGAGTCAATTAAATTGTTTTTTAAAATATCCTGGCTGTTAGGATCATTTGTGGCTATTGTTTCTATCTCTTGGTAGGAATGTAGTAATCTTTTTCTTGGTTAAGCTGGCCAAGTATTAGCCAGACAATGTTTTCAGATTTCCCATGTAAGGGTGCACCTGTTAAACGGTCTGCAGCTTCATAGCACCCACATTCTCAATGGGAGAGCATTTTTATACCAAAGCTGTACCATTTTTGTGACGGTGTTTTGTCAGATGATATGTCATTCCAGAGGTCTTTTACTCTGTTTTCTCAGCTTTGGTGAGTGTGAGGACTCACAGCCAAGACTGTAAACTGTGGAGGGAGCGCTGACCATGGAAACCTGGAAGTTGCTGAAGAGTTCTTCCCACTATTGTAACCCTCTGCTGTGTTAAGATAAGAGACAGCAAGATCAAGTAGCTGTAAGAGGATACACACATACCCATGATACGCTGGCTGGAGGAACAAGAAAGAAAAAATCAATACCACTGGACATATAGGGAACACCCCACCTTCAATATGGTAGGAGACCAAGCTGATCATCTGTTGGAACCAGCAGGCCGATTACAGGGAGGTGGGTTATGGATGATACTAGACCCCAAAAGAATCCCAATGAGGCAGTCACCTAAAAGACCAAATCACAAGACCACACTGTGAATGAACTGAACAAGGAGATAGTGCTAGAAATCAGAGAGATAGGGTAATAGGTTCCTAACAGGATATTATCATGACAACCACTGTAGTCCAAAGTAGATGTATTTCCAAGTCTTGTCGCAATGGCACAAGGATGCCTGAGTAAGTTCTTTGAAGCGCAAAAAATACAGAATCAAGAAAAATTATCCCAACTGCACAAGGATGCCTAGGGGGAATCAATCTCAAACAGCAAGTGTCTCTAGTCTTCACATTTGTTCTCTCACATGTTGTTCCGAGCAGGAAGGTAGGATGGAAGGTGTCCTGCGTTCAGGCGAAATAGGTGATGTGGGGGCAGCAGCTGGAACTGGAACACTAGGCAGAGCAGTCCGGTGCACAGAATTGGGTTTGACAACATGCAAGCAGCAGCAGGGATTGGAACTTATGGCAGAGGCAATCCGTTACACAGAATTGGGGTTTGACAATGTGCAAGCAGCAGCAGGGATTGGAACGTATGGCAGAGGCAGTCTGTTATGCAGAAATGGTTTTGATACCATGCAAGCAGCAGCAGGGATTGAAACGTATGGCAGAGGGAGTCAGTTACACAGAAATGGGTTTGACAATGTCCGAGCAGCAGCAGAGACCAGAACGACGAACAGGAAGAGTGAGGCAAAGCAATCCATGAAACGTAGCAGGAGTCAGGAATACAGAAACAAAACAAGAGAAACAGAATGCGGAAGTCTGTAAACACTTCAATCAGAAGCACTGGGCAGGCTGTATTCTCCTGTTGTCATGTGTCCTGGTATCATGTGTGGCGGAGATTTGAGCTTTCTTCCGGCATAGCTACATGCAGGGAATAGCTTCCACTGTCGCCATGGTAACCGGTAGCATGCTAAGAACGGGGCTCTCCACTGGAGTGAAGAATACATTGACAACCTGGATGTTCGAGAGGGAACCTCCGCAGCTGTATGCAGGGTTATCCCCGGAGAGGTTGCTCTGGCAGGCCCTTTGTTCAGTCCCTGCGGGCGATTGAGTTGATTCCTGACAGTATCCTCCCCAGAAGAAACATCTACCCCTCGCGAAGGAAGAAAATGAGCAAAGAGACAGGGAGCATGGATATGCTCGATAGGCTCCCAACTCCTATCCTCAGGACCGTAGCCCTTCCAGACAATCAGGTAGGTTTGTACACCGCCTGTACTCTAGAGTCCAATATAGCTTTAACCTCATACACCTCCAAGCCCTGAACAGAGAATGATTGGTGATGAGCAGGAAGGCATGTACCATAGTGGAAAAGTTTCACCATGGAAACATGGAACACGGGATGTATGCTCCAGGTTCCAGGCAATGGCAACTTTACAACTAAAGGATTTATCACCTGGATGATTTCATAAGGGCCCACAAAACAAGGCCATAATGGCCACCGGCCCAGTATTCGAAGATTCTTAGTTGACAGCCAGAACTTCATCAGTGCTTGGTATGCCAAAGCCAGTGAGCAGTATAGATTCACAAAGGACTCAGCGCTCGTTTGTGCCTCATGTAGGCGATGCTCCACATTCCTGTGTACGTCTGTTAGTTCCCTGATGCAATCAAGGGCGGCAGGGTTGTGCTGAGGCAATGCTAGATCTATAGGCACAGCCCCCGGATGTTTGCATAGAGTGAATAAAATGTCAAGATTCCAGTAGAGGTATGGAGAAAATTGTTGTATGCGAATTCAACAGCAAGCAATACTGTCAACTATGATTCCTGGTGTGTAGGATCAGACAGCAAAGATATTTTTCGAGGGTGGCGTTAAGCCTCTGCATGTGTCCATCTGTCTGCGGATGGTATGCGCTCGAGAAATGGTCCTCGATACCAAAAGAAGCAGTAAGCGATTGCCAAAAATGGGAAGTAAACTGCGTACCTCGATCGGAAACAATTGATTGATTGATATTTTATTTCTATCGCGCTCGTACACAAGTGTTTCAGAGCGCGACAAGGCAAGGGAGGGGAACAGGGGAGAAAAAAACAGCAATTTTACTAGGCCCAGTGACATTGAGAACATGCAAGTGCGTGGGAGAGGGGGGAGGGGAAAAGTGCATGGAAGGGGGGAGAGGTGGAAAGTGTGAAGCAGAGGAGAAACAGATAAATAACAATAAATAAATAATAAAGGCAACAAACAGTGGTAATGCAGCCAGCAATTTGCAAGTGCTAGGTTTAAGGCAGCAGACAGGGTAGGTCCGATACCGATAAGTGCAGGAAGAAAAAGGGGGGGGCTGTATGGGTACAGATACATACCCCAGTGCAAGGGGTGGCCCGGAGGCAGTGCGGGAGGGTGACAGGATGAGCAGGTACCTGGGCCCAAAAGACAGAGGGTGGCCAGGTGCACGGTGCCAAGAGACAACAGATCAGCAGGGGAGAGGGGGAGCAAAGGCAGAAGAAAAGAGGAAGGTCTTGAGGTGCTTCCGGAACCGGAGATGGTTCTCCTCAAGTTTTAGAGTGGCAGGGAGGCTGTTCCAGAGGGAGGCCCCAGCCGTAGACAGAGATCTACCCCCAGCTCGTTTCTTAGAAAAACGACTGACCCTGAGTGAGTTGGAGGTAGAGGAGCGAAGAGCTCAAGAGGGGAGGTATTTGCGGAGGGATAGCTGAAGGTATTTTGGACCCAGGCCCCAGAAAGCCTTGTGGACAATGCAGAGGGTTTTGAATTTAATTCTTGCATCCACTGGGAGTCAGTGAAGAGATTTCAGAGCTGGAGAGATATGATCCCAGGGCTTGAGTCCAAGGACAAGTCTCGCAGTCCTGTTCTGGATCAGTTGCAGAGGGCGGAGAGTAGAGGCAGGTAGATTTAGAAAGAGGCTGTTACAATAGTCCAAGCTAGAGAGAACCAGAGCTTGAGATACCATGAGCTTCTGGGGGAAGGAGAGGAAAGGCAGAGTACCTCTGAGGAGGTGATCGGAAATTTGACTTTTTAGAGACCTCAGAGATTTGGGCGGAGAAGGAAAGGGTGGAGTCAAAGATGTCCCCGAGGTTCTTAGCCTCACAGGTGGGGGTAGGAGGAGGGCCAAGGGAGGCCGGCCAGAGAATGAGGGGAAAGGATGGTGAAGGTGTGCCGATGAGGAGGAACTCCGTCTTGCTGGCTCCCTTCCATCAACAATGATGGAAGGGAGCCCAAAGAAAGCGAAAACATCTTTCAAAAACAAGTCAGCAAGAACAGCGACTGTGGGAAGACTACGGCACGGTACAAATACTGCCATTTTAGTGAAAAAATCCATCACAACCTATATGGTATTGTAGCCCTGTATGAAAGGCAATTCCACAATGAAATCCATGGACAAGATTGTCCATGGATGCTGAGGTACAGGCAGGGGTTGAAGAAGACTCATGTTTTGGCTGGGTGGATTTACACTGAGCACATATGGCACATGAAGAGATGTAATCTTGCACGTGCCGCCGCATGGAAGGCCACAAGCACCACCTCTGTAAGAGGTCTAATGTTTTACTTCTGCACAGGTGTGCTGAGAAGAGAGAATCATGACACCACTGTAATGCGGTCTGGCGGGTTTTGATGTCAGGCAGGAAAAGACTCCCCTGGATGTAGGATAGTTTGTTTACTGCATCAAGGTTGAAGTCATAGATCTCGACGGGTTGACTTGAGACCCATTCCTGGAGAGAAGACCAGAAAAATGGTTGTGGAGTACACCCACACACAATCTGATGGGGCAAGAGTAAGGCACCCTCATCCTTCAATGATGGGGAAGACCCATGCAAGCACGAGAGAGCATCTGCCTAGATGTGCGGAAGCCCAGGATTGTAGGATAATGAAAAATCAAACATGGAAAATAACTCGTGCCATCTGGTGTGCTGAGAAGTTTAGCACTTCACAGAGTTCATAGCAAGGAGGTTCCGATGGTCTGTGAAAACCTGAACAGGAAATGTTGAGGGAGATGTGGTATATCCTGCCTACCTGCACCATTCCTGCACCAGGTATATGGTGTGTGAGCTAAGAGGGGAGGCATCTCTACCCCTCCTGTACATATTTGCATCTTCCATTTTCAGCATAAATTCATAAACGCCATGTTAAGGCTTGTAGTCTGTACTCCATTTTGTTTCATTCCAAACGCCATCTTTTTCTAGGTCCTCTGCCCCTCTGCTGAAAAATGTCCAGTCTCACTCTCCTAGTGCCGTGCACAGCTGGCCCCTGCCACCTCCACCCTCTGTCAGCTCAGTGTGATTCCTGTTCTCATGGAAATGCAGCCATTAATTTTTGCCATTAGTACACACCCATGATACACCTGCTAGAGGAACAAGAAAGAAAAAATCAATACCACTAGACGCATAGGGAACACCCCACCTTCAATATGGTAGGGAGACCAAGCTGATCATCTGTTGGAACCAGCAGGCCGATTACAGGGAGGTGGGTTATGGATGATACTAGTCCCCAAAAGAATTCATTGAGACACTCACCTAAAAGACCAAATCACAAGAACACACCCTGAATGAACTGAACAAGGAGATAGCGCTAGAAATCAGAGAGACAGGGTAATAGGTTCTCACCAGGATATGATCATGACAACCACTTTAGTCCAAAGTACATGTATTTCCAAGTCATGTCCCGATGGCACAAGGATGCCAGAGTAAGTTCTTTGAAGCACACCAAATCCAGAATCAATCCAAAACAGCAAGCTTCTCTAGGCTTTACATGTGTTCTCCCACGTGTTGTTCCCAGCAGGAAGGTAGGACGGATGGTGTCCTCCGTTCAGGCGAAGTAGGCGATGTGGGGGCAGCAGTTGGAATTGGAACGCTAGGCAGAGGCAGTCCATCACACAGAAATGGGTTTGACAACGTGCAAGCAGCAGCAGGGATTGGAAGGTATGGCAGAGGCAGTCCGTTACACAGAAATGGGTTTGACAATGTGCGAGCAGCAGTAAAGATTGAAATGTATGGCAGAGGCAGTCCATTACACAGAAAAGGGTTTGACAATGTGTGGGCAGCAGCAGACACCAGAATGATGAACAGGAGGGCTGAGGTAAGGCAATCCGGGAACCATAGCAGGAGTCAGGAATACAGAAACAAAACAAGAGAAACAGAACACTGAAGTCCTTAAAAACTTCAATCAGAAGCACCGGGCTAAATCTGAGGGCAGGCTTTATTCTCCTGGTGTCACGTGTCGTGGGATCACGTGTTCCAGAGATGTGAGCTTTCTTCTGGCATGGCGACGTGCAGAGTGTAGCTTCCACCATCGCCATGTTAACCAGTAGCATGCTAAGAATGGGGCTCTCCGCTGGAGTGAAGAATACGATGACAACCTGGATGTTTGAGAGGGAGCCTCCACAGCTCTATGCGGGGTTACCACCGGAGAGGTTGCTCTGACAGGCCCTTTGTTCGAGTTGATTCCTGACAGTGAAATTGGTTGTGATATATCTTGCAAATGCAGTGAAATTGCCTGCAATTTACAGTATGTTTATATTTGCATTCCACAAGAGGGCAATGATTGCATGGTAATCATTGATGTAGTTGGATGCTTTGTCCCTTTTAATTTTGTATGTGGTTTTAGGGGATTTGCCTTTTACACTGTGTCTAACAGAAGACATCAAGCTATTTACTTTACAAGCTATTAGTGACATTTGGTATAGTAGTTACCTTTGTTTTTACATCGATGTTGTCAGTATTTGCCACACTTTTATTTATGTAAGATTTGTGTATGTAGGTCATTATTTGTGATTTCGGTGGGGATGTCAAAGGTAATGTACATCAGTGTGACGTCAGAACCAGTATTATTTTGTACCACGCATGTTTACCAAGAGATTTGTGATACATGACTGCAAAACTTCATCTTTGTCTTTTATCTGTTAAAGCTGTTGGGTAACAAACATGTTTAAAGAATTTGGGCCTGTTTTTAAAGGGTGTGCAACTCCATGACAGTATTGCTATTTCACTATCAAAACGAAAGTGGAAAATATATTCTACATTTTGTCTGAATCTGGTATCATCAGAATGCATTCCTAAATAGTGATATTCTAATGCAGTGATTTGTGTGGATCTTTCATCATATCTTCCTCCTTTTTCTGTAGGAAAGAGTAGAGGAAATTACTGTGCTTCTAAAATGTTCTCCCACATTGGGGATTGGGGATCCTTTGGCTTGGGCTGAGCAGGTGAGTCGTGGCCTTGGGAGACCCTTCTGGGACCCCTTTTAGCCATCTTTAGGGCCTCATTTGCCCGTTGGCCTCCTCTCCCTTTCCCGCTACCTCGCTCTCCCGTGCCTTACTCCTGTCTCCTCAACCCGCCCACCACTCCTGATTGGTCCTTCCACCTTCCCATGCTGCCAGGCTTCTGTGGGCCAAACACCGTGCTCGCCATTACCAGGCGGCTGAGCAGATGAGTCGTGGCCTTGGGAGACCCTCCTGGGCCCCCTTTTAGCCATCTTTAAGGCCTCGTTTGCCCGTTGGCCTCCTCTCCCTTCCCCGCTCCCTCACTCTCCTGTGCCTTCCTCCCGCCTCCGCAACCCGCCCAGCACCGCTGATTGGTCCTTCCTCTTTTCCATGCTGCCGGGCTTCAGTGGGCCAAACACTGTGATCGCCATTACCAGGTGGCTGAGCAGGTGAGTCGTGGCCTTGGGAGACCCTTCTGGGCCCCCCATTTAGCCATCTTTAGGGCCTTGTTTGCCCGTTGGCCTCCTCTCCCTTCCCCGCTCCCTCGCTTTCCCGTGCCTCCCTCCCACAACCCCTGATTGGTCCTTCCAACTTCCCATGCCTCCATCAGGCACTGCACAGGTGAGTAAGGCCCTGCACAAGATCCTCCTGGGTCCCTTTTTTTTAAAATAAAAAAAGAGGAAAATAGAAGGGGGAAAAAAAAGATTGAGAGGCCCGGTGTACCTCCTGGTACCGGCACCCACGTGGTTCTTTCTCCCCGTTCCCCTTTCGCTTCCCATGCCTCCCCTCCCTCCTCCCACCTCCCAGACCACCCCCTCACCTCGATTGGCTCACTCTACACTATTAAAGCCATCTCCCCAGGGCAGCCCCTGCGGCAAAGGGCCCCAAGGCCAAGGGCAGCTCCAACAGAGGCGGCTCCACAAAGTGTCTGCAGGTGTCTGCAGGGGAAGCCAACAAAGGCAGCAGACTCCAAAAAAACTGTGAGTGTGGCATGGATGGAGTGTAGGGCAATTACTCTACTCCAGAAAGCCCCTGTCACTCTACCTTAACTTCCTAGCGTAGACTGCCATAGACTTTAATAATACATACTTAGGAAGACTTGTGACCACTGTAAATAGATTGTAAATGTAGCCTTGTGATGCATATGCTAGTGCCACACATGTAAGGAACTGAACTTTAGCTTGCATCGCATCTAGATAGAAATGTGACTGTGAACATGTGCCAAACTTAGAAATCTGAACTTTAGCTTGCGCCGCATCTGGATAGAAATGTGAATCTTAAAATGCACCACACTTAGAATTCTGAACCCTAGCTTGCGTCGCATCCAGATAGAAATTTGACTGTTAACATGTGCCACACTCGTATGGAATTCTGAACTTTAGCTTGCGTCGCATCTAGATAGAAATGTGATTGTTAGCATGTGCCACACTTAGAACTCTGAACTTTAGCTTGCGTCGCATCTAGATAGAAATGTGATAGTTAGCATGTGCCACACTCAGGATTCTGAACTTTAGCTTGCGTTGCATCTAGATAGAGATGTGTTAGTTAGCATGTGCCACAGTCAGGATTCTGAACTTTAGCTTGTGTCGCATCTAGATAGAAATGTGATAGTTAGCATGTGCCACACTCAGGATTCTGAACTTCAGCTTGCATCGCATCTAGATAGAAATGTGATAGCATGTGCCATACTCAGGATTCTGAATTTTATCTTGCTTCGCATCTAGAAAGAAATGTGATTCTTAACATGCACCACACTCAGGATTCTGAACTTTAGCTTGCATCGCATGTAGATAGAAATGTGATAGTTAGCATGTGCCACACTCAGGATTCTGAACTTTAGCTTGCGTCACATCTAGATAGAAATTTGATTCTTAACATGCACCACACTCAGGATTCTGAACTTTAGCTTGCATCGCATCTAGATAGAAATGTGATAGTTATCATGTGCCACACTTAGAACTCTGAACTTTAGCTTGCGTCGCATCTAGATAGAAATGTGATAGTTAGCATGTGCCACACTCAGGATTCTGAACTTTAGCTTGCGTTGCATCTAGACAGAAATGTGATAGTTAGCATGTGCCACAGTCAGGATTCTGAACTTTAGCTTGTGTCGCATCTAGATAGAAATGTGATAGTTAGCATGTGCCACACTCAGGATTCTGAACTTTAGCTTGCATCGCATGTAGATAGAAATGTGATAGTTAGCATGTGCCACACTCAGGATTCTGAACTTTAGCTTGCGTCACATCTAGATAGAAATTTGATTCTTAACATGCACCACACTCAGGATTCTGAACTTTAGCTTGCATCGCATCTAGATAGAAATGTGATAGTTATCATGTGCCACACTTAGAACTCTGAACTTTAGCTTGCGTCGCATCTAGATAGAAATGTGATAGTTAGCATGTGCCACACTCAGGATTCTGAACTTTAGCTTGCGTTGCATCTAGACAGAAATGTGATAGTTAGCATGTGCCACAGTCAGGATTCTGAACTTTAGCTTGTGTCGCATCTAGATAGAAATGTGATAGTTAGCATGTGCCACACTCAGGATTCTGAACTTTAGCTTGCATCGCATCTAGATAGAAATGTGATAGCATGTGCCATACTCAGGATTCTGAATTTTATCTTGCTTTGCATCTAGAAAGAAATGTGATTCTTAACATGCACCACACTCAGGATTCTGAACTTTAGCTTGCATCGCATGTAGATAGAAATGTGATAGCATGTGCCACACTCAGGATTCTGAACTTTAGCTTGCGTCACATCTAGATAGAAATTTGATTCTTAACATGCACCACACTCAGGATTCTGAACTTTAGCTTGCATCACATCTAGATAGAAATGTGATAGTTAGCATGTGCCACACTCAGGAGTCTGAATTTTAGCTTGCGTCGCATCTAGATAGAAATGTGATTCCTAACATGCATCACACTCAGGATTCTGAACTTTAGCTTGCGTGACATCTAGATAGAAATGTGATTCTTAACATGCACCACACTCAGGATTCTGAACTTTAGCTTGCATCGCATCTAGATAGAAATGTGATAGTTAGCATGTGCCTCACTCAGGATTCTGAACTTTAGCTTGCGTTGCATCTAGATAGAAATGTGACAGCCAGCATGTGCCATACTCAGGATTCTGAATTTTATCTTGCTTCACATCTAGAAAGAAATGTGATTCTTAACATGCACCGCACTCAGGATTCTGAACTTTAGCTTTCATCGCATGTAGATAGAACTGTGATAGTTAGCATGTGCCACACTCAGGATTCTGAACTTTAGCTTGCGTCACATCTAGATAGAAATTTGATTCTTAACATGCACCACACTCAGGATTCTGAACTTTAGCTTGCATCGCATCTAGATAGAAATGTGATAGTTATCATGTGCCACACTTAGAACTCTGAACTTTAGCTTGCGTCGCATCTAGATAGAAATGTGATAGTTAGCATGTGCCACACTCAGGATTCTGAACTTTAGCTTGCGTTGCATCTAGACAGAAATGTGATAGTTAGCATGTGCCACAGTCAGGATTCTGAACTTTAGCTTGTGTCGCATCTAGATAGAAATGTGATAGTTAGCATGTGCCACACTCAGGATTCTGAACTTTAGCTTGCATCGCATCTAGATAGAAATGTGATAGCATGTGCCATACTCAGGATTCTGAATTTTATCTTGCTTTGCATCTAGAAAGAAATGTGATTCTTAACATGCACCACACTCAGGATTCTGAACTTTAGCTTGCATCGCATGTAGATAGAAATGTGATAGCATGTGCCACACTCAGGATTCTGAACTTTAGCTTGTGTCACATCTAGATAGAAATTTGATTCTTAACATGCACCACACTCAGGATTCTGAACTTTAGCTTGCATCACATCTAGATAGAAATGTGATAGTTAGCATGTGCCACACTCAGGAGTCTGAATTTTAGCTTGCGTCGCATCTAGATAGAAATGTGATTCCTAACATGCATCACACTCAGGATTCTGAACTTTAGCTTGCGTGACATCTAGATAGAAATGTGATTCTTAACATGCACCACACTCAGGATTCTGAACTTTAGCTTGCATCGCATCTAGATAGAAATGTGATAGTTAGCATGTGCCTCACTCAGGATTCTGAACTTTAGCTTGCGTTGCATCTAGATAGAAATGTGATAGTTAGCATGTGCCACACTCAGGATTCTGAACTTTAGCTTGCGTTGCATCTAGATAGAAATGTGACAGCCAGCATGTGCCACACTCAGGATTCTGAACTTTAGCTTGCATCGCATGTAGATAGAAATGTGATATTTAGCATGTGCCACACACAGGATTCTGAACTTTAGCTTGCGTCGCATCTAGATAGAAATGTGATTCTTATCATGCACCACACTCAGGATTCTGAACTTTAGCTTGCGTCGCATCTAGATGGAAGTGTGACTGTTAGCATGTGCCTCACTCAGGATTCTTAACTTTAGCTTGCATCGCATCTGGATGGGAATGTGAATGTCAGCATGTACCGCACCTCGATGGAATCCCATAATTGAAATGGACAGCAATGCCAACTAACCAACCAACTAACAATTCCATCCCTCTGCATACACCTCTCAAACTCTAACAAAACACAACCACAAGCCTAAAACACCGCAATCCGCACAAACTTTACAACAATGCAACAACAAAACAAACCGCACATAGACTTGCACAACAGAACACGACGACTACGGACCGTAAAACACCCCTAGCCCAGCCAACGGACCCACCGGGCTGAGGCTGCCAACAGCACATCACTGCTCTCTTGCACTTTTCCAGCTTACTCCCACTAACCCACCCCCTCTCCTTCCCTTTTTCAGAGCCAGCAGAGCACCGGGGGACCACTTCGGTGGTGATAGTGTGTGGTACAAATGTCCTTTAACATTAGCATTAACATTGAAATATTTGAAATGTGTCTAATGCCTCTTCTATGCTGTCTTTGGAGTGAATTGTATACTGGTCTAAAATGATGGCTGCAGTAACAGGATCTACATGTTCAAATTGACCAGTTTGTGGTGAATATTTAATTATTAGGGTGGTTTCTCTTATGTTTTAATGCATGCTAATATCTTTGTAGTATTCACTGTTTTCTTTGAGATATTTTAGGGCATTTCCAACTTTGCTTAAGTCGACTAGTTGTTGCCAAATGTGTGTGTCTTTTGTTGGTTCACCATTAACTAGGACAATCAAAGATTGATCTATTGTCCATTGTACTTCTAAAGTTTCTACATTTTCTTTAAGATCTAATGGCAAATATACTACATTGCCACAAATGCCTTTTAGTATCTCAGTTGCAGGCAAGTTGGCTGTTTTTGGTTAAAGGCATATTCTTCAAATCCAAGATTGACAAGTAATGCACACTGCTCACAGTAAAAATGGATCCAATAATTGCCCACCATCTAGATGCAAAGTCATAGCCAACTTCACTGCAAACAACAAAGATAACTCTTGTGACCCTGTCTTCCGGCACACCACACCCATGAAACCTAATTGGCTAATCCCCCAATGTCTATGGACCTCATGCCTGTCAATGCTTCCTCAGTCCCCTTTCCATGCCTGGCATCCTTAAAACATCCACATGGCACATGCAACTATTGCGGTGTCCGTGGACACCATTGCACGGGGAAGCCCTTCGACCCTTTTCACTTCTATGTTTGTAATACTCCCTCATTGCCTGCTTTGAAACAGTGACACGTCCATCCACCAATCACATCCAAAATCTCTACATGTAAACCTTTCATCTTGGTTCAACAATTCAGTTGTAAACTTGAACTCTGAGAGTACATCCCTCCTGTTAACCACAGCCATATGTATCAAAAAGTACTGTAAATCTCTCCAAAATGTCTATTTGCAGATGTCATTTGAATTGGGAATTTAACAGCAAGTTGTGGTGCGGTGGATATGGCCAGTGGCCAGATTCTTGGGTGCATGGCCGGATTATACTGTGGTGGTTGTGGCTAGTGCCTAGATTTGTGGGTGCATGACCGTAGACCATAGGCTGTAGGCCATGGACCCAAGAATCTAGGCACTGGACACAATCACCACAGCATAATATGGCCAATCACACAAGAATATGGCCATTGGCCACAACCATTATAATAATATGTGTACAGAAATGGAATTCAGCCATTGGAAACAACCATTATAATAATATGTGTATAGTCATTTTACATAGTGTGTGGGCAGTGGATAGTTTTTGTAACATGGTGACGCAATACCATTTACGTGCAAATGGTACTTATGATTTATGTACCATTGGGGTTACAAATTGACTTTGTTGTACATGGTAATGCAGGAGAAATCTTTGCTTCTTTTTCTGTGAAATAAACATAGCATAATATGTAGTAAGGATAGTTCTTAATGTTGCATTGCATACAATCTCACATATTCATGTACTTTTTAGACCCTCATAATTAGTACATTCCAAATGCTATGTTTCAAAAAACACTACTGTGTGTTTTGCTCAGTTGCTGTTTTTGTTTGCATAATCAATGGGTCATTGGGCAAATAAATCCATAGAGCATTACAAAAAATGTATTACATTTATGTGAATTTAACTTTTCACACTATGTTTATTTGAATTGTGCAGTAACTAAGGGAATGTGAAAGTGCACTAACTCATTCTAGTTTCACAGGTCAGTGACTAAATTTAGGTTTAAGGAATATTAAGTAGGCATTTGTTAGATTTGCTGGTAATCTCTGTTTTAGAGAAATGGACGTGTCATTGAATTCAAATCAACCACATATTTTTCTTAATGTATGCAGTATAGTTACCTGCAGTGGTTGTGGCACCAGTGTGGTATGTTATGCCTACTGCTGTGAAGGTTTTCTTGCCAAGAGATACTTGCCCATGTGTGAACCTAGTAAGCTTGCAGTCGTTTTTGGTACCATCTACGTTGTACCTTAAAAACATTACTACTACATTTTGCCTATGTGAGTTCATGTGTAAGGTAGAATGAATGTCTAAATTGCAAACAGTGCACAATATGGCATGATTTGCATTGTGCACCAGCTGATGAAATGGAATGGATTCACAATTAGGTATAGATACATACACAGATCTTTCATTAGGGATGTGCTCTTGTGCAACATGGTTACAGAGACTGCATGTATGCTCCCATGTGTATGGAATCTTGAAGATTTAATTTACAGGTATGTTTTTGCTTTCCAGTACTTGCAGTAGATCCATTAGACATCCTTGTAGATCTTCCTTTGTGTTTATGGTGAATTTTACCATTCCTGCGCAATAGTCCAATTCTTGCCTTATTCCCGAGACACTGTAAGTGTTGTCAGGATTATTTGTGGCATTTCTATGAAGGACAAGCATTTGTAAACACAACTGGTCTGAGCTGTTCAAGTTCATGTTTTGAACAATTGGTGGCAATTGGAACAGAAGATTGATTGCTACATTTGCATAGCAATTTACACCAGTTGTGTTGAAAATTTGAAATGAACCACAGAGTTCTATCTCTGTGTCATTTGCTGGACCTCCACTTGTTTTTTTAGAAGAGATATTTCTCATTTTTTCTGCTGATGGATGTGCACTTGCGTTTGCACTAGATCGTTTTGTGGTTGTACTACTTGATGGAGTAGTTGTTTTTAGTTTCTTTGGTGGTATTGTTGTGAGATCTCTTAAAAGTTCTGTTTGCATTAATTTTCTTTTAAAAAGTTTACCTTTTTCAGGAACAGGGTACATATGGAGATGGGGTGTGTAGAATGCACATAGTTTGTTGTACTCTACAATGCAATTGATCTCTGTGTACATACATGTTTTTGAAACGAAGGAATTGTGCTGTTGAGCATCCTATCCTTTTTACTTCTGAAATTTTGTCAAAGTGGATGTTGACAAACTGAAAATTGTTGTCATGTGTATACGTCTGGAAGCCAACAACTGTACCAATTGCTCCATTGACTAAACCTTGCTCCACGTCAAGGTTAGGTTTCAGAATTACTCTGCAGTTTGAACACAGCATTAACATTTTCTCCAAACCAGCTGTGTTTGAGATACATTTTTCTTCTAAGCTATTTAGTTGTGCTGTTGATTTTTGACACATAGGGAGTGTCATACCATGCACTTCCAGTTTGTCTGTGGAGATAATATGCACTATTGGTTGCATTTCTTTTTTTTAACATTGTCTCATTGAATTACGTACATCTTGCTAGGGTTGACATTAAGGACATACATTTTGCATTTTTTGTGCTAATTGTTCCATGACATCAGGGGAAGATGTGTTATGCCCATATAGCTCATAGATGAGTCTACTATTTAAGATAGATTGTGCATATTTAGAAAGAAGACCAGTTCTAATGCTATTTAAAATGTTAGCATAGGTGAGGCCTGCAGTCTGATGCATGTTTTGAGTTAGTTCTCTGTATTGGAAATGTTCCCAGAGATTTATATTTCCTATGCTGCCAAGTGTGTTACAGCAATGTTTTGTCCGGTGATTTTAAAAATAGGTTCACCTTTCACTGGTGTTAATTGTAGGAGATCTCAAGAAACAATAATGTGTTTCCTCCAAATAGTTCTTCGTAGTCCCTTTTAATCTGAGGTGAAATAAAGACAACATTAGGTTGGAGAACATGCTTACCTTATTAGGAGCATTTCCATTTGTTTCAGAATTCTGTGTACTTCAGTAGCAGCATCTGTTGATAGTTTGTAGTACTCTCATTTGTTTTAGTGTTATACCGGAAGGAGCAGTAGTCGGTGGAAAGTAACAACTCCTATGGTGTAGGCAGCTAAAACTGTGGGAACTGTTACAACAGCTGAACGGTTGTTGTTTGTTAACTTGTGTAGGAATTTGCTGATGATTTGTATTAAGAATGTTTTTCAAGAACCAGCTTCAGCACTTACATAGATGAGCACAGGTTTATAATGTTGACAGGTAAAAGTTTTACTTTCATGCTGCAAACCATGTTCAATTTCTTTAGTCACTTCTAAGAAAATGCTAAGTTGCTCATCATTTAGTTGTGATTTCAGCAGTTTTCTTCTTATTGCTCATATTGATACAGGGTGTTCTCAACTTCAGTCGTGGCTAATTCTGATTCATTTACTATGAGTGGCTCTCCAAGTTGTTCTTGGCTTACTGTAACAGAAGGTTGACTGCCCTCAGTAGTGTCTTCATCCAGTTGTGCTTGAACTTCTTCAATTTGTTGGTGTTCATGGTAAAACATGTTTTTATATTGCTTGAAATTGACATTTGTTATACAGCTTTCATTTGCATTGAATGCAGCATCAAATGCCTAATGCATCTTCTTCTTTTCTCCATGGTTTAAAAGGTTGCAGTAGGGTCATTTAGTAAAGTTCTCTATGTTGAGGAGTTTGAAATGATAACTTCAGATGATTAACTTGGCTGGGTTTGGTAAGTTTGATAAGGCTCCCTTCACAAGCTGAGACCACATATTTTCCACATTTTTCATCTTGTTTAACATTATTCTTAGACAAGAAATATTGGGCTATGTGATATAGGCACATGTTTTCCAAAGCAGCACTTCTGTTTAGGTAGCATGTGTCTAATAGTTTTTCAAAATGTCCTGGCTATTGAGATTATTTTTGGCTGTTGTTTCTATGCTTTTTCTGGATACAGCCGTACTAAGTCTTAGCCAGACTATTTGTTCAGATTTGCCATATAAAGCTGTGCGAGTTAAACGGCGTAGCATCCACATTCTCTATGGAGAGCATTTGTATGCCAAATCTGTACAATTTTTGTGACAGTGTTTGGTCAGATGATATGCCATCCCAGAGGTCTTTTAGCTCTGTTTTCTTAGCTTTGGTTAGGCGGGCTGTGACATATCTTGCAACATTAGTGGAATCGTCTGCAATATATTGTCTATCTATGTTTGCATTCCACAAGAGGGCAATGATTGCATTGTAATCATTGATGTACTTTGAAACTTGGTTTCTTTTAATGCAGTATGTGTTTTAGGTGATTTCTGAAGACATGAAGCTGTTTACATGCCCTTTTGCTGAAACTGGTCTAGGGAAACCAAAGCAGCATTTGGTTTAGTATTTATATATTAATATATATTGTTTTTATATCTGTGTCAACAGTATTTGCCACACTAATGTTTATGGAAGCGTAACTTGTGTGTATTTAGCTCACTATATGTGGTTTCTGAAGGGATGTTGCAGGTTATATATTTCTGAATAAACTGAAAAACAGTGAGATCACTGTCATGAGCAAATTTAGGAGCATCTTTTATCCACAAAAGAATTTGGATGTGTGGTGCTCCTCTGGATTGATATTTGTTTCTCCAAAAGAAGTGTTCCACTTCTCCGAGGGAAGGAATATTTTTATTACAAATGAAGTCCAGCATGGCAATAAAGTGGTGCTGAAAGTATCTTGATACATTTACAGGGTCAATAGAGCAGAGTTCTCCTGGTGTTTTTATGTCTATCCCTTCTTTGTTTTGGTTTGCTATGCGTAGGAAGTCGTGCAAGTCCTCCCATGCATATTCTGCACAACTTAAAGTGACAATTCATGTGGATGGGCCAAGGTTCCATAGTCTACATCGTACATCAGCATGGCGTCGGAACCAGTATTCTTTTGGACCACGCATGTTTGCCAAGAGATTTGTCATACTTGACTGCCAAACTTCATCTTTGTTTTTTATCTCTTGAAATAGTTGGTTAGCAGACATGTTTAAAACATTCATGCCTGTTTTCAATATATGTGCAATTCTGTAACATAGAGTTGCTAGTTCACTTGTGAACAGTAGTTGAAATATGTATTCAACATTTTGTCTGAATCTGGGGTTTTCAGAATACATCTGTAAAGAGCGGTATTCTGATGCTGTCATGTGTGTGCATCTTTTATTATATGTTCCCTCTCTTCCTGTAGGAAAGAGAAAAGGAAAGACTTGTGCTTCTACACTTTACCCCATATTCTTATTGGAGATCCTTTGGCTTGACACATTTGATATGTTTCTAATGCACCATCTATGGTGTCTTTGGAGTGTAGTGGGTGAATTGTATACTGGTCTAAAATATTGGAGGCTGTAATAGGATCCACAAGTTCAAATTGGCCAGTGGTCAGGAATCCTGAATTATTTGGGTGGTTTCCCTTAAGTTCTGTTCAATGTTTATATCTTCGTAGTAGTCATTGTTTTCTTTTAGATATTGAATGGCTTTTCTAACTTTGTTTAAGTCTACTAGTTGTTGCCAAATTATTGGGTCTTTCGTTGGTACACCATTAACTAGGTTAATCAAAGATTGATCTATTGGCCATTGCACTCCTAGAGTTTCTACATTTTCGTTAAGATCTAATGGCAAATAAACTACTTTGCCACAAATGCCTTTTAGTAATTCAGAAGGAGGCAATTTGGCTGTTTTGGGTTGAAGGCGTATTATAGCTTGAAATGGGTGTACTGTTTGTATTATAATGCTCTCATACCAATTAAGCTGCTGGAGAGGTTTGGGAAGTGGGAATATTTCCAACTTTTAAGTGATAGCCTGTGAAGGCATTTGGGTATCATCAAGCTTTGTATTGCAGTATGTGAAAAGTACTGAGGGATCAGTAAGTTTGTATTTATTTTCTGTTATACGATATAGAGCTAATTGAAAACATTGGGATTTCTCATTGTCTTCTATTTTGTAAGTCATATGTACAGTTTGTGTGCTCTTTTTATGAAAAGTTATGTGAAAACACACACATACTTGGTTTGGTACTTCGGCAAATATGCTTTTAAACTTTGTTATTTATTTTTTGTATGTGTTTATTAGAAGATTTGCATTTTTAAGCTTTTCACTAATGTTCTCTACAGTTACTGAATTTTCTCAGAGATCTTCACTTCCAGAATGTTTAATTTGGATGTGGTCTATTTGCTGAAGGAGTTCTTTTTCTTTGGCTGTCCCATGCAGGAGAATGTTATTAAAATGCTGCACCTGTAAAGCAGGACTTTTTTCATAGTACAGTCTCTGCAGAACATTCTGTATAGTGGAATGCTCTGTTGCTAACATTTTGATATGGTGGAAGGTGTGTTTGCAAGCATGTCCAGAAATGCAGGCTATGAATGTCCTCGCAGTCCAGTGTAATTGCGCACTGGACAGGAGTCCATGGCTTGTAAAGTTTTAATTCTAATTTTGTCTTTTACTTTCACATATTGATTGAGGAATTGTAATTAAGATTTGAAGGATTGTTTCTGTATGTTACACGTTGAGGTGCATGGCCATTTGTAGACTGTACAGATTGGTTGGTTGGAAGGAACAGTTGATTGCAAGTTTGTTGGGGACGTTTTTTCAATAAGGGTTTCTTATATAGCCTCAGCCACTACTATGTATGGCAATTGGGGTTGTCTGTTCTTGTTTCTAAGCCTCTTCATTGAAATATGGTTCTGTGCTGCGTGTGTGAATCCATTCACCTACACAGAAGTTTGCAAATGTATCTATGTTGACATTGTGCATGTTTAGACATACTTTTTGTAGTTCACTGATTCATTTTGTTAGTGGTTTCATTCTGGTTAAAATTAATATAAACAATTTTCTTTTGAGGAGGATTGCTTTGTCAATGAGATCTTCCAGTATTACTTTTCTTCTGTAATTTTAAAGTTTTGCGCATGACATTTCTGCTGTTTTTATAAGATTTTGAAGTACTCCACAGTGGAACATTTTTTGTAAAATTAATTATTTGGAATACTTAACTGTGGCTACAATAACATTGGTGGATATAATGGTAGCGTTATTAGCAATTCTATTCTTCTTTATACATTTGTTTTTATTTTACTTTTTGGAAGAGGTGCCCTAGTTTTGTTTAGTGCTAGCTGGTTCCGTGTTGTTGACTAACTGTATTAGCCGTTTTGTTTGAACATTTGCTATAAATTCAGCTAAAAGTGGATGAGTATTTTTCATGCTTTTATTTTTATCTGCTCTATTTTGTCTTTGTTTTCTACTGAGTTGCTTTTAATAGGCATTCTGTTCTGTCTTTTGGAGAAAAAAAGAAAGTGTGGGTTTGAAAGTTGTGAATTATATTTGCATGCTTTGTGAATATGAGGGCAGACATAAATAGAGGGCTGTGTGACTGTGCAATGGGCTGCTAGTTCTGGTTAGGAAGGTTGTATAGTTAGCTATGTGTGTAGATGTGTGAAGGGCGTGGGTTAGTACGTAAGAGAGTGTTAGTGTACATGAACAAGTAAGGACATTACAGTGTTTTCATGATAATTGTGTGTGCTATGATAATGGTATTCAGATGAGAATACAAAGAGTGTACCTACTGAGGTGCAGTGAATAAGAGAAAAGTAAATGTTGTTGGTTAGAAAGGAATTTTGTAGGCTAGTTTGCTGCTACACTGCACTGTATGAGTAGCAGAAAGAATACTACTACACTAGTACACTTTCTTTGTAGCATGTGAAGAGTGGTTTTCTTCAGGTTGTAGTCTTTTAGGAGGTAGGATGTTGTCTTACAGGGTTGTTCTTCACTGCAATTGGGAAAGAAGAAAATTAGTGGGTATGTAGGGTAATTGCAAAGTAATTTTAGTACAAGAAGACATTATTTTGCAATGTAGGAGGAATTGTTGGGAAGAAGAGTAAGTAACTGGGACACAGTGAGATCAGGTACACATGTGTCCCGGTGTCTGCAGGACAGGGGCAGAGTCCCCAAACTAATTAAAAGTGTGACACAATCTGGCAGACATGTCCAGGGGCACCTCCATTTTGGTTCTGGACAGATCGGACAGTGGTGCAATCCGCAGACTCCAAATTGGCCTTTAAAAAAACACACGCACCAACAGTACAGAGATACATACTTTATTAAAACAAACATATACAATCTATTAGGAAAGAGGTGGGGTAGCAGAATGGGAACCATACATGGGGGAAGTGGGATTTTCTATGTGCTGTTCATGAAGGTTTCATTATAGCATCTTTCATTTAGGGAGTTTGATGGGGATGATTGGTTGGGACAGGATGAATGGGCACATGTACAAGTCAGGCAGTGGTATCGAATATTTTCTTTGACATGATTTTTAACAAACGTCATCAACTGTACAAACTTATTATTTATTTCATCAATTTTTGTAGATAGGTTTAGTAGTTTATTTTCTGGATTTGGAGTTACGGGCTGTCTGTGGCCATCTCCTGGGTCATTTAATATTAATTGAGTGCCACTTTATTCATTTGAAGAATGCACTGTTAAAAAGAAAACCATATTTTAGAACAAATTATATCACTTTTTTTGGTTTTAAAATTGTATTCTGTACCATTAGAGTTGTTTCCGTTACTCATTTCGTCATGGGGGAAATGTTCCTCCAACCACTCCAGGGTGCTCGGCATTTTCTGTTGAAAGAAAACAATACTGCTACTTCTTACAAGTAAAGTATATATAAAAAATAATGGTACAGAAAGAAATATAGTGCACTTACTATTTCCCTTAAGAATTTGGTCTGTAAAAACTGCCATCTGTTCTCAGTGTGTAAGAAAGGTTCCATTGAGGTGGTACTGTTAGGTGTAAAGTTAAACTTTGTGCTTGGTCCATTCCATTACGCTGTGCAACCTATGACAACATACTTCTGGTTTTTCAAGTACAGAATTTCTATAGATATTCATTTCTGGATGTGGCACATATATGTCTTAAAGTTTGATGTAGATGTTTTTGCTTGTTGCAGGATATAACCATATAAGATAACGCCTGTGCTTTTGGGCAGTGCGTATGCTGTCTGAAGTCTGCGGACAGTCGCACAATCCACTAACTCTGTGGCTATCATGTTAGGCCAGGGGGGTCAGTACGATGTACGCGACATGTAGAAACACTAAGGGTATCTTTGTAAAAACCCATGAAATTCAGTGAAAAATCTTTGCTAAAGGGATATTATAGTTACAAGTAAAATCAAAAAACCTCAGAAAATCGCCAGTTATGGTAAGGTAAGCAACCATAACTCGCGCCACCACCGTGCACTGCTAAGGCTAACACTCAAGACATCAAAGATGACATTACAATTTTCATTGATGACATCACAGATCAACTCAGAAATATGTGTCACTTGGTTTTGTTCATTGGCATATGAAAGTCAACCGGTTTTCTTCATTGACTGTAAGATTGCTTAAATAGAAAAGTTTCTATGTATGTTGAAGATGTATATGTAGGAGTACATTCCTTAGGGTTTGGTGTCAGCTCATGGTGCACAGATATGGGCCAAAAAGTAGGCTGTACACACACAAATCATTTCAGTACTTGAGGATGAACTGTAATGTTATTGACATTTTGTATTGATGTTGTTACTGTCTTCTATTTATTTATGTTATGTTATGAAATGTTACTTTGCATTTCTACAGCGCTTTATGTACCATTGGTACGATCTCAAGACGCTGGTAGGTTGAACGCCGTCGGGAACCGTAGCTCAAGTCAGTAGAGAGAGAGAGAGAGTCTTAAGGTGCATGTGCGCACCGGATATGTGTGCAGCAGGTGTGGTATTCGTATGATAGCTGCTTCTTAGCAGTAGGTGTGGTGGTTGGGAGATCATGAGTGTGTGTTCACTCTGGCAAGGTGTTATGCAGACGATTGTGGCTGTGTGAGGCCTGAGGAAAACGCACTAGCCTGGTGGGTGTGTAGCCAGCTGTGTTTAATTAGGATGATGGGGAGTATGAGGCAGGTGTTGG
Organism: Ambystoma mexicanum; assembly: GCF_040938575.1. Classification (NCBI taxonomy): domain Eukaryota; kingdom Metazoa; phylum Chordata; class Amphibia; order Caudata; family Ambystomatidae; genus Ambystoma; species Ambystoma mexicanum. The sequence continues at coordinate 586,007,555 of NC_090937.1, read as the reverse complement.
TATGAGAACAGCTATACCGAATGTGTCATAGTATCACTGTGTTCTATTTGAATGGTGGTGTATAGAAGAGAGTAAGCGTGGAGATGTGATATGGTGGTTTACATTAGGTGCTTGTGATCGAGCGCACTCCAACCGGTCCATGCACTCCAACCGTTTCATGCGATCCAACCGTTCCATGCACTCCAACCGTTCCATGCACCCCAACCGTTCCATGCACTCCAACTGTTCATGCACTCCAACAGTTCATGCACTCCAATCATTTTTTTACAGTGTGCATTCCATGCTCTCAATCTGCTCCATGATTTCCATCCGTTGCATGTACTCCCTCGGTTTTATGCACTCTATCTGTTCAATCAGTTCCATGTATTCCTTCTCATGCACTTCGTCCGATCAATGCATGTTACGCCCTCGTCATCCGGTCCACCCATTTAGTCCATTTCACCCATTTCATCTGTTCTAACCACCTTATCTGTTCTACAAGCATCATCTGTTTCACCCACTTCAGCCGCACCACACTCTTACTTCATACGCTCTACACACTTACTTCATACGTTCCACACACTTATTTCATACGCTTCAGACACTTATTTCATACGCTCCACACACTTACTTCATATGCTCCACACGCTTACTTCATCTGCTCCACACACTTACTTCATCTGCTCCACACACTTAGTTCATTCGCTCAACACACATACTTCATCTGCAACACACTCTATATCCGCCCACACTCTATATCTGCCCCACACTCTACAACTGCCCCACACTCTACATCCACCCCACACTCTATATCTGCCCCACACTCTGCATCCACCCCACACTCTACATCCACCCCACACTCTACATCCACCCCACACTCTACATCCGCCCCACACTCTACATCTGCCCCATGCTCTACATCTGCCCCACGCTCTACATCTACCCCATGCTCTACATCTACCTCATGCTCTACATCCGCTCCACGCCCTACATCCACTCCACGCCCTACATCCACTGCACCCTACATCTGCTCCGCACTCAACATCCGCTCCACATTCTACATCCGCTCCACACTCTACATCCACTCCGCACTCTACATCCGCTCCGCACTCTACATCCGTTCCGCATTCTACATCCACTCTGCACTCTACATCCGCTCCACATTCTACATCCACTGCACACTCTACATCCACTCCGCACTCTACATCAGCTCCATGCTCTAAATCCGCTCCATGCTCTACATCCGCTCCACACTCTACATCCATTCCACATTCTACATCCACTCCATGCTCTACATCCTCACCACACTCTACATCCGTTGCACACTCTACATCCACTCCACACTCATACATCCGCTCCACACTCTTCATCCGCTCCATTCTCTTCATCCATTCAACCCGCATTATCCGTTCAACCCACGTCATTCGTCACACGCACTCGATCCGTCCCATGCACTCCAATACTACAAATATTTATTTGTATTTGTAGAGCGCACTACAGCCCATGGGCATCAAGGTACTGAGAACATGGAGAATATGAGGGCTTACTTAAAGGGTTACAGTGAAGCCGCCTAAGGACATTCATAGCTATGGTATGTGATTAGACAGATAGATATGAGGGCTTACTTAAAAGGTTACAGTGAAGCCGCCCAGCAAGGACATTCAAGCCTACAGTACATGATTTCACAGATAGATACTTGATCACCCAGATAGAGACTACAGGTACAGGAATGTTACACAAACAGGCTGGTTTTGATGGCCTTGCGAAAGGAAGCATGGGAGTCAATTTGCCTGATGTGGGGTGCGAAGGATGTTCCATGTGGTGCCAGCCACGGCAGGGAAGCTAGAACCACCAGCTTGCACTCTGCGTCTTCTGGGTGCATTTAAGGTGTTCTATGCTGTAGTTCGCCCATATGTGCCTTTAACTTGTATGCATTGTGGGGTTATATATGTATTGTTTGTACTAATACACATATGTAGTAAGTTTTGACTTATTACCTATGTATTCCATGCTTACCATTACTGAAAGCACTGCAAGGATATCTTTCATTATTGTACAAAGCAAAATTACCAGAATAAAAATATTCTACATCTACAGTGTATGCTGTACCCATTTGTTATATGTATGTATGATTACCTTCCTGTATTGAGAACAACACTGTAATATAATGTTTTGTTTGCATAAGTACATTTGTTCATACATTACGTAGTTTTGCATAGATCTCCCAATCACCCCTAACACCTTGTTACCAACATTATAAACAGAACCCCTTGTAAGGATTTCGAAATTGTGATGTCATCTTTTATGTCCTGGCTGTTAGTCTTAGCAATGCACAGTGGTGGCACGAATTGTGGTCGCTTACCTTACCATAACTGCAAATGTATGTTTTTTTTTTGATTTTACTTGTAACCATAATATCCCTTTAACAAAGTTTTTCCACTGAATTTGATAGGTTTTTCTTAGTGAATTTTAACCATACTGTCCCTTTAACAAAGTTTTTTCACTGAACCTATAGTTAAGGTGAGTGGGACTCCCACAGGAACCCCTCAAAATTCTGTCATTAATAACTTTTGAATCGAGTATGTTATGTTAAAGGTACTTAAATAGCGCACTGTCACCAATGGAATTGGTCCCCAGGCGCACTGGCTGATCTGTAAACAGGAAGGACGGGTAGGGTTAGTCGGGAGGAGGGGAGCAGGAGAGTGGGTGAAGTGATGTGCTGTTGGCAGCTTCATCTTGGTATACACTGAGTGCTGGGCTTTGGTGCTAGTATCGGATCGGGCAAGACCTTGAGTGCTGTGGGTGATGTTTATGTGTTGTTTATGCAGTGCGGTAAAGTGCGTGTGGTTTGCTGGGAGAGAGATGGTTGTGTGGCTTTGTGTTGTTTAAGTATGCAGAAGATTGAGTGTTGGGTTAGTGGGGTCTGTGTCCTGATTCAGGTACTTCTGATTCCGTTAGAGTTGTATACCTGTGGGATGGGTTGATGCTGGTTCCTCATGGGCTGCCTCACTTTGTTGGTGCTGCGCTGACCCTGCTGTATCAGCTCTCTTCTCTTGTTATCTAGTGTGATGCTGGTCAGTTGAGGTTTTGAATGGTTCAGGGTCGGAGTGGTGTTGATGTGGCATTCTAATTCTTCAGTCTTGCTGAGTCTGTGTATTCAGTCGTTAGTTTCCTCCTGTCATGACTGTCTTTCCGTTAGTTCTTTGGTTTCTGTGGGGTGAACATCCTTGGGGCTGTTGTTTGGTTGTAGTTTTTGTGTGATGGGGCATTGTGCTTCCCATTGTGTAGTAGGTGGACAGTGTGTAATGATGGAACATTCTGTTTCTCACCCACTGGGTTGGGGCTCGTGGTGTAGTGCTTCCTTTCCATCTCTGTCTTTTGTCCTTAGGTCGGTTGGGAATGACTATGGTTTAAGGTCATGGTCCTCTTGATGATTCGTCCTTGTGTTTCTGTCTTTGTCTTGCTATGTATAGGGTCTTTGGTCGTATTGCGGCTGTCTCCCCGTTGGTCGTTTAGTATGTTGTGGGATATTTTCCTGAGGGTTTTTGCCATCGATTGCTTGGTGTGGATCCGGGTCTCTCTACGTTCATAGATGTTTTAATCGTGTGCGTGACCCTGTGGCTGGTCTTTCTAGTTATGACGTTAAAATCCAGGTTTTGAGTAGTTTCCTGAATAGTAGGTGGTTTCTTGTGTTACGTATGTACTTTGGAAGGTCATTCCATGTTTAATGGGCTTGGTGAGAGAAGGAGGATCCTCCAGGTTTTTCGTTTCTTGTAGGGTTTCGGTTCCAGGCGGATGTCAATGCTTTATCTGAGCGTTCTTGTTGGTTGATGTAGACGCAGTTTGTATTTCATGAACTCAGAGCTTTCGATGTGTACTGTTCTGTATGTGATGCACATTGTTTTGACTTTTATTCATTGTTTTATTGGTAGCCAATGTAGTGTACTCAGCACTAGTGTGGTGTGTTCTCTTCTAGGTAGTTTCAGAAGCAGTCTTGCTGCCGCGTTTTGAATGCCTTGTAGTTTTTTTTTAAAGTAGTTCCGGCATGCCTGAGTATAGGCTGTTTGCATAGTCTACTCGGGACATGACTAGGGCGATGATGGTGGTTGTTTTGGTGGCGAACGATATGAGTGATAGGATGCTATTTGCCGCTCACAGGAGGAAGAAGCTTTTCTTGAGAAGGGTGTTTACTTGTGGCTCTAACGTGAGTTAATTGTCCATCAGGACCCCCAGGTTTTTTACAATCGGCGAGGGTGCTAAGTGGTTTTCTCCTCCATTTTTTGTGACTCTCATTATTTCTGTTCTGCCTGGGTTGATTTTGAGGCAGTTGGAGTTCATCCAGAGGAATACATTGCAGAGGCAGTTTTCTAGCGTTGAGTTTCTTTCCGGGTTGTCTTGTATTTTGAAGAATATTTGTGTATCGTCGGCATAGTTGTAGCATGTGAGGCCGTGGCTTTTGATGATTCTGATAAGTAGATACAGGTAGATGTTGAATAGTAGCGAGGAGAAGGAGGATCCTTGTGGTACTCCACAGGTGTAAACTCTCGGGATAGATTTGAAGGGTCTAATCCGTACGGTTTCCGTTCTGTATGTTAGGAAAGATTTGATCCATAGTAAGGCAGTGTCTGTTATTCCCAGTCCTTCTAATCTCATTATGAGGGTGTTGTGGTTAACTGTGTCTAAAGCTGCTGATAGATCTAGGAGTATCAAGGCAGTGCTGTTGTCCGAGTCTGCGTTCATTTTTAGATCATCCCATATTGAGAGTAGAGCTTATTCAGCTCATCTCATTGGTCTGAAGCGCACTTGTGCTTGGTCTAGTAGGCCATGCTCTTCTATGAAGTCTTGGGTCATTTATTACATGTAGGTTTCGAGCAGTATGGCTGTGTAAGGGATGTTGGAGATGGGTCTGTAGTTGGAGAGGTCCTCTATGTTTCCCGCTGTATCTTTGAGTAGAGGCCTGATGTATGCAGTTTTGAAGGCTTGTGGCACTTTCCCAGTTGCGATGGAAAGGTTGATATTCTACAAGCGTTCCTTGTTTAAGAATCGATTTGTACATGCGTGGGTATGTGACTTCGTGAGACCCTGAGTTGTTGCTTTCATTCACCAGTTTGACGAATGTCTCCACTGATATTTCTGGAAAGCCTAGTAGTTTGTTTGTATGTTCCTCCTGGATGTGGGTGGGGCTCATGGTCAGATCAGGCAGTCTGCTTTGTGTGGTTTGTTGGATGCTGGTGATTTTGTTTTTTAAATGGTCAGCAAGGTCATTGCATAGTTTCTTGGACGGAGTTGGTGTGTTGTTACATCCCAGAGGGTTTTTGATTTTGTTTATGATTTTAAAGAGCTCTTTTTGAGTGTTTGGTGTTTCAAAGATTCGGTTGTCGTAGTGTTTCCTCTTTGCTTTTTGTATTTCCTATTTGTATGCGCGGTTTTGTTGTAGGAATTTCAGTTTTTTCACATCGTCATTTTGTTTTATCCAATCAAGTTCTAGTCTTCGGTTTTTACTTTTTATGGTGCTAAGTAGTGGGGTGAACCATTTTGTCATTGCCCGATTATGAAAAGGAGTGAAGGGTTTTTCTTTGGTGATGTTGTCTATAGTAGTTATAATCCAGGAATACAGCAGAGCTAGTTTTTTGTCCAGGTCATCTTCTTCCATTAATGTTTGGTGTAGTTTGCTAAGCTCCAGGAGTTCAATTAAGTTGGAGTTGTTGATGGTTTGGGGCTTACTGTTAGACGTATGATTAGGGATTCACATTTATTGATGTTTAGTGGGTCTTCCAATTTGATATCCAGGTGTTCCTTGTGAATTATTGCCAGCCCCCCACCTCTTTTGGTTTTTCTGTTTGCTTAGACGCATTAGAAGTAATCAGGCAGGCAGTTGTTGAGGGTGATCTTGTAGTTGTCATCTAGCCATGTTTCTGTTACAAACAGGATGTCGATCCCTCCGTTGCAGAGTAGATTGTATATTTCAGTGGCATGTTTGAACATTGACCTTGCATTGATGAGGTTGCAGTGGACCTTTTTGGTGTGGTTTTACTTGTTGTTGTTCCTTGTTTTGGTTTGTGGTTGTTTGGTTGCGGTGCATCGTTATTGGCATTGATTGGGGTGGATGAGGATCAGCGAAGGCGGCATCTTCATTGTAGGGTGGCGGATGATGATCCGCGAAGGCTGCATCTTCATTGTAGGGTAGCGGATGAGGATCAGTGAAGGCTGAATCTTCATTGACGCGGTCTGCTAGATTGAAAGCTTGGCTGTTCAATGGCGGTGCTTCTCTATTTATGCCAGTTAGGTGAAGGTCTGTGATGGCTCTTCTTTGTTGAATTAGTTGGTTAGGTTGATGTTTGAGTTGTTGGATGTTAGATCTTTGTCATCGTTTTGTCCGGTGAGGAGTGGGTGTTAAGGGTGTCCTTCTGTTCTTGTGATGTATGGGGTGATGGGGTCGGAGTTTATCCACCCTCTTCTTGGGTGCTCCCGTCTTTTTCCTGGTTGTATCTGGCTGTTCTTTGTGTGTCTTGATTTCTCTGTGTCGTTGGGGTATCCTGGTTCAGGGGTTGTTGCGAGGTAAGGTGTGAGATATAAGGATCTTTCCATTTGGAAGGTTGTTCTGCTCGTTCTGGTTTTTGGCATTGTGTTTCCTCTCTTTTCGGTTGTTGCTTTGGTGGTAAATTAGGTTTGTGCATCTGTGTCCTGGGTGGCCTTGTCTTGGGCCCTTTCTCAGCATCCCTTCCTGGTCTGGGGCATTTTGGTGGTCTGTGCGGAGGTGCCGGTTGAGTGGTTGGCTGCCATGTCTTGAGATGGCAGTACTGGTGTTTCTTCCTGTGTTAGTATGTTCTTCAGGTAGGTTGGTTTGTGTATCCTCGGAGCATTGTCCGGGGTTGGGGTGCTGGGTGTACACGTGTCAGGGGTGCAGTACAAAGTTCAGTGGCTGAAACTATGCTATCACGGTCTGGTCCTCACTCGGAGTATGTTAAGGTGGTTAAGGCTAAGTTTGTTCTTGAGACTAAGTCTAACTATGTTCTGGAGTCCTTTATGGTAAGGGGTCTCTAAGTATTGTAATCCTTACAATGCAAATTTTGGGAGCAGAACCTCTACTAGATTTGGGAGACCTGTATAGTGGGAGAGAGGTCTATCAATGCAGTCTGAATATCATACAGTGAAGTTTGGGAACATAACACCTGCTAAATTTGAGAGACCTGTATAGCGGGAGAGAGGCCTATCAATGCAATCTGAATATCATACAATGTAGTTTGGGAACAGAACCCCTGCTCAATTTGAGATGCCTGTATAGTGGGGGTGAGGCCTATCAATGCAATCTGAGTATTATACAATGTAGTTTGGGAACAGAACCCCTGCTAAATTTGAGGGACCTGTATATTGGGAGAGAGGCCTATCAATGCAATCTGAATATCATACAATGCAATTTGGGGGCAGAACCCCTGCTACATTTGAGAGACCTGTATAGTGAGAGAGAGGCCTATCAATGCAATCTGAGTATCATACAATGTAGTTTGAGAATAGAAGCCCTGCTAAATTTGAGAGACCTGTATAGTGGGAGAGAGGCCTATCAATGCAATCTGAATATCATACAATGTAGTTTGTGAACAGAACCCCCACTAAATTTGAGAGAGCTGTATAGTGGGAGAGAGGCCTATCAATGCAATCTGAATATCATACAATGTAGTTTGGGAACAGAACCCCTGCTCAATTTGAGATGCCTGTATAGTGGGGGTGAGGCCTATCAATGCAATCTGAGTATTATACAATGTAGTTTGGGAACAGAACCCCTGCTAAATTTGAGGGACCTGTATATTGGGAGAGAGGCCTATCAATGCAATCTGAATATCATACAATGCAATTTGGGGGCAGAACCCCTGCTACATTTGAGAGACCTGTATAGTGAGAGAGAGGCCTATCAATGCAATCTGAGTATCATACAATGTAGTTTGTGAACAGAACCCCCACTAAATTTGAGAGAGCTGTATAGTGGGAGAGAGGCCTATCAATGCAATCTGAATATCATACAATGTAGTTTGTGAACAGAACCCCCACTAAATTTGAGAGAGCTGTATAGTGGGAGAGAGGCCTATCAATGCAATCTGAATATCATACAATGTAGTTTGGGAACAGAACCTCTGCTAAATTTGAGAGACCTTCATAGTGGGAGAGAGGCCAATCAATACAATCTCAATATCACACAATGTAGTTTGGGAACAGAACCCCTGCTAAATTTGAGAGACCTATATAGTGGGAGAGAGGTCTATCAATGCAATCTGAACATCATACAATGTAGTTTGGGTATAGAACCCCTGCCAAATTTGAGGGACTCTATAGTGGGAGAGAGGCCTATCAATGCAATCCGAATATCATACAATGCAATTTGAGAGCAGAACCCCTGCTAAATTTGAGAGACCTGTATAGTAGGTTAGTTAAACGGAATAACCCCAAACCACAAATGGATCGGGAGTCAACACTTTGTGACAAAGTTGTTTTGCACCTGGTGCAAATCCATCCAGCGGTTTGGGCTGTGCAGTGGAGCAAAAATTGACCTTTTTTGTCTATGGGAAAATGTATGGAGACTAGGCTGCAACTATGTTTTTGGTTTTTATCTTCAATTTTACTTTTTTTAACAAATCATCACAACATGTGGAATCTCTGGGGGGCATAAATAGTTGTCTTCACAATTTCAACCAAATCTGTCGCACAAGTCAAACATTATAAGCATTTTGTTTGTTCGGATAGCATATAGGAGTCCCACAATATATATTATAGGACAGTGGTCGCCATCCTATAGTCAAGGTGAGTCGGACTCCAATAAGAACTTCGCAAAAATGTCTTGTTAATACCTAGCGACTTGTATGACGTGTTTGGCTGAAATTTGAAATTAATTAGAGATGCCTTGTCCCTCCAGAAAAGTTCTCTAAAGTTTTGTTAAAAAAAAAAGTTGCAGCCTACTTCCCCTTCATTTCCCCATAGACAAAAGAGTTAAATTTTTTGCCTTATTGCACAGCCCAAACCACTCGATGGATTTGACCACGTCTGAAACATCTTTGTTGGAGGAGGTGCCAAGCTCGATTCGCACTCCTGCCGCTCATTTTGAAGTACCAGGAACATTCATGCCAAAATATGTGACGTATAATGAGCAAATAAACCAGCAGAGAGCCGCAGTTGGGCTCTGTCCAGTACCTATCAGAATAACAGCACCTATTGAAGTACCGACCCCTAAGAAAACCTTGACAGTAAGGTACCCATTGAGAAAACCATATCGACAAATGAGACAGAATGACGATTGCCAGAATGTAATACCAAAAGATACTAAGTAGATACTGAAGGAAGACGAATGATGACATCATAAGAATCCGAACTGACTCACATATAAAAGATATAATGACCTGAGAATGATGACAAACGAGACAAAACACCATGGGTAAGGGACATCCTAAGCCTAAAGTGAAACAATTGATGTCAAGATGTCAGAAGCTTATGCCATATGCACGATGAAGATATTCAGTTAGTTTAAACATGTACATATGCAAAGTAACCACAAGAAGCACAGAAATTGTGAGGCTTGGTTATGCTTAGTAGTAAGATAGATTGCGGCAAGTGCCACATGTACATATCTACCTCAAGAAAGCACTTTATATAAGTACACTTCCACTTCGCGCAAGAGCAGAATCAATCAAAGGTTAATAAAGGTCTCAAGAGGAGGGCTTCGCAGCAAACAAATTGAGAATTAAAGAAAGAGAGAAACTCAGGATGACGGTAACCATGCCAAGAAGCCAAGGACGCATTGTCTGAAATAGGCCAATTATGGATACACGTAAAGAGAAGAAGAACAGAGTATCCTGTTCAGAAAGGTCAAGATAAGCAAAAGATGGCAGACGACTAGCAGAATTAATTAAAATACACAGAAATATGCGTAGGAAAGGCTGATTTCATGGTGCCAGAATCATGTGACCAGACCAGAAGGAAGGGATGAAACTTTCACGCCTATGCATGGACCTTTGCCATGCATAGACGCCTTAACTTTCCCAGAACTAAGAAGCAGACTCGAGGCCAACCGCAAAGAAATAATTGACACATGACCACTGAGGTGATGATTGATTGTAACAATCATTGGAGGGAGACGCTGCAATTTTAGTGACGTTTACAGTAGTCATTTTGAAGGAAGGGCTTAGTTGCCCCACCTGACATTGTTTATCCAAACCCCTTTGCCCGTTACCACATACAGATATTGGGCCTCATCACAAGTTGGGCAGTAACGCCATTATCCCTACCGCCAACCCCCCCGGCGCCATTAGCGCCGGATCACGGGTTTGGCGGTAATCGAATTCCCCATTCCCCACTGAGCCCATTTGGGAATGCCCCATTCCCCATTGGGCTCAATGGGGAATTTTCGCGCTGTTACCACCAGCGGATTTCCAGCCGGCGGTAATAGCGCAAAATTTCAGTGGATTTCCCCCCAGCTCAGAGCTGGGGTGAAATCTGCTGAAGCCCTGATTTGGCGGACCCTTAAATCCGGTGGTAATAGCGCAACCGCCGGATTTAAGGGTTACCGCCAAACACGTGATGAGGTCCATAGGAACTCTATTAAAATTACCTCCCTACAACCAATCAAATTACAAGTTTTGAGAGTTAAATGTCAGTGATGACAAATATTTGGTATAAATGTTATGTTTTTTCTGAAATTAATTGGAGTTGAAGCGAGAAGGAAGATCGAGCGACAGCTGATATTCATTAAATTCCCTGTTTTTGTACTTGTCATTAAACAGACTCCCTTTGACAAACCATTGAGTTGTCATTATTGATTTCGTGCAAGTGTACGAATCTGCATCCCCATCCATCTCAAGGGTGCTGCTACTCAGCTTAAAGTGCTGTTTGGAAACCCCAGTCCTAAGGGCCGGCTGGGGTCCATCGAGCACAACTTAATCATGGAGCGGTTACTGGAGGACTTTTTGTTGTTTGGGGTTATTCTGAGCAGTAGTTTTTAAAATATTTGACGGAGAAAGGGGTGTTAAATAATCAAGCTAATGGGATATAGTACAGAGAAATATATGTTAAAAGCAGTGAGGAAATGTGAAGGAGTTGTGTGACGATCTGTATGTTTTTTTTTTCCAATCCACCTTGTTTTTCCCCGTCAAAGACTGAATGTTTCTCATAAATGAAGACAAGTTAGTGTCTGCTTTTTTCTTTTTAATCTGCCTTGAATTTTGTTCCCACTGAACCATTGATTGCTATGTGTGAAGACAAAACAGTGTATTGGGCACAAATGTATCTTATATATTACATATCATGCACTGCATATGAGGGTCAATAAAAATAAATGTGCGAATAACTGTATCTAATTGTATTTCATAAAGTATGTTTAATGACTAATTATGTCTTCTTTTTTTTTACAGACAGAAGAGCGGAAGTTATGCCTTTCTTATCATTTGTATTAAGAGTCCATACCTGATATGAAATCTGCTCACTTTACCTAAGTCTGACTAACCACACAAACTCAGGCTCTTTACAGTCTATGCACAATGTATACATTCTGTGCACACCTTCTGAATTGTGTAACTTTTTGAACCCTTTTCATCCTATTGCCATAGAATGTATTCATGGTACAGCACTGTACTCCCATCATCTGTTAAAGTCTATATATATTTAAAATGTAACTTACAAGGAGTACTGATAACATACATGTGTACATATGCAAAACATATATATATATATATTCAGTGAAAAAAACTTTGTTAAAGGGATGTTATTGTTAAGTTGCGCCACTACAAACCTATGAAAATCAGTAAAAAAAAACTTTGTTCAAGGGACGTTATGGTTCCAAGTAAAACAGAAAAAGCCCAATAATTAGCCAGTTATGGTAAACTAAGCAACCATAACTCACCCCACCATCGTGCACTTCTAAGACTAACACCCAGGACAACAAAGATGATATAACAAATGCCATTGATGACATCACTGATGACATCACATGTGCATTTAGTTTTCATGCACAGCCTCCACACAGGATTGTCATTGTAATGTTGGGAAAAAAATGTAGAGATCTTTGGAAGAACTATTATTCAGCAAATACTTTATTAAGCGCTGCATTGCTATAAACACTATTGCATTATTGAGTTCTTTGTAGTACATGAACGCATTCATGTACCCAAGTAAACATTCTCTGCATCATGCGCCATAGAGGTGCAATATTCAAAACCTTCAATGTTGGATACTAAAATGATGAATGCTTTCATTTCAGAGTTTTGGATATTGTGCCTCCCTTACTGCATAATTCTTCTACTACCGCTACCCAACCGACTTTCGACTCCTTCATTCCAATATCAACTGACCAATTTCTCAAACTTCTCTCTGCTCGCAAACCATCTGGCTCCCCGCTGGACCCCTGCCTAGCCACAACCCTCAAAAAAAAATTATCATCTACCTCCGCAGGAGAACACGCAAGAAACATCATAAATGACTCTCTCTCCTCAGGAATTTTTCCTGACGTGTTCAAATCTGTTCAAGTCAAGCCTCTTCTAAAAAAAAACCTTCCCGCAAGCCCAAAAACTACTGCCCCATCTCAAACATCAGGTTCCTTGCCAAACTCATTGACCAAACCGCCTACTCCCAACTAAATGCCTTTGTAGAAGCCAACAATCTCCTAGACCCCGCTCAATCAGTTTCAGAGCCCGACACAGAATCGAAATCGCCCTAACCTCAATCTGGGATGACCTTAAAAACACTGCTGATCCTTCTTAACCTATCGCAACTTAACCATAATGTCCTTTTAACACATATTGTTCCGCAGACAGCGTGGCTGACCAGGATGTCCCCTCATACCGAAAATGGGGTTGTCCCAAGGACAATATACCTGTCTGTACTGTCTGTAATTAAAATGGAGGTGTCCTTAGAACACACAAGATGTCCGCCTGTCCATATGTAAACAAAATGGGGGTGTTCTAAGGACAATATACCTGTTTGTACTGTTCATAATTGAAGATGCCCGCCTGTCTGCAAAGTTTTGAGGCACATTTATTTTATTCGAAGGGTTCAGCATTGCTCGTAGAACACCCGCACACATGTGCATCACACACTTGGGTCCTACGAACATCGCGCCTCTCCGCAACTGTCTACTGCACGTGTGTCGCACTTTTAATTAGTTTGGTGACCCGAACACTGTCCGCAGAACACCCACGCGCATGAGCACAACCTGCACTACGCATTTGGTGTCCTGCGGACAGCCGTCCCATTTGTGAACTTGTCCGTGACATCATCATGTGACCACACCCACGCTGATCATCTGTCTTTATTTCTGAAAAAAAAGGGCTTTTTAAGCAACCCATAGTATTTTACAGTACAAGTTCACCATTGCACATGTCCCAGAGAATGTCCCTACCAATCTACATACTTTTTGGAACTTTTTGAGCCCGTTTTTGGTGTTCAAAGTGTTTGGGGACGGCGCGGGTGTCCACGAAACCCACCCAAGCATCCCTATAAAATTCCATACCCTAGAGCCGATCCTCATTCTGCTTTTGGATTTCCAAGATTCATAACAGGACAATTGTGCAAGTTGCTGTGCTTGGTTCCTGCTTCCCAGTTCCTGGTTATTAACCTTCCAGATGGCATCCCAAATTGCTTCTGCTGCTACTGCCTCCGCATCAGCACGGCAACCCCTTCCACCACCACCACATCCCCAAGGGCCTGCAGAGGGGAACCGGCGTGAGGATGCAGAAGAGACGGATGAATAGGATGAAGAGGAAGAGTTAGTGGAAGTCCCTACTACTAGCACTCATCGTAAGTCTTGGGTGTGGCGGTTATTTACCACCATTGATGGATAGTCAAAAGCTCATGCAAACAAGGTGGTGTGCACTCAGTGCTGCATGGTGCTGACTTGTGGCAGGCATGGTTCGTATAGCTATGGTACTAGATCAATGAAGTGACACCTAAAGTCATTCCATGATGTGGCAATTAGTAAGGTTGTACCTTGTGATAAACGTAGTAGGTTGACTTCCTCTATAGCATCCTCCATTTTCACTCCTGCCACCACAAGAGACACTCCTGTGGGGCAGCACATCCCTCCAGCTGCCCCACAGCCCTTTCATGATGCTGTTGACCCTTACCTTTCGAGGGTCACAATATTGTGCATGTACTGCGACACAGTACTCTGCAGGGGGGAGAACCTTCAGAGTGCTTTCTAGACTGTGGTCAAGGAGCACCAGAAGAACTGGTACCTTCCTAAGTAAGGCCCACCTTACATCATCCTCTCTCCACCTGCCCTTTCTTATCCCCGTGGTTGGTGTCCCTTCCTTACCCTCCTTTCCCCTCCTTTCCTTGTGTGTTGTGTTTAAAAAAAACCCTTCACAAGCAACACATAGTGTCCTTTATGCACACATTTTACAATTTCAAAGACACAAATGTGGGAAATATTGTTGACGCAAATATTAAAAAAAGGGAAATACCTACCTAAGAGAACATATTACATAAAAAGAACAGAACAATCAAAATACATCAATGATTACAATGCAATCATTGCCCTCCTATGGAATGCAAACATAGATGTCCAGTACATTGCAGACAATTCCACTGCAGTTGCACGATATGTCACAGCCTACTTAACGAAAGCAGAGAAAACAGAGATTCAAGACCTCTGGGATGACATATCATCTGACAAAACACTATCACAGAAGTTGTACACCTTAGGCATACAAATGCTCTCTCAAAGAAAATGTGGCTGCTATGAAGCTGCAGACCACTTAACCGGTACTGCCTTGTATGGGAAATCTGACAATATACTATGGCTAAGTCTTGGTCCTGCTAAATCTAGAAAAAGAGTTCTGAAATCATATGAGGACACAGAAACAATAACCAAAAATTATCCCAACAGCCAAGACATTTTGAAAAACAATTTTCTTGACACATACTACCCAAAAAGGAGTAACATTTTGGAAACCATGTGTCTCTACCACATAGCCCAAAACTTCACATACAAAAATAACGTTAAACCAGATGAAAAGAATGGTAGGTACAGAGTGGTAAATTACAAAGGCAGTTTAGTGAAACTTACCAAACATAGTTTAATTAATCATATCAAATTGTCATTAAAAACTCCTCAATATAAAGAACTGTTTTACATGTCCCTGCTACAACTTTTTATACCATGGAGAAAAGAAGAAGAATTACTGGATACATATGACTCCTGTGAAGACGCTTTCAAAGCAATTGAAAGCACTATAACAGACGTAATCTTTACACAGTACCAAATAAGGTTGCACAATGAACAGCAAGACGAAGAACTCCAGGGCCAACTACAAGTGGACACTTCTGACAGTAGTCAACCTTCTGTAACAGGAAGCCAAGAACCACTTGGACAGCCACTAACAGCAAAGGAGGCAGAATTAGACATGACAGAAGTAGAAAACAGTAGCTACAGAAGACTTTGCTGTACTGAAATAACAACTAAACAATGAACAGCATAGCATTTTCCAAGAAATAACAAAACAATTTGAACATGGTGTGGAACATGAAAATAAAAACTGTACCTGCCAAGACTAAAAACCTATACTGCTATACGTGAGTGGTGAAGCTGGTTCAGGCAAAACATTCTTAATCAAAATCATCCGCAAGTTCCTTCAACAATTGACAAACAACAAACTCTCAGCTGTTATAACTGCCCCCACAGGTTTAGCTGCCTACAACATAGGCGGTGTCACTTTACTTTGATTACAACGCCTTCCAGTAGAACACCAAAACAAATTAGACTATTACAATGGAACTACACAGAGTTTTCAAACAAATAAAAATGCTGCTTATAGATGAAGTGAGAATGGTCTCCAACCTAATGCTGGCTTTGGGTTACCTCAGATTACAAGAGGTCTTCAAAACAGACTACGGCCAGCTCTGTGGAGGAAAGCACATTATTGTTTTCGGAGATCTTCTTGAATTGACACCAGTGAAAGCTGAATTTATTTTTAAAACCTTAGGGCACAAACTGTGCCATAAAACTCTTGTCAGAAAGGAAATTTAAACCTTTTGCAACATTTCCAATACAGAGAATTAACTGAAAACATGTGCCAATCTGCAGACCTCACTTACGTCAACATTTTTAAAAGTATTAGAGTTGGTGTACTAGCTCAAGAAGCACAATCAATATTAAAAACCAGGCACATTCATACACGCTATGGCCATAACTCATGTGCTACTGATGTCATGCAACTATTAGCACACAAAAATGTCAATTGTATGTCCTTGATGCCAACTCTTGGCAACCTGTTACAAATTCAATAAAACAATGTTGAAAAAAGAAATGTAACCAATAATTGAAATTTACTCCACAGATAAACTGGACGTACATGGTATGACACTACCCAATGTGTCAACAAGCCACAACAAGACTAAATACCCTAGAAAACTCTATCTCCAACACAGCTGGTTTGGCAAAAATATTAAAATTATCTTTAAACTGTAGAGTAATACTTAAACATAACCTTGACGTGGAGCAAGGACTAGTTAATGGAGCACTTGGTACAGCTGTTGGCTTTCAACCATATCAACGTGACAACAACATTCAATTTGTCAATATTCTCTTTGATAAACTATCAGAAGTTAAAAGGGTAGGACGTTCAACAGCCCGCTTCCTTCTTTTCAAAGACATGTATGTATGCAGAGAACAATTTTCACTAACTCTAGCATACGCAGTGACCATTCACAAATCACAAGGTCTTACCCTAGATAAAGCATTAATAGATATTGGTAGCACATTCTATAAAGAAGGCATGAGCTACGTAGCACTATCACGCTTACGTACACTTGAAAGGCTATTTCTAATCAACTTTGATGCAAGTAAAGTAAATGCTGATATTCCTTGCATTCTACACTACAATAGGCTGCGTTCACTCCACAACCCCATCTGAAAACCTATCCTGTTCCACAACAAGCAAAATGTTGTAAAAGAAAACTACTTCAAACTGAAATGATACAGGATATCACTACAATTCCTCCAAAGAAAATAAAAAGAAACTAATACTTCTTCAAGTACCACAATCAAACAAGAATCTACTGCTCAAAGTAACTCAACTACTTCTTCAAAGAAGCAACACAAATTCAAAACAAATGACTTCCACACAGAATATGTTTAAACATTAATCCATAACCACGGCTACCATACCAGCCAATGATGTGGTGAAGTTTGAGGCGTGTTTAATAACCGCAATGACTGGAGTGCATATCTGCAGCTACGTCAGCACTTGTCGCCATGCGGCGTACATATCCACAGCTAGACGTGGCACCGTGTGTAACTGTAGCTATATCAAGGCCCATAATATGTTGTGTATTTTCCCTGCCTGTATAGCTGCGGCATCCGACGATTTAATGAAAACTGCATCAGATAAACAACAAGTGTTACAGGGAATGGAAGAGGGCAGGGGAGGGTAGGAGGACATCAGGGCAGTGGAAGGAGCTGGTAGAGATGTCCAGGACACCTTGTGAGTGCTTAGAATTGTAGGATGCATTTTTTGTTGTTCTGAATAGCCGCAGCTACCGCATCAGCCAATCTTTGGCGATTTGTTAGGCATGGTTTATCTCAGCAACATCTGTGGATCATACCCGTGGTTACAAGATAACTAATCGTGGAGCGATACACCTTTTGCAAGGATGCATAGCCTGTGCTTGTATTCACGGTTACAGTGGTTGCCTATGGGCTGGGAGCCTATTCCATAGCATTTTTGGTAGCCGTGGTTATAAAAACATTGAAAAATACAAATGTGGATATATGTGTAACGTTAGTGTATTTTTATTGATCAACAATAAATATAACTGTAAACATGTTTAAAGGTTAAATGAGTATGCAAACAAAGTTTTTGGTAAATATATTTATTTGGGGATGCGGTTGTGGGATTTCTTTTTCTTTTAGTATTTACACGTTACATCTTCATTAGCCCAACTGTCTGGATTTTTACTGTCTATTATTTTTCTGAGTTCTTCAATGTACTTTTTCTTTGATTCCATATCATTATAAATATTGATTATCATTTGCTTCATTTCTTTTAAAGTTTCCATGATTGTATTTGTAGGGAATTCCTGAGCTGGCTGTTGCTTAATTCCTCTTGATACTTGAATGATTTCTTCATTTGTTTGAAAATATTTGAAATATTTTTTTTAATTGAAGTTATAGTACATTTTAAAATACTTTTTCTGGTTTCAGAGACATTTAAAAACAATAACCTAAAGTATTGCTATATGCTGAATGGTACGTGTTACTTATACATATAATTGTTAGTCAGATTTTACATAAATATAAAAAATAAACTCACAAAATCCTGAATGGTGTGTACTTTCTTGAGGCTGCTTCTCTTCAGTATCTTCCTCTAATATTTCCTCCTCTGTGGGATAACATTCCTCTAACAAATCCATGTAATTGTCCATTCCACTGTGATAGTAAAAACACTGTCTGTCACCTCACTTGTTAGAATGAACAATGATAAGTAAAACGCACTGTCGTCACTCACTTGTTAGAATGAACAATGGAAGAAGATTACATGAGGAGAGAAGGTGGGATTCTAAGTATTTACTTTTTGATTGGGTCTTTATTGTTTCTGTGTTGGGCAGCTGCCAATAGGATGTCAAATATCACAGGTGCTCTTCAGCTATTGAACCTATAAGACAATGGCCCTCATTACGACCCTGGCGGATTTTTTCCGCCATCGGCGGACTTTTCCGCCATGGCGCAAAGTCCCTTTACGCCATGGCGGATGGCGGACTTACCGCCCCATTCCGAGGTCGGCGGGGCGGTAAGTCCCCATTGACCCATTTACCCTTCCCCATTCCCATTTCGGCCCCATAGGGCTCAATGGGAGTGGGGAAGGAGTTAATTACGCCACCGTAAAGTACGGTGGCGTAATTAACACCAAGGTCCCAGAGCGCCATGGATTTTTCCGCCCGCAAAAAGCGGGCGGAAAAATGACCATGGCGCTCCGGGAACTCGTAGTTGGCGGTAAGGGGTCCGCGCAGCTAACGCTGGCGCAGACCCCTTAGCGCCAGGGTCGTAATGAGGCCCAATGTCCTTTTTTGAGTGATGTTAATATGTTGCAATTAAGCCGGAGATGATTTAGCTTCATAATGTTAAGAATTTTTTCTGTATAGTAAGTTGTGTGAAGGCATCAAAAAGCAAGACACAGGCAACAGATTCAAAGTTCAAATACAATACTTTTATTAACTTAAATATCAGGATAATGTAAGGCCTAACTTGCTCTTGGTAAGGTGGGATTTCCCTACTTAAAGAAACTGAGGACATTCAGAGTCAGTAAGTTCAACTTAAAAGGCTGTCTGTGTCCAAAACCTATACTTGCTCTCACAACTAAAGCAAAACAATGTGCAGGGATGTTCGCAATTAAAGAAATAGTGTTCCAAATAAAGTTCTGAGCTTCTTCCAACTCTTGGCTTAATTTCCAGCTCCCCTCCTCAAGTTCAAAATAGATCCAAACAGACCTTGGAGTTCCCTTCCCCAAGAAGACAACACAGTTTCAAAAAGGCCTCAGGGGTCCATTCCCCCAAGGCAACAAAATAGTTCACAAGATCTTAGGTTTACCTTCCCCTTGACGACAGCTATTTCAGCTTGCCAACTCACACTCAGTCTCTTAGTACTCAAAACCAGTTCCAGGTCAATTTTACAATACTTCAGGCTCTTCAATAAGTGATACAGATTGCTATCTTCTGCATTCACTTCAGCAATCTAATTCATGAGTGAAGATGTATTTTTCAGACATTGTATCTTTGGTCTAGGCGCAGTTGTCAGACCACATGGTCCAACCATTACAGGTCATGCAACCGATAACCCTAGGTTTTTATTGCCCATTCATGTTTCTCTGTCACTGCACCTGTGCTTTGGTTCACATTCACCTTGGCTTCCCATTGCCAGTCTCTAGGCTTTGTCACAATGTGCTTTTCTCCTTGCAAGTCTCTTGACTTTGCAACAGTGTGCTCTTCCACATAATTAACTCTGTGGTGCTCTCTCTCTCTTTCACCACCTTACTTTCACAATCTTCAGCAATGTTCATTACTTGCTTTTTTACTTTATTCAGTAAGATGCATTATTTTTCTTTCAGTGTTCATTATGTGTGTTTCACACATTCTTGCATTCCATTCATAGGTTCATCACAGCTTTCCTTTAGTTCACTATTCAATAACCCATCACTTTGGGTTTACTTTCAATTGATTCAATAATGCTTAATTCATGTTCTTTCACTTGTAGTTTAACTTGCTTGTACTGTTCAATCAAGTACCTAATTTTGGGTTCATTTTCAATTGCACATATATTTCCGTTCATCATCCAGTAACATTTGCCCTACAGTAGCCCCAGGAGCACACCTTTATGAGTGTTCGCTCTGATTCACTCACCGTTCCTTGACGGCTCTTCCCAGCATCTTCTCTTTTCATTCTCTGCTCCGCAAACACTTCTCTGTAGCTTTGTGAGCAGTGCTCACGTTTCGGAACTCTCGATGTGGGTTGCCATTAGCTCCAGTCGACATTCGCAGATGCTACCGGTGGCCTACAGCAGTGGGTACTCTTGCATGCCCCACAGCTCAAGCTGTGTGCATCCGACCAAGAAGGCTCTGCCAGCTTTGACCCTATCACAGCCCACTCAGGCCTCAGCATCGCAGTCTCTCCTTGAAAATTACCGGCTCTTGGCCTCCATGCAGGACCATCCTTGGCAGCCTCCTTCTTAGCAAGATTTCTCCCCTCTAAGGCCTGTACCACCTGGCCCAGCCTCTCTCCTGCTGGTGTTCCTTTCCTAGCTGGTGGCTCCACCTTTTATGCACATGCCCTCCATTCCAATTGCCTGACTGCAATTACTTATGTTATTGGGACATGCCTGATCCTTGCAATAGTTTCCAGTCCTCTTCCTTTTTTCAGTTCTAGAGTGATGTGACGGAGAGGAAACATGTTAAAATCTTGGTTGTCTGTTTCTATTTTGGCCTGAGGTTTCTCAGAAACAAAATGTGGGGGTTGATATGTTTTCACCTTTCCTGAATAAGGAAACATCTTATTTAACCTCTTCCTAGTGTCAATACATGGAGGACATTTTCTAGGCTCACCTTGAAAGGAGGTAAAGGGGAAAGGATAACATATCCCATAAATGCTGCTTGGACTGAAAGTTCATCATGAAATGGAAACGGGGATACTGTTTCTCACCCAAGGACATTACCCAAATCTCCTCTGCCCAGGTGATCCTCTCTCGCATATTCACCCAAAGGTCAGGATCCACAAGTGATGGCACTTCCCTAGAGCAGAGGATTGTGGGGAGAAGGAAGTGAGGATGCTGACAGGTTCCTCACTGTTTGAATTGTCTGAGAGGGAGGTGTTTTTTAGGACATTGTGCAGTTAAAGGGGCTATAGATTTTGTTTTCTCAGGTCCTGAATAGTTTTCCAAAGATTATGGAGGGATAGGTGATTTTGACTTAACAACAGTTTGTGATGTGGACGAAATTGGGGCATATTTTGAGTAGCATTGACTACGTTCATGTTTTTTGTTTGAGGATGGTGATGTGGGAGGAAAAAGGTTAGCTCGATTTATGATTTGTGGAGAGAGATTTTTTTGCGGAGTAGAAGATATTTTATTTTCGAAAAAAAGGCATTTTAACACAGCATCTAAAGAAAGTGCAAAGAGACACATTGAAGTTGTTTTTGAAACCTTCAAATGGACCTCATAAAGGAATTGTAGAGTTTTACACATTGTTAGAATACAAAAGTATATTTTTTGAACAATTTTCATGTAAAAACACAACAAGCTTAATTCCCAGAGCATTATTCAATAGGGTTTTGCCATTATGAAACACTTCTGTGAATTAGACGCAAGGGTTCTTTTAAGAGCAACCCATAGAAGTTTTGAAATATTATGGAAAATTAAAATGTTTTTGATACTTTATTTTTTTGTACAGCTTTGGTTATGAACCAGCAAATGAAGTGTTGTGCCCTGTCAGGGGCTTTTATAGCCATGGGTATCAGCAACCCAATGGGACATTCTCTATTTTGGCAGGCACTGTCACCTTGATTATAACTGCACCAGAGCCGCGGCTATTGTGATACAAATTTCTGTGCAGAAATCTTATTATTTCATGGTGCCAATTTCATAAAAATTGTACATCTCTTTCTAATTCCATGTCCTCAACTGAACCTTCGTGTCATTTGAACTTTGAGATCTTGTTAATATGTCTTTTTGAGTAGGGAAAAGAAGTTACATGTACCCGAGGTTGCAAGAGAGCGTTCATGCCCATGGCTACTTTCACTCCAATTGGAAGTTGTGTATTTTGGCGTGTTGCCTAGCCACGGGTATAACCTTCCCTACTAGCCGCGGCTATATGTGCATATATTTTTTGCAGTAATCATATGTCTTTCTGATTCGATGTCCTGACCTTAAGCCATGTGTAATTTTACTTTGAAGCCATTGCAATATTTTTTTGAGAATGTATGAAATAAATATCTGCGTACAAGTGGCTAGAATGGGTCTGTTCATAGCTGGGGATAGAATAGCCGCTGCTATGTTCAATGATTTATAGAAAAACATTTGTAGATGCTATTTATTATATTTCTGCATGTATGTGTGTAATAAGTAGTCCTTAAAAGGACTGTTTTGGGGTATATTGGGTATAGTAATTTAGGACATTTGGAGTACTGCTTTGGTGTTATGAAGGAACACTACATTTCCTTCATCAGTTAGGTGTACTGCGTTATGTCTATACAAATTAGTCATGTAGAACTATATGGTGTTGGTTGATATCCATAATTGTTTTTGGTGTCTCATGAAAGCTGAATTATTAAAATGTCTCTGTGATTTTTCAATTTTAGAATTAAATCTGGTGGTCCACTTGTATTTTTGCCTCTAAATCAGATTGGAAAAGATAAAGATGGTTTGAGGAAAAATGTCCATTAGTTTTAGCAAGTCTCGTTTCATCATTAAAGCAGGGGACACATCTCGTACATTACCCACATCATTGCCTCCATAATGAATGGTCTGGCTGCCCTGTGCTTCTCAGAGTGAACAATTTAGGACATTCTTGGAACCAATGCATTCCCAGCAATCCAAACCATTTAATTCTAAAATCACTCAAACCCAGGTCAATGTTCATATTTAGTTTCTCACAAAAAGTCAGTAACCAAAACAGCAACTGTCTCCAATCAGCCACACAGTTTTAAAACCTGACATGATATCTGCATTCCTTCTATTTTTCCTGGAAAATGACTCCTAGTTTGAATTTCTAGTAATAGTAAGAGTAGGGCATGTATTATGTGTGTGTTTTGGTGTTTGCAATTGGTTGGTGTTAACGTTGGTAGTGAGTACTTGTCTGTGATAGTGAAAGCAGGCATTCCCCACAAATATGATAAAATAACCAAATAAGAGACACTAATGGACACACCCCAGTAGGGAATGAGACCAGGACCAAGTGCAGGTGACATAAAAGACAAGTTCTTTATATAAAGTAAAATGGCGCATGCAGAGGACTCTTTTTACTCCGAGAGCGCTCTGCCCAAACATCAGAAAATACACATTACATTACAAAAACATGTCATCTATGACGTGTGCTTTAGGGGATACATAGAATTGCGGTCATTGGACGAAAGGGACAGGACTGCATCCAAGCTTTAGGGGTGATGCTTCCGGATTGGCTGGTATTGAACTGGTTACTTCATGGAGAATGCGGGTCAGCTGGTCTCATCTGGAGGGGTGCAGGGTCAGGCGATGTCCAAATTGTGATGATGTAGACTATCTGACATTTGCCCTTATGGCCACACATACCTTGAACATTATGTATATATTTTGTCATGTACACATTATATTACTAGACGTTTGACCTGGACAATGAAAGTAAGAATACATGTGTGCAGGTGCCTAATTTATTCACAATATTTAATTGACACATTCATCAAATATTCCTTTAGATCTCATGAAAGAATGGTTTATTGTTTGTTAGTATGAAGAGAATATATTACCACTCATGAGAATAGTACTATGGGGTGAGCTGGGGTAGTATACGGGCAATGGGCATGCAACTGTTACATCAAAAGGTTTTGCGGTGAGGGGGCTTGTAGTCTATATTTCTTTAAACAGGGTCTGTGGGTGTCATGCAGGTTTGTGGAGACAATTTTCTTTTTCCCGGACCAGGCTATGGCCCGGTCATTCACAGGCCAGTGATGTAAAAGGGAAGGTGAGAGAGACAGTATTTAGGTTGATACTTCTCACGCCCAGGCTTCTGTGAGAACAGGACAGCAGCAGAGAAGGCAGAGGGGAGGAGGTGGCGGGTTGGCTTGCTGACTGTGCGCGAACACTGAATGGGAGGGATGCAGGCTGGCTTCTAATGTTTTCTGTGTGGCTTAACATGAAATCGAGTCAGTAACTAAACAAAATGGAGTCTCGTCGCCTGCCGGCAATACACAGTTATGGGTCATTTAATGGGTACAGCACACCTTGGCCAGAGATGCATTGTCCCGCGGAATCAGCATATCACATGTGTCCACATGGGAATGAAGGGGGGCCTGGGAGCCCCTTCCTCCCTCACAATAGGTTGCAGTGAAAATATGTCTGCCATTTTAGTAGTTTGCTTACTATATAGTCCTCTTTTCGTGCAACAGGTTCTGGCCAGGAAGTTGACACTCTGGTACCCAAATCTACCAGACAAGGTTTTGCTTCCTGGCAGTCTGCTTTAGTCTAGCAGTTTCTTTAGTGAGACTTCTTCACTTTGGCTTTTATCCTCAGTCTTCTTCTCTACAATGGCAATGCCATGGAACAGGACCTCCCTATGCATAGGCTGCATCCATTTAAACTTTTGGTGGATACTGTATTTGAAACATATTGGGCCTCATTAAGACCCTGGCGGTAAGGGGTTAACGCCAGCGTTAGCTGCGCCGACCCCTTACCGCCAACTACGAGGTCCCTTAGCGCCATGGCGCTTTTAACACCTGCTTTTAGCAGGTGTTAAAATCCATGGCGCTAAGGGACCATGGAGTTAATTACGCCACCGTAATTTACGGTGGCGTAATTAACGCCTTCCCCACTCCCATTATGCCCTATGGGGCAAAAATGGGAATGGGGAAGGGTAAATGGGGATTGGGGACTTACCGCCCCGCCGACCTCGGAATGGGGCGGTAAGTCCGCCAACCACCATGGCGTAAACGTAGTTTACGCCATGGTGGTAAAGTCAAGGCCCAGGCGGTAACTTACCGCCTGGGTCGTAATGAGGCCCATTGTGCTTTTGACTTTCTCCATAGTTTTCCCAGGGCAAAAGCTCACGATTTGTATTCACTCCCGGCTTCTCTGACCAGTAGTGATCTTACTCTTCCTTCCTTAAATCCCAAGATGGTGTGCATGATGATATACGGCCACTTCCATATCCTGCATATACATTTTGGAAGCATATCTCTAACTTCAAGACCCTACACTTGGTTCACAAAAGCATGGGAGGCAGTAAACCGGTAGAAACATGTTGAGTTCCAGGAAATTATAAAAATGCTGCCACCAACTGAGTGGAGCAATACAGCTGGTCACAACTGGGCACATACCATATGTATTGATAACTAAACAATGTGATTCCTGCACTTGGGATCTTAGGGTTCTCAGGCAAACATATTGAGATGGTGTAGATTAATCTACAAAAAGTTAGTGACTACGCTCTAATTATTCAAATGTGGACTTTTAGTTCAGTTGATTCATATTCCTGTGATAACCCTCTACAGAACTGGATCAGGTAGAAGAGTGTTATCGTCACAGTGTGCAACTTATCAACATCTCAATTCTAATTGTGCAGGGCAGACTGGAGGCAGGAGTGAAATAAAGACAATATAGATGATCCTTTATCTATTAATGCAAAAGGCCCTTATTCATAGAATTTTTAGCACAGTACAAAGTGACTTTTCACTGGTGCAAAGTGACTTTGCACTGCTCCATGAATCAGGGTGGAGCAGTGCAAAGTGTATTTTTTCAGTGCAAAGTGACTTTGTACTGCTCCATGAAGAAGGTTATTTGTTGGCAGTGCCAAAACCCTTTGCACCAGTGAAAGTCACTTTGCACTGTGCTACAAAATTCCATGAACCTGGCCCTATGTCATGAATCAGGCCCTACGTGCTGTGTCAGAGCACACCAGTTCTTGAATACCTTAGTGAGGGACTTTGATCTAGTTTGGCTGTAATGTGGGGCTTTTTGGACATATTTGTGAAACTGTCATATGCGATTTAGGAAAAAAAACATGCAGGCTTAGTGCCAATCTGTACACTTAAACATTCCCTTCACCCTTATCCTTAATGTCACCCGCCCACCACATCTTTCACTACATGAGGTGTCTCGATTCACTATTGTCTCACCATCACCGACCTGTTGCCAACACTTGGCTTTAACCTTATGGACACATTGACTTGGTGTTTCACCTTCTCAACTCTCATGCTGGACCACGCCATGATATCGCACTCAGAGTGGCTCTGAATCATGCTGTGCCCTCCTTAATTCCTTGCCTACATTCTCTGTTCCCTGCAACATTATGTGTTTTACTGACCTATGCAACTGTATTCATTCTCATTTCTGCTTCTCTTTTCTTGTTCACTGTTTATTCTCTGTTCTCCCCTCCTCTCCCTTCTCCCCTCCTCTCCCTTCTCCCTCCCTCTTCCCGCCCTCCCTTTCTTTTCTATGGTACGACGTCATTTCATTGCTGGATGTTTTTTCGCAGGGTTTTTTAACACAGATTTTTTTTGATAAAAATCATCAAATATTTTGGGGGGTTATTAAAATTATATAAATTGGGTGTGGGTGTACGGGGATATATAAAAAAAATTAAAGAGGATTGGAGGTTTGGGGGTAACCCCCCAAAAATGAAAAAATAAAAAATTCTGAGTTTTTTTGAAAAAAAAATCAGCGGTAAAAAACCCTGCGAAAAAACATCCTGCGATGAAATGACATGGAACCCTTTTCTATGCACTTATTTCTATCAGAATTGTCCCTTGACCAAGTATGATAGCAACGTTTCTCTCCTCCCCTCCTATACTTGTTCTCCTCCCCCCTTCCAGCACTATCTGAAATGTCATCCATCATGCCTAGTACCATAGTCTCGTGTTTTGTTCCTCTCCCTCCTTCTCATCCCTTCTACATCTACTCTTGTAAAATTCCAGCTCTACCAGAAATGTTGTTAGGCCTAGTATGGTAGTTGCCTGTCTCCCATTCCTTCCTATCTGCGTCTTTGCACTTGCTCGATCTGAAATGTCACCAGTGCGAGGACGATAGTTAATTTCACATTCTTGTTGTTCATCGCCTGTAAGAATGTCATTGTATTTTTCCCTTGTTCACTCCCTTGCCGTGAAGCGCTTTGAAACACATTGGGCCTCATTACGACCCAGGCGGTAAGTTACCGCCTGGGCCGTGACTTTACCACCATGGCGTAAACTACGTTTACGCCATGGTGGTTGGCGGACTTACCGCCCCATTCCGAGGTCGGCGGGGCGGTAAGTCCCCAATCCCCATTTACCCTTCCCCATTCCCATTTTTGCCCCATAGGGCATAATGGGAGTGGGGAAGGCGTTAATTACGCCACCGTAAATTACGGTGGCATAATTAACTCCATGGTCCCTTAGCGCCATGGATTTTAACACCTGCTAAAAGCAGGTGTTAAAAGCGCCATGGCGCTAAGGGACCTCGTAGTTGGCGGTAAGGGGTCGGCGCAGCTAACGCTGGCGTTAACCCCTTACCGCCAGGGTCGTAATGAGGCCCATTGTGTATAGGCGCTATATAAATAAACAATCATATCATATTGTATCATGTGTACGAAAATATCAGTAGATGTATGATATAGGACAGTGCTGCTTCCAGCATGGCTTATTGTTAAATGCATATATGGTGTGTAGCAAATGGATTGATTCAGTTTTCAGAGAAATGGTCACCTGATCACTGTTTGGCATATTACATTGAGTCAATGTATATATACCAGCTAAAAAGTCTGTTTACCGTATGTGATGTTTGACATGAGTATGGCTGGTTAGATAACGTTCCATGTTTACACTATAATCCCTTTCAGCTGCCTTGAACAAATACATGTTTGATAAAAGGCATGTTATGCCAGGATATGTCATGCTGTAAATTATATGACTGATTGGATATTGTTTGATCTTTTGCAGTGTTGTGTACTATGTTCATTTTACAGTAAGAGACTGTTGGATATTTACCATTAGAAAAAAAGTTCTCTATTTAGGACAGCTCTTCACAAATATATAAATTCAAGTCCACCTTCACGAATCACTCTATATAGAGAAGAACGGATCTGTAGGTGCGCTAAAGTGTTCATTTGGGGCCATGGTGACTGTGTGGTGGACGGCATAAATAAGATCCGGCCAGTGCAAAATGGTCATCTGGCAGTCATTTGGTCGGCTATTATTTTTCACAGGGTTAGTTTTGAAAACACATAATTTATTGGATATTATGATTTGAAAAAAGAAACTACAGGCCCAGAATAAATACTTGTGCAACTCTTAAACTGGTCAAAATAAGAGTGGTGAGCATAAAGCGCCTCTCCACCAGCCCTCATATTTCACACCTGCCAAACATGTTTATTTACCCTGCACTCCGAAACTAAAAGGCTGATTCATGGAATCACCGTCCGCTGAAAAAACGGCACACGTGTGCGAAAACGTGCGATTCGCAGAGAAACAGCGAAAATCGCAGTGCAAGTGCGATTATCGCACAGAAAACATCGCACATCAATTCATGGAAGTCCGTGCACGCGCGAAATGTGGGATGTGCGCTGAGAAAGTGCGCGGCGCACGCTGGCGCACGCTGGCGCACAGGTTTTTGAACGCCGTGCGATAAGGCCACAGCGAATTCGCACATAGCGCGGCGCACATAACAAAAGTAGGCGTAACACGGGGCGTCACACGCAGAATGGGGAACAACTCGTGAAAATGTGGGCGCACGGGGGAAGTACAGGAGGCAAGTGCGCAGAACGCCCACATGCTCGCCTACAACACGTATTCATGGAATCGAATAGGGAAAAGACGCGCACAGGCCCATACATGTCCGCCACACGAAAGCAGGCGGTAGCGTCCCTGCGCAGGAAAAAAATGTGCGCCAAAGTCATACACACGCGAGAAGGCCCACACGCGATTGGGCCTGGGGGAGCGTGTGCGTGTATTACAGGGGTGCGCTTGAAGTTCCCCAAGCGATTGGCCTGGGCGCGTGTATTTCAGGGGTGCACGCAAAGTTTTACACGCGATCTGGCCTGGGGGAGCGTGTGCGTGTATTCCAGGGGTGCGCGAGAAGTTCCACATGCGATCGGGCCTGAGGGAGCGTGTGCGTGTATTGCAGGGGTGCGCAAGAAGTTCCATACACGATTGACCTGTGTACGCAATTCCATTGGACCAAAGGCCCTGACAGCGCAGGAGCGTCTGTGACGTGACACGCGCGGGCGTGTCCCTGTACCCGGGGCAATGTTACAAGACCAAAAAGTGCACGTCCGAGTGTCAGCCTGCGTGATTGGAGGATAGTCCCTAAGTGCGTATATGCGGAAGTGACGTTGGACGTGTGGTGCGGTTTAAAAGGTGCGTGTAGTACGTCATTTCCTTGTACGTGCTTCCAGTGGAGAGTGAGTGGGTGAAATCTGTACTTCTTGTCGGTTCACACGCGATTTACTTCACAGCGTTTCTAGTTCGTACTCCCTGTTACCTCTGTCAGTATTTTTCTGATTTTCTCTTGGACCTGTTTCCTCAAACAGCGTTGACTTCTCCTTTTGTCCTGTCTCGTCAGACAGTGTACAATTCTTCTTTTGGCGGGGGTGTTGCCAACGCGCACACGAGTGTATTTTTCACGCTCTTTTCCCAGGCAGACAGTGAGTCGCGCACGTATTTACCAACTGTGCTAGCCCCGTGTGTAGCGTACCCCTTCAGAGGTCATTGTAGGCTGCGTGTGACATGCATACGTTCATTTTTGTGTTTCTGGGTGCCACAGCATAGTGCAGGTTCCTTTTCCCACGCACGTGGTCTACGAGGGGTCGCGTGCACGTCATTTTCTGTTTTAGGGGTGCCTGTGCATTGCGTGACTCGTCATCTTTCCCCAGGGGTTACATACAGCCTTGCTAGAGCACTTGGGTACAAATTCCATCTAGTACCCTACCCCTTTCACCCCCAATTGCCCAGGACAATTGTCCACTGCAACTCCCATACGCACAACTCCATCAGTGCCATGGCTGGGAGGCGAGCAAGTGGTAAGGGTGGCAAAGGTGGCCGAGCCTCAAGAGGTGGGCGTGGTGGGTGCGGTAGGGGATGTGGCCAGGATTTGCAGACTCCCCCAAGCCCCCCACGTGTGGAGGACAAGTCAGGGACACACATCCCCCCCATGGTTGAGGGAAACGTGGCTGACACCATCCCTGCTCAGCCCTTGTTGGACCGGCCCGTTGTGGCACCTGACGTAGCACAGGGTGACTCCCAGGCTGACTTCCAGATCGCCAAGTCTAGGCCACGGGTGGCGGTGCAAGCCAGTGTCACCAGGCCACGTGGTACAGGGGCAACCATGCCATCTGCTGCCCCGAGTAGGCAGGGTGGGGAGGCTGCAGGGGCAGCTGCAGCTCCGTCCACCCCAGCTCTGACTCCCCCAGCAAGGACAGTGTTGGTCCCGGTACATCAGACTGAGGTTCCCCCTGCCATCATCACACTTCAGCTAATGCCTGCAGAAAGTCATGTGGTCAGTGTGCCATCGCACACTACTACTACACAGTCCACCGGTGCTCCTGCCTCTAGTGTCCAGAGCGGCGTAGGGCACTCTGGATCCCCACCACCCACAAAAAGAAAGAGGAAGAGTGCTCATCCAGTACAGGCTGATGACCCCGACATGGCTACAAGGTCCGGCACGCCAAGGAAGCCTAGCTTCAATGATGCCGAACTGGATGCACTTGTGCAGTATGTGTCCGAACATGACGCCGAAATGTTGGTCACTTCAGGGTGTAGGATTACACCTGCTCGACGTCAGGCACACTGGCAGTCCATCGCGGACAGCATAAGTGCCCTTGGGTTTATGAGGCGCACAGCTGTTGAGTGCTACAAGCGCTGGAACGACCTTAAGCGTAGGGCAAAGAAAAAGCTGGCCTCAAGTCATGTCGCAACTCTGGTGACTGGAGGTGGGTCTCCACAAGAGGACATAGAACACAACCTACATGAGCATGTTGCTGGGACCTACGTCACAGAGGAGCAGATCCAAGGTATGGGAGAACTGCCAGATTACGAGGCATTGTCCGGTGAGTGCACATGCATGTGTGTGTGATCCATGTGTATGTAGTTTGTGGGAGGGAATCTGGTTGAGTGCCAGGTCAGGGTGTGTGTGCCTGAGTGTTTTGTCCCACCCATGTGCTTCATCCAATGCATTCTGCACCCCGGGATTTGGGTATTACAGTATCCCTTCTGGCCACAGTAGGCGTTTTGCACTACATTGCGCCAGTTGCCCTTGAAGTGGCATCTTGCTACACATTGTTCCGTATTTAGCTGTGTTCATTCAGGCTGATAGTAGGAATTCACCTGGTTCTACTGCGCATCACTCTGCCCCATTGTCACATGTATGACATGCCCATGGTACATGCAATCTGTGTGATGGCATGTGTCATGTATGTGTATTGGACATGCCACTCACAGGCCAATGTGTGATGTCACTGCTAGCCAGCATGCAGCTGATGTGTTGCTCACCCATCTTGGTGTCATCAGTGTCTGACATGTTCCTCCCCTTCCAACTCATGGACAGTGCATGCATGGGGTTATAGTCATGTGAGACATGTGTAAATCAAGTACTGGTACTGTAGCTTGTCTGGCCTAATAGCGTGCCATGGTGCTAATGCCTGTTTCCATTTTTTGTCTTTCTTGTTTTTGCAGAGGATGACGCACCTGATGCTGTTGAGGGAGAGGAGATGGTGCAGGCCCAGGAGGGATCTGAACCACGACCAGGCACCAGTGGGGGACGTGGTTTGGTGGTGGGGGAGAACCCTCTCTTGCTGCAGGCCATACTGTCCCGGGGTGTCCCTTGCTGCACCTCCCCAGAACTCTTTTCAGGTGTTGATTCGGATGAGGCCTATGTGGACTCGCAGGTGTGTGTTCATGGAAGGGATACTGTTCTGTCCGACCCACCTGCACCAGGGGTAGAGCCCACTATGGGGATGTCAGTGTTGGTAGGTGCGCCTGTGGTGGTTACGGATGCAGGGCCACACTCTGCAACATCTGATCCTGTTCCTGGGCCAGCAGTTCAGGGGGGAAATGCAGTCCTGCAGCCTCAGGCAGTGCAGACACAGCAAGGCGCAGTTCGCCTTGCCCCAGACAGGTGTGGTGCCCGCCAACGCGGTGGCCGTTCACCACCAGGCAATACCGCATGGGAGCAATCCATTTCGGTATGGCCAACCAACAGGCAGCATCATCCGAAATGATTGCTCAAGGCATGGAGAGGGTGGCCACTTCCATTGTCCCCCCAGAAAGGCAGATGGAGCTACTACAGCAGGCAACAGACTCCATTTGCCAATCAGTCAGGGAGGACATGTTGGCGTCCAACAGGGACAGACAGGCGGCCCTGGACAATCTGAGGGAATCAATTTCTATAGATGCCCATGGACAGAGGGAAGCCCTGAGGGGAGAGGTCCGGCACCTCAGGCAGACTCTTGTGGACGTTGAGGCTTCCACTGTCACCAGGACGGAACAGCTGCTGGAGCGCGTCACCCGTACGCTCTCAGCAGAGATGCAGGCAACTCGGGCGGAGGTCCGGGCAACACGTCAGGTGTTGCATGGGGATCTCCGCACCATATCCCTCCAGAACGAGGCCTTCCAAGCCCGCATACTTGCTGCCACGGAGGACCAAACTAGGGCATTGCGTGGGCTGCCTCCCATGGCACCACCACCTCCTGTAGCAGCAGCAGCAGAGGTTGAGGAGAGCGAATCCAGCAGTGAATCTCCCACTATTTAGTAGCCGTGCAGGCCATGAGCCCATGGAGGTGTTTTTTTTCCCAACATTCACGCAGGTGGCTGTTGGTGGGCACCCTGTCCTCGGACCTCCTTGGTGGCATCCCCCACCCCCCCTGGCCCACACATGGCCATTTTTGATTTTTGATTTTTGATTTTTGAGTTTTTATTGCAGTGTGTTGCCTTGTGTGGCTCCCGTGGGCATCCACTGTATTCCGGCTGGGCACATGGGGGCTTGTCCTGAGTTTGGGTTAGATGATTGGGTCAGTGAGACACACACCCCTCCTGCTTCCCGTTTCCATGGGCTTGCAAAGGGTGTGCCCAAGTGACAGTGAATTACACAGTGATGTTGGACTCCCATGAGCTGTGTGGGCAGTCTGTAGTCAATACTGTGTATACATTCCTAGTGCATATTGTTGTTGTATTGTGCACTGCATGGTGTATTGATGTGTGCTTGTGCATCCATGTCTCCCTCCTGATTTGCAGGTTCATTCCTCATGTCTTCACAAGGCCGTCCACTTTGGAGATGGGGCTCATGTTGTGAGCAGTGGACTTCCAGATGTGCGTGGCAACAACACTGTACAGTTGGAGGTGGTGGATGTGCTGGCATTCTCATGTTGTAAGAATACGTATCCTTTGCCTTAGTACTGTCATGTTTATGCTATGTCGATTGTATTGTGGTACATAGTTGGTATTTGGTCATGTGTGTTGTTGTTTCTACATTCATGTGGGCATATTGTGTGTGGCCAGTTTCCATTAGGGACACTGTACTTTGTGACACGTGTCATGTTTGGGGGATGACTTTGTTTGCTCTCACATGGCGGTGCTGGGGAGGGGTTGGGTGACATGGCACTGTTGTCATGTTGTGTCTTGCAAGGGGGGAATGATTTTAGCAGCATAGGAGTGTGTCTTTTGAACACAGCATTGGTGCTGTTTGTGTAGGTTGGGAAGCACACAATGGAACACTTCCAGATGTACAATCTCAGGCTGGCATGGTTGTGACAGTTGACTGTCCATTGACACATCATAATTGTCAGTAACAATCATCATTGATTGTCAGCTGGTATGTGCCAGGGCTGTGTGCACTCCACAGGGGTGTGATTTTATGTGAAGTAATTAGCCAAGAGCTGTGTACGGGCTGCCTCACCCCGTGCCCTTTCCCCTCCCATGCGCAGTGGGCATGCATGTGGTTGGGGATGTGGGGGCACCACCATGTCCACGGTCAGGCCCCAGCATGTTGCAACGTTGTGCAGGACACATGCTGCCACTATGATCCTGCACACTACTGGGGGAGCGTATAACAGCTGCCCGCCAGAACGGTCAAGGGACCGGAAGCGTGACTTGAGCACTCCGAATGTGCGCTCCAGGATGCCCCGGGTTGCAATGTGGGCTGTGTTGTATCTTACCTGGGGTGGCGTGGTGGGGTTCTGAATTGGCGTCATCATGTGGGTGCTGAGAGGGTAGGCACTGTCCCCTGGGGTGGTGGTGATGGGTATCATCAGTGGGGTTGTGACATTACTCAGTATCTGACATGCATGCATGCACAGTTGCATTTATACTCACCGAGCAGCCATGTATCGCCATGCCGCCCAGTTTCTATGTCCCGGTTTAGGGTAGACATTCTGTAGATGAAACTGTCGTGGGTGGAGCCTGGATAGTTGGCGTATACTGAGGTGATGATTCCCTTGGCATCACATGCTACCTGGGCGTTGATGGAATGCCAGTGCTTGCGGTTTCTATAGATGTGCTCAGTTGCCCTGGGGGGACGTAGAGCCACAGGGGTGCAATCAATGGCACCTAGCACTTTGGGGAATTGTGCAACCCTGGGCAACAGCCTTTCTGCAGGTGTTCTGGGCAGGTATATGTGCCTGCGGACTGATGGGCATGCAGTGATGATGGCCAAGACCTGGTGTAGGCAGCGTGACTGCGTGGCCTGTGACACCCCCCCCACTATGGCACTTGTCCGCTGAAATGATCCAGTGGCCAGAAAGTGCAGTACATTGAGGACCTTCTCCAGGGGGCAGAGTGCTTGGGAGCACAGGGTGGTTGATGTGAGGTCATCCTCCCACTCACTGACCAGGTTGAGTATTATGTGAGGTGGAAACCTGTACCTCCCATACACATGGTCATCAGGCATCCCAAAAAGGCTGGTTCTGGGTGTAAATATTCTGGCCCGGACTATCCTCATCCTCCTCCTGCGGTATCCCACGGCCACTGCTGCTAGGAACGATATGTTCATCCTGGCATCTGAGCTTGTTTGTTGTTTGCGTGCACTTTTATGCTGTGCGGGTGGACGTACGCCTACTTCCTGCTGGCGTACGTGTTTCCGGATTGGCCACGTTCGTTTCCATTAATACGTGTTGTAGGCCAGCGTGTAAAACTTCCCGCGCAGACCAGCCCAATCGCGTGTGGTACTTCTCACACACCCCTGAAATACACGCACACGCTCCCCCAGGCCCGATCGCGTGTGAAACCACCCGCGAGCCCCTGAAATACACACGCCCAGGCCAATCGCATGTGGAACTTCCCGCGCACCCCTGAAATACACGCACACGCTCCCCCAGGCCCAAACACGTGTGAAACCACCCGCGTGCCCCTGAAATACACGCGCCCAGGCCAATCGCGTGTGGAACTTCTAGCGCACCCCTGAAATACACGCACCGAGGCCATTCGCGTGTAATACTTCTCGCGCACCCCTGAAATACACGCACGAAGCCCAATCGCATGTGAAACTTCCCGCGCACCCCTGAAATACACGCATGCAGCCCATTCGCGTGTGAAACTTCCCGCGCACCCCTGAAATACACGCACACAGCCCAATCGTGTGTGAAACTTCCCCCCACCCCTGAAATACACGCACGCAGCCCAATCGCGTGTGGAACTTCCCGCGCACCCCTGAAATACACGCACGCAGCACAATCGCGTGTGAAACTTCCAGCGCACCCCTGAAATACACGCACGCAGACCAATCGCGTGTGGAACTTCTCGCGCACCCCTGAAATACACACACCCAGGCCATTCGCATGTAATACTTCTCGCGCACCCCTGAAATACACGCACACGCTCCCCCTGGCCCGATTGCGTGTGAAACCACCCGCGAGCCCCTGCAATACACGCGCCCAGGCCAATCGCGTGTGGAACTTCTCGCACACCCCTGAAATACACAGACCCAGGCCATTCGCGTGTAATACTTCTTGCGCACCCCTGAAATACACGCACACGCTCCCCCAGGCCCGATCGCGTGTGAAACTTCACGCGCACCCCTGAAATACACGCACGCAGCCCAATCGCATGTGAAACCACCAGCGAGCCCCTGCAATACATGCGCACAGGTCAATCGCGTGTGGAACTTCTCGCGCACCCCTGAAATACACGCACACGCTCCCCCAGGCCGGATCGCGTGTGAAACCACCCGCGAGCCCCTGAAATACACGCGCCCAGGCCAATCGCGTCTGGAACTTCTCGCGCACCCCTGAAATACACGCACCCAGGCCATTCGCGTGTAATACTTCTCGCGCACCTCTGAAATACACGCACACGCTCCCCCCAGGCCCGATCACGTGTGAAACCACCCGCGCACCCCTGAAATACACGCACGCAGCACAATCGCGTGTGAAACTTCCTGCGCACCCCTGAAATACACGCACGCAGACCAATCGCGTGTGGAACTTCTCGCGCACCCCTGAAATACACACACCCAGGTCATTCGCATGTAATACTTCTCGTGCACCCCTGAAATACACGCACACGCTCCCCCAGGCCCGATCGCGTGTGAAACCACCCGCGAGCCCCTGCAATACACGCGCCCAGGCCAATTGCGTGTGGAACTTCTCGCGCACCCCTGAAATACACGCACCCAGGCCATTCGCGTGTAATACTTCTCGCGCACCCCTGAAATACACGCACACGCTCCCCCAGGCCCGATCGCGTGTGAAACTTCACGCGCACCCCTGAAATACACGCACGCAGCCCTATCACGTGTGAATCCACCCGCGAGCCCCTGCAATACATGCGCACAGGCCAATCGCGTGTGGAACTTCTCGCGCACCCCTGAAATACACGCACACGCTCCCCCAGGCCCGATCGCGTGTTAAACCACCTGCGAGCCCCTGAAATACACGCGCCCAGGCCAATCGCGTGTGGAACTTCTCGCGCACCCCTGAAATACACGCACCCAGGCCATTTCTGTGTAATACTTCTCGCGCACCTCTGAAATACACGCACACGCTCCCTCCAGGCCCGATCGCGTGTGAAACCAACCGTGAGCCCCTGAAATACACGCGCCCAGGCCAATCACGTGTGGAACTTCTCGCGCACCCCTGAATTCCACGCACACGCTCCCCCAGGCCCGATCGCGTGTGAAACTTCCCGCGCACCCCTGAAATACCCGCACGCAGCCCAATCGCGTGTGGAACTTCCTGCACACCCCTGAAATACACGCATGCAGCCCAATCGTGTGTGAAACTTCCGGCACACCCCTGTAATACACGCGCCCTGGGCAATAGCATGTGGAACTTCTCGCGCACCCCTGAAATACACGCACCCAGGCCATTCACGTGTAATACTTCTCGCGCACCCCTGAAATACACGCACATGATCCCCCAGGTCGCGTGTGAAACTTCTCACGCACGTGTGTTCCCGACACCCGTAATACGCGTTCCCCGCTTTGCATTTGCTGTTTGCCAGTCCAGTAAACTGGCACAGGGTTGGCGCAGCCCTTTGCGATGGTTTTGCGATCTTGGTGGCTTTTCCTTGCGCGAGGGCGTTCTTGGGGGCGTAACTGGTGCTGCTGCAGGGTCGCTGCGCCACTTTGCGCCACGTCTACTTTTGGAGGTGGGAATCCATGAATACGCTGTGCGTGGAAATTGATTTTATCGCACGCGGCTGGCGCAGACATTCGCACGGGCACGCTGTGCGCCAGCCGCGTGCAACACTTTTGAGAGGAATTACATGAATCGGCCTGTAAATGTACGAGGCCAATATCAGATTTAAAGAATCATTTTAATGAGAGCAAATGTTGAGAAACGCTACAAAAACAAGTGAGCACATATTTTCTCTGCATCCATCCATTCGAATCCTCAGCAGGCACCGTGTTCCCGCCCCCGGTGCAAAAGAGCATTATGCCTAATTTACCAGGCGCATCCGTGGAAAGCAGAGGGGCAATGACAGCTATTTCTGATCTCACCATATGTAATCAGGCACGCACTGAGACATGCCCCCGGAATGTCTGCATATACACATTAAGCGATGCGCAGTTGGAATGACGTTGTTTGGTCCCTTGTCCACGTGAACGTGGAAATTTGCTGATCCGTCTCTGCAGTCCGAGGAGATGGTTCTAAATCGACTAAAACAGCCTGCCTAGGCAGACAAGCAAGCGGTCAAACTCCCACCTGCATTGTTTTTCCTGTGGGCGAGCTAGTGACGACCTTTCTATGTCAATCAGTGATCTAATATTTCAAAAGTAATCTACATGTACCATGTCCAAATTAGGGTTTTAGTGCCTGTCATCTTTTATGTCATTGATATAGATTTTTTTTTTTTTGGCAGACCGTTTTAAACTATTCTAAAGTGCGAGAATATTGTATCGCTGCTCTGTTATGTGGTATTTAAAGTGTACACTTATTTTGCTATTGTGTTACTGCTCTGATCTTTTTTTTTTCTCAGCAGGAAATTTCATTGACTGAAAATGAGGCGACCTAGTCTTCGTCCATTGGCTGTGACAGCTGATATTGGGCAACTCCTATCCCCTTTGGTAAAGCTAAGGGCTCGTATCTAGGAAAAGTAGTTGGTAACACACGTTTTAATTATATTGTTATATGGTGTACAGAGAAATAAGTGGCAAACTATTTTTAAAAGGCTTGGAAAATAATAATTTACATAGGAATCAGAACACATCTGAAAAGTCGGGCCAGGGACACTGAGAGGTTGCCATCTCAAACTCTGGAAAGTGATCCTTCCTGAAATGTATTTATTTATTTATTACATGTGTTAAACGCCCAGACCCTAGGGTATCACGGCGTTGTTACAGATATCTTATGGTCAAATTAATAGTGTTACATTACATCAAGCAAAACTGATGCAATAATGTACATCGCTCTGTACAATACATGGTTACTTTCAATACTTTATATGTCTTCACAATGTCACAAGAAGTGTCTGATATGCTTCTCCAGGGTCCCTTCTCGGAGCAAGATAAAGCGGATATGGAACTTTGACAGGGAAGCGACACGCTTAAAAAAAAAAAAAATCTAAATAAAAATGAAAAACCAGGAAGTTCTATTACAGTCTTCATGTTACGACTGGCTCCTTCACTTCGAACAACAAACTATAGAGAGTAGTAACTCAATCCAACAATGCCCGTTGCTTAGTGTCAGTTTCCTCCAAGCACTGCGTAGTACACACAGAATTGATCATGCCTCAGTGATTACAAATGTCCCATGGGCACATCTTATGGGGGGCATCTGTTCGCAACTTATTAAATATTGAAACCATGTTTGATTTCTTTTCCGTCCAGAGGCATTCAAACATTATCTAAAATCAGTGAAAGACAAAACCAAAAAGCTGGATCAATGGGGTGACATTATAAATAGACAATTTACAGTAGTCTGTGCTCATAGTACATCAATTTCAGGAAGAAAGATGTTCAGCCACAGATCGATGGGCAGCAAGTCGCAATTCAAGCAGGAGGAGCTGAAGCATGTTATTTGGCCGCGGCGTATTACAGTAAATGCATATACCAGGGGACTAGCATGGGCAGTTTATTTCACAATGCTCAAAGACAATTAGAGCACAGAATTTCGGATCTCAGTTGCAGATCATGCCCTGTCATAAATTCCAGAGAACCATACACCTCTACTTTTAGACAGAAAGTGTAGATACTACGTGCAGAATTAGCCATGAATGTAAAACAAAAAATAACATGTTGTTACAGGTCCTGTAAGGTGGCAGAACCAAACCACTATGTGGCATATGTTTCAAAGAAAGTAGCAAAACAGCTCCATGGACACATTCACAAAGTGCCTGAATCTGTACACTCACCTGTTATGCATCACCATCCTGTGGCTGGGTGATTATTAACTCAATCAAATATTTAGTAACAAGTAGACTGAATACCCATCCCCCTAAAGATAACAAATGGAGCATTCATTTATCACTGCTAAATCATGATCATGTGGCCAAGGTGCTGTCTATCAAATACAGAGGAGGACACAGAAAGCAAAAGAAGAAAAAAAAACATTCAAGACAGAAAGATAGGGTCATGCAATCTCACCCTGCTGGGATGCGCCGACCCGTGAATCGGTCATGTGACCACAGCATATGTGCGTGTGCATCATGCGCGAATAAAGCAGTTCCTGCTTGACATCCAACGTGTCCGGCAATCATTACATGCGCACTGATGATGCTCTGTCCCAGCGTGCGCTACCTTAGTCAGGAACCTCACACTGGCGATGAGCTGTTAAGAACTCCCGCTCCAGGGATCGGAGATCTTCACCACACGTTCTGCAACACGTGTATCGCCCATAGCACATGATAGTGCTTGAGGTAGGAAAAGTGACCGGCAAGGCCTGTGGGCCCAACAGTGAGTGCAGGGAGCACCTAGTCACCATGCCACGGCCCGGAAGAACAACTGCACACCCAGAGTGGCTGGGGGGATGGGGGGCTGCACACAAAAGCCCCATTCAAGAAAAAAGTTTTTCCCCAAACAAAGCCACAAAGCCATGGGAAGGAGTGTTGAAGGCACACACAGACATCCAGTCTGAAGGGCTGCAACTACCCACCAGGGAAGCAAGGGTGTCCACGGCACGCACAACATAGACCACACCTGAGGGACCATGTCAGAACAGGAGCTAAATCCTGCGACGCCAGCCCATGTACAGGGCCAAAAAGGGAGAGAGGCATTCCCTATACCCTCAATAATGCCATTTGACACAGTGGACACTGCTAGTCTGGTTCCTCGATGTGCCAAATACATGAAAGAATTTGACGCATACCTCGACCCAGTGGGCCTACAAGAATATCGTTGGCCTACTGAAGGTGATGGCTGGACAAGAGGTACGAGATATCATTTTCAAATTGCCCGAAGATGTGGAATATAAGTATGATGACCGAAAGACAATTTTGAAGTAACGCACCATAATGTTGACTATGAAAGGCATATTTTTCATACCACCACACAGCTCCAAGGGGAAAGCATGGACACATTTGTAAAACGCCTGAAAGCATGGGTAAAGCACTGTGAATTCCACCTTTAAAACAATGAAGAGGCCTTAAAATTGTAGGTGATCGCAGGGTGTGAATCGCTAGAGCTCAAAAAGAAGGTACCACAAGTGCTTCACCCCCTCATGAAGATACTCGTGCTGGCCAAAACATTGTCCATGCTGGACTTACAGATATCTACAATGAGCAAGACACACATCATGGCAAAAGCCATCAAAGAGGAGTGCATAAACAAGATGGCGTACCAAACTTCTTTTCCATCCAGAGGCATTCCAACATTATCTAAAATCAGTGAAAGACAAAACCAAAAAGCTGGATCAATGGGGTGACATTATAAATAGACAATTTACAGTAGTTTGTGCTCATGGTACATCAATTTCAGGAAGAAAGATTTTCAGCCACAGATCGATGGGCAGCATGTCGCAATTCAAGCAGGCGGAGCTGAAACACGTTATTTGGCCGCGGTGTATTACAGTAAATGCATGTACCAGGGGACTAGCATGGGAAGTTTATTTCACAATGCTCAAAGACAATTAGAGCACAGAATATTCGGATCTCAGTTGCAGATCATGCCCTGTCATAATTTCCAGAGAACCATGCACCTCTTCTTTTAGACAGAAGGTGTAGATACTACGTGCAGAATTAGCCATGAATTTAAAACAAAAAATAACATGTTGTTACAGGTCCTGTAAAGTGGCAGAACCAAACCAGTATGTGGCATATGTTTCAAAGAAAGTAGCAAAACAGCTCCATGGACACATTCACAAAGTGCCTGAATCTGTACGCTCACCTGTTATGCATCACCATCTTGTGGTTGGGTGATTATTAACTCAATCAAATATTTAGTATCAAGTAGACTGAATATGCCTCCCCCTTAAAGATAACAAATGGAGCATTCATTTCTCACTGCTAAATCATGATCACGTGGCCAAGGTGTTGTCTATCAAATACAGAGGAGGACACAGAAAGCAAAAGAATGAAAAAAACCTCATGACAGAAATGTAGGGTCAAGCAACGTCACCCTGTTGGGATGCGCCGACCCGTGAAGCGGTCACGCGACCACAGCATATGTGCATGCACATCGTACGTGAATACAGCAGTTCCTGCTTGACATCCAACGTGCCTGATAATCATTACATGCGCACTGACGATGCCCTGTCCCAGTGCACTTTCCCTTAGGCAGGAACCTCACACTGCCAACGAGGTCTTAGAAACACCCAATCCGGGCAATGGAGCTCTTCACCACATGTGCTGCAACTCATGTATCGCCCATAGCAAGCGATAGTGCTTGAGAGAGGTCAAGTGGCCGGCAAGGCCTGTGGGACCAACAGTGAGTGCAGGGAGCACCTAGTCACCATGCCACGTCCCAGAAGAACCACTACATGCCCAAAGTGCCTGTGTGGGGGGGCTGCACACAAAAGGGCCATTTAAGAAAAAAGTAAGGATTTTCTCCAAACAAAGCCAAAGGAATGAGCTTTGAAGGCACACAGAGACATCCAGTTCGAAGGGCTGCAACTACCCACCAGGAAAGCAAGGGTGTCCACGGCATGCACAGGTGACGGCTGGCCCAGAGGTACGAGATATCATTTTCAAATTGCCCGAAGATGTGGAATATAAGTGTGATGACCTAAAGAAAAGTTTGAAGGAACACTTCGTAAAGCACCAAAATGTTGACTATGGAAGGCATATATTTCATACCACCACACAGCTCCAAGGGGAAAGCATGTACAAATTTGAAACGCGCCTGAGAGCATGGTTAAAGCACTGTGCATTCAACCTTTAAAACAACAAAGAGGCCATGAACTTGCAGGTGATTGTGAATCTCTAGTGCTCAAAAAAAAGCTACCGCAAGTTTCACACTCCCTCACGGAGATACTCGTGCTGGCCAGAACCTCGTCTGATATCCACACTGAGCAAGACACACATCATGGCAAAAGCCATTAAAGAGGAGTGCATAAACAAG
The DNA here is from genome assembly GCF_040938575.1 of Ambystoma mexicanum. Lineage (NCBI taxonomy): Eukaryota > Metazoa > Chordata > Amphibia > Caudata > Ambystomatidae > Ambystoma > Ambystoma mexicanum. Next base: position 585,964,474 of record NC_090937.1, on the reverse strand, counting down.
ATGGCGTCCCAAACTTTTCCACCACACTACACCAAGCAAGAAAGGTGACAGTGCTTCCGGTGTGGACACGATCTTCCTCATGACGACTCATGCCCCGCCATTGGCCAGACATGCTCAGCATGCAGGGGCGAGGACCACTATGGCATCATGTGCCGCCATCCTAAATCAACGAGATTCACCTCCACGGACAGAGGAATGCGCTGACAAAAGACACCGCTCAGATACCCAAAGGAAGACAGAGCGAATCGATCAGAGAAGAAATACTATAAGGAAAGATGATACACCAGAAGCAAACACTTGCAGTCCCCAGAAGGACGAAAAATGGGGCGAAGGAAGGATACATAGACTAAACACGTCAACGTCAGCCACCAGTGAGTCAGAATCCCACTTTAGCACCAACAGACGAAAGAAAGAGTATTTATATGCTCTGGGAAATGCGACCGCCTCAGAGCACAGCCCCACCCTGTCCTTAATACTGCAAGATCAAGAATTCAACTTCTTAGTAGACTCTGGAGCCACAACAACGCCATGCCCGAGTCCTGACCTGGGTCAACCCCAGACCTTTTTGCTTTACTAGTGCAAGATTTTTCCTTAATACCTCTGTGAGTGGGAACCTTTTTCCACACCCAAAGAATCACTTACTCTTTTTATGGGTGTCATTTCTAAGACTCTCCATCATGGCTTTTTAAAGTTATCCTCTTTAACAACTTGTTTGCAATAAGTGCCTGTTGTTGCTGGGTTGCCCTAGGGACTCCCCTTTTAAAACTTTCTCTGGCTAACCTTGAGAGAACTACAGTTACCAAGGTTAGAAAGGATATTTGTATCCCTTTTACATTTTATTTTGTGAAGCCAACACACCCCACCTTGTGTGGAGTGCTGGGGAGATACGATGTATCCTCTTTCACATAAAAACTGTAACAATTCTGTTAAAGGTACAATCTTACCTTCAATGGCTGGTGGCAATGATACCTTGTATTCATTTGGTGCACCTTTACCACAGGCTGTGTTCACAGCTGCAGTAAAGGCATATGAGATGCTCATTTTACCAAAATGGTCCCTGTCTTCTTTTTCGCCATTTTAGTGTTTCTTGTTATTTCTTGTTCCTTCTCCTGACATTCAGGGTGTGAAATTCCTTTGTGTGATCCCCTCTGGACTCCCAACCCAGGCTCCAGTCTGTCTGTGAAGACAGGAAGCGAGGGAGGAGTCCAAAATTACACAGCCCTTTGTCTTCCTCCTTACCTGAATGGTGACAAATCCCAGTGAGGGCTGGCTGTCCTGATTGGACAACCAGACTGCCTCTTGTTGTAAAATGCAGGGAGAGAATGCAGAAGTTGTGCTATAGTCCCTGTTAAATAATGCAAACTTGGAAGCTGAAGACAAGTCGAACACTGGAACCAAAACTGAAGAGGATGCTGAAGGAAAAGCGGCAGAGACGATTTGCAGCAACCGGAGAGCCTGCTGTGTAACCAGAGCCTACTGTAGCCCTTCCTTCTTATTAACCTGGGTACTTTAAAAACTATGACCCTGAGCCAGAGCCTGATGAGATCCACTAGAATTAAGAAGACCTGCATTTTGAACCATCCCATGTGTTGCTGCAACCTTGTGTTGCTGCAATGCATCAATACCCTGGGACCTCAAGTCACTGTGCGGTGCATGGTCTTCCAAACTCTGAATGTCACTGAAACTTTGTGGGCATCCTGGTGGATCTACAGAGACACTAATTGAGTCCAACAAGTCCCCTCAACAAAGTGCTGGACCTTTGTAATGATGAGAATTCAACTGCAATTTCTGTCTTCTTCTGTGCTCCTTGAAACGGTGCCAAATCTGCACAACTGTATTCAGCCATGAGGAGAACCTTGCCTAGAGCCTTTTCAATTGAACCCGCCTGCAAAGTTACTTCTGAGGTCTTGATTTCAGTCACCACAACAAGGAATCCACTGACTGGGTAGTTGGCTGCAGATCTTGACGTTCTCCTGCTGCAAAATCTTCTTCAATGCTGAGGTACTGTGTTGACTTGGGTTTGTACTTACCTTAAGTCACTTAAGATTTCTGTGTAGCTGTGGGGTGTTTTCTGTGAGGTGGAGGCCTCTCATCCAGTGCACCAAGTCCCACTGATAGAATCCTGCTAGGGTGTCTTCTGTGAAGCCCCTGGACCATCTTCTAACTCTAAAGTAAAATACTCACCTGTTTGCCCAGTCTGCCGAAGGAACTCTGATGTTTGCTACTTAAGAACCTATCCTGACACTGCCTGTTGAACACTAGATGCTAGTGACCCCCCCCTTCTTCCACTGAGAACACTCATGCTCCAAGAATAAGGAAAAGACCTTTAAGGGATTGTGCTTTTTTAATAGAAAAGAAAATACGTGTTTAAACGTTACTAGGTCTTGTATCCCCTGACTTGCTGTTAGCCTGTCCTGAATAAGTCTGTATTGGATTGTTGCCTACCTAGAATAACCTTGAGTCATTCAGTAAAGTGTAACATTGGGTTTTGCTTTCCCTGTGCTGTTTAGACAGACACAAACAGAGTTGTTGGTTCTAACTGTCCCTCATAAGTCATACATAAGGTACTTGTATAGCTGGGAAAAATCTAACCTGCATTTCATTTTGAGGATAAAAAGTATATGTGTTTTGCTTACCTTGAGTTAGCTGTTTGCCATCCAAAAATAAGTTACCAGAGTTACTGATTATCTCTGTGTTTCACTGATCTCAAAAGCACCTTTAATTGAATAGGACATCCTTAGGTTTTACTCAATTAGTATAACTGTGTCATCACAAAAGTAGTTATAGGTTTTTACTGTACCCGGAATAAGTGTTCCACTAATCACAAAAAGTATAGTGTCCAGTTGACTGATTATTTGATTTTTACTGAGAGTCACTGTACAACTGGTAGGGTCTACTGCCCTTGCATTACTGCATGTATTTATGAAAGTACCCATCCATTGGTTTTTACTCCCTAAGAATAGGTGTGACCTATAGTGAATGGGTATGAAACAGTTTTGACTGTTAGGTGTTCCAAATAAGGTTTGCACTTTGGTCTGTGTACCTTCAAGTATAGTGTTGTGTTTTTATAATTGTGATTACATATCATGTGTGATAGTACTTATTTATCCCTAGATTTATCTTAGCCTACCTGTATTTAAATAAATCATTTATTTTTTACAATACATAGTGTTTCATGGTTTCTTTGGACAATCTGTATTATGATTTCATTTGAACTGATTCTACAGCCTTCTCTCCCTCCTAAGATAAGCCTGGCTGCTCTATCTACGCTACCATGAACTCAAGTGGTACAGCCTTATACTAACAGTGGAGTCCTGTACTGCCTCAGTTGAATGGTTTTACAAAGCCTAGTTGAACTTTAGAAAAACTGTCCCAACAATACCTGAAGTTCAAATGCAAACCTCGACTGCGCAAGGCACAGCTAAATATATGCTGCATATGGAGCCAAAGGACCCCTCCCGTGCATTGGGGCATTCAGAAAGTCATTCCACCACAAAGACAAGAAAGATCACTTAACCGTGCATGTCCTAGCGACAGAAGGCGGAAGCAGCAACAGACTTAGCTTCAATTTGGCGGTCCAAATGGGACTGATCCACATTCTATATCAACTAATGGAAAGCAAATATATGTCCCCAGCAGTCAATGTGGCAGCGTAGTTCCCGAACCTCTTCAAGGGCATAGGAAAACTGAAGGGTAGCAAAATACACCTACACATTGACCCTGCGTTAAAACCCATTGCGCATATCAGAGGGATCCCGTTCAACATTCAGCGGCAAGTTGAAAAAGAGCTACTATCGCTGTTGGAAGGAGATATCATAGAGCCTGCCTTGGGGCCCACACTGTGGGTCTCGCCCATCGTCCCAGTACCAAAAAGGAGTGTAGAGGGCCAAATTAGACAATACTATATTAGGAGTGTGCCGGTCTGGAAACAACGGTGCCGGTAAGCGTACAGGCACCATTGTTTCTGAACCGGCACACTACGGCTCTGGGGGAGGGTACTGTCCCTGCAGCCAGGGTCAGACCTGGCGGGCGGGAAGGCACCCGCCCATAGAGTTTCCCGGAAGCAGCGTTACTGTTATTAACGGTGCAATGCTGCCGTGATCCCCATTTCCAATAAGATTTATGGGACTCAAATGGGAATGGGGATTAACAATTTACTGGTGCCTGACTTCCTGGAAGGGTGGGGGCGTAATCCCCCGGTTATTCCGGCAAGCCAGGTGCCAGTAAATATTGTCCGTCTGGTGGCAACTCGCCGGCAGCACCAGCAGGACTACCACCAGACTTTTAATGAGGCCCTATGTGTCGACATGAGGGCCCCAAATCAAGCAATCCTATGAGAACACCATCAATCGTCCTGCATCATGGATATGATGCATCTGCTAAATGGAGCAACAATTGTTTTCTCGCCTTGATTGGACCAAGTGCTATCACCAGATTGAATTCAGCGAGGAATCGCGCTACATAACAACCTTCACCACACACCTAGGGCTGTTCAGATATAAACGCTTAAGCTTCTGAATCTCGTCAGCGGCTGAAACTTTTCAAGAGGAAATAAGAAATATCATACATCACATACCTCATTGAATTAACTACAGTGAATGCATTCTCATATTTGGCCAGTCACAAGAAACTCACAACGCCATGTTGATGAAAGTATGTGCAGAACACATGCAAGGCAAACCTCACTCTAAACAAGGACAAGTGTGACTTCAACAAAAGCACTCTAAAATTCTTTGGCCACATCTTCTCTCAGAAAGGGATCCAACCCAACCCAGACAAAATAAAGGCACTGATGGAGGCGCCGCATCCTGAAACCGTGGTCCAAGTACGATTATTCCTGGGGCTGGCAAGTTACTGCACAAGATACCTTCCAGAATTCACTACTACGAGTGCTTCCCTAAGTGTGCTCACAAAGCAAGATGCCAAGTTCTAGTGGGGACCAATGCAACAAGAGAGTTTTGGCACAATCTAGAGAGACATGGCCATGACAGTATGCATGTCCTACTTTGACCCCAACCTACAGACTGAATTGACTGTGGACACGAGTCCCGTAGCTCTGGGGGCATCCTTGCAGAACATTCGGGAAGTGAACAAACAAAACGGAAAATAGTCTCTTATGCCAGCGGGAGTCTAACAGAAACAGAGCAGAGGTATTCACAGGCCCGAAAAGGAGGCACTGGCACTTGTCTGGGCAACAGAGCATGTTCATATATTTGTGTTCGGGATGTTCGGGATACCATTCACAATAATCACAGACCATCAAGCACTTGTAACAATCTATGGCAAACGGATGTCATAAATGCCACTAAAAATTGCAAGATGGGGGCTACGCCTCCAAGAATGCAAATTCACAATACTGCACAAACAGGGAAAAAAAGAAAACCCAGCAAACTTTTTTTTTACGACATCCATTCGCAGGAAGGATTACCTCGAAAGATCGAGCAGATGCCTATATAAATTACATAATAAACCAGGCAATCCCACCGGCTATTCCCATGAAGGACATTGGGGAACATATAGTGGAAGATGGTAGCATCTTGCAATACCCGTCATGGGACATGACCAGCAGAAATCATGTTCGGACGTCCTGTAAGGACGAAGATTCCCTTGGGGGGCCAGGAAATGGAAGAGAACAAGGCAATGGCAGAGGCCAGGGCAAAGGATCATCGAGCAAAAGAGAAGATGAAGGAGTATGCAGACAAAAGGAAAAGAGCACAACCTGCAGAGCTGACCATAGGAGAACAAGTACTAGTACGACAAGCACAGGCACACAAGGACAAGCCACCATTCAACCCACAACCCTTGAAGGTCTCCTACGTAAATCGGCCCATGGTCAGGGATGAAAGAGACGGATGGATCACAAGCAGAAACAGCTCATTCTTCAGAAAAGCACAAGGGGACACGAGGCAGATAAATGGACACTTGGAGCACAGAGGAAGAATATGAAGAGAGACAAGGAGGGTCAGGATACTCTGCAGACGAAAAAAAGGAATCCGACAGAGATGATCAGAGCAGTGAAGGGGAACATCCAGACGAAAATGAGGAGTTGTCCCGACAAGAAAGGCCACGCAGAAGGACGGAGGGACGAATGATGAAGAGGAGATGGGGTAGGGCTGCAGTTATTTTGGGGGGAGATGTAGTGTTGCGCGACTTCACCCTGTTGAAATGCACCGACCCGTGCGGATAAAGCAGTTCCTGCTTGACATCCAATGTTTCCAGTCATCATTACATGTGCGCTGCTGATGCCCTATCCCAAGAACTAAGATAGTCATACAGATGACAGTCAAAGAAAAAGTAAAGCCGTAATGGCTAAATCGAGTATATCGCTCGTTAAATCGAGCAACACTGCAGAGAAACAGGATAATCCCAGCATCTTTGAGCTGTGCAGTTTCATGGCCCTCCTTTAGGAGTTTTCAGGGTTTTCTTGACCACATTTGTGTGAGCCTTGAAGACAACCTGTGTGTCGAAACACGTGTCGGCTGTTCATAATCTAATTAAACATCCATATACTACTGTTCTTGCCTTACTGTAATGGTGTAAAGCGCATTACCATCCCATCTCTTATCAAATTACATTACACATTGAGCTGCATGTCCATTTGTACAACCTACTGTAAGAACCTACTAGAAGGATACGTCTACAAATAAAATAAAATTCTTAGTTTCTGACTGTTACTGAAGAAAACCATGTGGTCTAAATATGTCAGCAAAAGAAAAAATAGGGAGCCGGACATGTGATGTCATCAGTGATGTCATCAATGACATTTGTGATGTCATCTTTGATGTCCTGGGTGTTAGTCTTAGCAGTGCACGGTGGTGGCGTGAGTTATGGTTGCTTAGCTTACCATAACTGGCAAATTTCAAGGGTTTTTCGGTTTTACTTGGAACCATAACGTCCCTTTAACAAAGTTTTTTTCACTGAATTTCATAGGTTATTAGTAGCGCAACTTAACCATAACGTCCCTTTAACAACGTTTTTTTCACTGAATTTCATAGGTTTTTAGTAGCGCAACTTAACCATAACGTCCCTTTAACAAAGTTTTTTCACTGAATTTCATAGTTTTTTAGTAGCACAACTTAACAATAATGACTTTGACTTCATATACATGTCATATGGAACTGACTAGATCTCTTCTTATGAACTTGATGTCCGCGAACTTATTTAATGTTCGCGGACATGTTCGGAGAACAGTACCACTACCTATAAACTGTGGGGGGGTGTGGTGGGGTATGTTTGATTGTTATATCATAATATAGGAACATTTAACAAATTCAAAAAGCAGCACACAAACACATTATATATAGTAATACATAAGAAATGTAACCCATATATGTAACACACTAACCATTCATTTAAATACAATATGTTCTGAAATGGAATATACCACAAGAAGATAAATTGGCTTCCAACATAATTACCTCACAGACATAACAGAACTGAGAACAAGACCAGACCCACTGAATACATAGGACTTATCTTACCAGAAATAGTAAGTGTACTTCATTTTACTCATATATTTATAAACTTTCTGTATTAGATTAAAAAATATATTATCTGTCATGATGCCTGCCCCGGAAGACCAGACCAGGCCCAGCAGCCCCGGAAGCAGGCATCATGCCACTTGGAGCATGCCCAAAAGCCCCAGTTAGGGGATAAGATGAAGTCAGTCCTGGCGCCATGGGCGCCAGGCTCATTATTGATAACTTACCTGAAGCAGACCATGCTGCATACTCACCTGAGGCAGACCATGCTGCATGAAGACTCAAGCCAAATGAGGCTTAGAAGGGACTATTTTACTGAAGGGACTATTTTGTTACTTGGGTGGGGCTGTGGAAGAATACTTACCTGGATCTTCTTCCAAGGCTATTTAAACCACGCCCGGACAGCCACACGTGCTTCGCTTTATTCTGCTTGCTGCAGCGTAATGCTCACTGTGTTTTCAGCAGCTTCAGTCTTCAACCACGCCCGCTTCAGTCCTGGGACTCCTGAAACAAGAAGAAAAGAAGGATAAAGGTTAGAACAGGAGTTTTAACTTTAATCCTTACCTGAATCCTGATCCATTTCGCCACGGAGCTGAAAGACAGAAGTCTTTGAAGCATCGCTTCGCATTCCTACGGCGCCGCGCTGAACTCACCTGCTTGGCGGTACTTCAGCATTCCATCACGCTTTCTCCATCTCGCGGCCGCCCTCCGACACCTAAGGAGACAAAGACAGCAAGGTGAGCAAGGGGACTCTCTAAGGCTATACAAGCTACCCCCAAGGACTTACCTGATTTACCACCGGGGGTACTCACCTCATCTCGGGTCGACGCAGTCAACTCTGCTTCATCGCTGTACCCCAGCCCTTAAGGGGAAAACCACAATAGACTTACCTGAATCTTACCAATTGCCATTTGGAAATCTTCGAGTGGATTAATCGGCAACCTGCAAGGAATCGGACAGAGTGAAGATCAGACATTTGAACACTTATGAACAATTGGACTTTAGAGTCAATACTGGAACTCACCAACTCCTCTATGCCAGTGAAGTAACTGGTCATCAACGCGCCCTTGCGGTCGACGCAGGATGGAGAGCTCATCCTTCCAAACCATCAGGTGAGACTGAGGAGGGGACATCAAGAGTGATCTGTGGGAAGACAACAGGAGTGGGGAAGGTGGGTTGACACTCAATTCCACGGGTGGTTAATTTCCATTCTCCTTTGCATAAGAATATTCCTGCGAGCCAGACAAACTAGGCAGAGCGGGCCAGTCCAGTCAGTCATCTTTGCGCTACACGTCACACTGGTGGAAACAACAGCGGGCCAGTTCCGGTCGACGCCCCCGTGGGAACCAGGTGAGCGTAACATTATCTTTTTTTTTTTTCTCACAGAAATGTCTAGTACTCTGGAATGGCTAGAGGACAATTTCCCACATGAAGAAATGTCACAAGATAGTGAAACTAATGGTAAACACTTTATAATATAAACCATTTTTTTTTATATACATTTAACATATATATTATTTTTTTGTACAGAGCATACCAAAATAGAAAAAACTTCAGAAAACCCTGTTATGGATAACAGTCTTCACAATATAGAAGAAAAAATTGATGTATTGTTGGCTAATTTTAATAATTTAAAAACTTTTGTAGAAAATCATTTCAAACCAAAAACCTCGTACCATTGCCCCACATGTACTTGTCCCTCCTCACCATATCCCAGTCAATTATCCCCAAACCCTCTCCATAATCCAAAACGTTTTGATGAGACTTCCATCCCTTCTTCACCTAATACCAATCATGTTGAAACCCCATAAGTGATGTCATCAATGACATTTGTGATGTCATCTTTGATGTCCTGGGTGTTAGTCTTAGCAGTGCACGGTGGTGGCGCGAGTTATGGTTGCTTAGCTTACCATAACTGGCGAATTTCAAGGGTTTTTCCGTTTTACTTGGAACCATAACGTCCCTTTAACAAAGTTTTTTCACTGAATTTCATAGGTTTTTAGTAGCGCAACTTAACCATAACGTCCCTTTAACATTGTTTTTTCACTGAATATATATATATATTGCTTAGTTTACCATAACTGGTGAATTTCTGAGCTTTTTCGGTTTTACCTGTAACCATAACGTCAATGTAACAATGTTTTTCCATTGAATTTCATAGGTTTTTATTAGTGCAACTTAACGATAACGTCCCTTTAACAACGTTTTCATTGAATTTCATAGGTTTTTACTAGTGAAACTTAACCATAATGTCCTTTTAACAAAGTTTTTTCAGTGAATTTCATGGGTTTTTGCCAGTGCATGCTATTTTCCTACAACTTACTAATGTCATACTTAGCCAATAAGCAATATTTTTGTCCAATTTACAAAGTTTCACCTTAAAACCTCATATACATATAAATACGGTAGTTGCCGTGGTTAAGTTGCTAATCCCATAGGAAGAGCACTTTTTGGGCGGCTTATAACTTCACGCTCCCTGGACGAATCCTCACCAAACTTTTCAAAAAAGTATACTGAGGTTTGGTGCAGGGGTGGGGGGAAAAGTTATTAGGGGGTCCCAATTTTTTTTTTTCCCATACAGTGAATGGGGAAAAAACTTTGTTCACGCCTACAGCTCAAACCGCTGAATAGATTTGCACCAAATTTGCGGCAGGAGCAGCGGCTTGCTCCTGAAAGCATGCTTTTGTAAATTTGGTGGAAATCCGTCCGGTAGTTTTTTTTAAAAATGACCAAAAAGTAGGTCTAAAAAAATATGTGTGATATCTATGTCCGCTCCGCGGACACATTTCCCTGTTCGCTCCACGGACAGGACACCGATTGGCTAATCGGCTTGCGTCATGTCCGCGGACATGCAACGTGTTCGCTGATTGGCTGGGTTGAAGCGTGAGGTGCTTCGTATTGTTTTGATGCATCCTCCATCTTGGATCCACGGACATCCGCGGACAGCGCGGTGACGAACGGGGCAAAAATACAACTTTGGGCAGGGTGTTGGTGTTTAAGAGTGCTTGGGGAGGGTGGGGGAGTAACAGATGGGTCAAATGATGTATTTGCTTAGGTGGCAGGTGCCCTAATGTGTTTGTCAAGTCCGCGGTCACCACGGCTGTCCGCGGACATAAAAAATGCAGTTGCCCATATAGCACAGTTAAAATGTTTGATTCTATGGGTGTGTTATGCTGCGGTGGTTGTGGCCAGGGCCTAGTGTCGTGGGTGCATGGCCGAAGGCCATAGGCCATAGGCCATGCATCCAAGACTCTAGGCCCTGGCCGCAACCACCGCAGCATTACACACCCATAGAATCAAACATCCATCAAATATCTACAAATCTACATTTGTGTACTGTTTGATTTGTATAGTTTGTATGTGAAGTTTTGGCTATGTCATGTAATTAAGATTGTAGAGTTTGGTAACAAGCACTGCAGTATAACATATTCATGGAAGTTACCATTTTGGATTGTGGTGTATGGTTAGATGTTTGCTTCAATGGTTGTGTTACGGAGCAGTATTTGTGAGTTGAATTATAATATACTTACTGTTTGATATTTTGTGATTGGATATTTTTTTTTCATGACTTGGGTAACTGGAGCAGATATTCTTTTTCAGTTTCTGTGATAGAAGAAAAGATCATGTTAGTTTAGGTAGTTCATAATGAGTTATTGCATTGCTTAACAGACATTTCTGCATTATTTCGACCCTCATATTTAGTCGTTTACAAACCAGTGTACTGTGCATTTTTCTCAGTTTCTGTGTTTGTTTCTTAAATCATTGGATCTGTGGGAAAAAAAATCCATGCTGGATAAAAAAAAACGTTTTTGTTATGGTACAATACATGTCTTTCTTTGTTTTCAGTGTTTATGTTGGCTTGTTGCAGATTGTTAGATACCTGTTTTATTTATATTTTCAAGTTGTTCATCTATATGTTGGGTTGTTGCAGATTTTTGGGGCAGTTAGATGCCTGTTGGCGTATTCTAACTGTTTATTTCTTCTTATATTTTAGTGGTATTGATTTATCTGTTTGGTTGTTGCAGAATCTTGGGGCAGTTAGATACCTTTTGGCGTATTCTAACTGGTTATAGTTTTTTATTTATATTTTCAAGTTGCTAATCTATCTGTTGGGTTGTTGCAGATTTTTGGGGCGGTTAGACACCTATTGGTGTATTCTGTTTATTTCTTCTTATATTTTAGTGGTATTGATTTATCTATTTGGTTGTTGCAAAAACTTGGGGCAGTTAGATACATGTTAACGTATTCTAACTGTTTATGTCTTCTTATAATTTAGTGGTATTGATTTATATATTTGGTTGTTGCAGAATCTTGGGGCAGTTAGATACCTGTTGGCGTATTCTAACTGTTTATAGTTTTCTAATTGAAGTTTCATTACTGTTTATGCACAGATTAGTTAATAAATTTTGGTTTTAAGAATATTAAATAAGCGTTTATAAGATTTGCTGGTAATCTCTGCTTCAGAGTAATGGTACTATCATTACATTCGGACCACCCACAATTCTTTTTTATATTTGCAGTGCAGTGACCTGCATTGGTTGTGGCTCCTGTGTGGTAGATTATACCTATTGTTGTGAAGGATTTCTTACCAAGTGATACTTGACCATGTGTGAATCCAGTCAGCTTGCAGTTGTTTTTTGGTACCATCTGCATTGTAACTTGAAGCATTAGTATTACGTACTTACTATGTGTTTGTATTTGTAAGGTGGAGCGATCATCTGAATGGCAGGTAGTACATAGTCTGCCATGGTTTGCATTTTGTACAAGTTGCTGGAATGGAATGGATTCACAGTTAGATATGGATACATACACATAGCGTTCATTAGGGATTTGTTCCTGTGCAACATTGTTGCAGAGAGTGCATGTATGTTTCCACATTTATGAAATCTGGAAGATTTATAGGTATTTTTCTGTTTTCCAGTACTTGTAGTAAGTACATTAGAAATTCGTTTGGATCTTATTGTGAGTTTATAGTGAATTTCACCATCCCAGCACAGTAGTCCAATTCTTGTCTTAGTCCATGAACACTGTATGTGTTGTCAGGATTGTTGCTTGCATTTCTATGAAGGACTAACATTTGCAAACACAATTGGTCTGTATTGTGTAAGTAAATGTTGTCAACAATTGGTGGCAATTGGAATAGAATATTTATTGGTACATTTGCGTAGCAATTTACACCAGTTATATTTGAAAATTTGAATGGACCAGATTTCTGTGCCCAAGTAATTTCTTCGGAGTGTGTGTTGCTTCTTTGAAGAAGTACCTGAGTTACTTTGAGTAGTAGATTCTTGTTTGGTTTTATTAATTAATGAAGTATTAGCTTCTTTTACTCTCTTTGGAGGATTTGCAGTGAGATCCTGTTGCATTTCTGCTTGAAGTAGTTTTCTTTTACAACGTTTTGCTTTTTGTGGAACAGGATAGGTTTTTAGATGGGGGTGTACAGTGAACGTAGTTTATTGTATTCTAAAATGCAAGGATTATCAGCGTGTACTTTACTTGCATCAAAGTTGATTAGAAATAGACAGTCAAGTGTACATAGGTGTGATAGTGCTATGTAGCTCATGCCTTCTTTAAAGACAGTATTCCCAATATCTATCAATGCTTTATCTAGGGTAAGACCTTGTGATTTGTGAATGGTGACTGCGTATGCTAGAGTTAGAGAAAATTTCTCTCTGCGTACATACATGTCTTTGAAAAGAAGGAATCGAGCTGTTCAGCCTCCTATCCTTTTAACTTCTGATAGTTTGTCAAAGAGAATATTGACAAACTGAATGTCATTGTCACGTGGGTATGTTTGAAAGCCAACAACTGTACCAAGTGCTCCATCAACTAGTCCTTGGTCCACATCAAGGTTACGTTTAAGCATTAATCTACAGTTTAAAGATAATTTTAATATTTTCTCCAAACAGCTGTTCTAAGGTATTTAGTCTTGTTGTGGCTTGTTGACAAATGGGTAGTGTCATACCATGTACGTCCAGTTTGTCTGTGGACCAAATTTCAATTATTGGTTGCATTTCTTTTTTTCAATATTGTTTCATTGAATTTTGAACAGCTTGCAAGAGTAGGCATCAAGGACATAAAATTGACATTTTTGTGTGCTAATTTTTCCATGACATCAGTAGCACATGAGTTATGGCCATACAGGGCATGGATGTGCCAGGTTTTTAATATTGATTGTGCTTTTTGAGGTAGTATTCCAACTCTAATACTTTCTTAAAATGTTGGCGTATGTGAGGTCTGCACACTGGGCCTTGTTTCTGTATTGGAAATGTTGCCAAAGGTTTTCATTACCTATTCTGCCAACAGTTTTACAGCAGAGTTTTTGTCCTAAGGTTTTAAAAATACGTTCACCTTTCACTGGTGTCAGTATAATTTTCATTTGTTTTAAAACTCTGTGTAGTTCAATTGCAGCTTCTGTAGAAAGTTTGTAATATTCTAATTTGTTTTAGTGTTCTACTGGAAGGAGTAGTAATCGGTGTAAAGTGACACCGCCTATGTTGTAGGCAGCTAAACCTGTGGGGGCAGTTACAGCAGCTGACAGTGTGTTGTTTGTCAATTGTTGAAGGAACTTGCTGATGATTTTGATTAAGAATGTTTTGCCTGAACCAGCTTGACCACTGACGTATAGTAGTATAAATGTGTAATTTTGGCAGGTACATTCTTTATTTTCATGTTGTACACCATGTGCAATTTCTTTTGTTACTTCTTGAAAAATGCTATGCTGCTCATTGTTTAGTTTTGATTGCAGTACAGTTAAGTCGTCTGTATCTTCTTCATACTGACACATGGAGTTTTCTACTTCTGTCATAGCTAATTCTGCCTCATGTGCTATCAGTGGCTGTCCAAGTGGTTCTTGGCTTCCTGTTACAGAAGGTTGACTACTGTTGGGAGTGTCCTTATCTAGTTGGGCCTGGAGTTCTTCTCCATGTTGCTGTTCATTGTGCAACATTGTTTTGTAGGGTGTAAAGTTTACATTGATTATAGTGCTTTCATTTGCTTTGAAAACGTCTTGATAGGAGTCATAGATATCTAGTAACTCTTCTTCTTTTCTCCATGGTTTAAAAAGTTGTAGCAGGGACATGTAATATAGTTCTTTATGTTGAGGAGTTTTTAATGACAATTTGATATGATTAATTAAGCCTCGTTTGGTAAGTTTCACTAAGTGGCCTTCACAATTTGTCACTCTGTATCTACCTTTGTTTTCATCTGGTTTTATATTATTTTTGTAGGTGAAGTTTTGGGCTATGTGGTATAGACACATGGTTTCCAAAGTGGTACTCCTATTTGGGTAGTATGTGTCTAGTAAATTGTTTTTCGTAATGGCTTGGCTGTTGGGATCATTTTTGGCTATTGTGTCTATGTCGTCGTATGATTTAATACCCCACCATGACTGCCACACTTATTTTTTAGCCCCTCCCTCTCAGTCTCATTTGCCAAGTGTAGAGTTTGCTTTGGGGCTTCTAATAAATGATCCTTCACCAGATCCCGGTCTCTCATTGTTTCACCCCCTCCACTTCTCACCCCTTCCAGGAAAGCTGGCTGACCCTGGCGGTCTATAGTAGTGTTTCCACCTCCACCTGAACCTGAGCCTTCTCCTTCACATACTGTAGTGGACGCATTGTTATCACTATTATCTGGAGTCCCAAGAAGCCTCATCTGCTGTTCCATCCTCACGCCTGACACCGGCATAATGCTAATAATAAATCAAATGCAGCTCAGGGCTTTCGACACCTAGTTTTCACCTATATGCCTCCTCACAAGAAGCATGGCAGTAGTCTGCTTCACTCTGCGTGAGGTAGGAAGGGGCTGTGATAGCCAGAGACTAGATTGAGTTAATTGGCTCACTTAACAGAGTCCGTGATTGTAGCAATATAACATTTTAAAATACTGAGCCTGTTACCCAGAGCAGGGCAGATGTTAAAGCAGATATAAAAGTAATTATCTGTGCCCGCTCACGGCCCAATTCTCCAGACCACTGCAGGACCACTTAGCACCACTTATCCCCTCCACGTTATGCTGCAGATTGAGTTCCTGAATGGGAAGCAGCCAGCTCCAGAAAAAAGGCACACCTCCAAACACAGTAAACACAGCAAAAACACCCCACTGCCAGACCACTTAGATCCACTTATCTGCTCCGCGTTGAGTTCTTCAAGGGGAAGCAGTAGGCTCCATCAAGAAGCCACAACTCCAAGTACAGTAGACACAGCAAAAGGATTCCACTGCAGGACCACTTAGCCCCACTTATCTGCTTGCTGTTCATATATATATATATATATATATATATATATATATATATATATATATATATATATATATATATATATATATATATATACACACTAGCGTAGAAGCCTGTGTTCACAGTCAAAGTGCAAGTTTTCATTACATTTGTAAGCCCACTGTATATCATTAGCAGCAGCTCCCTCTAGTGGTGACAACAGACAAAGCTATGTGAATTGGCATTGTCTCTAAATATCCTAAGGCAACAGCTCCCTCTAGCGGTGACAACAGGCGAAGCTATGGCTGCATCGGACAAACATACAGGGACAAACAAACATCTGTCCTTTTATTATATTGTTAGATTTGATATACAATTTTTCTAGGCACATAATATATTTTATTATAGCTATCTCATTTCTAACAGTCATGCTTAGTATTTAAAACATGAGTCTATCATAAATATGAAGTCCTAATGTTGAGATGTTTTTTATTCTATTTGCTTTTTTCAGTCATAGTATTTTGATCCTCTGATCACCTTTGACATGATGTTTGTTGTCAAGCTTCCCACCAAATTCCTTAGCCACGATTCTGAGTTGGCAGCAGAGTTGTGTTTTCATGTCATGTTTGCATGTAGACTAAATCAACAAAGAATAGGTTACTGGACAATGGTAGACCATGGTGACATTTTACCATAATGAATGGCATTTTTCATATTTAAGAAAAGTGTCACCTAGATTTGGAATCATAGGCAGCATTTGCAGTAAATAAGAAAACTGCAGACGGTATTGTGGAAATCACACTACACCCCCTTTTCAACTCTCAGATGGGCATTGGGTTCTACAAATATCCTTGAAGTGTGTGACTGCTTACTAATTGTCCCTCTATCATTTTAGTTTATGAGTTTATAATGTACAGCAGGTTTTTAATTGGGTCTGCTCCCAGGAAACCATGGTCTACAAGACCTTCTTTTCCTATTGCATAAAATAGTTCGGCTAGTTAGTACAGGTTTTGTCTTTTGTAAGGTTCCATAAGTCATAAAATGGAACACTGAGCTGCACCTAGAAGTGCAATGCAATATAGTAAGCAAAATTGGAATTATCAAAATTTGAAGTAACCAATGGACTCATCAAATCTGCAATACCAATTCCTATTATCGTCTAGAATTTACAACAGAATGGGCGACTGAAGCAGCCAAACATGGGGTGCTTTGATTTTCGTGGCATACATTGGGCCGTAAAGAATATACAATATGCCTGTACATCTATTTTGAGATGACAATGTTGGGTGGGACTCCCAGGTATGCCAGAGCAAGTATGGGCATCCGTGGACTTGAAGGGCCCAACACCATCCCCAGGTCAAACGGAGGACTCAGTCAATGGTAAGTACAAACTGTGGTTTATTGCAAATAGAACCAACAGGGATCAGTACAAGAACACAGGAAGATTCAGGTACAGTTAGCTATCACTCTTGCATCATCACTCGGGCCTTTCCCATAAACACCTATCACCATGAGGGATTGGCTACAGTGAGTCTCTAATACCCATAGTGGAAACTATAGGTGTTACTCTGCTGGTTGTTGCATGTCAGGTGGCTGGCCTGTCCCATCAAAAAGGAACTATCTATTACATTGTTGTAGAGTAATAGGATTACCATTGGTTCTTGCCCCTTGACATTCACCCCTTGGATTGGATGTGATTGATCAGTGCTGATGCCCCCAAGCCTGGGACTCAATCAAGTTCTCAGCTCACTGTGCACCTCTTCAAGGTTATGTGAACGATTATGTGTCTGTATGGTAACTTGTGCATACCACATTTGCCTATGAGAATATTCTCCTTGCGTTGCAATACTTGTTGCAGCCTGTGTGTGCTTCTGCTCGGATAGCTCCCCTTTCTCACCATTGAAGACTGCTAATTGTCTTGCTTGGCTGCATCACGTGGTTAGAGACCACACATTTGAACTCAACAGCTCCCATTTATAAGGATGTATTCCGTTTCCCTGCAGCTGGTCCCCTTGTCGTCTGGAGATAGGAATGTGTCTCCATCACTTTGACCTTGGCTGTGGGCCTACCTCACATGCCTCTGTGCAGCCTGAATCAGCTCAGCCCAGTCTCATGCTCAGTGGTTTGAGGCCTGCTGTAATTTTCCTAAACCTTATAATGCAGTTTCTACATCATTCATGTTGTTCCACATTCCCTATGTGTTAGCTATATGTGGTTTGATCAGGTTCCATAGATATTCCTGTATATCCACACGAACATAAGCCTTAAGCATCAGCAAGCTTACTCAGGAAATGTTGTGCCTTGCGGTTCTGTATTACTGCATTTCGCTAATGGCAAAAATAATAAAAGCAAGTATGTATATGTATCTTATCTCTAGCTACAGAACTGTGAATTAATGTTCTTCATGCATACGAGTGTATGTTTATGTGGTGCAGATCGGACCTCACATGTGCTTCATGTCTAATGATGCTATGTCATGGTGCTCAGTCTAGGCATTCCATGAGGATATTTCCGTCCACGATCTGTGTTTCTTCTCCTATACCTGTGAGGATATGTACAGGATTCGGTCTGTATGGCTAGTTGAGAGGATACCTTTAAGCGTACTTGTCAATCATTGGTGCACTCTGGATCTGCCCAAAATAGTATGGGTAGCTGCAAGCATTTCATCTCGTCATGAACTTCGGGGGGCGGAGGGGTGATGTTGGGACACCCAGGCCTCCCGCTTCAGTCCCCCTCTGATCGACCTGTCGACCAAATCCCAATAGGTTAATCCTTTAGCTCTTGGTTGCCATTTTTTCATAATTCCCCCAAGGTTTCCGTAACAATTTACATGATCGTCAAAGGTCCATTCCGTGTAACTGCATACCCCTTCCGGGTTGCACCACGCCCATTTTCCTTTGTAGTACTTTGCATCGAATGGATTGTCCAATGTCATTGCCTCAAGTGGAAATGCTGGAGAGTTTGCTATTCTCTCTCTCAGCCTGCCTCTTTCCTCCACTATTTTATCCTTTGCTCCTCGGATGTTCACGTCCATCAATTTCGTCTGCTGTCTTCTGGCACTGTGTGAGGCAAATCTTTACCACACACATTGTCACCACTGCCAATATCAATGCTCCCAATATCACCTTCAGCCTGTCTGATAACCATGATGGCATCCATGGCCATATGTTTGCTATCCAGCTCTGGTCCTTTCCCGCCCCATTGGCTTCTTCTTCCATTTTGGCATGCATCTGGGATAGCTGGGTTACCGCTTCTGTCAGTGTACCATTATCTTCGTCATTGGCAGCTATGAACATGTAACAGGAACTCCTATTTTTGCACAAACTACTTTCATTGCTGTGATCAAGTCCAGAACATATCAATTCTGGATCGCCACCAACCTTACTGCTCGGAGCTCTTTATTGCGTTGAGCTCCTTCACTGCGGAGTATATCATCACCATCAGTTCCCAACGGGTCATCTGCAGCCATTCCGCATTCGTATGTGTCTGTATGGGTAGCATTACTGATGCAAAGAACATATGCACCCTGCTGAACAGTATGTGGTCTGATGGCACTTCATCCAATGCTGTTTCTGATGCTTCTGAGTACCTACCCTCTTTACTCTACTCAATTCAGCAGGCTTTTTACTCTTGCTTATTTGTTCCTCTTCTTCCCCACCATGGATAATGACAGCATATTGATGTGTACCAACCACCAAACTCCCCAGTTGGGTGGCAGCTTCTCGTATGCCTTTGATCCGCATGCCCAGTAGTGATCCATTAGTACTGCTGTGCCTATCTTCAACGCTGAATGCTTTTCTATGCTTTTGCACCCTGTATTCTCCACAACTTCTACTTCACTGTTGTTCTGGTAACAGAGTGATGGCGCTTTCAGGGGTATTATAGGCATCTGTCCAGCTTCATTTTCCAGCCAGGTGAGCAATATTTTGCTCATATCCCACTCCTACAGGCACTTGTCATTTTCTTCTTGTAACTTGTTCACTGGTGATTGTGCTAGGGTAAGTGCCTTGCTTCCCACTACTCCATCTTCCATCCCTTCTCAATGTACACTTGACCATACATGAGTATCTGTGGTCTTTCCCAGCACCCATGTTCTCCTATATTTCACTCTTGTCCATGAGCATGGCAATTCTTTCAGTGTTATAGTCTTAGTCTCCCACTAGTGATATATTGTATTGCTTCACCAATAATTGTTGATCATGTCTAATATATCTTTAAGTACGGGAAGGTTGCTTGAGACATACACCTCAATGTTGCTATCTTCCTTTGAAATCTTCCTCTAGTTGTTACCATTGACAGGTACACCAGGCATTGTGCGCTTGCTGCTGGTATTTCAGTTGATATGAATGTTCTAGAGGCACTCATCGCATAGGGGATTAATGAGCAGACATAATAGCTCTCCCCGGTCATTTCCTTGCCTACTTTTGTCATGTGCTTGTACAACATGGTGTTAGACACTCGAGCAGTGTAGGTGAGATATATGTTTACCCCCTTAATGTCTGTGTAAGCACTGGGCTTACCTCTTCTTACCATACTTGCAGTGCTCTTCTGTCCACCTGACATGGTCATTCCACCTTCTGGGGTCAGGTTAATGTTAGTAGAGAATACAGCGGTAGCACTAGGAACCAGCAAAATTCTCCAAAATATAAATACAAATACCCCACTTGGAATAAAGAGACACAATGATATAATCACATTCTTTATTATTTCACCCATTTTTACCTGTGCTGCTTGATCCTTGTGCAGCCTGAAAATATAGTTGCCAGCCTGAAATACGCAAAAGTTTGTGTTATTTTGTTAGTATTTAGTTAATTTTTTAAGCCTGTGGACCATATAGTCGTTCACCGCAAAAATAGACACCTACTCCCACACTGCAATTACTGCTGGGTCTCTCAATATGAAGAGAACAGCAGGGTTGCCTTGTTCGAGTTCTGGGTAAGCTTGGACCAAATATTCCACCCAGGCGAGATAATACACCCTGCCTGATTGTACTCGGAAACTACTTGCTCTTTTCACATTGTGAACAAATTGGTTTGAGAAGGTATCAGGGTGATAGTCAGCGGGTAACATGAACAATCATCAATTGTTGCAGTCAGCTTTCTCGACGAATGTATGCAGAGAATAAAATAACAAACAGACAGTGTATCCTCACTCTAAGTCTAGAAGTAGTCCATTCCTTAATTCTGCTGCCCTTGAGCGAGTAACCATTGGGTGTCCTCCACTCGGCAGTGTAAGTTCAGAATCGTTTGGTTGCTCTTATTGCTGCTGATCATTGGCCCTGTTTAACTCGTTGCCAGGCGAGGCAGCTGCTTGGTAGGGCTTGATGTCTGAGATGTGGTTCCACACCGTTTTTCCTTTGAGCTTGACAGCTTGGTTTGCCACTTTCTCCATGGTGTGGGGACCAGTGAACCTCGGTGCATCCAACCTTTGGATGAAATTGCATAGCAAGACCAAGTCCTCAACGTTAACCTCCCTCTTAATCCCAGAGTCCTTTGGTTCATTGTCACTGCTGCTTTCTCTGCTGTCTTCTGGGCCTGTCCACAAACGTTGTATCTGGCGTGAGATAAAAGAGGCACTAGCAATCAAGGAAGTAATGTAATCATACATGTCCTGACCTAACACATCTGCACTACTCTCACAGTTTTGCAGTGCTCTAGTGGAAGAAGCCAATGGGAGTTGTATGCATCATCCTGTCACCACCTCATGGGGTGTTAAATGGTGGTCAGATCCAGGCGTATTTTGCAATGCAAACAATGCAAGGGGTAGGCAGTGTTATTTGTGCTCTGCTTTGTTTTAGCTATTGCCTCCTTTAGGAGCCCATTCAGGCGTTCACACATCCCATTTGCTTGCAGGTGATGTGCACAGGAGAACTTATGTTGAATGCCCAGCAACGTGGTTATGTGTTCAAACATCTCACTCACGAAGACAGGGCCATTGTCAGACTGTATGATCCCACACACGCCCCATCTTGGGAATACCTCCCGGTCCAAGAACGCCGCTGCTCTGAAAGCGTCAGGATGTGAACAAGGGCGTGCCTCAATCCATCTTGAGAATGGGCACACAACCACTATCATCTAGTGGTATCCTTGACACACTTGGATCATGTCAACATAGTCGACATGTAAATGCTGAAATGGGTCCACTGGCTGAGGTATGGCTCCTCTCACAACTCTCAATGTATGTCCTGCTGTATATTGCTTGCATTTCAAACAGTTGCTTACAAATTCCGGCACATATTCTGCCAAATTTGGACAGAACCATGTTTCTCCAATACGGGCAGCAATGACCTCTTTTCTTGTGTGCATTGCATAGTGTAACTTTATCAGTGCAGTGTTGTTGGCATATGTCATAAAAACTGGACATCCCCTCCTCGTCCACAATTCTTTCTCCTCCCTGGGTGCAGCTCCCTGCAACTCCAAAACCTGTGTTTCTGGAAATGCATTGTACCCTTCCTTCAATACCATGTTCCTTGCATAATCTCGAGCATTTGAGGCTGTCTCCATTTCTGTTAGAGCCCCAAAATATGCTGCGCATTTTCCCTTGAGATAGAACATTAGCCTTGCGTGTGTGCCTGGCACTTCACAATTGCTGTCTATGCAGGGTACTAAATAACGTCAATCAATTTGCCCAATAGACGTGCGTGCTGTACTGGTGTCCCATCTGCCCTCCTGAAGCCTCTCCTCATCCATCGTGACAATCCTGAATGTACTGTTGACATCACATACGCAGAGTTAGAGTACACTGTCACCTCCTTTCACTCGCAGTGATCCAGTGCTAATATTAAGACCATTAACTAGGCTGCTTGTGCTGAATAGTGTGATGGCAGGCATGCACTTGCCACTACCTCCCTTGTTCCATCTTCCCTTAACCTTACCACTGCAGTTCCTGTATGCCTGACCCCATCTGCCTGGCCGATTGATTAAAGACTCATCAATGCACAGCACATCTCCCCCCTCAATTGCATCCTCATGTTCCATGCGAGTGTCACTGAATTCCTGTATGTTTTCTATGCAGTCATGTGCATAGTGGCCTTCTTGTAAAATATCTGCTAGGAAAATCGCTGGGTTAACAAATCGGCACCTCACTATCTTTAATGATGCATTTGATAGTAGTACCTCGTTTCCAGATGCACTCTGTGTTGTCAGTGTGCTCTTTGGATTCTGCAGTATCGTGAAAAGGGCATGCTCCACGTAAAGAGTAGTAGCGCACCCTGTGGTAATTACTGCTGATTTCGCTACTGCAAATGCGGCAGCAGCCAAAGCCTATTCGCACTGATAGTGTCCTCTCACTACTGGGTCAAGCTTTCCACTGTAGTATGCTATTGGCTTGTGTCCCAAGCTTGTCTTATGCATCAGTACTGCCTTCATCACTACTCTGTCAGTGTGTGAGAACAGGAAATATTCCTTCTTGTAGTCTGCTATCCCTAACACTGTAGCTGTGCATATGGCTTCCTTCAGCTCCTCAAATGCTTCAGTTATTGATGTTGTCCAGTGTATTGCCGTGTATCCCTTCTGTGCTTCTTTCAGAGCACCTAGTAAAGGCCTTGTGTATGTGCTGTTGTCTCAAACCCATGCCCTGCAGTAATTACTCAACCCCAAGAACTGCTGCATCTATCTCTCTGTCGTGTGTCTGGCTGTTTTGCATAATGTCTCCACCGTCTCTAGTGTGATATGTCGGCCATTTTGGGAGATCCTTTGTTCAATGTATAGCATCTCTTTGTGACAGTACTATAGTTTGGCCTTCTCCACCTTGTATCCTTTGTCAGCTAACCCTGTCAGCATGTGTACTGAATCCTTTATACACTCATCCTCCATCTTGCTGCAAATCAAAATGTCATCAGCGCAATGTAGGACTGTGGTTTCCATCTGTACATTGCATTGGTCCATCTAGATGACCCTATCAAAAATAGATGGTGACTTGCAGTACCCTTGAGGAAGTCGTGTATATTTCTACTTCTAGTTTCTCTACATAAATGAAGTCAAGTCTTGTGAGTCTGAGTGTTATGGCACTGTGAAAAATGCATTTTTCAAATCTATGGGCCTCATTAGGACCCTGGCGGTAGCCTTGCCCTTAATAAGGGCACGGATGCCACCGGTATATATTTTTACTGGGTCCATGGAATGGGCAATTACCGGGTCATGCCGACCTTGGTGGACCCGTTAATTGGACATTCCATGGACCCTGTAAAAATTAATCCACATTCCCATTTGAGCCCCATCAGGCTCAATGGGAATGGGGATGATGCTAACAACGGGCCCGTTGATAACGGGCCCTTTGTTAGCATGCTTGTCCCCTTGCGGGACCTACAAAAGACGCCTAGTAAAACCAGACATCCAGAGCGGGTCCTGCTAGGCGACCTCGTAATAGGGCAGTACAGGGTTAATGGCACCGGCACCTTTACTGGCACCGTTAACCCCCTGCACAAGAAACGTAGGATGGATAGCTCACCCTACAAATAACTAAGGTGAGAAGGGGATCGGTCAGAGGGAGGTGAGAGATTCACCCATTAGAGAAAGTTATCACAAATCCTCCCTTCTGTAATTGCAGATTCATTATTCAGCACCGGGCAACTACGCATCGAGGGTTCCAGGACTCAGAGCCTTCCAGATGCCCCTGGGGATATCAGGGATACCAGGGGGATATTAGGTGAGCGTAACATGTCATTGATTTATATAAGTCGTCCATCAACTGTGGCACCTGCTCATCCATGCTGCCTCCCCCTGCTGCCCCTGTATCTATCCCACTCTCCCATGTCACCCTCTTATCTGTCCCTGTCCTCATTGATTGGAGACTGTGGAGCTCCTCCCTCTCATCCCCACTATTTTGTTCTTCGTTGTCGGACCCCGAGCCCATGTTACTGCAAAAGTCATCTACAAAGCTTAGTCTTCTAATTGTCGTATCTGTTCTGGGTTTCATGTCAATGTCGATATCCTGCAAGTTGTAGCAGCTGCATCCCACCAAGGACCCTAGGCCTGCTCTTTGGTACTCCGGTCTGATGAGGTTGTGCTATCTGTCTCTGCTCGTCTTCCCTCCTCAAGTCTGTAATTTCCCCGATCCACTGTCCATTGTGTCTTTACAGTCCTTTTTGCTCACTCATCCGCCTTCGTTGCATGAGTGTTCCCTAGCTAATCTGTCCACCTGTAATTTTCTTTGTTTTCTCTCAATCAACTTGCGTTTTTCCTGCTCAACTACCTCCCTCTGTCTCTCAATTTCATCTACTTCACTTATCCTTCTGTTCTGCTGCTCCTGCTCCTCTCTCTTTCTTTCTCTGCAATCCCTTTCTTTCCACTCTTCTCTTTCTTTCTGCACCTGCTCCTTCTCTTCCTCGCTACTTCGCTCCCTGTCCTCTCTTTCTAATCTCTCTTCTCTTTCCTTCTACTGTATGTCCATTTCCTCCATTATCTCAGCCAAATCACTCACTTCCCTTCCTCCACTCAAGCCTTCCATGGCCTTAGTTGCCGTCTCTTCCTCCCCATCTGTCTTCCCTTCCAAATTCAGGAGGATCTGTTGCCCCTATCCACTTATTCAGGGCTATGCTCCCTCGCCCCTCCTTTGCCTCCTGCTGTGTTTCACCACTTGCTCCTCACCCAGTGGCCAGCTGCCCTGTGCCTCTCTATCCCCCTTCCCGCGTACATGGTGGTGGTTTATATGTCAGATTTGAATACCCCTCTGCTGATATTAATTCTCGTAATGGGTACATCCCTTGTTCATCATCTGTGTCCTCGGAGAGCACGCTCGGAGGGACATTTGGGGGGGAGCGGAAGACGGGGTCACGGGCCCCTGTACCTCCTGCTGGCTCAGCATCCACTGATGCCTCACTGCATCCAATGCCAGCTCCTCACTGCCTTGTGCTCTCCATGCCCCATGCACAAACCTACAGGTGACGTCACTAATTTACTAACTGCGCAGTGCTCAGAAATTGACTACCACACGCACAATGCTACAACTCGTTACTCTGAAAATGCACAAAACTCTGACACAAAAACCCCACCGCTGTCTTCTTGCCTCCAGGCAGAGTATACCACTATTCTCTTGTGATCGAACTGTACCCACTGCATCGCCTCACATGCACAACATCTCACTCAAGGAAACTTAACCAGTTGACTCATCTTCCGCAATCTTGGCCAGCTCCCTTGCTAAACCTTATGGGGATACTGTCATCTATGACCCAAGCAAAAAGGCACAACCCCCAGGAAATCCACTACTTACATAACTTCTGTCATCTATACCCTCAAGTCCATAGTCTAGGTTATTCACCAGAACCGTTTATCTCTAAACTTGAATGAGCCCTACCGACAGTGACGTCTACCTCTGCTCCTCTCCCTACTAAGTTTGACAATGGTAGACAATACTTTGACAATACTTGACAGCGCTAAACAATACTCCACAATAAGTGATACCCTCCCTCATACCCATAGTTGCCATGTGACTTGGATCAATACTTACACTGCGTGGTCTGCTGGCATTGCTCGGTGCCGTGTCCTTCAAAGCTGCCAGTTCCCCCTACTGGTCTGCTTGTGCAAGATATTTTCCAGGCAGGCTCCTGACAGCCTTTTTACGGGTAGACGTTCCCTGTCTTTCTCAAAATATGCGAGGATCTCTCAGGTTCCACTGCAGAAGAGATAACTATGTACTGGGCTGGCGCAGTGAACCATCAGCTCTGCTACCGACTTGATGGGTGGGACTCCCATGTATGCCAGAGCAAGACTGGGGGTCCACGGACTTGGAGGGCCCAACACCCCCTAGGACAAATGGAGGACTCAGTCAATGGATACTACAAACTGCGGTTTATTGCAAAGAGAGCCAACAGGGATCAGTACAAGAATACAGAACGATTCAGGTACAGCTCAAGGCTCCACGGTTTTCTATTACTCTTGCGTCATCACTCGGGCCCTTCCCATAAAAACCTATCGTCATGAGGGATTGGCTAGTGGGAGTCTCAACTACCTATAGTGGACCCTAAAGGGGTTATTCTATCGGTCCTTCTATGTCAGGAGGCTGCCCTGTCCCAGTCGAAGAAACAATCTATTACATTGTTGCAGAGTAATGGGCTTACCATTTGTTCTTCCCCATGGCCATCCACTGCTGGGATTCTAAGCTGTGATTGGTCAGAGCTGATGCCCCCAGGCCTGGGACTCGATTTAGTTCTGAGCTCGCTGTGCACCTCTTCAAGGTGATGTGAACGATTATGTGTCTGTATTTTAACTTGTGTGTTCCACCTTTGCCAATGAGAATAATCTCCTTTCATTGCAACACTTGTTGCAGCGCGCGTCTGGTTTTGCTAGGAACGGTTCCCCTTTCTCACTGTGGATAACTGTTAATTGTCTAACTTGGCTGCATCACGTGTTTAGAGACCACAAATTTCAGCTCAGCAGCTCCTCTTTATTAAGATTTATTTTGTTTCTCTGTATCTGGTCCCCTTGTAATCTGGAGATTGGAATGTGTCTTCATATCTCTGACCTTGGCTGTGGGCCTGTCTCATGCCTCTTGTTCTCTGTGCAGCCTGAATCAGCTTGCCAGTTTCATGCTCAGTGGCTTGAGGCCTGCTGTCATTTTCCTAAACCTTATAAAGCAGTTTCTACATCATCCATGTAGATACGTTCCCTATGGGTTAGCAAAATGTGGTTTGATCAGGTTCCATCTATATTCCTGTATGTCCACACAAACATTAGCCTTAAGCATCATCAAGCTTGCTCAGGATCTCTTGTGCATTGTGGTTCTGCATGACTGCATTTGGCTAATTGCAAAAATAATAAAAGTATGTATATGTATCTGTTCTCTAGCTATAGAACTGTGCGCTCATGTTCTTCATGTGTACGAGTATATGTTTATGTTGTGCAGTGCGGACCACACATTTGCTTCATGTCTAACGCTGCTATGTCGTGGTGCCACTAATGATGTCAGTACCATGGCTTCTTGATGCTCAGTCTAGGCAGTCCATGAGGGTATTTCTGTCCACAATCTCTGTTTCTTCTCCTTTACCTGTGAAGATATGCAGAGGATTAGATCCATACGGCTGGCTTAGAGGAAAACTTTCAGCGTACTTGTCAATCTTTGGTGCACTCAGGATCTGTCCATAATAGGATTGGTGGCTGCGAGCTTGTCTGGTGCTGACTCCCAGGACACGAATAGTAAATAGGAGATAGCAAGGCCTTCCCCCGTACGCAGCTTGCTCGCAAGAATAGAACCACTGTGTTCTGTTCAACAAAGATGCATATTGTTGCTAAAATAGATGTTTGAAGGTGTCATATTAGTCGAAATTGTCAATCATCAAACCCAGTTCAAAGAAACTATACAATGAGCGGTGTTAACCATGTCATGACTGATTGTAAGATGTCCATTTTGTATATATGTAACTGATGTATGTTATTTGCTCTCTTGCGCCCCTCGAGGTCTGGAGACACACGTCTCGGGGCGTGAGACCGAGTTGGCCAACTGAGACTATTTGCTTTGCAATAAGCCCTAGCTTTTGGGAATACAACCTTGTGTCTGGAGTATCAGTTTGTGTGTGATGATTTTCCTTGTTTCCACTAGGCGAGGGTCCCCTAGGGGCCCCTTCAACTGTACCTGGCCTCCCTCATTATTACAGTAGCCCTCATGGCTTCTAACAGTACCTCCACTGAATGGAGTGAGGAGGAATGGACAGAAGACATGCCAATGAAGGCTAAAGACCTTTCCCTTAGTTTCATGAAGGTCCTAGGCGACTCCCTGGTGGTAGCAGTATCTCAGGGTGTACAGCCCATTACACAGCACCTAGAGGTGCTGGAAGCTTTTTTAACTGAGAAGGGTGCAAAGGAGGGAGTGCACAGGAAGAGAATGGCAGATAGGCCAGGAAGAGGTACACCAGCCAGACACCCCTACACCGGGGTTGAACATGTGGGGAGTAAAAAGGTTTGAAAAAGGCCGCCCTCTTCTACCCTTGCAAGCCAAATGGAAGGGAATAACACTGTGCCCAATGAGGCCACCGACCCCTTCAATAAACTGAAGAATGCATTTATGCAAAAGTCGCCAGTGCCCCACTTCATACCCCTGACCCCAGGGGTGACTATAATAGGGGAGAATGATGGCGAATATTCACCTGAGGAGATAGAAGAAGGTGAAGAAGAAGAGATACCCTTTAGGGGCCTGATAGAATCCCAGATAAGGGTAATGCAACACTTGAGGATGACAGTATGGGCGACATGTTCGACCCAGACGCTAACAGGCATCCCACGTCCACAGAATGGGTGCACTCTCCCAGAGACTGAGGTGCGTGCTTCCGCATGAGAGCTGAGTGCCCTAGACCAGAATTGCTGGCAAAGTCATAGACACCCCAGATCTAGATCCCAAGATGGTGACATTCATCACTAAAACGTCCAGGGACGCTTGGAAAGGAGTGGACAGAGCTTTAAAGGTTGCCAAGACAAAGTGTTGCATCTGGCAGGGCCCCTAGCTAAAATCATATAACTAGCTGAGAGAGATAAAGATACATGAGAGTCTGTTGATGCACAGACTCTAGGATACTGAGCGCAATGCACAGTCTGCCTACTTTTGTCAGAAAGGCGTAGAGGTCTCTTACTAAAGATAGATAGGAAACTCTGCCACCTAGCAACGTACAAAGCTGGGGAAGGTGCCAACAGCATGCTGTTCAGAGAAGCCTTTGCTTAAGAGATGTCTGAGTTTGTTGGAACGTATTCTGCACTGGAAAAGGCACAGTGCTCCATTAGAAAGATATTTCCAGGGGGAGTTTTTGCAGGGACTAGTTGACATCGAGGCCGATCGCCCGGTCGCTTCAATATGCAGAGAAGGCCTCTGGGGCCACCAGTCCAATACTGGGAAATCAGACAACAAGACACTTTCTTCCCTACAAGGACCAGGTACCCCACAGGCCACAGAGGAAGAGGCATCTACAGGCAGCAGACTGTCGCAGCCAGTAAGTGCAAAGGGAGAAGACATCCCGATAGCAGGGGCAGAACAGTATTATTTTTGAACAAATGGCGAGAAGTTTCCAGCGATACCTGGGTCTTGCAAGCAATAGCGGGGCTACACCTGGAGTTTACAGGCACACTGTCCAGTAGTCAGTGCCCAGCCAATATTTATGACGCAGGAGGAGTTTGAGCTGTTACAAGTAGAATTGCGACGCCTAGCCGACAAAGGAGCGATAGAGAGATTCAAGCTACTTCAGCAATATGTTCCTAGTTCACAAGATAAAAAAGTGAGACCGGTGATCAATCTGAAAATACTGAATGAATAGCTGACTTACAGTCATTTCAAGATGGAGGGGATTCACCTCCTCCAAGATCTGCTAGGAGACTGACTGGCGCGGATACATCTCAAAGACGCCTACATCACCATCCCCATAGCGCTGAAACACCAGAGATTTCTGTGTTTCCAATGGGGCTCCGAGGTATGGCAATTCAGGTGCCTCCCGTATGTGTTAGCATTAGCCCCCTGCCCCTTTACCAAGATTATGAGGCTGGTGGTGGCTGCCATCAGAGAGCAAAAGATCAGTATCATCATCTACCTGGACGATATCCTCATCCTAGCTCAGGATACTGCAGTGCTCCAGGAACATTTGTGCTCGATCTGGGCCCTGATTACCTCCCTCGGGTTTCTAATAAACATAGAGAAGTCAGAATTGCAACCCAAGCAGAGGATGGAGTTCTTTGGGTTCATAATAGACACCAAGAAGGCCACACTCGAGCTGCCCACTCACAAGATCAAGGGCATCAAGAAAGAGCTACGGTTAGTGATCAGGGAGAAAAATATTTCGCTTCCCAGTCTAACAAGAGTAGTAGGGCTTCCAGCAGCATTAATTCAAGCATTATTTCCCAGGCTGTTGCATTACAGAGCTCTGCAGAGGCTCCGGAACAGACACCTACAAGGAGGTGTGGGTTATCACCAAATAGTGACCCTAGACAAAGAAGCGCTGACCAAGCTAGAATGGTGGCTACAGAATATGGAAGCAAGGAACGGTTGAGCTATTTTCGGTGACGTTCCAGAGCTAGTAATAGAGTCAGATGCAAGCAGAGCAGGCTGTGGAGCAAGATGCAGAAGTTTAGAGACATGCGATTAGTGGTCTGAAGAAGAGTTGCAATTACACATAAATTGTCTGGAGTTGCTTGTGGGCTTGTTCGGTGTGCAGACCTTTGCCAAATGACAGAGCCAATTGCTGTATCCTACTGAAGATGGCAACATATCGGCAGTCTGGTATATAAACAAAATGGGAGGTACAAAGTCCAAGATGCTAGCCGAGCTAGTGAAAGACTTATGGCACCTCTGTCTGCAGCGCAG
Source organism: Ambystoma mexicanum (assembly GCF_040938575.1). Taxonomy (NCBI): domain Eukaryota; kingdom Metazoa; phylum Chordata; class Amphibia; order Caudata; family Ambystomatidae; genus Ambystoma; species Ambystoma mexicanum. The sequence goes on along the minus strand of NC_090937.1, from coordinate 585,933,502 downwards.
CATAGTGGTGAGAGTGGAATACCTGCCAGGAGAGCAGAACATAGTAGTGGCGGTGGAATACCTGCCAGGAGAGCAGAACATACTAGTGAATTGGAACTTGTGCTACCTCACGGTATTTGCACATCTGCAAGAGATATGGGGTCTTTTTGACAACAATATTTTTGAGTCCAGGTTGAATGCAGAGACGCCTAAGTACTTCAGTTGGAGGATGGGTCTCCAGGAGCGATGGGAATGGGTGCCTTCCTTCACAACTGGAACGGGGCAGTCCATTACGCCTTTCCCCGCTCATCATGCTGACAAGAGTATAGGTGAAAGTCTGGAGAGACCACGCAGAGATGGTTCTAGTAGCTATGCTGTGAAAATCCCAGGTCTGGTTTCCAGTAGCGATGGAACTTTCCACTGATTTTCCAAGGATGCATGCAGGCAGGACCTGCTGCTCAGTCCGACCTGTCAGACAAACCCGGTCGTCAATGAAGGCAACCTGCAGTTAATGGCTTGCAGAATTTCATGAAACAATGGGAGCTGCCAGGAAATTTGCAGCTGGCTGCCTATTTCATCAGGGACTCATGGGCACCCTCCATGCATTGGAGCTATGGCGACGCATGGAACAGATGGGAAACTTGGTGAACAGAACAAAGTGTTCATCCCATTTCAGCACCTATAGTCCATGTTCTTAATTTTCTAGCAGATCGCTCATGAGACAGGTGTGCATTTAGAACTCTGAGTTTATAGGTCAGCAATATCTGCCAGAAACGACAATGTAGATGGTAAAGCTATAGGGGAACACCCAGCGGTGGTACAGCTGCTGAAAGGGGCAAGATTACACAGGCCTCCCACCCTAAATATTCAGCTCTACGGGATGTAAAAGATGTTTTTAGCTTTTTTCTTAGCTGGCCGTCAACACACTGCTCAGTTGAGCTCACTTATCCCGAAAGCTAACAATGTTACTATGCCTACTAGCGTGTAGGAGAGAGTCTGATGTTAAAGCACTAGAAATTGACAGGAAAATATTTTACCCAGAGGGCATAGCTTTTTGTATCGCCAAGCAAAACAAGTGTGATTCCAGAGTGATTTATCACCCATATTTACCTGAGAACCCTAAGATATGCGTAGCAGAGTGTGTCATGAATCACGAATTGGCTACAGCAGAAGTTAGGCCGTGCAGAGTGTGCCAGCTGCTCATAGCGCCTAGGAAACTGTATCATGCTGTAGCTACAGCCATGATAGCCAGATATGTCAGGGAAGTAATGCAGATTTCTGGCATAGATTTAACCAGGTTCAGCGAGCATTTAGCTAGGAATGCTATGGCTTCCAAGTTGTTCACTGCAGGAGTATCCTTGAAGGACATTATGAAGTCAGCAGATTGGTCTTCAGAGTCCACCTTTAAGACATTTTACTTTAATCCAGTGTATGAAATTGCTGTGACTGTAGTACATAGCTTTGGACAAGCATAACGCTTGCCTCCGGTCTTGACATAGAATGAAGATTGCCCAGGTTTACAGCACTGGGTAGTCTTGATTCTATTAAAGACACATAGGGAAGCATTATTCCCGCCCAGAATAGACGGGAGGGATGTCAAGCTTTCTGCAATAACATGTTTGCCTATTACTGATTAGGGGAGTGTATTCCCACCCTCATGATGATGCTTTCTTTTGATTCTTAGGAGAGGAACAAAAAGCGTCATGAGATGGTCGACCAAGTAGAGGTGTAGGAGCATACCATCGGGACTGAGTTAAGCTGCAGATACGACACAGTGGTGTTTGCCTTCAGGGCCGTATCCCTTGTTTTTGGAAACATACTTGGACTTTACTATAATTTTAAAGGTTTGGATTAAGTTGTCGAGTTCAGGTGGATGTTCACTGCCAAAGAAAGAGGAAGGGACCCTCACAGGATGAAAGGGGTCTGACCTGCTGATAGGAGGAGGTGGAGAGCCTCAGAACTACATGAAACATGAGACTTATGGGACTTGATAATCCCTGGATTGTTTTTTCCATTTATTTATGTTTTCTTTTTAAATGTTGGATACACGAAGTTACAATTTTGAAGTTCTGTGAGTTGCAGTGTTAGGAAAGATTTCATATTTGAATGTAATTTTCCCTCCATGTGTCAACCCCCAAATGTTTTGCTGCTGTTCTACACCCTGATCTAACCTTTGCCAGAGAAGCGCAGCCCTCATCCGCAGTCCTCTGGGCTTTCGATCACTTCTTATTGGGAAACTGACACGCCCTTAAGACAGTCAGTACTGGGAGACTTCGTTTCCCTTAGTCCTTTCCTCATGTTGCAGCTTTTTGTGCAACATGTACCAAGAGTGCAACGTAACTTACTTTACCGCACCCTTGGGTCTCTAGTCATTCCAAAGGCCCTAGAAACTCTCGCTGGACTTTTTATGAACTGTGCAGATGTGTCACGGACAGGACTGGTGGCAGCTATCGTTTTTCTTATGTTTTGAACCCTTTCTTGCCATGTTATCCACGCTTACCGCGTATGGCACGAGTAGGCGGCCTGGCTCCAAAATGGCCATGCCACGAGGTTCTTCGCCCTGTCCTTTGGCCATATTGCCCCTTCACCTTCCCCAAGTCGAGCCGACCCGGGTCAGTCCTTATTTGGTCATGCACTTTCCCGTGATACCAAAAGCTTTTGCGGGCTTCTGCATGCCTTGTGTATGTGCCTCCAGGATGTGGGCTGGGATGTCTGTTCCCAATACACATCCTGGGTGCCAGAGAGTCTGGAGTGTCCTAAATGCCTGGGACCACCATGGTCGGTGATTGGTCCACGTATGGAGTGAGTGTTTGTGAGCAGATCTCCCATTGGGTCCTCTCCGTTTTGGCACAAAGGGAACTTTGGATAAGAGGAGGCCACTACCATGTCGATCTCCTGAGTTCACACGAACAAAGGATAAGGAGCTAAGTATCCTGCAACAAGAAGCCGAGTCGAGGAACCGCTGGTGACCCGCTGGAAGGTTTTGCACCCTGAGCCCTCTGTCGTCCTGTGAGACCCCTCTGCATCTGATCGTCCTAGAGGGTCTGCGAAGGCGCTTCGACCCATTGGAATAGTGGGACCAACTATTCGCAGCACCCTCATCAAACCCTGCAAGTAAGCCTCTTCAGCAGTGTCCCTGGGCTCTGCCATCGCCGCGGTTTCGAGGAAGCCCTCGAAATTTGGTATATTGCTAGCTCTGTGTCCATGCACCCTCACATCAAATTTGGTACACTTGGCATTTCCAGGTCTGAAGTGAGACGAGTGCGCCCGGACAGGAGTAAAGGCGGTTACCGTGTTGCCCTGCTGTGGCAACGACCTGTGCAAGTTCGCTGCACTTGTGACCCCCTTGACTCTGAAGCCTGCTACCGTGGAAACTACATGGTGTCAAGACGCGAAGTGGACTGTACTGGGTCTGCCTGCGCCGGGGACCGGTGAGTAGTCCATACCCCAACCGGTGGCCCCTAGTGCAGGAGCCCATTTTTTTGCACACAAAGTGGCCCCCGAGGGCCCTTTGCCTTTCCACAGCTATTGCGAAAAAACAACTCCATCCTGCACTCTCAACCTGCCTCTGCCCGCAAGTGGAGGTCCTGCTTGAATAGTGGGGACTTGTTCTTCATCGACCTTATCCACCTTCCTGAGCTGCTACTGACCCTTGAAGAGACCCTTTTTTGTCCAGTGGCACAAGCGCATGCATGTACTATTGAGAATAAGGCTCCTCTCTTCATAGGGCTTGGACTGCCTTTTACTTAGGTGTATTCTTGATGTGGAACTGGGTCTAAAGATTTTTTGCACTGCCTGTTTTCCTCCCCATCTAGGTGTTCTACATATTTCATGCTTCTTAATCCGTTAGACCCCTCTGGTCTTGTATATATATCGTGTTGATTGTGATGTGTTGGTTTAATTCAGTATTACAGTGATTCTTTGCTATGGTCTATATTTCAAAGGCCTTGTAATAAATGTGTCTATATTTTTAATATAACACCTGTCTGGAGTAATTTGTAAGTGTCCTTGCTTTGTGTGCTCATTGAGGTCTTTCAGTCACAATCACCCCTCTTGAGACTTAGTCTTGACCGCCTGCCATAGCTACCCTGATTGGTCTGGCTTGTCCAGCGGTTACCCTGTTCCAAGAAACTAGGTTGGCCTTCTGAACCTCTGCCCCTCCAGGTCAGAGTTCAGGAATCCATCTTAACATGCAGGGATAAAGAAATTAAAGCATAATGCTCACCTCTATGTCTTTAATAGAATCAAGACTAGCCAGTGCTGTAAGCCTGGGCAACCTTCATTATCGTTTATGCTAATGGTGATGGGTATGCGGGAACATTGGTGCATGTAGATTCCACCTTAGGCAAACTGGAGCCGGAGGGATGATGCAGTAGGACCTGGGGGCACACGGCCAGGCAGAGTGCTAGAGAAAGCAACCTGGTATCAGTGAATACACTGTGTGTTCTCCCACACCGAATTGGCTGTGTGCACGATCCAGAGTGTAATTCCACATGGACCTAGATGTGGACACAGCTGAAAAAACGTTGTTGCCTAGTGACATGACATCCTGTTTCCCAGATGAAATAATACAAGATCAGAAATACTGGGATGAAGGCGATCCTGCCCTCTAGAGCACTAGTCAAGTAAAGACAGATGATGTTAGAATGATAGGAGAGGACACGGTCCCAAAACGCTGCTTCAATATCTCGGGTCTCATCAAAGAAAAGTGCTGACAACCTTGTTGCAAATGCATGAATCTAAGAGCATGAACAAAGCATAGCCTAATTAATTATTCTGCAAAGCAGTGTGGGATACCCTGTCAAATGAGAAACCAACCTGTTAGTGCAGTGCGAATGGACACATTTGAATTGCTGATGAATTGCATGTCATCAGTTCTAAGAGTCATACTTGGAGTATGAAAATGGAAAAACAAGCCATTGCTGTGAAACAAACAACCCAATTTCAATAGGGAATAGTTGTATCTCAACAATAACTATATTCAGGACTTCTTGCACAAGTGGAAGTCCCTTACAGGCAGAAATTTCAAAAACTCACAGTGTGTATACAACAGGACACAGCTCCTTTAGGTGGGTTCTATGTTATTACAGAGAATACATAACAGAGAATGCGTGTTCAGCGAAAACAAAAAAAGTGAAAACATATCTCTATGTGCTTAAACCAACGGCAACCCCATTCCCACCCCTTTACCCCCTTACTGTATCCCCCATATCTATTTTTAAAAATGTTTAAAACATTTTTCTCTATTTTTGTTTCTCTGTGATAGCATTCGCTGTAATTGTATTCTCTATTATCACTGGATAAGAGGAAATATTGTCGGCACAAGATTTCAGTTCCTGTGTTGATCCAGTTGTTGAGTGACATAGTGACATTGCATAGCGGATGGTTGGCAATTGATTCTGTCAAAAGACCAATGCCCTGTTAGGGATGGTCAGTATTTTTGTTACACTGCTGGATTTTAATTTAACATAGTGATCAATCTGTCGTTCATGTTCACACATGTTCATGTGCAGCACAATCCAATAAGCAAGGTTTAATCAGTAATGACTGCGCAATGGTAGGCGCACGTGCATCACGTTATCTACTTCTTCTTGAACTGGGTCAGCGTGCTGAATGACAGAAGGTTATGTAACATGCAGCACAGCATTACGATGCCACGCCCTCTCTTGTTTAGGAAGTCCCCGCCCCCCTGGAACATGCAGGCATAAGAACCTGCTCTTCAGTAGTCTGAAGGTGCTTCCGTTGTATAGCACATCTATGTATGGAATCATTGTAGTGGGCTTCTTAAAGGGTTCATAGTTTGAAAATGAAGTGATTTTAACTAAAGTGGTGGTCCGACCATGACTGCCAGGGCCTGAATCCCAAGTCAAGTACCCGAGTGAAGCTCGGATCCCTAATGTGGGTTGCAGTGTTACCATAAGGATCGGCGCATTGACAAGGCAAATATCACTATTAGCACCGCGATTATAAGGAGCAGGTGCTACCGGTTTTTGGAAATGGAAAAAAGTGAACACACTCATGTCAGAGGAAGGCAATTTTCAGTGTTTGTGGTAGCTAATATTGGCAAGGTGCTTACTGTGACTGGAGCTGGTTTGCTGCTAGCACCAGCAGTTTTTTGTTGTTTTAATTTTTACTTACAAGCCTCTACATCTTATTTTTGTGGGCTTTAATGGCGATGGAGTGGGAGAGCACATTGATGTTGGTAGGTGAGGTGGTGGGGACGCTGGAGCCAGGAAAGGGCAGGAGCAGAGCCCTAAAAAATACAAGCTTGTCCAGGTGGATGCAGACCTCCTTCCCTTTACCTGATTGGCTGATAACTGGCTGCCAGCAAGCAAGGCTTGTGTGGATAAGAACTGTTTCTTATAAAACAATAATTCTGATTATTCCAGTAGATAAGGCATGGAGTACCTTGCTTAAGGAAGTAGAACAATGTTGGACACGTGTGTTACAGCGGATATGCTCGACATGCAAATAACCGAACATAAAAGCAACAGTCCAAGCATTGAGAACAGGACTTGCCAAGAGTCCAATTTTGCTCAATTTTGCCCTTGATCATCACTTCAGGACACCCCAACACCTACGGATAAACGCATCATTTGCAGCACCATGGAACTTTAACAGAGCAATATGTAATTTGCAGACTGACGTTGCAAATCAATGTTTTCGGGGAGTAGTGCATCTTCGTTACTCAGTACCACTGTTCCATTGTACCAGTTATAAGCAAATCCTGTCAATAGTCCCTGTAACAGTGGTGAAACCAATGATGGCTGGAAACCTATCTAGACCTTAACTCCACGTGTGGGAAGTAGATATATTTGTTCAAGTGACAAAGCATGCAATTTAACACAACATTTGATATTTTTTCATGAGGATGGCCGAGATGCAAAGCTGTTATTGCAATTATCCTCTAGTAAGACCCAGGAGCAGAGAAATGGAGAACTGATAGCATTTTCATAACTCCGGGCACGGCTTTATTCATGTTGTTATTTGGTGGCATAATGAACTTGCTGGACCACTTGAACCAAGTCCAGCAAATACATTATAGCTTCAGCGGTTAACAAATAATGTTCGATCACTTCATGCTCTGCCATTTGCAGCAAATTCTTTCTCACATGGCATACACGTTACCATATACTACGCCTTATCCTTCTGACCGGCAGGGCTGCAATGATGCAACAGCAATTGCTTTTATTTCCTCAGGGACTGATCAGAAAGTAGGCTGCTGCATTGCAGATCATTTCTATGCCAAAGCCTGGATAATAGTGCTGTACACTGCTGCCTAGTCTGCAGTACTTCCTACTGTCTCCATCCTGTAGACATGTAGAGCACACCAAGCCATTTACGGGTTGGCAAATAATGGGATGTGTTTTGAGGATACTAATATTTTTTTTTTTGTTTTTATTGATTTAGCTGTTGAAACAACTTTTCAATACACAAACATAAAATTTAGGTTAAAATCATAAAAAATTACTCAATTTTTTTTTTTTTTTTTTTTTTTTTTTAGAGAATTTCATGATAGGATGTACAGACTCAAGCAGCACAACTGTTTGTTGTCCATCATCTAACAAATATACAGACATTTAACTAATACCTAATAAAATAAGAATTCAAACAAACAAATTAGATATATTTCAGAGGTGAATACTTCATTGACATTGTAAAGGAAAAAAAAGAAAAAAAAAAAGAATTAAAGGAGGAAAGAAGGGGTATCCTTTTTTCCTTAACTTTTAGATTTCAGGCTGCTTGAGACTTTAATTACATCTCTTTTAGCTTTTTTCTAGGCATAAAGATAGTAAAAAGTTGGTTAGTGCAATCTGCACTAGGTAAATATTGGAGCATAGTAAAAAGGTCCATCTCATATCTTGGTTAACAGTTTCTATGCAAGGCAGAACTTTCAAAAAATGTATTGACCTTCGGGCATTCAATTTGGGACAATGACAAACCAAGTGTTCCAATGATTCGATTGTGTTATTTTGTGTACAGAATCGACATGTTTGCAGAGCTCGCGATCGGAGGTTTCGCCTTGCCTGAACCTGGTAAGTAGGCCATAAATCGAGTCGCGCTCTCAAGAAGCCTGCTCTTAGTTTAACGGAAGGGAATTTTAGAAGATAAGATTCGGGGCATTTCATAGCTTTAGGCCAAAAACGAAACTTACATGGTTGACGATACTTTTGGCAATTATCGATGGTGTTTGACCAATCTAGATTGTAAAATGCTGTTTTGGAACCTACAGGATTGGCTATCAATTTGTAAATTGAAATGTTAGCAGATGCTAATGCTTCTAAACATAGATTAATCCACAATTTTACAAAGTTCTTATCGGTTGTTAGCATATAGGTACCTATTACAGATAACATGTTCATTTTTTGATTTGCCATAAGACATTTACGAAATAACATACAACATCGCCAAGTGTAGATCGCGTGTATGGAGACAAGACCTACTTCATATCGCAACCAAGCACTTGGAACACAATGCGGGAGGTTGAGCACAGCCCTCCAAAACTTTCCCTCAAAGCTCTCCAGGCTCACGCGGTTGAAATTCATTAGGGTTTCAGCACCATACAGAATAGAAGGAATTGCTTTCATTGACCAGTAAGTTATTACTGGTTGAATTGTAAATTTACCAAATTTGTGCATGATGATTTTAGATTGCGAAATTGCTGAAACCAATTTTGCCTCCATGCGAGTAATATGTTGGTGCGGTTTGGCCGAGCCACTAAATTCACAACCCAGATATGTATATGAGTGCACAATTTCTAAAGGAGTACAGTTAAATGACCATCCGGGATTGAATTTATGTAGGCGATTTGCTTTGTAGACTACTATCTGGGTTTTTTTAGTATTGATTTTCAGTTGATGCTCAGTTAGATACACATTTAAGGCATCAATGAGGTTCTGTAAGCCCCGAGGCGTTTTTGAGATAAGGACTATGTCATCCGCATAGTTTAAGTTAGTAACTTTTTGTCCTTTAAGGACAGGAGCATCGGAGGCGATCTGTTGGAAAATTGAAGTTAGGTCATGGATGAAATAGTTAAAAATTGCTGCAGCTAATAAGCAGCCTTGCTTTAGGCCCCGGGCTGTCTTAATTGGGGCAGACAACAAGCCATCTAAGGTGAGCCTTACACGAATCGAAGTGGCTGCATGAAATGCGTGAATAATGTCATGAAGATCTGAGGGACAATTGTCTCTTGTTAGTTTCTTCATAAGTAGGACACGTGAGACAGAGTCAAAGGCAGCATGTAGGTCAATAAATGCAAAGTAAATGGATTGTTTGTGAAACTGACTATGAGCTTTTATTACATTTAGAGTCAGCAAATTTATACAGGTACCCATACCTGCTACAAAGCCCGATTGTTGCCGATCTCGCTTTGCAGCGAGGTCTGTCCAGAGATTAAATTCATTTAGGACCAATTTGGCAAACAGTTTGCCCGGGACGTCCAGAAGGGCAATAGGGCGGTAGTTACGAGGGTCAGCTCGATCACCCTTCTTATAAATCGGGACTATGACCGAGCATAGCCACGATGTTGGCAAAATACGATATTTCATAATTTCGTGAAAAATAGCATGAAGGGTTTTTGCCCAGAGCCTCGGGTTTTCTTTCAAGATGGCATTGTGTAAGCCATCAGGTCCAGCGGCACGAGAAGAGCTCAGCTTTGTGATCAGCTCTTCCAGGAGTGCCGGGGAGCAGGTTAGATTCCACTGAGCGTTAGGTTGAGGCTTATATGCATTATGATCAAAAAGCGGATCCCAGTATAAAACTGAAAAGTGTGCGATCCAGGCCGCTTCAGTAACCACCCCAGATTGAGAATATGCCTGTGTTGGGTTAGAATGCGAATTAAGAAGGCGCCATGTTTCGGCCAAGTTCTTGGACTCGATTGAGCGCAGCATGGCTTCGCTATCTTGCTGAAACATCCATGCTCGACGTTCACGAATCCAATTCACATATTTACACTTAGCAGATCTTAGTGCACTATGGGTGTCAGTACAGTTTAACTTCAAAATGAGTCTCCTTTCTTTGCGATATTCGGCCCTGCGTGCTCTAATTACCGGATCATAAAGGTGTTTATGTTTTTTTAGCTTTGGATTTGGTACAATTGTATTCCGATATGGGTCTAGAAGATCGGTATACTCAATTAAATCATATGAGTTATCAACTGCAAATAGTGCATTTGAGAACTGTGTAAGGGTTTTCTCAGACCATTTTAGGCGGTTTTTTGCGTTGTTAACCGTTAGATGTTGGGTCATCCATTGTTTAATGGGGAGGGTACCTGCCCAATTAAGATGTAGAGAAAGAAGCTGGTGGTCACTTGCAGCTTGTGCAATTATTTCAAATGAGATAACACTACTAAACATAGCTTGGTCAATGTACATGTAATCAATGATACTTTGACTCTGACCCCGTTGCCATGTAGGTTGCGGGGGAATGTCACATTCTACTGAGCCATTGATTACTCGCATATTACGCTCATGCATAAGATGGAACCAGGTAGATAAAGCCCTTGTCTGGTTTTGGTTATCAGGAGATAAGCAGTCCATATTTAAATCGCCCATGATCAGAGTGTGGATGCTACCAGGAGTTGCTGAAATTTCATCTAGCAAGACCATTAACCCCGCAAAGAAGGCTATGTCAGATAAACCTGCCGGATTACGATAAATGTTAATAAGGGCTATGGTGTGGTCACAATGGGTGATCTTTACTAATTGCAAAAAAATATTAACATTTAACCACGCCTCAATTTTAAGGCCAAGTTTTTTGTTGACTGCAACCATTAAACCCGATGAAGGGCGACCACGTAGTCCCATCTTTGCTGGTAACAAAATAACATCAAAGTTGGCCCATGTAGGGGGGACCAGGTACCAGGTCTCCTGCAGAGCAATTATAGCATAGTCCGACAAGGATTGTACCGAAGTGGGCAAGTGAGTGTGGCCTCGGGTATTCCAAGAGGCTATTCTGATGACATGTGATTGGGGTACAGTTGGTGGTTAATAAGTAGGAGATTGAAGGTCATCTCCAGGACTGTGATATATTTGTGGTAAGTAGTGTGAAGGATCCTCGACACATTTTTTTAAACGAGCAGGGTCTTGCGCCAATAAGAATCCCATGTTGAAAAGGGTCATCTTGGCTAGCCAAATCGTGTTCAAGACAATGCCCGAAGGAATCCAAAGCCTTACAATGGCTGTGGTTTCGTCATTCAAATATTCCACTTGAGCGATGTCCTGGGATGTCAAGTCTTCTAATTCTCGGACATCACTAAAGATATTAAGTACACTTTGTCTATTTAGATTGTAGATTGGGTAGTCACCTTCACGGCACTGCAAAATCAGGGTATGACAAGTAGCGGCCTTAGAGGTCGAGTGCCTTGACAGGGTGTTTTTGTTGGGCTTCAAGCCATTAGCAAAGTGTGTGTGTGTATGGCGTTCCGGAATGTGTTTTGAAGTCGAAGGAGTCAGGCACGAAGGGTGTATAGGGGCGTGCGTTACCTCGTGGGTCGCGAAATTTGTTGGTTTTGCTTGTTGAGCCACCGGAGAAGACCAAGATACTGATTTTGATGGAATATCAGAGATAGACTTCGTTAATTGTTGGGGTAGCCCATGGTTACGCTCATCCATATAAGCATCGAGCGCCTTTCGCATTTCCTTCAAGATCAAAGATCGTTGGCATTCGGATTCAATAGATTTGGTTACAGATGGCACATTGTCCAACTTTGGATTTGGCTGCTTAGGAATCGCTAGGTCATGATGTTTGATGTGTGAGTCAGCACTAAATGCATTGACCAATGCATCCAGTGGTTCATAGGCTTCAATGATGGTAGGAGGAACTTGGTCATTGGAATTCGATGTCAGGCTAGTTGGAGTAGGTAAAGCAACGGCACTTGGAATGGTGATTTTCTTGAAAAATGCATTTAATGATGCTTTAGTCATTCGCGGTATTGGCATGTTTTTGGTCTTCCTTTTCTTGTGTGGTTGTTGTTTGGTGGTAGCTCTGGTATTTTTAATATTTTTAATATTTGAGGCAGACCCAGGAACTGTGCCGTGCATAATATTTGGTACAGACACGAAAGGAGGATTCAAGTTATTCTCAATGGTCGTCACACAAGCATTCTCAATTGATTCTTGCATACTGTCCCATGAGTTATCTATTGGGGACATGCGAGTAGGGGGCTGTTTTAAAGGGCTTGTTGTAATAATATGGGGAACTGCAGGTAACACAGAAAATGTTGGAATGCATGGTAGAGGTGGCCTTGATGTGATTGTGTTCTTAGTTAAGTCAATGCACGGTATGCCAGGGCCTGCAGGGAGACAAGCATGGGGAGCCTGGTTAGCCTGTTTAGTCCATGCTAATAAATCATCCAACTTTGATTCTTGTTTTGTTATTTTGGCATCCAGAGCTTCAAAGAGTTTGTACATAGCCAGTAAAGTTGTGTTTATTGCTGTTAGGGTGGTTTGTAATAAGTATGGATGAGTATCAGCAGGCTCACACTTTGATTGTATTGTGGGGCGCCGCGGGGTTGGATGTACATAAGAAATGGCAGATATGGAATGGTCAAGGGATGGGGGGTCAGTGTTTGAGCTATGAAGTGAATTATGAGAAATGCGAATCGGTATTGGAGATTCACACTGGCTTGCATACAGAGAAACCTCTTGGTTATCTGGGGAAACAGCGGTGTAAACAGATGATATCGAGTCGACCGAACTTACAACCACTTGCGGGTGTTGTTGGCAAGGTGAATTTAGCATGGTGTTATCGGATAATTCGCCAAATGCTATTAGTCCCGCAGTGGGCCTATTAAACGGACGTTGTATTGGTAGGCCAGAGCTAAGATTTAATTTATGTGGTTGAGAGGCCTGTGACTTCAACTGAACGTTATTTTTCGGGGTGGATAGGGAGGACGGTTTAAATAGTAATGTGCTCGGAGGTTTCGTGGGTCGAGGACATGGAGTCAATATTATGGATTTATGAGAAGACATGTTTTTGGGTGCAATGGCCGGGTTGCCAATGGGGCTGTGGCTAGTAGTTATCATGGGAGGCATGTCAGATTTTAAAGAGTAAACCTGTCTACGCTTTGACATGGCTCACACACTCCCAGACACACAGGCCTGTGCTGGATCAACGGCTACAAGAGGAGTCTTAGACTTAGACTTAGTCTTAGACTAGAGAGCAGCACTAGGCAACAATAAAAGGAAGGCGAGAAAAGAAAAGAAGAGGAAAAAAAAAAAAAGGAATCGAAGAATAGAGGCTGCTCTTAAAAAACTTACTTTTCTAAAATAATTAATAAAGGGAGCCACCTCCACCGTCACAGCGGCAAAGCGGGTAAGCGGTACTCAGACCGGTACTCGCCCGTGTGCGCGCGCGCTGTGCGCGTGCGCGGCAACTTTGTAGGGGTGCGTGGCTCCTCCCGCGGCCAATCGCCGTGCTAGGGGCGGAGTTTGTGGACCCAGCCGGGCTAGGCAAAACTGGCAGTGGAGAGTCCAGAGCAATCAGCCAGAACAAACAGAGGTTCGCTCTGAAACAAACAGAAAACACGCTGTCACTTTCACTTAGGCAATGTTCAAAAGTCAATAGAGTTCGACTTGATCAGGTCAGTGCGTCACCTTGGTAGAAACGTGGAGACGTAGACCAACTTCAGCAGTCTTCAGGGAACAGGAACAGCGGGTAGTGCGGGTAAGCGGTACTCAGACCGGTACTCGCCCGTGTGCGCGCGCGCTGTGCGCGTGCGCGGCAACTTTGTAGGGGTGCGTGGCTCCTCCCGCGGCCAATCGCTGTGCTAGGGGCGGAGTTTGTGGACCCAGCCGGGCTAGGCAAAACTGGCAGTGGAGAGTCCAGAGCAATCAGCCAGAACAAACAGAGGTTCGCTCTGAAACAAACAGAAAACATGCTGTCACTTTCACTTAGGCAATGTTCAAAAGTCAATAGAGTTCGACTTGATCAGGTCAGTGCGTCACCTTGGTAGAAACGTGGAGACGTAGACCAACTTCAGCAGTCTTCAGGGAACAGGAACAGCGGGTAGTGCGGGTAAGCGGTACTCAGACCGGTACTCGCCCGTGTGCGCGCGCGCGTGCGCGGCAACTTTGTAGGGGTGCGTGGCTCCTCCCGCGGCCAATCGCCGTGCTAGGGGCGGAGTTTGTGGACCCAGCCGGGCTAGGCAAAACTGGCAGTGGAGAGTCCAGAGCAATCAGCCAGAACAAACAGAGGTTCGCTCTGAAACAAACAGAAAACACGCTGTCACTTTCACTTAGGCAATGTTCAAAAGTCAATAGAGTTCGACTTGATCAGGTCAGTGCGTCACCTTGGTAGAAACGTGGAGACGTAGACCAACTTCAGCAGTCTTCAGGGAACAGGAACAGCGGGTAGTGCGGGTAAGCGGTACTCAGACCGGTACTCGCCCGTGTGCGCGCGCGCTGTGCGCGTGCGCGGCAACTTTGTAGGGGTGCGTGGCTCCTCCCGCGGCCAATCGCCGTGCTAGGGGCGGAGTTTGTGGACCCAGCCGAGCTAGGCAAAACTGGCAGTGGAGAGTCCAGAGCAATCAGCCAGAACAAACAGAGGTTCGCTCTTGGTAGAAACGTGGAGACGTAGACCAACTTCAGCAGTCTTCAGGGAACAGGAACAGGAACAGCGGGTAGTGCGGGTAAGCGGTACTCAGACCGGTACTCAGCCCGTGTGTGATACTAATATTCAGTTCCTAAAATGTCAAATCATGCCATCTGGAAGAGATGGCAATGTTATGAATCAAGGCACATGTTGGTAATATGAACTGTTTTAGCTTCATGACCTGTTCTGGAAATGCACATCTACGGGTTAGGTGCGCATTACAAATAATAAAACAAACAAACAAACAAACATCCAAAGTGGTCTTAAGAGGGACTCCTGGGTAGTCTGAGGAGGGAGGTTTGGAAGCTCCCATAAAATAAGCTTGAAGACCATCCGCAATGATGTTTGTACCACCATCAGAGACACAATGTGTAAAAAGGTTGCATGAGTATCAGAAATGCTGTGTAACCAATGTTATAAGAAATGCTGTGGGGCGCAACGCATGATGTCAAGAGGAGGCCGAGGTAAAGTGGAGGGGGCTCCCTGGTCCACTTCACAAACTGCTGACACCTGAAAAGGTGCTGTACTTTTGCGAGTGAAAACATTGGAGTAAAAGGAAAGATAACCAAGAAGAATACTCTCGTAAAGTAAGCAATGCATCAGTCAGTCGAACCCTCACTATGATGTAATATGAAGTCAGCACACCCTTAAAGGAATAGTGCGCTGAAAAATATTATTGTCCCGAGGGTTCGGGCATGTGTTTTTAAGCATACGCTGATCGATCGTACAAATATTTCCTATGCACCTTACTTTAGTTTTCCTCTTTTTTACACATGTGAAATCAGACAGCACAGCGCGGCCAACTTGTGATAATCGTATCTGTTCCTGCATCGCCGAAGGTGGACTGCCACGGCGGCACTAAATCATATCCCCCGCCCCTGAGGCTGACATCACCAAACCTAGTAATGTTCTCCACCTATCTCCATGACGTTACTGGGCAGCATAGCCAAACGCACCCAGTCATCACCTACGTATTAACGTTAGTTGACGCAGAACCCGGAATATCAACATACATCATCTCACAACACAGTGCATCCCAATTTTGAATATGAAACTATACTTTTAAAGGAAATAGCAAAACTGTACAATTTGTAAAGTACTTTTATTTCACAATAAACACTCCGAGAACATCCGGCGATTGCCATATTCAAGCAATTATTTTCTTTGTGCTCGATCCACAAATGTTTATCGTGAGTCACGCGGTGTTCCTTTTGGGCATAAGAAGTGCATTGGACAACCGTGAATCGCAAGGCTTTGACATCAGCTTGGCGCTAGCCCACCGTAAACGATGCCAGGTTGCTCCATATTGCTGGTACTGTGTAAGGGCATATCGGCCCGTGGCGATCGTCCCAAAAAAGCGTCATTGTGATCCAGCCATTCAAGTATATCTGCAGCTGCCTGTTAAAAAACCTGTTAGTTGGTATCTGGAATAGATGACAAGTGCAGAAAGGCAGGATGTCGCTGTTTCAAAAACATAACAGTAATGTGTCTCAGTAGCCGATCTTTATTACAATTTATCATTTTACTCATTAATTCAGCCCTGTGTTAAAACTAATGATGAACACAGACGTGAAACAATGGGAACACAGAGAAAACAACATGGAAAGTACTCTACAATGTGCTTCAGAGGTTAGTGCTATGGAGTATGTTCAGCTCGAAATGGGATGCAGAAGCTGATGCTACAATTCGAAGAACACATAGAAGGCATTTTGATTAAATATCAGTATTGAATTAGGCGTTTGTGGAACCTGGGGGAACCCAGTGGTGGACTACATGCATCTCGATGCTGGACTGCCTATGTGCCTGGAACAAAGACAAGTACACACACAGGTTGTATTTGTGTGCCATTGCAATATGCCACAAAGAACAACCCAGTACAATGTAAGACATCAATAACGGTCGGCTAATGATAAGTTGACTCGTTGGTCTATAAAATCGTTGAAAGTAAAACGTACAAAATATTTCGGCATTTCCATTCTCTCTGCGTAACGCAGAGACTCCGTTCAGATCAACACATTTTCATAAAATGAAATTACATGTTCCTATGTCCAGTTTTGGAATGGTGAACCTTATCATATTTGACAGTATTACACCCCTCCCTACATTCATTCCTTTCGAAATCCTCCCTTTCTTTCAAGGTCGAAAAACAATTGAACCTTATACTGTGTATGATGCGTGGGTTTGCTCAGCTCGCAAGCAAAAATTCAAAGCCGCTGACCTTCACTCAGAATGGGAGCCAGTAGCCCTTCAGACCATAGTGGCATTAGAAATATTTTTGAAAAACATATGAATTGTTGCTGCCATCCACCAATGGCGTGCAACATTTCTAGTGTTTTACTTGGTTCCTCTGGAGAACTTTGCACTCTCCCAGCTACTCCCAAAGCCAGCCCACACCACCTGTCAGTTCAACCCATCTCGTGTTCACACAGCAAATCACGTAAACATTTTTAATGATCAAGTCTCGTGCCCTGAAAAAATGTGTTTGTACGAGAATGTCCGAAAAGCCCTGCTGCAACTCCCTCCTGCAAGGCCGCAGTCCCCTGAACCCATGACCGCAGTTAAATATCAGAGGCCTATAAATTGCACACGTATGTTTGTACTATCCCGCTTTGGGTCACTAGCAAGGTGAAGGGTGTGGGAGTCTTGCCCCTGAGGCAACCAGCGGGGGTCGGGATTGATAGCTCACAAGTCTGGCACATCAGAGCTAGAAAAGGGGTGGAGTGATGCATGTTAGTTTAGGACAGAATATACTGTGACTGGGGTCTTGTTTTATTGGGAGGCACTCTGGGGTGGTCAGCAAGGAAGGCCCACACTTCTGGTTCATGAAATGAATAGCTTTGGAGGGGTACAAGGTTGAACAAGCAGTATTTTTTAAGCAGTGGCGTGAGAGGTGCAGGAGAACATTTGTTGAGATGGATGAACAACTGCATGTCATGCAGGAGAGTGATCTCAGAGGAACATTTAAATTAATACATTCTTAGTTTGCAACATCTTGTCTCTGCGCATCCATGAGAAAGGGACTTCTGAGGCACAGGCACAGGAGGAAAAAGGTGGGTGCTGTCAGCGCTCGCTGTTGAGCCTAGTCCAAAGTTGGAGTCGAGGGTACGCAGAATGGAGTCCAAGTGTGTCTAGCAATAGTCCCACCTCTGCTTATGTCAGGGCCTTCTTCCCCATGGCTGCATAAGGGCAAAGGAGACATCCCCCACGAGTGCAAGAGCAGAGTGTGACTTTTGCGTATAATGTATGGGGGCCGGGGGCTCAACTGGCCCACTCCTTCCTTACATTAGCAATGACCCCCAACACCTGCCTCCATGAATATATCGGTACGAGTGCAGCTATTTCTCACCAACAACCCACTTTGCTGCGTTGGTTTGCTCACAGTCAGTAGTTCTTGCATGCCGAGTATCTTATCTAGCCTAGGACGCATCCATTTTTTGTGGGGCAAGTAGTTATTCAGCTATTTGGGCAACTGTTTGGTAAGGCAACTGCAGAATCTCAAAGTTGCTTTCATGCTGCTATCCATCTGGCCCTCCCACGATCAGTGAAGGTCCCACAGTATCTCGACGAAACTGGGAAGTGTGAAAGCACAGCGTTACATTGTATGGCATACGTAAAAATGGTACTTGTTGAAAAAAAATGGACAAATAGATTTCATAAGACAAATTGGATGCTTTATTTGGACACTTTATATAAACATTGTTGATCAAAAAAACAGACAGTAATCATTTGTACCTTTAAGTGAACTGTTCCACAAGCTCTGCTTTAGGTAGACATGGCACGTTTACAATGTTTTGTGGCAATGTATGTGTCCTCGGAACAAAATTGTGCGCGATTCCATGAGTATGTATGTCCAAGACAAATAAGATCTTTCACAAAATCGAATACCATTTCCTCGTATAGTGGCTTGACCACCCACTTTTTGCTTCCTTCCGTAAAGGCCATTGTGTAGCGAAGCATCCCAAAGTTTCTCACAGTCCTCGATTGTTCACACCCTACATTCAAGTTATTCACTAATACCGCTAGAAATGTCCTATATTGCATCCTGTCTATGCCGAAATGCAATCTCTTTGGCCTGTAGTTTAGGCACATATTGTGGAACACCTCCAAATCTCCTGTTTGACAGAATTCTGTGAGCCCCTTCAGATCTCTTGATAGAGTTTAATCAAACACAATCTTCTCAAGAGCTTTGTGTGGAGGTCAAGATGGAATCAACCACTTATTCTTCCGTTCCTGCTCCGGTGACAAAGGGCCATGTGCACATTGGTGGAAATGTTGGTTTTCTGTCCAAGAGTGAATGTTGGAACAGTGGTGCATTAGTGACCGCCATTTCTCTAGTAGAATTTCCACAGACCCATCACAAGTTTTGGAGCTCCACCAAAGATGGTTGCTGAAAGACTGGGACCACTGTAAAATATTTTCAGAACCTTTTTTTTTCATGCAGCTGAGATTTTTTTATTGATTGATTTGGCAACGTGCCATACATCAAATTGATGGCGAATATTTGGAAACTGCTCTCTCATTGTCTTGGCTACTATGAGGTCGATTTGCATTCCCCTCTATTGGAGATCTTCGTGGGATTTTATAAAACCAAGTTTCTCCATGGCCACTGAGGATTTACATTCGGACACCTTCACAATTTCTTTAGTTTCCATGTCCTGAAAGTGGTATGTGCAGTACTTTGCTGAAAATCCGGGGCTGTCACACTGTCTATCGCCAGCTAACCTGAATCGTTTTTCGGGAAAATGTACTTTGAATAGACATTTATTCAATTTTCCAAGCTTCACTAATAGCAGGAAATAGATATTGACGTTGATATTTGTATTACTGTGTTTTTGAAAGGAACTGGAGTCCCACAAATTGACATAAACTGGACAGCTTACTGAAACTAGAGAAACTGAAAAGTAAAGCAGCTGCACCCAGTAGATTTCCAGCAGGCAGTTTCCCCAGCATCAGTTGTGCGGACCATGGACATTTTGCATGGAGCATTTTACAGGTGGCTTGTATTTTGAGGTTACTGCCTTGTGATACACGAGTCACATTCACCGATGGCTTCCCACATACTTCCGCTCTCACTGAACACACACATCTCAGCATCAATATAACCTCCATCAAGCAGCTGTCGAATAGAATATACTTGGACTCCTTTATTAGACTATCATCCTGCATGAATGTTGTTTCTGACTCAACTGTGGTTGACATATCAGCCCAACTGGACAAACTGTAGTTGAGATCTTTGGCTAGTTCCTCGGTCAATTTTGTTGATGCTTCAGTCGCTGTTAATTCAGCTTCTGTTACTTGAACATGAATCAGAGAAAAAAATCAATGTCGATTGTTTTTTGGGTGGCCCTTTTTTGGCGGGTGTCGATTGTGTTAAGTGGTCTGCGACTAATTCAAAAACATCTTCACTACATTCAGTTTCATCTTCATCTGGTGGAGCTCTTGCATTGTAGCAATGGTCCGACAGCACTTTGCTGGCTTTGCCGGTCACATTCAATTCATTTTCTGGCCATTGGGCAAAAGCATCTCAAGTCTGCTTATTGATTTGAACACACTGCGCCTCAAATAATAGTTGCTCCATGGGGAAATCAGTTTGGCAAGCAGCATCTCTGATTTCTGTAGCTGTCTTTGTCTGTATAGTTCGTACACCATCGGGCAATTAGAAGACGGGTTGGAAAATCATGTTCAGTGTAAATTCAACATACAGTAAATGGCACTCTAGATAAAAAAAAAACATGATATGAAGTAACAGCACAAAACACTGTTTGGAAATAAAATTGTTTGTTAGTTACCTTTCTTGGTTTTCTGTGAAACCTTCTTTGCTATAACGACTGCACCAGCAAGCTGGCTCGCCGAATCTGATCCACATGCTCCCTCTTCTATATCCCGATCTCATATACATCCCTAGAAAAGAGCATTAATTAAAAATAAATAATTTGTATTTGAAATCAAAATATTCCATCGCACACATGGCTTACACAGAGACCCTTGTACACCGTGTACGTCACTTAGCCAAAATATACATTTGGAATTCCACATGATTGATAGCTAATTTACTTGATACTCTTTTGTATATATGCCATTCATGTAATTACTGTTTGAAGATATGTGCCCGGTTGCCCTCGGGCCTGGTTGCGCTATACAAATAAAATAAATACAGATACAAATACAAATACAAAGATGACTGTGCAAAACCCACTGATTGAAATGTTTCACTGAAGTAAATTGCAAAAGATGCTAGTTTATAATAATGTCACTGTCTAATGGCATCAGATCCAGGACCTACTTTTTTCATTCGAGGGAACTGTTAGTACACATACCTCTGGCTATGTATCAGCTCCGATGGATGATGTAATTGTAGTCGAAGTACCAGCATCACCCTGTAACACAGTGCTTGTTTTAGTATGGATGAAACAAGTGAAATTGAAAACACACATTGTGATGCAGACAATCGTACAAATCAATAAAAACCCATATATGAAACATAATGTAAACAAACTACAGGATACATACATTTGATCATATTATCTCAAATTCCATGCGTAAAACTGGAACTAAATAGCTAAATAAAACTACCTGATGCGTGCTCAAAATTGTTGTTGACTCCAGGGAGGACATGGATGCAGAATCTTGGCCCTTCACATTCAGTGCATTGTCATGGAGTTGTAAAGGGAATATTAGATTTGATTTAGCAATGATAACCTAAAGAATTGACATGTAAAGTGACTGATTACGAAAAGATTATGCTTAATTCCAGGGCACTATAGCATAGTTGTATGTGCCCATAAAACGTTTTCTATGATGCTCCTAAAACCAAGGACAGATGTTTAGCAAAATGGGGTTCAGTTATAAAGCAATACAATCTGGTAAATTTGAAAAGTATTATAAGGGACATTTACACCTAAAACACCAATCCGTCCATGTAGTTACCTGTTCAGTACCCCAAGGCCTACAGCTAAATCAGAAACCATGACTCACCTGAGGCAGTGTGTGCATGAATAGAGTTGGAATTGCATTTGGAAGCAATTTACGAGACGTTCTGAGTCGATGCTTCTTTGTGTACTGCGATTGGTCGTACATATTAGTGGCAAAGTGAAGGCTGCAGATGAGGAATCGATCACCCCTCGAGTCCCCCAAGACTTCATGGGCTCTACTTTCAAGCTCTTCCACGCAAATCTGCAATATCTGATCCATTCTCTTATTAGATCTATATTCCTCAGGAATACATGCATTGTAGTGCTTTTAAGTTTGTTATGGGTCTTAGAGCGGTGACCGTAAACTGTACATGCAGGCATTGTTGGAAATTCTGTAAAAAAAAAAAATGTCAACATTATTAGAAAATTACTTTGCATAAAAGCGTGAGAAAGATGGAATTATATCATACATTTTTCTATGCAATCTATGTTTTAATCACCAAAGCAAAACCTGTGTAGCGTAGCCGGCTGTATTATAGGATAACTTTCATACACAATTCATTGATGTAACGTAAATCGTAACATGTTACTGGTCCCTTGAGTGTACTATCGTGCATCAAAAGGAAACATGCTTATAGACAAGGTCCGCGAAGGATGCAATTAGATCCCAATTGACACTGATGATAATTTCTATAAATCGATAACATAACAAATTATAATCTAGTCAATGGCAATGAGATGAATGAACATTACACTACGGGGTATGTTCGTTCGAAATAGAATGAAATGTAAAGATCAAGGAGATATTATTACGTGACCTGCCCTTACCTTGACCAATAAACAGTTAGATTCAGCAAGCAGGGTAGTTAGTGGTAGGAGAACACGGAGATGTTCACAT
Source organism: Ambystoma mexicanum (assembly GCF_040938575.1). Lineage (NCBI taxonomy): Eukaryota > Metazoa > Chordata > Amphibia > Caudata > Ambystomatidae > Ambystoma > Ambystoma mexicanum. Next base: position 585,911,122 of record NC_090937.1, on the reverse strand, counting down.
GTAGCACGATGACAAGCTGACTCACAGTGGCCACAGAGGTTCTCAGGTAGTACGTTCACGAGTTGACTTGCAGTGCTCAAAGATGTTTTCATGATAAATATCAAGTGGTATATAAAGAATTAGAAAAGTGGGTGTGTATGTGAATGAATGATGTGTTTATGGCATGGTCTTATGTTGATAGCAGGGGAGCGGTCTGTTTCAAGGGGTGCCTGCATGGAGACACAGGGTCTGGCTAGGCCATGTGTACATTGGCCACTGCGCGTAAGATACCTTTGAAGTGTACATGTTGTTTGGCACCTTGGCCGTTGCCACCCCTGCCAGCCCTCATTGGGAGGGCACAGCCACAGGTGCTAACAATCATTGAGCCTCGGGTGTCCAAGCCACCAAGGAAAACAGGGAACCCCATGCATTTCCGAAAAGAGGACACCCGTGGGAATCCGCAGAGGTATGATTTGCGCAAATCGGCCCAGAATTTATTACCCAGACACCCCTGCAAAGTCCGAAATATGGGGAAAAAACGCGGATACTGGAGGGGAGGATGGAGGGGCCTGAGGCATGCAGGAAAGGGCTGGAACACGCTGAATGGAGACACACTTATGTGGATTGCAGGGGCGCATCCTGCTTCAAGGGGAGCCTGCTGGAGACACTGGGTCTGAGGAGGGCCTGTGAACAATAACCCCTGTGTGTTAGATACCTTTGAAGTGTACGTGGTGTTTGGCACCTTAGCCGTTCCCACCCCTGCCTGCCTGCCATTGGGAGGGCACAGCCACAGGTGCTAACAGTCATTGATTCTGGAGGGGTGGATGGAGGGGCCTGAGGATTCCCACGGGTGTCCTCTTTTCAGAAATGCATGGGGTTCCCTGTTTTCCTTGGTGGCTTGGACACTTGAGGCCCATATCTGTATGTTGTGCTTGTCTGGAGAAAGTGTCAAATTCAGGTGCACCCACACATGTAAGGTACCGTTTTCATCGGGACACCAGTGGGAACACGGGACGGTAGGCCATGTGTTGTTGGTGGCATGTTTTGATGGGTGAGCCAAGTGAAATGTGCGGAAAATGCGTTGATTCAGGTGTCGAAACAGACTTGGGGTTACCTGTGTTTTAGGCTTTCCCCTTGGCGCCCAGGTAGGTGCACCCACACATGTGAGGTACCGTTTTCATCGGGACACCTGTGGGAACGCTGGATCGTGGGCCAATTGTTGTTGGCGCCATGTTTCGATCGGTGAGCCGAGTGAAATGTGCGGAAAATGCGTTTTTTCCCCACATTTCGGACTTTGCGGGGGTGTCTGGGTAATACATTCTGGGCCGATTTGCACAAATCATACCTCTGCAGATTCCCACGGGTGTCCTCTTTTTGGAAATGCATGGGGTTCCCTGTTTTCCTTGGTGGCTTGGACCCCCGAGGCCCATATCTGTATGTTGTGCTTGTCTGGAGAAAGTGTCAAATTCAGGCGTCGAAACAGACTTGGGGTTACCTGTGTTTTAGGCTTTCCCCTTGGTGCCTAGGTAGGTGCACCCACACATGTAAGGTACCATTTTCATCGGGACACCAGTGGAAATGCGGGACGGTAGGCCATGTGTTGTTGGTGGTGTGTTTCGATGGGTGAGTCGAGTGAAATTTGCAGAAAATGCGTTTTTTCCCCACATTTGTGACTTTGCGGGGGTGTCTGGGTAATACATTCTGGCCCGATTTGTGCAAATCATACCTCTGCAGATTCCCAAATGTGTCCTCTTTTCAGAAGTGCATGGGGTTTCTGTTTTCCTTGGTGGCTTGGACACCCGAGGCCCATATCTGTATGTTGTGCTTGTCTGGAGAAAGCGTGAAATTCAGGTGTCGAAAGAGACTTGGGGTTACCTGTGTTTTAGGCTTTCCCCTTGGCACGCAGGTAGGTGCACCCACACATGTGAGGTACTGTTTTCATTGGTACACGTGTGGGATGCAGGAAGGTATAACATTTGTTGTGTTTTTGTGATTTTCAGAACGTTTTGACCCATTTTCTGGTGCCCTTTGTCACACAACCCTTTAATTTCCCAAATGTGACCTACATTTAGTCGCTGCTTTAGGCACCATACACTTTTGTAACCTGCACAAGTCACCTACCCTTGAAAAGGTCTGCCTGTGCTCTTTCAAAAAATTGATGCTTGCCATTCCTCACCGCATTGGTTTTCCTGATTTACACATGCTAAGTGTGTCTGTTCAGGCCGTGAGCATAACACTCCTGTGTACCATGGCACAGTGTTTGGCTTGTGGTATTGCTTGTTTTGTAAAAAACTATAAAAAATGTGTGCTTTCCTAACTGGAAGAGTTGGGGGAATGTAGCGGAGCATTGCTTTTCTCAAAATTCATAGAAGCCATTGCCGTACCAAGCCAACCATGTCCAACACATACCTTTTTTTTCGGTCATTTTCCCGCTTTTCCCCAAATCTATGGCAACTAGTTGTTGCCTGACCTACGCAAATCACCCCTTCCTAAACTTGGAATTGTGTCTATTTTTCAGAAATATATGCCTTTCTGTCCTCCAACTCGGCTTTCCTACCCTTTTCTTCCATTCCGTCCATGCATGTCCAATTGGCAAAAATGGCCAAAATCGCCTACCTCTCACAAAACAGTTGATAACCACATCAAATTATTTTTTTTAGTTTCCACTCAACCTGTTCTTGAATGCTAGGAAATTGGGGAACTCAGCACAGCAAACCATTTGTTCCTAGCTCTTACAAGGAAAAAACCACAGGCTTCTTTGTACATCATTTTATTGGCATTTTTTAAATAAAACCAAAATGTTCACGCTTTTTCCTTATTTTCTCTCACTTCCCTACAGCAATTTAGGATTCATGGGTGGTGTTATGGCCGCCTATATGAGGGAAAAAAAGGAGGCAAATTTGGCTGAGATATCCCGTGTAACAAAAAAGTTACAAAGCATTGAATGGCCACATTCCGAAATCACCAAAAAAGGCCCTGGCACTGGGGGGAAATGCCCATGGCAGTTAAATGGTTAAACCTTAGTTGACAATGACAAATCTTGTATCCAATGGCATTGTTGCTAGTACAAATGTTACTTAGACACTGTACAATATTGAACGACAATGCATTCCATTACATTTGGGACAAAAAGAAATATTGCTTCATGGTTTTGCATGAAATAAACATAAGGAGACCACTTTGATTTTCCCAAATTGTGAGTGATCTATAGAATTGCAAGACTACATTTGTTTGGCATTGATCGATCAAAGTAAGGGCAATATAGGAGACAACCATAAAATGGTAGTGCCCTAAGTGACATCACAACTAGACTACACTTACTTGTTATTTGGATTGCGAGGGCGAACTAATGCCCGAAGTTTGTGCAGAAGCAACATCATGATCCTCAACACGGACCGTGTGAGGCAGGCTGCCCTGAAGTCTGGCAGCTCGGTAACGCATTGCGGCCATGTCTCGCCTTCCGATATGTAGGACAAGCATCCAGAGTTTTCTCGGCAGCAGCAGTTCTCCTCCTTGGTTGGCATTAGCGTGCACCGATTGCAGGTACACCAGGTGGAAGCGCTTTCCATGCAACTATGCTCAGGCTCTTGATCTGTTTAATTGTCCTCCCAACTGTCGTCTGAAGCCCCATCGTTTCTGCATCTTTCTTTTTCGAGTAATTCCACCTCGGAATACTCCGGCTCGTACTGGTAGGGCTGTATTGTTGCCATTATGGGGCAAAATAAAAATGGATAGTAATGGTAATAGTATTTGTTTGCACGGGCTACGAGCAACAAAGGTAGCCAACCAGAGCACAGAAACGAGGCAAAGAATACTAAAAAAAAGATAGTGAAACGATTGGAAAAGCAAATCTGATGTTGTCTGATGAGAAGCGGTCTGTTTATACTTATTGAGGAAAGAGGCTTCCTGCCATTTCCATGGAGACACATCATTAGCTGACGTGCAGAGAATGTTGACACGAGATGTTCATTGGTGCTGTGAAATGGGCGGTATGCGTCTAGTGATGTCAGCCACAGGGGTGGGTGATATGATTTAGTGCCGCCAGGGCAGACCACCTTGGGTAATGCAGCAATGGATAAGATTATCACAAGATGGCGGCACCCTGCTGCCTGATTTCGCATGTGTAAATAAGAGGAAAACTATGGTAAGGTGCATAGAAATGTTTGTACGATCGATCAACGTATGCTTAAAAACACATGCCCGAACCCACAGGACAATAATATTTTTGAGCACACTATTCCTTTAAGGAAACTGTCGATGAACATTGAATTTTACCAAAATGGCTCCACCCACTAATTGTGTGCAGATAAGAAAAGTGTTGCTGTAGAACAGAACATCACTTGTGTTACTATGTACTGACCTCAGTGACACCCCCTTGTAGCTCTGGTGAACCTCAGTCCTGCAGCAGTGAGTGGAACAAGGGGAACTCTGAACGCATGTCTGTGTCTTCCGAACGTGTACCTGCAAGCAGGCCGGGTTACTGTCTGTAAAATGCCCTTGTCACTAACTTGTTGGGTCCATTGAGATGGAAGACCAGATTGCTCCCTACCCTCCCTACCCACCCCACCTTAGCTATGCACCAAGAAAATATGCAGTCAGTGAAGCGTAAAAAACACACATTTTAAAGATACTCTTGGTACAGTACATTCCAAAAGAATGCAATCAGCTCAGTACTATGATAGCAATTTCATTTTCAGCCAACTCAAATTTTACACATCATGATAAACAAGCCTTGTCACTGCCAACAGATTGGGCTTTTATGTAGGAATGGGAAAGGCACTGGCCAGGCACTGTTGTGGTGATATCAACTGCTCATTGATGATAGCAGGTGTAGAATGGTTCAAGTGCCTGGGCATCTAATATCAGGGCCTGGAAAAGGCCTAAAACCTTTACATAAGCCAAAACGCTGGCTTTGCCAATGCTTGTTTTTGTTACACCAGTTGCAGGTTTACAACTCACATTAAGCCATTCATTATCAGAAGATAGAAAACGCTGGCAGGCACGTCGAGCACAATGTTTATTGTTAAGACTTCATTAAAGCAAGCTCAAAGAGTTCCCATGAGGGGGTGGTTTGGGCATGGAGGGGCAAGAACTGGATGGGAACTGCCATAGGAATTGGCATGGCCATGGGCAGTGAATGGGTGGGCTCATAACCAATGAGCACTTACTGGCTGTGTGTCCATCCTCATATGCCATTCCTTCCTATCTGTACGCTAATACAATAGTTGGGGCTTACAAGTGAAACCTAATAGACCAAACTAATACATTTTCTGTGAGTCTTGCCCAATTATAATGAAAAGCAAAGATTGTTTACGGTGGTTTTGGTAGTGGCTTCAATTCACTTTTAAATAGTCTGTCATTTTCTGTAAGAAAGCATTTAAAGTTAACTTTTTTGTTATCTACTGGTGCACGCCATAATGAAAGATGATCAACGAGGTGTAAGGCCTTGGCACTCCAGCGTTGTGACATGAGTTATTTTCTTTTTTATCACGGAATATCTCCGAGTATCTCAAGCTAATTCATTGTATTTAATAGGTTTTCGTGGACTGCACTATGATGGCTTGTGATTAATGAGTAGCATACCTTATCACATCTCCACTATCCAAATTGGTTTTGTGGTCTAAAATTGGCTGACTTAACAAGTGCACACAGATGTGTGATACTATCACACAGTTACATTATGTCACCTAAACCTATGGCAGAATGCACGTATTGCAGAGAGCTGTGCGACGCGGCTCAGTGGTATGGGCTCCAAAGCAGTAGAATTCCCTTTGTGTTCACATTATTTTACAGCACATTACTTGAACATAAAAAACAAACCATTCGATTTTGAGTGCAACATTTAATACAAAGATTCACGTTTCTAAATCAGTACAGTCTATATCTACATCGTGCGATTCTTTCTAATTTCTTCGAATCCCACTCTTTATTCTTAAGTAGCTCTACATGTATTGTATATTGTTAGGAAAACTCGTTTGCCAACCAGAACAATTTTTTAATAATTACTATGAAAATTAGACCACTCTCTCCTATATCAGATGTGCAGATCTGATGACAAAATTAAATAGCCTTTTTGTTAATAGTTGTTATAATGGTCATTGTCTGAAGTCATTCATTTGCATAAGTAACACCACAAATACACAATTTTTTAAACTGATATTATTTTTGTGTGTTTTCGCGAAATGTCTGTCATAAAACGTGCTTCCGGTAACATTTTCCTAAGACCATGCATTTGCTTCGCAGGTGATAGCGGGCGCCTAAAGAACCTCCATGTTGACTGCTATTGATGAATAAAACCCCTGCATGTTTTATAAAATGGTGAACGCAGGCAGAAAGGCACACTAGTTGTCAGAATCTCTCTTTCTCTCCACAAAATGCTTTTCCATGGAGCATAATCGCTGCAAAACAAATATATTGTAAAATTCTCTACAAAACCAAAGAAAGATGTGCAACCATGCAGGATACACACAGTAGTGCCCGAATGAGTTGAATATGTCCCCCTGTTGTTCAGTAATACAAGGCTCCTTAATAGGGCCCACACATTCAAACATGGACATTCCCAGAGCAGTATCTTCGTTCCAGTACATCCACAATGGGGTACAGAGTAGAAAGTCCCTCAGCATGAAATGGCAACCATATTAATACTTTGGTGGCAGATTTAGGGAGGAGGCTACCGATTTAGGATTACTTATGGAATATATATATGTTCAGTGAAAAAACCTTGCTTAAAGTGACGTTAAGATAATGTTTTACACAACTTCAAGTGATGCCACCTTAACTCCATGTGCTCTATTGCACAACCCATGACCACAATGGAGAAACCATAGATGACATCTCTGATGACATTGTATGTGAGATCACGTACGTCATCACGTATGACAACATAGAGGACATGTTTGTGTTTGTTTTTGTTTAAATCATTGAGATCTGTGGGGACCTATCTGGACATCACTGATGACATCACTTCTGACAACTTCAATTACATCACTCTTTACACTAGAAATGGTGAGTATTGTCTACAATACGTTTAAACGTTTTCTTATGAAGTGTCTATGCGTGTTTATGTGGTCTATACTGAATTACTTCAGATAGAATGTTTGTAAATTAAACTTTACTTTAGCAGTCTATCACTATTCGTTCAGCATGTAAACAATACTGTATTATTTTATGAAGAATAATTCGTTCCATTCCTAATGAACCTTTTCAATTGATAGTCCAGCTATTACAATTATTTACAGTTGTTTATATGTACCACATATAGTATTTTTATTAGGATTCTCTATTGTTAATTTTCTATATTTATAAAAATGAAAATGTGTGGGTTTGTGGCTTGGCAAAGTGTCGTTCCTTACACAATTCCACACGGTTTCACCAATGTGCACCAAATTATGCATAGCTACCTGTTAGGACCCTGCGGACAATACTGGCTACATGACATTTGTACCTCCACCCCTTTTCCCAGATTTCTACAAAAGTCAAAATTAGTTTGTGGGTTACTTATACAATTGCACACAGTTTCACCAATCTGCACAAAATGTTGCACAATTACCTGTTAGGATGCTCCAGACATTACTGGCTACATGTCATTTGGAATACCATCTCTTTCCATGGATTCCAGCAAATCTCTACATTTATTTGTGAGTTTGTGAAATGGCAGAGCGTTGTTCCTTATACAATTCCACACTGTTTCAGCAATCACACTGTTTCTCCAATCTGCACCTAATTTTGTATAGTTACCTGTTCACACCCTGCGGGCATTAATTGGACACCCCACCCCTTACCCTGGATTTAAGCACCTTCACATATAAGATGGTTTCCTGAAATTGGCAAAACATCAATGTGGTCGTAGAAGGACCGGTCCTCAACCCTAGAATGCATGGTTTCTGGGACATTTGCACTGCACTGCAACAAATTGCACCATGCCAGGTTGGAGCAACAGGTGGGGAGAAAGCACAGTAGGTCCCAGTATGCAGCAGCACACCAACTCTCGCTTCCCCCTTACGTCTTTTCCGGGGTATGTTATCAGGCCACACACGCTCATTCTCAGTGCAGTTTACATCAATCGATAAGTGAATCGGAACAGCGACCTAAAGGATTGTTGATTTTCAACAATTGGTGAGAGTGTTGTCATGTCTGTCCACAGAACCCGTTTGGAGAATGAGCACTTTTTGCTAGTACAAAATAATTCCTAGAGAAACATATATGTTTTGCATTCAAAATTATAAAAATATAATCAAACTATATTCTCTTAGTTGTGTTTTTATAATTATAAAAAATAGGTTAAAAGAAATTGGTATTCTCATTTGTGTTACACTTTTCAGTCTTGTATTGTTTATTTTCAGGACTACAATATTTGGCAAGAGTAGATTTCTTACTTTAATTATTATATTTGAACAATTATGTTTGAAATGCATGTGTGACAATGTGTGCTTTGAAATGTGTTGGTGGTTCTTTTCTAATAAATAACGCGTAAAAAAGTCTAAAAAGTACAAATTGAACAAAATATTACACAATAACTAAATTATTTGTGTTAGTGGTATCTGTGTAATACTGACATTTTGTTGGTTTCTTTATATTGCGGGCATTACAAAATGATAATTTGATAACATGTAAAATGGGGCTTAATCGGGCTATTTAATCCATAAATAAATAGAGACGTATGTTTCTTTTTACACATGGCACATGTTCATAGTGAGCGCCAAACTGCCATTACAATTATGTAATTGATGATGCCATTAGTGATGTCATAGACAATGTCATTAGTGTTGTCATAAGCAATGCAATGTGTGCTATCATCTGTTATGAATTCTGTGAAATCATCATTGCAGTGAATATTTGGATTTTTGCTGTGCTAAACTGACACCTAACATCACTTTACAGAAAATATTTTATCACTGAACTACAATGTTTTTGTTGCTATAAGCTAATTCACTTTAAATATTTAATCTCTAAAAAAATGTACTGTATTTCAAAGGTTTTGTTATGCTATATTGTTTAAAAATGAAACAAGTACTGTGGGATTGTAACATACATTTAATAATATGTACATCAGCTATATAAATACAACAGTAATTAGCAACACACCTAAATAAAATACTTTTTTGATTACTAAATATATTTATTTTTATATGTTGTGAAACCATAGTAATCAGAAAGCCGAATATATCGTATGTAGAATCATCCCGTGATACTTTTCATGGAACATCTGGTACTTATATTCAACTTGTCTTTAAAGTCATCAGAACACTATACACTAGGCACATATTTATGGCATTATTCAGGCAAATTCATGTATAGATTAATTTTTAAAAAGCATATTTTACATTTTTTATATATGAAAATGAACATGTACTTTATAACATTTCAAAATAAGCATTCTAATAAATTGCTTTTTAGAATTAATATTGAGAATGTAAGGGTTTTTCAAAAAAGTAATTCATAGTGTATGAATGTACACCATCAACAATTGAAATGTTGGCAATATCTTTTGTTAAGTATTTTTGGAAGCTGATCTTTTCAAATAAGTATACATCCTCAATTTGGCAAGCAACACACTTTAAGAGATGAGTCCAACTCCTTAATTTTACAATTGTTTTGTAAGTTCGTAAACAAACTTGTAAGTGTGATACACTCAAAATGTCTGTTTAAAAGACCCTTTTTTAAGAAACTCTTCGCTTTACATTTTCAGTTATCTAATTTCTACTATTGGTATTGTTCTTTCATACAGAACAATGCTAATTCCTGTAGCCAGAAATATTTTATATGGTATCTACACAATAAATACAAACAGTATAAGGAAATATCTAAACAATTATTAAAATGTACAACATGCTGTGTGTTAAAAAAAAGAAAAATAGAAAATTGCAGAATAAAATAGTTGTGTGCAAGAAGCTAGGTGTTTTTCCTAGTTTCTATAGTATTATAACCACATAAAATAATTGTATGTGTACTTAAAAGAAAAAACAAGGTTTATGTGGCAATATGTGTTAAGATATGAATAAAACCTTCTAAAATTTGAGATGAGTGTGCATCCTCAACTGAGGTATGTAGATGCTAATATACACCTCTTTTTGGCTGAACCTTTCTATTTTGTATCACAACATTGGGGCTGATTCATGGAATTTGTGTGCCGAAAAACTGGGATTTGTGCGCCATTCTGCCCACAAATCCCTGTTTAACAAATGGGGATTTGCGGGCAGAATGGCGCACAAATGCCGTTTTTCGGCACACAAATTCCATGAATCAGCCCCATTATATCATGATTTCAATATGTTTCATAATACTGATGGGTAGTGTAGGCGTGGACCTTTTCTTAACCCCTTTACCCAAATTCGACCTACCTCTAGAATTAGTTAAGTGCGCCTTTTATCCATAAAGCAAGTTTACTGTACATATGGCCGAGAGGGAGCTTAGATGGCATGTAACAATCACACTTACCCTGGTCTCCCTGAACCACACATTATATACAGTTTACAACGGTTAATACACTCCCCCAGATACCGTTACAAAGGCATCCTCCCACACAATTGGTTACCCTGTACTGAGAAATCTAAAACCCACACAGTTCATTGGACACAGAAATTATAACACAGTCCCCTAAAAACGTATCATTACAAGATTTACATTTCCAACACAAGACTTCCCAAATTCCTCTCAATATTTCGTGGCAGCTTTGCCTCTTAGTTAAACAACAACAGAATTCCTATTAATGACGCACACGGACCTGCCCCAAAAATACCTATGCACGTGATGACGAGAGAAAGACATGTAGATTCCCTTTTGACCTTTTATGTTTGTTAATCGCTTTGCCCAAATATAACGAGTGTCCGATTTTTGTTTACTTCTATGTAACTGACCTCTCCTATTCACATGAGTTCCACCCACTCTCTGACAACACAATCACTCTCCTGAAAAGTATTAATACTGATCTCTGCAAGCGCCCTGGGAGAAGCCACCTGTTCAAAATAACCCAGCAAGTTCACAAAATGCCTATCCCTTACAACAATGAGTTATCCTGTTTACCAGAGGTGATATCTTCCCTTTGCTCTCCAGCACTTGTGCCATCTGCAAACTGACCACAGCCACTCCATTCATCAACTTGCAAAACCTGTTCCCTGACTGCTGTCGGGGCCTTTGCAAGCCTTTGCCACGATTTAAAAAACATCTTTCAAATTAATCCACAATACGAAGACCTATGATACAGAGAGCAACCACACCTCATATATTTCACATATTTTACTAAATTAGAAAAATACTTCCCATAAATGTATACCATTAAATGTGCATTTTTATACCTATTATGATCTCCTCTCATAAACTCCATTCATACAGCTAAACTCTACATGCACATATTGATTGCCTGCTTCACCTGAGTGGGGAGGGCCCCTCCGTGTGCCAATATTTCATTGTTATGTTTCTGCACGCATGTAAATCTACAAATATATCACCTCTGCACAAAATAACTCAAAGTAACCTAAATGTAACACTTATCCCATGTACCATAAATATTGTAATATTTGTAGCAATTTGTGAAAGTGACAAAAATGATGATGATGACGTGTCCACGCCCCAGTCAGTGGTATGGTACGAAAAGTTTGAACTTTTCCAATTTACTTTAGTAACTACACTATATTTCACTTACAGTTGTTTATTTTCATACACCTTTACTTTTGTTTAATATGTTCTGAGTACACAAAACAGAGCTTTGGTTCCCATAGTAATAAATAAGCATGTTTTGCATTTATAAGCAATCTGGATGTGTATGAAACTACAGAAACCTTACATACACACCCCTCTATCTACTCAGCCAAACTGAATAGTGGCAACTTTGTATTGTAAAACATTCATATAATATAATTTCAATGGCTTTAAATGTTTTCTGCAAAACAGATACCTGTCCTCTGACAAATGTAAATATTTTATTATGATTCTTTGTTCCATAAACCTGATACATGTTCAACATGCTGATGGCCATATATACATTACTTTCCAAGTTATTGACTGGAGGTAAGAACTGAATAAGTCAATATCATATTATGGTGAGCATGTGTCACCAGGTCTGAATACTGTACAATGTATTGATCCCATACTAAAAGATAAGAAAACCTTTCAAAAGACAATCATGTAATAATTTGATGGTGATGGATTACATTCAGGTGCTTTCTGACAATCAAGAAGAACACGATAGGCATCTGTGTTCAGTGTTACAATGGTTATCTGAGCAATGGTTGGGTGTTGACCCAGAGAAATGTGACATGGTTACACTGGCATTCTACCCAGCTCCTGGGCATCCTCTTCTGCATGCAAGTGGGGGTACTCCTTTGCTCGCCGCTATGTTGATCTCTCTCTGATTTTGTGTAGTGCACATGGGGACTCGTTCCTCTCTTGCTCAACAGTTTCGGTTGTGTTTCCTGGGCTCTAGGAACACCATATCCTCTCTGGGATTATGAATTCCCTCTGGGCCGGCTCAGCTCAGCCTCGCCGACTCTGCAGAGTCCTGTGCCCCGTCTGCAACATATCTTTTTCTCTCAGGCTTCTCTCCTGGTTTCTTGCCAGGCGTCCCTCTGGATCTCCTACAGAATCCTTCTCCATGCCACAGCCGGCTCTGCTCAGCAGCGCGTCTTCAGCTCGCAATGACGTTGATAAGTCGATGGTTTGCCTCTGTTTATCACTTCTCCTCTTCCATTCAAGGGGGAGGTCCTTGTATTCTTCGTACCAGATAGAAAAGTTGTGTGTTTAACGGTCAAGTCCATTGAGAGGCCATCATAGCCTTGAGCAAACTGTTCAAATGCACTTTCTACATTATTTGGAGTTCCACAGCTGACAGTCGAACACACTTATGGTATTCCCAGCTATGCAGACAGTGTAGGGGTTTCCATACTGGAATTGGAGTCCCTGTCCACTGGTGGGGAGTCACTTCCAGTGATGCCTTGCTTTCCCAAACACCTTAGTGGGCTCCCCTCCCTAGCCTCAAAGGGGTTGGCTCTCCCCAAGGAAGAAAGACGAAACCTCCAGATACGTCATGGCAGACATCCACAACACTATCAGAGGTATCACGCCAATTTGCAGCACACCCATCACTGATGCCCCCTAGGATCTGTATACAAAAAACATAAGAGGGTGTGGTTATCCACATGTTTTATGCCCTCCAGAAGTCTGCCTACCAAACTACAGCCTGGTGTTTATGGTCCATTTCAAAATGTAAAGTATTTAATCCCTCTGTTGTCTGTTTATGTCTTCCACATACCTGGAGAATCAATCCCGTCAATACCTAGGTCCTACTCAACCACCCCCTGTTGTGAATGATGGGAATCTTGAGTCTGAGGTGGATGCCATATGAGACATGAAGAAGGTTTGAGATGCCTGTATTAGCTCTTTCTTGTAAAGGGAACAGCATTGCTGTTCTTCTTGAAAACCCCTGGAAGGTATTCATGCTTCACACCTGCTCCGTGTCTTTCATCAACTTCATCTTCTTCACCTATGATACTTTGAATCTTTGAGGAAGGGTCATGCTTCTGTGACTGTGGCCACTCCAAGAGGGCACCTGTCACCTCACGCCCACACCATGGTGCCATGACATCATAGGCTTTGGACTAGCTGTGCAAAACTGCATTGCTGGTCCTGTCCCCAGCTCCACTCCACTTGAGGAGCTGTGGTAAAACAGTTGTTTGGGCTGCAACATTCTGTATCACCACCCATGTCATTCATGGTTGCTGTACTGTTTCCTTTTCAAAGCGTGACTCCCTGTTCATAGGTTACCTGGACCACTGCAGCATCATTGGCTCCTGTTGATGTATTCTGCCGGCTACATTACCATCTGGATATCAGGACCCCTCTAATTGTACAATCATGACCCCCTCCAATTCAGTGGTTTTTGGCCTGTGGGCTTTTCCCCAGGGACTTTCTGTCCCCTGGGTCATTTGGACCACTGTGATATCAGGGGTCAAGGCGGCTTCAGGGATGGGTAGCTCTATCTACACAACACCATTACAAGAATCAATGTAAGGTGTTCCACAAGGCCCTCCCCAAAGAATCACACACTCCATATGCACTGGGACTCCACCTGGCTCTTTCCCTATCAATGTTTTAATAATGATCACTCCGCCACAAAGAATTTGGTTTGACACTAAACGTACTGATTGCAAGAGCCTTGTTATTTAAAACAACTAACATGAGGTTGAATTTGATTAGTATTAAACTCTTGATGTATTACAAAAGCATACTTAGTTGGTTTTGGAGTACTGTCAGCAGTTTTGGTTTCACCAGTAACTACTGGTTTTGTAACATGTAAATTCATTTGTTATGCTTTATCTGAGGTACAGACACATTTGTTTCTGTCCAGGAACACCTGCAGGTGTAGGCAACAAACCAAGGTGTGGAACGAATAGCATACACAGTTGACTGCAATCTTCCACACATGCAATGACTGCTGCCACTTTACATTATCAAACGCAAGTAAAGATAATCTTGATTATTTTTCAACATGAGACAATGGCCCTCATTACAATACTGGTGGGAACCCATGGCGCTATTAGCACCATGGGTGCTGCCGGTATTGTAACAAGTCCGCCAATGTTCGATGGGGAATTACCACCTCATTCCAAGGTTGGCGGGGCGGTAATTCCCCATTGAACATTGGCCCTTCCCCATTCCCATTTTTCCCCCATAGAGCATAATTGGAATGGGGAAGGCGGTAAGTACGGTACCGCAAAAACTCGAGAGTCCCTTTGCGGGCCCCTACTTTAACGGCTGGTCTAGACCAGCCGTTAAGGTCGTGTCCCGCAAAGGGACCTCGTAGTAAGGCGCTAAGTGGTTATCGGCGCCGCACCCTTTTACGTCGCCGTTAACCCCTTAGCGCCTGGGTCGTAATGAGGCCCAATGTGTAATATGACATGCCTTCTTTAGAGAGAGTGCAACATACATAAATCAGTAATATCTAACATCAAGAGACGTGTGCACAGTGATGGCATAGGCAAAGCAAAAAAATAAACTGCTATTTTTACAAACATTTAATCACACAATCATAAACACACACTCGAATGTGATTTATTCCTACAAGAACATGCACTATTTTAGTACCACCTGGAAAAATGACAAAAGCAAGGACTGTTCCCAATTCCACATTCAGTAGGTCAATATGCGGATTAAATTTACATCTTAAAATAAATTGACATTTTAAACATAATCTAAAGATAAATTGTTAGCCAAGTAGATTTCTTCAACTGAATTCCACAAGTATTTCCTTTTTATTTATGTATTTAATTTTAGGGACATCATATGTCCATCTAAGAGCTCAATAGTTTTTATTTCAATATGTTTTTATTATCAAAGCACATCATCAAAGAATGATATCAAGTAGGTACCTGCCACAACACCAAATCACTTTACCATTGACCATTATGCACCAAGTCAAAACCTAATTAGCATCACAGAAGCAAGTTGGCTCCACACATGAGGCTATTTGTTTAAAGTAATAGTACTCTCTAGACCAAAGTATTAATTGAGCTTCATGATTGCCCAGGATGGCCTGGCTTTAAAAAAAAACTAGCAGTTGTACCCATGCTTCACACAGTAATTCCTACTACATAAAAGAAAATTAGACAAAGGTTTATTTATATCTATACTTTTTACATTGTCTACAACATTCATTTGCCCACATGCCACATTTCAGGTTTGAAGCATGTTGGGAAGTATGCACAACATTTCAAACAGACACACACTCATATCCACATATGGCATACCGCTTATCTTTTATTGTTTTCACATTGTCTACATAATGGAACCTACCCACATGCCAAATTGCAGATAGTTAGTATGTTGGGAAGTATGCTGAACATTTCAAACAGACACACATAGATCCAAGCATTGCAGACCGCTTAAAGAAAAATGCTTTAAATAAAAACAAAATTAGAAAAATGTATATTTTATACTTTGTGCATTGTCTACACCATAGAACCTATCTACATGCCAAATTCCAGGTTTGTAGCATGTACGGAAGTATGCTGAACATTTTGAACAGACACACACACATAACCAAAAATGTCCCTTTTGTATATATACCGGCAGGTGTACCCATGCTATACATAGTAAATCCTACTTCAGTCCTAGTTTCAAATTTATGTAATGAACTTACTTCTTTGTAGACAATATTAATAGTCTTTCCTGTAGGAGCAAGTGTTAACAAATTGTGTTTTTTTTCCAACTCTGGAACAAGCCACATGAAACTGACCATGAGAAGAGCATAGATCTTGTAAATCGGTTCAAGCTATTTTGAGTTGGAGTGTTGATATTTGGCAGCAATATTATTGGTGTCTATCTACAGTCGAGGCAGCAGCAACCTCAACATAAGTGCCATATGTGTTGGGCTGAAGCATGTAAGCTTGAAATGCCATACCCGAACGTGTATGTCTGAAGCATGTATGCTTTGTACTATTGAGATGGCATACAATTATCACCTTCCATGGGAAATGATGTTTCTGTATTTTTCTCATGAGAGGTTTGCGATGATGTGACGGAAATATCATTGCAGAAACTATTGACGAGACATGCACTGTTTCCTGTCACCCCCAATATTACAAAAGCACTGTATTATGTCACCTGCATGATGTCAAAAGTGAGTGGCACTAATGACAGCTAGAATGTTGATTTTGTGGAATGTTTAGAAACAATGAACTGCTGAAGTGTACGTAGAACTATGGCAAAACTACGGCACAAAGAGTCATATGGCATGGGTAAGCATTGCAGACCACTTAAAAAAAATAGGAACATGTATATTTTATACTTTTTACATTGTCTAAACCATGGAACCTACCCACATGCTAAATGTCAAGTTTGTAGCATTTTGGGAAGTATGCTAAATATTTCAAACAGACACACACACACATATCCACATATGGCAGGGGTAAGCATGGCAGACTTCTCATCGTCTATATTTTTTATATTACACAATGGGCCTCATTAGGAGTTTGGAGGTAGCCATACCGTTCTTACCGGCATGGCTACCCCCAAACTGGGTACCGGGTCCCAAAAACAGGGAATTACAGGGCCATGCCGACTTTAGCGGGCCCGGTAATTCCCATTCTCGGGACCCGGACCCGGTACATGCCCATTCCCATTTGAGCCCCCATAGGGCTCAATGGGAATGGGGAGGATGCTAACAACGGACCCGTAAATGACGGGTCTGTTGTTAGCATCCTGGTCTGCTTGCGGGTGGCGGTAAGCACTTCTGGTTTGGACCAGACATAATGTGGCGGCCCGTAATGAATGGTGCTGGTAACATAACGGCACCGTTCATTCCGTGGCCACCTACCGTGTAATGAGGCCCAATGGAACCTAAACACATGCAAACTTTCATGTCTGTAGAATGTTGGGAAGAATGCCGAACATTTTTGAACAGACACACATATCCACATATGGCAGAGGTAAGCATTGCAGACCCCTTAAAAAAATTAAAATGAGGAGAATGTACACTTTATACTTTTTACATTGTCTACACCATGGAACCTACACACATCCCAAATTTCAGATTTACAGCATGTTGGGAAGTATGCTGATCATTTCAAACAGACACACACACATATCCACAGATTGCAGGGCTAAGCATTGCAGAACACTTATCTTCTATACTTTTTACATTGTCTACACCATGGAACCTACCGACATGCCAAATGTCAGGTTTGTAGCATGTTGGGAAGTGTGCCGAAAATTCCGAACAGGAACACACATATCCACATTTGGCAAGGGTAAGCATTGCAGACCGCTTATCTTCTATAATTGTTGCATTGTCTACACCATGGAACTGACCCACATGCCAAATGTCTGGTTTGTACCATGTTGTATGCCGAATGTTAGGTAAGATTGTATGCAGTACCCTTTGGGTGCAGTACAAAAACCTTAGCCTCTTGGCAATAGGGACCCACCCTTTGGTATAAGTCTGTACTACACAGGTTGGTAGTGTGGTCGAGTAGCCAGGCTTATCTCAAGAGGGGTAAATGTGAGCAGTAGGGTGGTTACACAGAGATTCACAGTGACAATTATCCAAATAAACACTTACACTCAAGGTTTCTTGATTAAACAATTATTAATGTATTTAACAGTCAGTTTGAATAAGACTTCTTCAGAAGGGAGCAATATAAAACAACACACAAATACACTTCAAAACACACACTCTTAGTTTTCTAAATCAGCAAATACCCATTTGGGATGGCACACAGACACTTCCTGCACCCTCAGGTGACTTCAATAGCTAGGGTGCTGTGGACATTAATATATCACTGTTGCATTTAGAACATTACTGAGCGGAGTGTCAAAGTAAAGAGATTTCAGAACAAGTTAAGTGTCCACACAATTATTCTTAATCAGGTAAGTTCTTTAAAAAAAAACAATGCAAAGTCAGTTAACCCTTTCCTGGATGGAAGGCAAAACACATAAGCAGAGGAGAGAAGAGTCATTCAGGGAGCCAAAGCAGCCAATGTTAAGTTAGCAAAGGTCAAGGTGAACTGAACCTCTTCTTGCAGGTAAGTAGAAGTCTTGCACAATGTTTTAGAAATCTTTGTAGTAAAAGTAGAATCAAATGTAGGGCCATAAACTGTTAGGGCTGTGAGTAGTAGAAGATGCAAGCAATTCTACAGGAGCCACCAAGACCAGTCTCAACTGGGAACAAGCAAGGTGGCACAACAAGAGGTAATTTCTCTTAGGCTGTACAGTACCTTTAGGTTGAAAAAAAGTGTAGCAGATGGCTTCTGTTCCTGTGCAGCTCTGCAGATCCTGCTGTTCCTGGGCCTCAGTCATGGGGACAAAAGGGACTTCTGGGGACTCCTGCTTTGCAATGGGATGGTCAGCAACCACAACCGGCAATCTTCAACAAGTGGCACTTCGGTTTTACAGCTCCTTGCGTCTACCGCAAATAGCAACACTGCAGTTACTGGCTGTCGAGATGGGCTTCCTTGCATCTGGGGTCCAGCACTCTGTTGAGGTGGCTCAGCCTTGGTCCGTCCTGCTTCCTGGAAGACTCCGGAAGATCTTCCTGGAGCTCTTGGCGATCTTAAAAGCAAAGCACACAATCTGGTGTTCCTCTCCCTGGCTCTTCGGTTCCAGCAGCTACTGCAGTGGAGATGCAAACCAGTTTTGGGAGGATGTCCAGGTGGCTTACTTTGGAGATAATGGGTCCCACCAACTCAAGGGGGGAAATCGGCCTTTCAGGGAATCTATAGTCGAGATGAATTCAGAGATTCAGCACAGCAGCAGGGATTCACCGGGCAAACCAATGGTCCAGGAGTTGCAGCAGGCATCTCTTCCAAGTTCTTCTTCGGATTCCTTTGTCCAGTGGTCGACTCTGCCTTCCAAGCCAAACTGCCTTTTATGCAGGTTTCTCCCTTTCATTCCATCCTAGCTGTCAGTCGCTCAGCAGGGTGGATGTCCTTGCCAGCCCGCCAATCACGTAATATTGCATTCCTGTCTCCTAGGAGACTAAGCACAGGGAGTTTCGGGCACCTCCCTCCCTTCCTGCCCCTGCCAGACACCCTGGACCCAGAGCCAGGCTTCACTCATGAATCCCACCAAAGACAAAAGGAACAAAGGGACCAGACCTGGTGTGGCTCGCAGAGTAAATCTCAAGTAGGACCTTTCAACAAAGGAATGGCGAAAAAAGAAGACCTGTGCCATTTTGACAAAAATGGCACCCAATGGTGCTTTAAACGTGGCTGCGAACGCAGCCCACAGTCAAAACACACAACGGTAGTAAAAAGTAAACCACTGCCACCAGCCATTCATCGAGGAAAGGGTAACATAAAATTGTTACATGAGAGACTAGACAAAGGGGATACTAAGATACCCCTCCAGCAACCAATTGTAAGATAGTGTGTGCTGGGTCTAGAAAGTTACAAATGTAAGTAAAGTCACTTTCACTTTACTGCTCTTGGAAACAGTAGTTCATCCAAGAGAAGGTATTTAAACCTTTGGGAAATCTTAAAGACTTCCATGTGTCACTGCACTGAAGGTGCTGTGCAACACTATGAACAAATATGCCTATGGACTTTGTCGGGCGCCAAAAACCAAAAGAAACACAGAGTTTAAATCATTGAAAAATACATGAGAGAGTGGGAAAAAGGTCTGACTCTCTCCAGGTTAAAATAAAAAAAGTTCTAGAGTCCAGCAAAAGTGCTGGGGTCTCTAAGGTAGACAGGAATTAGCACATTTCTGAGAATTCTACCTCCCACCGAACATTTCAAAAAGACACACATGCAAATCCACAGATTGCAGGGGTATGCATTGCAGACTGCTTAACAAAATAGAAACATTTATACCTTATACATTTGACATTGTCTACACCATGGAACCTACCCACATGTGGGATTTCAGGTTTGTAGCATGTTGGGAAATATGCTGAACATTTTGAACAGATACATATCCACATTTGGCTGTGGTAAGCGCTGCAGACCACTTAAAAAAAAGGAAATAATTACATCTTTAGATGTTTTGTATTGTCTACATCATGGAACCTACCCACATGCCACATGTCAGATTTGTAATACAATGGGAAGTATGCAGAACATTTTGAACAGTCACACACACATTTCCACATATGGCAGGAGTAAGCATTGAAAACTTCTTAAAAAAACATTAGAAAAATGTATATCTTATACTTTTTACATCATCTACACCATGTATCCTACACACATGCCACATTTCAGGTTTGGAGCATGTTGGGGAGTATGCTGAACATTTTGAACATACACACACACCTTTCCCCTTTAATATTACATGGCCACGATAGTGGCCATGTAGTTATGGATAAGTTGGTGTTTCCATAGGAAGAGCACTTTTTGGGTGGATTATAACTTCGCTCCCCCTGGACGAATCCTCACCAAACTTTCCAAAAGAAGTGCTTGGCCTACTCTGAACTTTTTTTGCAAAGTTTGGTGAGGATTCGTCCAGGGGAGGAAAAGTTATAGGGGGGTCCCAAAATGTTTGTTTTTTCCCATAGACTGAATGGGAAAACATTTTTGCTCGTGCCTACAGCCCAAACCCCTGGACGGAATTTGGTGAAAATCCGTCCAGTAGTTTTTTTTTTAAAATGACCAAAAAGTAGGTAAAAAAAAATGTGTGATATCTGTGAAGCACGTCAGATTTTCGGTAGTGCCCGCCATCTTGGATTCGCGGACGTCCGCGGACAGCGCGGCGAATGTTTGTTGAAAATGTGTATTTAGTAGAGTGTGTTGGTGTGTAGAAGTGATTGGGGAGGATGGGAGGGTATGAGATAGGTTAAATGTTGTGCTTTTTTATGTGGTAGACACTTTTTTGTGTTCGATTTGTCTGCGGAATCCGGGTGTTCTGAAATGTTCTAAATAAAGTGAATGGGGGGTGTTCTGAGGACTCAATATGTGTCCGTATTGTTCGCAAGCAAGCTGAAACTGTTCTAAGAACACAATTGCTGTCCTGAAATGTTCGTAAATAAATGAAAATGGAGGTGTCCTAAAGAACTCTCTACCTGTCCGTACTGTTCGCTATCAAGTTGAATGTGTTCTAAGAACACAAGCAGTGTCCTGAAATGTTTGTTTGCCGTGTGACACACATTTAATTATTTCAGGACCCGAACAGTGTCCGTAGAACATCAAGGCGCATGCGCAACGCAATGTCTGTTCTGGGGACGCTGTCCGTATTTGTATGTGGCAAGTTGAATGTGTTCTAAGAACACTCGAGGTGTCCTGAAATGTTAGCAAATAAACAAAATGGGGGTATGTTCTAAGAACACAGGCGTTGTCCTGAAATGTTCGTAGGGGGTGTCCTGAGGACGCTGTACGTATTGTTCGTTGTCGAGTTGAAAGTATTCTAAGAACTCTCGAGTTGTCCTGAAATGTTCGCACGGGGTGTCCTGAAGACACTGTCCATATTGTTGGATGGCAAGTTAAAACTGTTATAAGAACACAATTGGTGTCCTGAAATGTTCGTAAATAAATGAAAATGGAGGTGTCCTAAAGAACACTCTACCTGTCCGTACTGTTCGCTAGCAAGTTGAATCTGCTCTAAGAACACAATTGCTGTTCTGAAATGTTCATTCGCCGTGTGACGCACTTTTAATTACTTCAGGACCCAAACAGTGTCCGTAGAACATCAATGCGCATGCACAAACCAATGTCCGCATTTGGTGTCTTACGAACAGGCGCTTCCTTCGCGGACATGTTCGCGAAGGGATCATGTGACCGCGCCCACACTGATCGTGTGTTCTGAATGCGGACACTGTTCGCGTCCCCGAACAATTAAAAAGTACATTTTCAAGTAATCCATAATATTTTTCCATAAAAACTCACCATAGCACAAGTCCCACATACTAATCATGAGTTTCTACATACTTGTAACGCTTACCTGAACTCTGCGGGAACGCCCTGACAGATCTTTACAAATCCTTTCTTCAAGGAACAGAGAATTACTGTGGAAACATCAAACAATAACTTTCCTTAATATCCACCCCTTGGGAATTTCTCTTTCAACAGACTGTCTAGGATTTTAGTCCCCAACTATACCCCCAGGCTCACCTGATTATTATTTTTTATGAGCTCTCCCTCCTGTTTTCACACAGGGGCACAAGTCCTGAAGAATGTTGGTATTATGGAGGCAGCAACACTAAAGGGGGGGATGACTAGAGTGTTCTAGAACATGAGGTAAACCCTAACTCTAGTCACCCTTATCCTAAATACCTAAGTGAAGTTTAAAAGGAAAAGGAATAACCCTATAAACCAACGGTAGTGAGTGTAACAACCCTCCACCTAATGCCTCAGAAAATATTCATATATGGGATTGGCTATCGAGTGATGTGCGGGTAATTTATTTTTATCAACTTGGCTGGGGAGAAATTTCGTTATTTTAATATCAACAGCAATTACACAAAAAAGCCTGAAAACAATGCCACTCGAAAAAACTAACACGCAGACAATGATATGTTTGACTCATCGAGTAGAGGAGCGCCTCTTGAAAACACCAGCAGCTCTGATAATTATGCCACAGCTGCGTGCGCTCCTTACCGGCAGTTACAACTGTCAACTGTGACTAGAAATTCGCCGCGTAAACGGAGACAAAAGAAAACACTGACTAGCATAAGAATATTAGAGACTAAACCTTCGCAATTATAATAACACCACAACAGAATACTTGCAAATTGTTCCAGTATCCCTGCCGGTATTCATTGAGGAGAAGTTTCACAACACGACGGAAAAAGAATAAAATGTAAGGGACTGGAACTAGACTAAATGGAAGGGAGGCGGGAAAGAAGAAATGAGTAGAAACTACGGGCAAGGGCAAGGACAAGGGCTCTGACTGGAAACAGCTGAGGAACTTCCTGAGAGACCGCGGTAAGCGTTAGTACTGCAAGCAGTCAATGACACGAAGCGCGAGTCTCCAGGCGAGCCTGCTATATATAGAAAAATACTGAAATAGACTAGACCTGTGAGAGTAGTCTCTGGATGGCGCAATGAGGCGGCCATTGCAGGAAAACAGGAAGTCCTATTGATTCAGTGGAAATTACCTGTCTATCCCCAGGCAACACCACTTTATGCCTGGAATTAACCCTTAAGACTACTATTAACCTACAAACTGGCCTGTGATCATGACAGTATTCCCCCTCAAAGATCTTCCTCCCGGTTTGGTAGGGTGGTTTTGATGGAATTTCTTTAATAATCGAGGGGCATGAATATTCTCTAATGGTTCCCAAGATCTGTCTAGCGGACCATAACCCTTCCAATCGACCAGGTAATATAATTTGCGCCGCACCACCTTTGAATCCAAAATTTCTTTTACTTCGAATTCTGGCTGATCATCTTCAATTTCTACTGGAGTTGGTGCCTGAAGTAAACGAGTCTCTGGTTCAACTGGTTTCAATAGGGACACATGAAAAACTGGATGGATTCGCATTTTCTTTGGAAGTGTCAATCTCATAGCCACTGGATTAATGACTGCCTCGATGGTGAATGGTCCCAAATACCTGGGAATAAACTTCTTGGAACCTTTTAATGCCAGTTTTCGGGAAGATAACAAGACAGAATCGCCCACTTGAAAACTTGGGGTATCTCTTCAATGTCGATCAGCGAACGTCTTTTGCGAATTCTTTGCTGTGGCTAAACTAGCTTCAGCATGGCTTGTGGCTGTTAAGATCTTGTCATGAAGGGTCCTGACAGCCGGTATGTCTAATGGTGCTGGAGGATCGAAGGCAGATGTTCGAGGATGTCGACCATGAAGAGTGTAAAAGGGCGTGAGTCCTGTAGAAGAATGAATTGAGTTGTTGTAAGCATATTCTGCCACCCACAAAATATCCAACCAGGAGTCATCGGTCTGGTGAAGCATACAACGCAAATACTGCTCCAAGGTCTGATTTATGCGCTCCGTTTGACCATCAGTCTGTGGGTGATGACTTGTGGATAGTCGTACATCAATCTTGGCTAAGGCACAGCATTTCCTCCAGAATCTTCAGACAAACTGACTACCTCTATCGGAAATTACAATGGAAGGGAAACCGTGTAGTTTAACAATATTTTCCAAAAAGGTCTTAGCTAAACTAGAAGCAGTTGGAAGTCCTTTTAATGCCACAAAATGAGCCATTTTAGAAAATAAATCTACAATCACCAAGATAGTGTCGTAACTGTCACATGGAGGTAGGTCTGTGATGAAGTCCATGGATATGGTATGCCACGGATTTGGCGGAACATTCAAGGGTTGAAGAAAACCTGCTGGTTTTTTCTTGGAGTTCTTATTTTGCGCACAATTTCCACAGGTCTGAATAAAGCGAGTCACATCCTTACGCCAAGTAGGCCACCAATAGTATCTTTTGATCTTTTCCAAGGTTTTGGTCACCCCTGGATGACCCTCAATCAAGGAGCCGTGGTAATTGGAAATTACTTGGTTTCTAATCGCCTCAGTAGGTAAATACAGATGATTTTGGTTGTAAGGCATTTCCTCCTGGATACTGAATTGAGTACCTTGATCCACCCATGTTCACAATTCTTCCTGAGTCAAAGTCTTCCTTACTTCATTCTGCAAGTCTTCGAAAAATGGATCCATAATGTGCGTCAAACCCAAGATTCTCTCTCCTGTGATGATATTGGTTGGAACTGGGGAAACAAAGGCCTCCTCTCCCTTGCCAATTCGAGACAATGCGTCAGCCTTACCATTACGCATTCCAGGTCGAAAAGTAATGATGAAATCGTATTCGGCAAAAAACAGGACCCATCGCAGTTGTCGAGCAGATTGTGCCTTGACAGAACAGAGGTACTGTAGATTTCTGTGGTCTGTGAGAATGGTAATTGTGTGTTGAGCCCCTAACAGATAGTGTCTCCATTCCTTTAATGCACACTTAATCGCCAACAACTCCTTGTCGGTAATTGTATAATTACGTTCTGCAGGGGAGAATTTCTTTGACCAGAATGCCACCGGATGTAATATCTGAGTCTCTGGATTGCGTTGTGACAAGACGGCACCCATCGCCACATCTGAGGCATCGGTTTCTACAATGAAGGGTAAATCAGGTTGAGGATGTTGTAGAATTGGAGCCTCCGTGAATTTGACCTTTAAACTCTCAAAGGCAACATCAGCCTCCTTAGTCCATTCAAATCTTTTATTCTTTCTGAGCAGTGAAGTGATGGGGTGTACCAATTGTGAAAAACCTTCCACAAAGCGTCGATAGAAATTGGCAAAGCCCAAAAAACGTTGTACCCCTTTTACTGACGTAGGAGCTGGCCAAGTGAGTATTGCATCCACTTTTCGAATGTCCATCTTAACTCCCTGAGAAGATAACACAAAGCCCAAAAATTCGACTTCGGAAACATGAAATGAACACTTTTCTAATTTAACAAAAAGTGAATTTTCACGCAGTTTCTGGAGAACTGCAGTAACATGCTTAACGTGTTCCTGGGGGTCTGCTGAAAAAATTAAAATGTCATCAATGTAAACTACTGCGCAAATGTCCAATAGATCTCTTAAGACATCATTCATAAAGCATTGAAATGCTGCTGGGGCATTGCACAATCCAAAGGGCATCACTTGGTACTCAAAAAGACCATACTTAGTGCGAAAAGCAGTTTTCCATTCATCGCCCTCCTTTATTCGAATCAGGTGGTAGGCGCCTCTGAGATCTAACTTGGTAAAGATTTGAGCTCCTTTAATTTGATCCAACAGATTGGAGATGAGAGGAATGGGATAACGATTTTTAACAGTAATTTGATTTAGGGCACGGTAATCAATACAGGTACTGAGATCTCCTTCCTTCTTGGGTACGAAAAAAAGAGGAGAGGCAGGGGGGGATTTAGAGTGTCGAATGAAACCATTTTTTAAGTACTGATCTAGGTATTTCTTCAGGTGAGCGTCTTCCTTCTCAGTTAAAGAATAAATTTGATTACACGGAATTTGCCCCCCCTGGAATAATATCAATCTGACAATCGTAGGGCCGGTGTGGGGGAAGCACCTCTGCCAATTCTTCTTCGAAAACCTCCTGGAATTCTTTATACTCAGGTGGTAAGACACCGATTAGCCCAAGTGTAGAGTCGGTAATCCTTGTATCTTGACCGGGACTCTCCAATTTATTCTTTAAGCAGCATAAGTCTTCACATTCAGCAGCAGGTCAAGGATCTACTCCGCCAATCTATAGTTGGGTTGTGTTTCTTGAGCCAGGGCATACCAAGGATAATCTGAAATTGTGGAGCACTTATAAGGTCAAACGTAATCCTCTCTTTATGTCTCTCCTGACAAATCATAGTGAGATTATCCGTGCGTTGTGTAACAGGGCCCAAAGCCAAAGGAGAACCGTCGACTGCCGATACATTTTCAGCTTCGTACTTGTCCACAAGGGGAAACACCATCTTGGATGCCAGTTTTGAACCCATATAGTTATCGGCAGCTCCGCAATCAATGTAGGCTTGTGAAGGAGGCGGGAAAGAAGAAATGAGTAGAAACTACGGGCAAGGGCAAGGACAAGGGCTCTGACTGGAAACAGCTGAGGAACTTCCTGAGAGACCGCGCTAAGCGTTAGTACTGCAAGCAGTCAACGATGCGAAGCGCGAGTCTCCAGGTGAGCCTGCTATATATAGGAAAATACTGAAATAGACTAGACCTGTGAGAGTAGTCTCTGGATGGCGCAATGAGGCGGCCATTGCAGCAAAACAGGAAGTCCTATTGATTCAGTGGAAATTACCTGTCTATCCCCGGGCAACACCACTATCTGCCTGGAATTAACCCTTAAGACTACTATTAACTTACGAACTGGCCTGTGATCATGACAATACTTTTTGAAACTTTTTGAACCTTTTTTCGTGTTCGATCTGTCCGTGTACAGCGTGCATGTCCGCGGACCGAGTACAAGCACCCCTATAAAAAACCACGCCCTAGAGCTTATTCTCATTCTGTTTCTGACTATTCTTCAAAGCACTGCGATTTTTGCTGCCACTTGGAGATTTCAATCAAGAACCTGGTGGCAACCATGGCTCCACAGCTGCCACCTGGTGCTGTATCTGCCACTGCACCACCCCCACCCCCTCCACCACCACCACCTTCCCAAGGGCCTGAAGAGGGGAACAGGAGTGAGGATGCAGAGGAGGAAGAAGAGGATGATGAGAATGAGGTAGAGGAAATCCCTACTACCCGCACTAAGCGTGAGTCTTGGGTGTGGCGGTTGTTTACCATTCATGGGAATGATCCTAAGGCTCGTGCAAACCGTGTCACCTGCAACTGAGTGCAAAATGGTACTCAGTCACGGGAATCACGGTTCGTACAGCTTTGGGGCCACGACCATGAAGCGACACCTGAGGTCATTTCACTCTGGGGCTATTGGCAAGGTTGTACCTTGCGAATAACGTAGTAGGTTGATTTCCTCTACTTCATCCTCTGTTTCTGATCCTGTCACCACAAGGACCACCTCTGTGGGACAGCGTCTTCCTCCAGCTGCCTCACAGGCCATACAGAATACTGATGACCCTTACCTTTCGAGGGTCACGGTTGTATGTATGTACTGTGACACAGTACTCTGCGAGGGGGAGCGACTTCGGAGTGCTTTTGAGACTATCGTCTCAGAGCACGAGAAGACCTGCTCACTACCCAAGTAAACCCACTCTACATCTTCCTCTCTCAGCTCGCCCTTTCTTATCCCTGTGGTTGGTGTCCCCCCCTTTACCCTCCTTTCCCCTACTCTCCTAGTGTGTCGTGTATAAAAAAACAAAAAAATATAAAATAACAAAAATCAAAAAGAAATAATGCTCTTTTCAGAGCCCTTTCACAGTTAAAAAAATAGAAGTGAACATAAATAAAACAGGGCCTTTTGTATTTCTTGAAAGTCTGCGGACAGTTCGCGAACATACAAAAATTGGGGTGCTACCCTATTGTAACCATTGCATATTTCTCTGGGAGGAAGTGGTGGCTCTGAAAAGAGCCTTTGGGAGGTGTTTGTATGTCAAAAATTACAAATACTTAACACCTACTTCAAAATGGATGCTCTATTCTTAAAAAGGTTGCAATGCATTTTGTACATTTCTCAGAAAAATCTGATTGCCAGCATAAGTAAGATGGACTCCATCTCTGCGAAAATTGTATGTACTACGAAACATAATATTTTAATTGTGAAAAGAGGACATGCCAAAATCTCTTAGAAATGCACAAACAGCCTTATTAACATTGCGCCTTGCTTTTTCCATTGTGGACCACATGAAGAAGAACAAAGCCACATTTATCTCTGCGCAATCCGTGAAAATATTACTTGAGAATTAGGAAACATGTCCAATACTTTCCCATAAGTGTGATATGCTGTGGTGGTTGTGGCCAGGGCATAGAGTGTTGGGTGCATGACCAAATGGGGTGCAAATGGTCATGCACCCAACACTCTATGCCCTGGTCACAACCACCGCAGCATATCACACCCATAGAGTGAAACATTTCAACTATGGCCTATGGAAACTTTTAATGTCCGCGGACATCATCAGTGTTCTTAGAACATTTTCAACTTGACAACGAACAATACGGACAGCATCTTCAGAACTCCCCCTACGAACATTTCAGGACAACGTGTGTGTTCTTAGAACACATCCCCATTTTTAATTTGCGAACATTTCAGGACACCACGGGAGTTCTTAGAACACTTTGAACTCGACAACGAACAATACGGACAGCGTCCTCAGGACACCCCCTACGAACATTTCAGGACACCCGAGTGTTCTTAGAACACATTCAACTTGCCACAGAACAATACGGACAGCGTCCACAGAACAGACATTGGTTTGCGCATGCGTGTTGATGTTCTACGGACACTGTTCGGGTCCTGAAGTAATTAAGAGTGCGTCACACGGCAAACACATATTTCAGGACACTGCTTGTGTTCTTAGAACAGATTCAACTTGCTAGCGAACAGTACGGACAGGTATAGTGTTCTTTAGTACACCTCCATTTTCGTTTATTTACAAACATTTCAGAACAGCAATTGTGTTATTAGAACAGTTTTAACTTACTAGCGAACAATACGGACAGGTATAGTGTTCTTCAGGACACCTCCATTTTGTTTAATTACGAACATATCAGAACACCAATTGTGTTCCTAGAACAGTTTTAACTTGCTAGCGAACACCACGGACAGGTATAGTGTTTTTCAGGACATCTCCATTTTCTTTTATTTACGAACATTTCAGGACAGCAATTGTGTTTTTAGAACAGATTCAACTTGCTAGTGAACAATACGGACAGGTATAGTGTTCTTTAGGACACCTCCATTTTGTTTAATTACGAACATATCAGAATACCAATTGTGTTCTTAGAACAGTTTTAACTTGCTAGCGAACACCACGGACAGGTATAGTGTTCTCCAGGACACCCCCATATTTGTTTATTTCCAAACATTTCAGAACACCTGCGCTGTCCGCGGACTTCTACATTGGTTTTTAAAAAAGAATGGAAACTAAGTACAACACAATACAAAAATGTAACTTTATTAAATATATATTAATAATTTATGACAGAAGGTGAGGCAGAAACGGAAACAAAAATAGGAGAATTAGGGATTTCAACATGATTGGTATCAGGTGAAGAAGGGATGGAAGTCTCATCAAAACGTTTTGGGACATGGAGAGGGTTTGGGGATAATTGACGGGGATATGGTGAGGGGGGACAGGAACATATGGGACAATGGTACGAGGTTTTTGTTTTAAAATGATCTTCACCAAAAGTTTTCAAATTATTAACAACAAATCAATTTTTTCTTTTATGCTGTTAAGTGTGTTTTCCATAACAGCTTCTTCAGAGGTATTTTCTATTTTGGTGTGCTCTGTATAAAAATATATATATATGTTAAATATACATGAAATAATAATAACTAAATGGTTTATATTGTAAAGTGTTTACCATTAGTTTCACTATCTTGTGACATTTTCTCATGTGGGATATGCTCCTCTAGCCATTCCAGAGTACTAGACATTTCTGTGAGAAAAAAAACGATAATATATTTTGTTTAATCTAATACAGAAAGTTTATAAATATATGAGTGAAATGAAGTACACTTACTATTTCAGGTAAGATATGTTCTAAGTACTCTGTAGGTCTGGTCTTGTTCTTAGTTCTGTAGTGTCTGTGAGGTAATTATATTGGAAGCCAATTTATCTTATTTTGGTATATTCCATTTTAGAACATATTGTATTTAAATGAATGGTTTGTGTGTTACATATATGAGTTACATTTTTATGTATTACTGCATATAATGTGTATGTCTGCTGCTTTTTGAATTTCCTCAATGTTCTTATGTTATGATATAACAATCAAACATACCCCCCCAGAGTTTTTAGGTAGTGCTACTGTTCTCCAAACATGTCCGCGGACATTAAAAGAGTTTGCGGACATCAAGTTCAGTATGTTCCATATTACATGTACATAAAGTCAAAGTTATTATTGTTAAGTTGTCCTACTAATAACCTATGAAATTCAGTGGAAAACCTTTGTTAAAGGGACGTTATGGTTAAGTTGCGCTACTAAAAACCTATGAAATTCAGTGAAAAAACTTGGTTAAAGGGACGTTATGGTTAAGTTGCGCTACTAAAAACCTATGAAATTCAGTGAAAAAACTTTGTTAAAGGGAAGTTATGGTTAAGTTCCGCTACTAAAAACCTATGAAATTCAGTGAAAAAACTTTGTTAAAGGGACGTTATGGTTAAGTTGTGCTACTAAAAACCTATGAAATTCAGTGAAAAAACGTTGTTAAAGGGCCGTTATGGTTCAAAGTAAAACCGAAAAACCCCTGAAATTCGGCAGTTATGGTAAGATAAGCAACCATAACTCGCGCCACCGTGCAATGCTAACACTAACACCCAGGACATCAAAGATGACATCACAAATGTCATTGTTGACATCACTGACAACATCACATGTCTGGCTCTCCCTTTTTTCCCTTTACTGACATATCTAGGCCACATAGTTTTCTTTAGTAACAGTCAGGAAGTAAAAATTGAAAAGGTACTATATATATATATATATCACATCATATGAAACATATAATAGCGGAAGACAGGGGCTTGAAAGAGAGCAATCCTTTCTGTGCATGAAGATAATCATTAGGGTTATCAGCACTTTCTCATAGTTTTTCACTGAATATATATATATATATATATATATATATATATATATATATATATATATATATATATATATTACATGGCCACGGTAGTAGCCATGTAGTTATGGTTAAGTTGCTGTTTCCATAGGAAGAGCACTTTTTGGGCGGCTTATAACTTCGCTCTCCCTGGACGGATCCTC
Organism: Ambystoma mexicanum; assembly: GCF_040938575.1. NCBI lineage: Eukaryota > Metazoa > Chordata > Amphibia > Caudata > Ambystomatidae > Ambystoma > Ambystoma mexicanum. Next base: position 585,879,385 of record NC_090937.1, on the reverse strand, counting down.
ACCAAACTTTGCAAAAAAAGTAGTTGGGTCACTCTGAATTTTTTTGTTTTGCAAAGTTGGGTGAGGATTCGTCCACGGGGGGAAAAGTTATAGGGGGGTCCCAAAACTTTTTTTTTTCCCATAGACTGAATGGGAAAAAACTTTGCGCACGTCTACAGCCCGAACTGCTGGACGGATTTACACCAAATTTGCGGCAGGAGCGGCGGCCTGGTCCCAAAAGCGTGCTTTTGTAAATTTGGTGTAAATCTGTCCAGTAGTTTTTTTAAAAATGACCAAAATGTAAGGCAAAAAAAATTAGTGATATCTGCGTTCGCTTCGCGGACGGACTTCCCTGTTCGCTCCGCGGACAGCACCCCGATTGGCCCATGGGCTTGCGTCATGTCCGCGGACATGCGACGTGTTCGCTGATTGGACGGCGAGGGGCGTGGAGCGCGTCAGATTTTCTGTGGCACCCGCCATCTTGTATTCGCAGTCGACCGCGTACAGCGCAGTGAAACGTGGATAAAAAATTGTATTTAGTGCCGTGTGTTGGTGTGTAACAGTGTTTGGGGAGGGTGGGGGAGTATGAGATAGGTTCAATGTTTTGTTTTTTTATGTGCTAGACCTTTTTGTTGCGTTCGATTTGTCCGCGGAGAACACGGCTGTTCTGACATTTTGTAAATAAACTAAATGGTGGGGTGTTTAGAGGACGGAGTATGTGTCATTTTTGTTCGCAAGGAAGGTAAAAATGAGCTATGAACACTCGCGGTGTACTTAATTGTTCGTAAATACACAAACTGGGGGTGTCCTCAGGACGCTGTCCGTATTGTAATCTGTCTAGTTGAATGTGTTCTAAGAACACTCGCAGTGTCCCGAAATGGTTGCAATTACACAAAATGGGGGTGTTCTGAGAACGTTGTTTGTATTGTCCGTTGTCAGGGTGAAAGTATTTTAAGAGAATTCCTTTTGTTCGCTAATAGTACAATTTCCTAGGGGCGTCAACCGACTTTTTGTCCACTAAAGAAACGGTAAATCCGGCTGGTGTGCGCCGACATTATGTGATAATCCTATGACTGGCGCTATTGACCTGGCTGACTTGCTTTTGCGACACTAAATCATATCTCCCGCCCATAAGCCTGATATTATCAAAGCATTCATATTCCCCGCCTCTCTCCGTGACGTTACAGGGTGCGTAATCAAACGCGCCCAGTCGTCTCCAGTACTACGCGACTTTACACAGAACCCGGAAGACAACACACATTATGTCACAACACAGCGTGCCACAATTCGGAAAATGAAACTGTGATTTAAAAGCAAAGAGCAAGATTGTAAATGTTGTAAAGTACATTTATTTGACATCAAATGTTTAGAGAATATTCAGCAATTTGCATTTGTCTTTGCTGTCGATCCGCAAAAGTTCATGTTGAGACACGCGATGTTCCTTTGCGGTACAGAGAGTGTTAGATCAGCTTACAACTCAGTGCGCCACAATTCGGAATATGAAACTGTGGTTTAAAAGTAAACAGCAGGATTGTACATTTGGTAAAGTACATTTATTTCACATGAAATGTTTAGTGAATATTCAGCGATTTGCTATTGTCTAAACTGTCGATCAGGAAAAGTTTATTTGGAGCCACGCATTGTTCCTTTGCGGTAGTTAGGCTGTTGGTTTATGATAAAAGCAGTAAATGGTCGCTCTGATAATCGGAAGGTTGCTCCAACAACGAGCCATTAGACCACTCTATTGGTTGGTATGTTGTTTGTAGCCGCTAGTACTGCGTAAGGGCATATTGGTCCTTGGCGATTGTCCCATAAAATGGTGAAGGTCATGACGTTGCATATTTGGACTTGCACCTGGCAGTTGAAGACCCCATCCGCCGGAGTCTGTAAATCGTGACATAGACAAAATGGGGCCACGTACCTGTTTTAAAAAACATAAATTAGTCTCACCAGCCGATCTTCATTAAAAATCATCATTTTATTTATTAGGGCGTGAAACTATTTGCTATCGGAGATAGTGCAACAGAGTATGTCAATAATAAAATAATAATATTTTCCCATTCATATAGCGCTAAGAACCGTGAGGTATGTAAGCGGTTGCTTATTATTAACCACGGTGTGTGGTGCTCATTTATCGACCACGGAAGGATGAAAGGCTGAGTTTCGCCTTGCCGGGTTTCAAACTTGCGTTAGCAAGCTGTGCACGGATGTCAAAGCGAGCGCTCTACTCGCTGTGCCACTTCACTGTAGCCTGTCAAGTGGCACAGCGAGTAGTGATGTCATCAATGAAATTTGTGATGTCATCTTTGATGTCCTGGGTGTTAGTGTTAGCAGTGCACGGTGGTGCGAGTTATGGTTGCTTATCTTACCATAACTGCCGAATTTCAGGGGGTTTTCAGTTTTACTTTGAACCATAACGTCCCTTTAACAAAGTTTTTTCACTGAATTTCATAGGTTTTTAGTAGCGCAACTTAACCATAACGTCCCTTTAACAGTTTTTTCACTGAATATATATATATAAAATAAGTAGTTGCGTCACTCTGAATTATTTTGCAAAGTTTGGTGAGGATTCGTCCAGGGGGGGCAAAGTTATAGGGGGGGTCCCAAAACTTTTTTTTTCCCATAGACATAATGGGAAAAAACTTTGCTCACGCCTACAGCCCAAACCGCTGGACGGATTCACACCAAATTAGCGGCAGGAGCGGCGGCTTGGTCCCGAAAGCATGCTTTGCTTTATTTGGTGTGAATCCGTCCAGTAGTTCTTAAAAAAAATGACAAAAATGTAAGTGAAAAAAATTAGTGATATCTGTGTTCGCTTCGCGGACACACTTCCCTGTTCGCTCCGCTGACAATACAGTGATTGGGCCAGCAGCTTGGGAGATGTCCGCGGTCATCTGACGTGCTCTCTCATTGGATGCGTGGAAGCGTGCAGTGCGTCTGGCTTCAGAGACGCCCGCCATCTTTGTTCCTCGCATGAGAGGCTTTGTATCCCGCCTGCACAGTAAGTCCCCCCCGCTCATGCCCGTGTCTGTCTCCTGTTCCTCCCACCCCCCGCTCATGTCCGTGTGTCTTTCTCCCTTATGCCCACCCCCCGCTCATGCCCCGCTCGTGCCCCGCTCGTCTCTCCCAACCGCAAACCCCCCAGCTCTTGCCCCGTGTGTCTCTCCCCACCCGCCGCCCGCTCATGTCTGTGTGTCTCTCCCCACCCGCCGCCCGCTCATGTCCGTATGTCTCTCCCCACCCGCCGCCCACCCCCCGCTCATGTCCATGTGTCTCTCCTCACCCGCCTCCCACCCCCGCTCATTTCCGTATGTCTCTCACCACCTGCCGCCCACCCCCCGCTCATGCCCCGTGTGTCTCTCTCCCTCCCACCCCCCGCTCACCCCCAGCTCATGCCCCGTGTGTCTCTCTCTCCTTCCCCCCACCCCCGCTCATGCCCCGTGTGTCTCTCCCCCTCCCGCCCACCCCCCACTCATGCCCCGTGTGTCTCTCCCCCTCCCGCCCACACCCCGCTCATGCCCCATGTGTCTCTCTCCCTCCCACCCCCCGCTCACCCCCAGCTCATGCCCCGTGTGTCTCTCTCTCCTTCCCCCCACCCACCACTCATGCCCCGTGTGTCTCTCTCCCTCCTCCCCACCCATGCCCCGTGTGTCTCTCCCCCTCCCACCCACCCCCCGCTCATGCACCGCGTGTCTCTTCCCTTCCCCCACCCCCGCTCATGCCTCGTGTGTCTGTCTCCCTACCCCCCACCCCCGCTCTTGCCCCGTGTGTCTGTCTCCCTCACCCCCACCCCCGCTCTTGCCCCGTGTGTCTGTCTCCCTCCCCCCCACCCCCGCTCTTGCCCCGTGTGTCTGTCCCCCTCCCCCCACCCCGCTCTTGCCCTGTGCGTCTTTCCCCCTCCCGCCCACCCCCGCTCTTGCCCCATGTGTCTTTCCCCCTCCCGCCCACCCCCCGCTCATGCCCCGCGTGTCTTTCCCCCTCCCGCCCACCCCCCGCTCATGCCCCGTGTCTCTTTCCCCCTACCCCCCACCCCCGCACTTGCCCCGTGTCTCTTTTCCCCTCCCGCCCACCCCTGCTCTTGCCCCGTGTCTCTTTCCCCCTCCCACCCACCCCTGCTGTTGCCCCGTGTCTCTTTCCCCCTCCCGCCCACCCCCGCTCTTGCCCCGTGTCTTTCAGCCTCCCGCCCACCCCCGCTCTTGCCCCGTGTCTTTCACCCTCCCGCCCACCCCCGCTCTTGCCCCGTGTCTTTCAAACTGCCGCCCACCCCTGCTCTTGCCCCGTGTCTTTCTCCCTCCTGCCCACCCCCGCTCTTGCCCCGTGTCTTTCACCCTCCCGCCCACCCCCGCTCTTGCCCCGTGTCTCTTTCACCCTCCCGCCCACCCCCGCTCTTGCCCCTTGTGTTTTTCACCCTCCCGCACACCATCGCTCTTGCCCCTTGAGTCTTTCACCCTCCCGCCCACCCCCGCTCTTGCCCTTTGTGTCTTTCACCTTCCCGCTCATGCCCCGTGTGTCTCTCTCCCTCCCGGCCACCCCCCGCTCATGCCCCGTGTGTCTCTCTCCCTCCCGGCCACCCCCCGCTCATGCCCCGTATGTCTCTCTCTCTCCCGCCCCCGTGTGTCTCTCTCCCTCCCCCACCCCCGCTCATGCCCCGTGTCTGTCTCCTGTTCTCTCCACACCCCGCTCATGCCCCATGTCTGTGTCCTGTTCCCCCCCATCCCCCGCTCATGCCCTGTGTCTATCTCCTGTTGCCCCCCACCCCTCCCACTCATGCCCCGTGTCTGTCTCCTGTTCCCCCCACACGCTCATGCCCCGTGTCTCTCTCTTGTTGCCCCCACCCCTCCGGCTCATGCCCCGTGTTTGTCTCCTGTTCTCCCCACCCCCTGCTCATGCCCTGTGTCTTTTTCCTGTTCCTCCCATCCCCCGCTCATGCCCCGTGTCTGTCTCCTGTTGCCCCCCACCGCCCCGCTCATGCCCCGTGTCTGTTTTCCCCACCCCCCGCTCATGCCCGTGTGTTGTTCCCCCCACCCCCGGCTCATGCCCCGTGTCTGTCTCCTGTTCCCCCCACCCCTCGCTCATGCCCCGTGTCTGTCTCCTGTTGCCCCCCACCCCCAGCTCATGCCCCGTGTCTGTCTCCTGTTGCCCCTCACCCCCCGCTCATGCCCCGTGTCTCTCCTGTTCCCCCCCACCCCCCGCTCATGCCCCGTGTCTGTCTCCTGTTGCCCCTCACCCCCCGCTCATGCCCCGTGTCTGTCTCCTGTTGCCCCCCGCTCATGCCCCGTGTCTGTCTCCTGTTGCCCCCCACCCCCAGCTCATGCCCCGTGTCTGTCTCCTGTTGCCCCTCACCCCCCGCTCATGCCCCGTGTCTCTCCTGTTGCCCCCCACACCCTGCTCATGCCCCGTGTCTGTCTCCTGTTGCCCCTCACCCCCCGCTCATGCCCCGTGTCTGTCTCCTGTTCCCCCCACCCCTCGCTCATGCCCCGTGTCTGTCTCCTGTTGCCCCCCACCCCCAGCTCATGCCCCTTGTCTGTCTCCTGTTGCCCCTCACCCCCCGTTCATGCCCCGTGTCTCTCCTGTTGCCCCCCGCTCATGCCCTGTGTCTGTCTCCTGTTGCCCCTCACCCCCCGCTCATGCCCCGTGTCTGTCTCCTGTTGCCCCCCACCCCCCGCTCATGCCCCGTGTCTCTCTCTGTTTTTCCCCCCACCCCCGCTCATGCCCCGTGTCTGTCTCCTGTTCCCCCCACCCCCTGCTCATGCCCCGTGTCTCTCTCCTGTTGCCCCCCACCCCCCGCTCATGCCCCATGTCTGTCTCCTGTACCCCCCACTGCCCGTTCATGCCCTGTGTCTGTCTCCTGTTGCCCCCCGCTCATGCCCCGTGTCTGTCTCCGGTTCCTCCCACCCGCTCATGCCCCGTGTCTGTCTCCTGTTGCCCCCCACCCCTTCTCATGCCCCGTGTCTGTCTCCTGTTCTCCCCACCCCCCGCTCATGCTCCGTGTCTGTCTCCTGTTCCCCCCACCCCCTGCTCATGCCCCGTGTCTGTCTCCTGTTGCCCTCACCCACAACTCATGCCCCGTGTCTGTCTCCTGTTGCCCCCCACCCCCCGCTCCTGCCCTGTGTCTCTCTCCTGTTGCCCCCCGCTCATGCCCCGTGTTTGTCTCTTTTGTCCCCCCCCACCCCCCTCTCATGCCCCGTGTCTGTCTCCTGTTCTCCCCACCCCCCGCTCATGCTCCGTGTCTGTCTCCTGTTCCCCCCACCCCCTGCTCATGCCCCGTGTCTGTCTCCTGTTGCCCTCACCCACAACTCATGCCCCGTGTCTGTCTCCTGTTGCCCCCCACCCCCCGCTCCTGCCCTGTGTCTCTCTCCTGTTGCCCCCCACCCCCCGCTCATGCCCCGTGTCTGTCTCTTTTGTACCCCCCCACCCCCCGCTCATGCCCCATGTCTGTCTCCTGTTGCCCCCCTGCTCATGCCCCGTGTCTGTCTCCTGTACCCCCCACCCCCCGCTCATGCCCCGTGTCTGTCTCCTGTACCCCCCCACCCCACCGCTCATGCCCCATGTCTCTCTCCTGCTGCCCCCCACTACCCCGCTCATGCCCCGTGTCTGTCTTCTGTACCCCCCACCCCCCGCTCATGCCCCGTGTCTGTCTCCTGTTCCCCCCACCCCCCGCTCATGCCCCATGTCTGTCTCCTCTTGCTCCCACCCATGCCCCGTGTCTGTCTCCTGTTCCCCCCACCCGCTCATGTCCCGTGTCTCTCTCCTGTTGCCCCCCACCCCCGCTTATGCCCCGTGTCGGTCTCCTGTACCCCACCCCCGCTCATGCCCTGTGTCTCTCTTCTGTTCTCTCCACACCCTGCTCATGCCCCGTGTCTGTCTCCTGTACCCCCTCCCACCCCCCGCTCATGCCCCATGTCTCTCTCCTGTTGCCCCCCACTACCCTGCTCATGCCCCGTGTCTGTCTTCTGTACCCCCCACCCCCCGCTCATGCCCCGTGTCTGTCTCCTGTTCCCCCCACACGCTCATGCCCCGTGTCTCTCTCTTGTTGCCCCCCACCCTCCCGCTCATGCCCCGTGTTTGTCTCCTGTTCTCCCCACCCCCTGCTCATGCCCCGTGTCTTTTTCCTGTTCCTCCCACCCCCCGCTCATGCCCCGTGTCTGTCTCCTGTTGCCCCCCACCGCCCCGCTCATGCCCCGTGTCTGTTCTCCCCTTCCCCCGCTCATGCCCCGTGTCTGTCTCCTGTTCCCCCCACCCCTCGCTCATGCCCCGTGTCTGTCTCTTGTTCCCCCCACCCCCCGCTCATGCCCCGTGTCTGTCTCCTGTTGCCCCTCACCCCCCGCTCATGCCCCGTGTCTCTCCTGTTGCCCCCACCCCCTGTTCATGCCCCGTGTCTGTCTCCTGTTGCCCCCCACCCCCTGCTCATGCCCCGTGTCTGTCTCCTGTTGCCCCCCACCCCCCGCTCATGCCCCGTGTCTGTCTTCTGTACCCCCCACCCCCCGCTCATGCCCCGTGTCTGTCTCCTGTTCCCCCCACCCCCCGCTCAAGCCCCGTGTCTGTCTCCTCTTGCTCCCACCCATGCCCCGTGTCTGTCTCCTGTACCCCCCCACTCCGCGCTCATGCTTGTGTCTCTCTCCTGTTGCCCCCCACACCCCCGCTCATGCCCCGTGTCTGTCTCCTGTTGCCCCCCACCCCCTCGCTCATGCCCCGTGTCTGTCTCCTGTTCTCCCCACCCCCCGTTCATGCCCCGTGTCTGTCTCCTGTTCCTCCCACCCCCGCTCATGCCCTGTGTCTGTCTCTTGTTGCCCCCCACCCCCCGCTCATGCTCCGTGTCTGTCTCCTGTTCTCCCCACCCCCCGCTCATGCTCCGTGTCTGTCTCCTGTCCTCCCCACCCCCCGCTCAGGCCCTGTGTCTGTCTCCTGTTCCTCCCACCCCCCGCTCATGCCCCGTGTCTGTCTCCTGTTGCCCCCCACCCAACGCTCATGCCCCGTGTCTGTCTCCTGTTGCCCCCCCTGCTCATGCCCCGTGTCTGTCTCCGGTTCCCCCCACCCGCTCATGTCCCGAGCCTCTCTCCTGTTGCCCCCCACCCTCCGCTCATGCCCCGTGTCTGTCTCCTGTTGCCCCCCACCCCCTCTCATACCCCGTGTCTGTCTCCTGTTCTCCCCACCCCCACTCATGCCCCGTGTTTGTCTCCTGTTGCCCTCACCCCCCACTCATGCCCCGTGTCTGTCTCCTGTTGCCCCCCACCCCCCGCTCCTGCCCTGTGTCTGTCTCCTGTTGCCCCCCACACCACCGCTCATGCCCCGTGTCTGTCTCCTGTTGCCCCCCACCCCCTCGCTCATGCCCCGTGTCTGTTTCCTGTTCTCCCCACCCCCTGCTCATGCCCCCTGTCTGTCTCCTGTTCCTCCCACCCCTGCTCATGCCCTGTGTCTGTCTCCTGTTCCTCCCACCCCTGCTCATGCCCTGTGTCTGTCTCTTGTTGCCCCCACCCCCTGCTCATGCTCCGTGTCTGTCTCCTGTTCTCCCCACCCCCCGCTCATGCTCCGTGTCTGGCTCCTGTTCTCCCCACCCCCCGCTCATGCCCTGTGTTTGTCTCCTGTTCCTCCCACCCCCCGCTCATGCCCCGTGTCTGTCTCCTGTTGCCCCCCACCCCCCGCTCATGCCCGGTGTCTGTCTCCTGTTGCCCCCCATTCCCCGCTCATGCCCTGTGTCTGTCTCCTGTTGCCCCCCACCCCCCGCTCATGCCCTGTGTCTGTCTCCTGTTGCCCCCCACCCCCTGCTCTTGCCCCGTGTCTCTTTCCCTCGCCCGCCCACCCCCGCTCTTGCCCCGTGTCTCTTTCCCCCTCCCACCCACCCCCGCTCTTGCCCCATGTCTCTTTCCCCCTCCCGCCCACCCCCGCTCTTTCCCCCTCCCGCCCACCCCCGCTCTTGCCCCCTCCCGCTCTTGCCCCCTCCCGCCCACCCCCACTCTTGCCCCCTCCCACCCACCCCTGCTCTTGCCCCGTGTCTCTTTCCCCCTCCCGCCCACCCCCGCTCTTGCCCCGTGTCTCTTTCCCCCTGCCGCCCACTCCCGCTCTTGCCCCGTGTCTCTTTCCCCCTCCCGCCCACCCCCGCTCTTGCCCCATGTCTCTTTCCCCCTTCCCACCCCCGCTCTTGCCCCGTGTCTCTTTCCCCCTCCCTCCCACCCCCGCTCTTGCCCGTGTCTTCCAAACCCTCCCGCCCACCCCCGCTCTTGCCCCTTGTGTCTCTCCCCCTCCCGCCCACCCCCGCTCTTGCCCCTTGTGTCTCTCCCTTCCCCCTCCCGCCCACCCCCGCTCTTGCCCCTTGTGTCTCTCCCCCTCCCGCCCACCCCCCGCTCATGCCCCGTGTCTGTCTCCTGTTGCCCCCCACCGCCCCGCTCATGCCCCGTGTCTGTTCTCCCCACCCCCGCTCATGCCCCGTGTCTGTCTCCTGTTGCCCCCACCCCCCGCTCATGCCCCGTGTCTGTCTCCTATTGCCCCTCACCCCCCGCTCATGCCCCGTGTCTCTCCTGTTGCCCCCACCCCCCGTTCATGCCCCGTGTCTGTCTCCTGTTGCTCCCCACCCCCTGCTCATGCCCCGTGTCTCTCTCCTGTTGCCCCCCACCCCCCGCTCATGCCCCGTGTCTGTCTCCTGTTGCCCCTCACCCCCCGCTCATGCCACGTGTCTGTTCCTGCCCCATGTCTAAATCTGTTGTTCCCCCACCCCCTGCTCATGCCCCGTGTCTGTCTCCCGTTCCCCCCACCCCCTGCTCATGCCCCGTGTCTCTCTCCTGTTGCCCCCCACCCCCGCTCATGCCCCATGTCTGTCTCCTGTACCCCCCACTGCCCGCTCATGCCCCATGTCTGTCTCCTGTTGCCCCCCCTGCTCATGCCCCGTGTCTGTCTCCGGTTCCCCCCACCCGCTCATGTCCCGAGCCTCTCTCCTGTTGCCCCCCACCCCCCGCTCATGCCCCGTGTCTGTCTCCTGTTGCCCCCCACCCCCTCTCATGCCCCGTGTCTGTCTCCTGTTCTCCCCACCCCCCGCTCATGCCCCGTGTCTGTCTCCTGTTCCCCCCACCCCCTGCTCATGCCCCGTGTCTGCCTCCTGTTGCCCTCACCCCCCACTCATGCCCCGTGTCTGTCTCCTGTTGCCCCCACCCCCGCTCCTGCCCTGTGTCTGTCTCCTGTTGCCACCCCACACCACCGCTCATGCCCCGTGTCTGTCTCCTGTTGCCCCCACCCCCTCGCTCATGCCCGTGTCTGTTTCCTGTTCTCCCCACCCCCCGCTCATGCCCCGTGTCTGTCTCCTGTTCCTCCCACCCCTGCTCATGTCCTGTGTCTGTCTCTTGTTGCCCCCCACCCCCTGCTCATGCTCCGTGTCTGTCTCCTGGTCTCCCCACCCCCCGCTCATGCTCCGTGTCTGTCTCCTGTTCTCCCCACCCCCCGCTCATGCCCTGTGTCTGTCTCCTGTTCCTCCCACCCCCCGCTCATGCCCTGTGTCTGTCTCCTGTTGCCCCCAACCCTCCGCTCATGCCTGGTGCCATATTTTATGTCCTGGGTGTTAGTCTTAGCAGTGCATGGTGGTGGCGCGAGTTATGGTTGCTTAGCTTACCATAACTGGCGAATTTAAAGGGTTTTTCGGTTTTACTTGGAACCATAATGTTCCTTTGACAAAGTTTTTTCACTGAATTTCATAGGTTTTTAGTAGCGCAACTTTACCATAACGTCCCTTTAACAAAGTTTTTCCCTGATATATATATATATGTTACATGGCCACAGTAGTGGCCATGTAGTTATGGTTAAGTTGCTGTTGCCATAGGAAGAGCACTTTTTGGGTGGCTTATAACTTCGCTCTCCCTTGACGGATCCTCAACAAACTTTGCAAAAGAAGTTTTTGGGTCACCCTGAATTCTTTTGCAAAGTTTGGTGAGGATTCGTCCAGGGGGGGCAAAGTTATAGGGGGGGTCCCAAAACTTTTTTTTTTCCCATAGACTGAATGGGAAAAAAAATGTGCTCACGCCTACAGCCCAAACCGCTGGACGGATTTCCACCAAATTTAGACCAGGAGCAGCGGCTTGGTCCCGAAAGCGTGCTTTTGCAAATTTGGTGAAAATCCGTCCAGTAGTTTTTTTTAAAATGACCAAAACGTAGGTAAAAAAAAATTAGTGATATCTGTGTTCGGTTCGCGGACACACTTCCCTGTTCGCTCCGCGGACAGTGTCCTGATTGGCCAATCGTCTTCCGTGATGTTCGCGGACATGCAACATGTTCGCTGATTGGACGGCGTGGAGCGTGAAGCGCGTCAGATTTTTCGGTAGCGCCCGCCATCTTGGATTCGCGGACGTCCGCGGACAGCGCGGTGAAACTTTGTTCAAAATGTGTATTTTGTAGTGTGTGTTGGTGTGTAGGAGTGTTTGGGGAGGGTGGGAGTGTATGAGATAGGATGAAAGTTGTGTTTTTTATGTGTTAGACGTTCTTTTTGTGTTCGATTTGTTTGCGGACATCACAGGTGTTCTGAAATGTTCTAAATAAACTGACTGGGTGCTGTTCTAAGTACTCAATATGTGTCCGTTTTGTTCGCAACCAAAGTGAAACTGTTCTAAGAACACTCGCGGTGTCCTGGGAGTGTTCGTAGGGGGTGTCCTGAGGTCACTGTCCGTATTGTTCTCTGTCAAGTTGAATGTGTTCTAAGAACACCACCGGTGTCCTGAAATGTTCGCAAATAAACAAAATGGGGGTGTTCTGAAGACGTTTTTGAGAACACTCCCGGTGTCCTGAAATGTTCGTAGGGGTGTCCTGAGGATGCTGTCCGTATTGTTCTCTGTCAAGTTGAATGTGTTCTAAGAACACCCGCGGTGTCCTGAAATGTTCGCAAATAAACAAAATGGGGGTGTTCTGAAGACGCTTCTAAGAACACTCGCGGTGTCCGGGGAGTGTTCGTAGGGGGTGTCCTGAGGAAGCTCTCCGTATTGTTCTCTGTCAAGTTGAATGTGTCCTAAGAACACTCGCGGTGTCCTGAAATGTTCGCAAATAAACAAAATAGGGGTGTTCTGAAGACGCTTCTAAGAACACTCGCGGTGTCCGGGGAGTATTCGTAGGGGGTGTCCTGAGGACGCTGTCCGTATTGTTCTCTGTCAAGTTGAATGTGTCCTAAGAACACTTGCGGTGTCCTGAAATGTTTGCAAATAAACAAGATGGTGGTGTCCTGAAGACGCTTCTAAGAACACTCCCGGTGTCCTGGAATGTTCGTAGGGGGTGTCCTGAGGAGGCTGTCCGTATTGTTCTCTGTCAAGTTGAATGTGTTCTAAGAACACCCGCGGTGTCCTGAAATGTTCGCAAATAAACAAAATGGGGGTGTTCTGAAGACACTTCTGAGAACACTTGCGCTGTCCGGGGAGTGTTCGTAAGGGGTATCCTGAGGACGCTGTCCGTATTGTTCTCTGTCAAGTTAAATGTGTCCGAAGAACACTCGCGGTGTCCTGAAATGTTCGCAAATAAACAAGATGGTGGTGTTCTGAAGAAGCTTCTTAGAACACTCCCGGTGTCCTGGGATGTTCGTAGGGGGTGTCCTGAGGACACTGTCCGTATTGTTCTCTGTTAAGTTGAATGTGTCCTAAGAACACTCGCGGTGTCCTGAAATGTTTGCAAATAAACAAAATGGGGGTGCTCTGAAGACGTTTTTGAGAACACTCCCGGTGTGCTGGAATGTTCGTAGGGGGTGTCTTGAGGACACTGTCCGTATTGTTCTCTGTCAAGTTGAATGTGTTCTAAGAACACCCGCGGTGTCCTGAAATGTTCGCAAATAAACAAAATGGGGGTGTTCTGAAGACGTTTTTGAGAACACTCCCGGTGTCCTGAAATGTTCGTAGGGGTGTCCTGAGGACGCTGTCCGTATTGTTCTCTGTCAAGTTGAATGTGTTCTAAGAACACCCGCGGTGTCTTGAAATGTTCGCAAATAAACAAAATGGGGGTGTTCTGAAGACGCTTCTAAGAACACTCGCGGTGTCCGGGGAGTGTTCGTAGGGGGTGTCCTGAGGAAGCTGTCCGTATTGTTCTCTGTCAAGTTGAATGTGTCCTAAGAACACTCGCGGTGTCCTGAAATGTTCGCAAATAAACAAAATAGGGGTGTTCTGAAGACGCTACTAAGAACACTCGTGGTGTCCGGGGAGTGTTCGTAGGGGGTGTCCTGAGGACGCTGTCCGTATTGTTCTCTGTCAAGTTGAATGTGTCCTAAGAACACTTGCGGTGTCCTGAAATGTTCGCAAATAAACAAGATGGTGGTGTCCTGAAGACGCTTCTAAGAACACTCCCGGTGTCCTGGAATGTTCGTAGGGGGTGTCCTGAGGAGGCTGTCCGTATTGTTCTCTGTCAAGTTGAATGTGTTCTAAGAACACCCGCGGTGTCCTGAAATGTTCGCAAATAAACAAAATGGGGGTGTTCTGAAGACACTTCTAAGAACACTTGCGGTGTCCGGGGAGTGTTCGTAAGGGGTGTCCTGAGGACGCTGTCCGTATTGTTCTCTGTCAAGTTGAATGTGTCCTAAGAACACTCGCGGTGTCCTGAAATGTTCGCAAATAAACAAGATGGTGGTGTTCTGAAGAAGCTTCTAAGAACACTCCCGGTGTCCTGGGATGTTCGTAGGGGGTGTCCTGAGGACACTGTCCGTATTGTTCTCTGTCAAGTTAAATGTGTCCTAAGAACACTCGCGGTGTCCTGAAATGTTTGCAAATAAACAAAATGGGGGTGCTCTGAAGACGTTTTTGAGAGCACTCCCGGTGTGCTGGAATGTTCGTAGGGGGTGTCCTTAGGACGCTGTCCGTATTGTTCGTTGTTAAGTTTAAAGTGTTCTAAGAACTATCGCGTTGTTCTGAAATGTTCGTATGGGGTGTCCTGAAAACGGTGTCCGTATTGTTCGCTGGTAAGTTCAGTGAACACTCACATTGTTCACGGACATTAAAAGTTTCCCATAGATCATAGTTGAAATGTTTGACTCTATGGATGTGATATGCTGCGGTGGTTGTTGCCAGGGCATACAGTCTTGAGTGTATGCCCTGGCAACAACCACCGCAGCATATCACATTCATATTTGCTTATAACTTTGGGTGAAAAACAAATGTATAATGAACAAAGGTATTCGATACTATGGATGTGATATGCTGCTATGGTTGTCCTTATTATTGTATACGTACTGTTTAGTCTAGTAATGGGAGTCCATGTTTTTCTTCTTCATTTCTGTGATAAACGAAAATAGCATGTTAGTATTAGTATTTTGTAATGACTTATTACATTGTATAACCAATATACTTTTATTATTTTTTCAACCCTCATATTTAGTAGAGTACAAATCAGAGTACTGTGCAATTTGCCCAGTTTCTGTATTTGTTGCTAAAATCATTGGGTCTGTGGGAGAAAAAAAAATCCATGTTGGATTAAAAAAAAACCTTTTTCTGTTATGCTACAGTTTATTTGTTTGTTTGTTTTCAGTGTTCACTTGTTGTTTCTGGCTAATGCTTTATACTTTTGTATTTTTTTTGGAGCAGTAACAGATTCTTCATTTGTTTTGATATTATAAAATTTTGGAGCAGTTAGATACCAATTGGCGTATTCTAACTGTCTATTTTTTAATATATTTTAGTGGTTTTGATTTATCTATTTGGATATTGTTAAATTTTGGGACAGTTAGATACCAATTGGCGTATTATAACTGTGTATTTTTTGGCCTAATTTAGTGGTATTCATTTATCTGATTAGTTGTTGTAGAATCTTTGAGCTGTTACATAGCTTTTGGAGTATTCTAACAGTTTATATTATTTTAACACAAATTGATAATTTTGGGACAGTTAGATACCAATTGGCATATTCTAACTGTGTATTTTTTGGTCTAATTTAGTGGTATTCATTTATCTGATTAGTTGTTGTAGAATCTTGGAGCAGTTACATAGCTTTTGGAGTATTCTAACAGTTTATATTTTTTTAACACAAATTTACTTAAAGGTTTAAATACAGTTTATTTATCAAATTTTGGTTTTAAGAACATCAAATAAGCGTTTGTAAGATTTGCTGGTAATCTCTGCTTTAGAGTAATGGTACTATCATTACATTCAAACCATCCACATTTCTTTTTTATATATGCCGTGTAGTGCCCTGAATTGGTTGTGGCTCCTGCGTGGTAGATTATACCTATTGTTGGGAAGGTTTTATTACCAAGTGATATTTGACTATGTGTGAATCCAGTAAGCTTGCAGTTGTTTTTGGTACCATCTGCATTGTAACTTAGAAGCATAAGTATTACGTATTTACTATGTGTTTGTATTACTAATGTGGAGCGATTATCTGAATTGCAGGTAGAGCATAATCTACCATGGTTTGCATTTTGTACAAGTTGCTGAAATGGAATGGATTCACAATTTGGTATTGATATATATATGAAGCGTTCATTGGGAATTTCTTCTTGTGTCACATTGTTGCACAGAGTGCATGTATGTTTCCACATGTATGAAATCTGGAAGATTTCATTTATAGGAATGTTTTTGTTTTCCAGTACTAATAGTAAGTACATTAGAAATTCTTGTGGATCTTCCTGTGAGTTTATAGTGAATTTCACCATTCCAGCACAGTAGTCCAATTGTCGTCTTATTCCAAAACACTATATGTGTTGTCAGGATTGTTTGCTGCATTTCTGTGAAGTACTAACATTTGCAAACACAAAGGGTCTGTACTGTGTAAGTAAATGTTGTCAACAATTGGTGGTAATTGAAATAGAATATTCATTGCTACATTTGCATAGCAACTTACACCAACTATATTTGAGAATTTAAATGGTCCAGGTAGTTCTGTATCTAACTGCCTTTTTTGGAGTTTGTCTTCCTTCTTTAAAGAAGTACCTGGTTTACTTTTTCTAATTGATTCTTTTTTGTTTGTGGTACTTGATGAAGTATTAGTTTCTTTTACTCTGTTTGGAGGATTTGCAGTGACGTCCTGTTGCATTTCTGTTTGATTTAGTTTTCTTTTACAACATTTTAGTTTTTGTGGAACAGAATATGTGTTTAGATGGGGAGTGTATAGTGAGCAAAGTCTATTAGATTCTAAAATGCAAGGAATATCAGCGTTTACTTTACTTGCATCAAAGTTGATTAGAAATAGACCGTCAAGTGTACGTAAGCGTGATAGTGCTACGTAGCTCATGCCTTCTTTAAAGACTGTGTTACCAATATCTATCATTGCTTTGTCTAGGGTAAGACCTTGTGATTTATGAATCGTGACTGCGTATGCAAGAGTTAGAGAAAATTGTTCTCTGCGTACATACATATCTTTGAAGAGAAGGAATCTAGCTGTTGAGCGTCCTATCCGTTTTACTTCTGAAAGTTTGTCAAAGAGTATATTGACAAACTGAATTTTGTTGCCACGTGGGTATGTTTGAAAGCCAACAACTGTACCCAGTGCTCCATTAACTAGTCCTTGGTCCACGTCAAGGTTACATTGAAGCATTACTCTGCAATTTAAGGATAATTTTAACATCTTTTCTAAGCCTGCTGTGTTTGAGATTGATTTTTCTAAATTATTTAGTCTTGTTGTGGCTTGGTCACACATGGGTAGTCTCATACTATGTACATCTAGTTTGTATGTGGCGCTAATTTCCATTATTGGTTGCATTTCTTTACTTAACATTATTTCATTGAATTTGAGACAGCTTGCAAGAGTTGGCATTAAGGCCATACAATTGACATTTTTGTGGGTTAATTGTTCCATAACATCTGTAGCACATGCATTATCGCCATGAAGTGCATTAATGTCCCGGGTTTTCAATGTTGCTTCTGCTTTTTTAGAAAGTATACCAACTCTCAAACTTTTTAAAATGTTGGCATAAGTTAGATCTGCATGTTTTCTGTTAATTCTCTGTATTGGAAATGTTGCCAAAGGTTGACATTTCCAATGCTGCCAACAGTTTTACGGCAGAGTTTGTGCCCTAATGTTTTAAAAATAGGTTCACCTTTTACTGGTGTTAATTGAAGCAGATCTCCAAAAACAATAATGTGTTTTCCTGCAAAGAGCTCTTCATAGTCTGTTTTGAGTACTTCTTGTAATCTGTGGTGAATCAAAGCTAACATCAGGTTGGAGACCATGCTCACTTCATCTATTAGTAGCATTTTTATTTGTTTCAATACTCTGCATAATTCCATTGCAGCTTCTGCAGAAAGTTTGTAATAGTCTAATTTGTTCTGGTGTTCTACTGGTAATAGTAGTAATCGGTGTAATGTAACACCACCTATTTTGTAGGCAGCTAAACCTGTGTGGGCAGTGACAACAGCTGACAGTTTGTTGTTTGTCAATTGTTGAAGGAAATTACTAACGATTTTGATTAGGAATGTTTTGCCAGAACCAGCTTCACCACTGACGTACAGTAGTATAGGTTTATAATTATGGCAGGAACATTCTTTATTTTCATGTTTTACACCATGTGCAATTTGTTTTGTTACTTCTTGAAAAATGCTACTTTGCTCATTGTTTAGTTTTGATTGTAGTATAGTTAAGTCTTCCTTATCTTCATACTGACACATGGTGTTTTCTACTTCTATCATAGCTAATTCTGCCTCATTTGTTATTAGTGGTTCTCCCAGTGGTTCTTGGCTTCCTGTTACAGAAGGTTGACTGCTGTCAGGAGTATCCTTATCTAGTTGGGCTTGGAGTTCTTCTTCATGTTGCTGTTCATTGTGCAACATTGTTTTGTACTGTGTAAAGTTTACATCAGTTATAGTGCTTTCATTTGCTTTGAAAGCATCCTCATATGAGTCATAGTTATCTAGTAATTGTTCTTCTTTTCTCCATGGTTTGAAGAGTTGTAGGAGGGACATGTAATATACGTCTTTATGTTGAGGAGTCTTCAATGACAATTTGATATGATTAATTAAATTTGGTTTAGTGAGTTTAACTAAGCTGCCTTCACAGTCTGTCACTCTATATTTACCTTTTTTTTCATCAGGTTTCATATTATTTTTGTATGTGTAGTTTTGGGCTATTTGGTATAGACACGTGTTTTCCAAAGTATTACTTCTGTTTGGGTAGTATGTTTCCAATAAATTGTTTTTTAAAATGTCTTGGCTGTTGGGATCATGTTTGGCTATTGTTTCTATATCTTCATATGATTTTAGAACTCTTTTTCTAGATTTAGCTGGACCAAGACTTAGCCATACTATATTTTCAGATTTACCATACAATGAAGTACCAGTTAAACGATCAGCTGCTTCATAAGATCCACATTCTCTATGGGTGAGCATTTTTATGCCCAAGCTATATAATTTCTGAGATACTGTTTTATCTGATGACAGGTCATTCCAGAAGTCTTGGAGCTCTGTCTTTTCTGCTTTAGTTAAGTATGCTGTGACATATCGTGCAACTGCAGTAGAATTGTCTGCAATGTACTGCACATCTATGTTTGCATTCCATAAGTGGGCAATGATTGCATTATAATCATTGATATATTTTTCTTCTTCTTTTCTTTTTATGTAATATGTATTTTTAGGTGACTTACCTTTAACACTATGTCTAACTGAAGACATGAGGTTGTTTACTTGACCTGTATTTGTAACTGGTCTAGGGAAACCAAATCGGCATTTGGTGTAGTATTTGCCTTTGTTTTAGTATTTGCGACAACAATATTTTCCACATTTGTGTCTTTGAAATTGTAAAATCTGTGCATGAAGATCACTATTTGTGGCTTCTGATGGAATTTCACAAGTGACATATTTTTCAATAAACTGTAAAACAGTGGCATCACTGTTTTGACCAAATTTAGGAGCATCTTTAATCCATAAAAGCATGTGGATATGTGGTGCTCCTCTGGCTTGGTATTCTTTTCTCCAAAAGAAGTGTTGCACTTCTCCAAGGGGAGGAACAGTTTTATTACAAATAAAATGTAGCATAGCAATGAAGCGATGGTGAAAATATCTTGAAACATTAACAGGATCCAAAGAACAAAGTTCTCCAGGTGTTAGAATATCTATGTTTGTTTTGTTTTTATTTGATATGCGTAGGAAATCATGTAAATCTTCCCATGCATATTCTGCACAACTTAATGTAACAAACCAAGTGGGTGGGCCAAGGTTTCTGATCATACAACGTATGTCCCTGTGCCGTACATATTCCACATTTTGTCTAAATCTGGGATCTTCAGAATACATCCGTAATGAGCGGTATTCTGAAGCTGATGCCAGTAGGAAAGAGTAGAGGAAAAGCACGTGCTTCTATACTTTTTTCCCATATACTGATTGGCGATCCTTTTGTTTGACGCATTTGGTAAGTTTCCAGTACATCTTGTACGGTGTCATTATAGTCCAAAGGATGAATTGTATAATGGTCTAAAGTATTTGATATTGTAGCAGGATCTAGTAGCTCAAATCGACCAGCTTCTTGTGTTTCTTGAATTATTTCAGTTGTATCTTTCAAGTTTTCTTCAATATTGATTTCTTTGTAATATTCATTATTCTCTTTAAGATATTGGAAGGCTTGTCTAACTTTATATAAATCTACCAGCTGTTGCCATATTTTTTTGCCTTTTGTAGGTACTCCATTTACTAATATAATTAAAGATTGCTGCATTGGACGTTGCACTCCTAGAGTATGCACATTTTCTTTTAGATTTAATGGTAAATAAACTACTTTTCCACAAATGCCTTTCACCAATTCAGAGGGAGGTAATTCTGCTGTTTTTGGTTGAAGGCGTATTATTGCTTGAAATGGGTGTACTGTTTCAATTATGATGCTCTCATATAAATTAAGTTGTTGTAGAGGTTTTGGTACTGGGTATAATTCCAAATTATTTGTGATAGAACGTGAAGGAGTTTGGTTGTTGTCAAGTTTTGTAGTGCAATAACTGCAAAGTATTAAGGGTTCAGTTATTTCATATTTGTTTTCTGCTACAAGGTAGAGAGCTAATTCAAACCATTTAGAATCTTCATTGTCTTCTATTTTGTATGATAGGTCCACAGTTTTTGTGTTACTTTTATAAAAAAATTCTACGACAACATACACATACATGGTTTGGTACTTCAGCTGATGTACTTTTAAATTTTAGTATTTCTTTTTTGTATGTGTTTAGTAAAAGGTTCCCAAGTGTAGAATTTCTTCAAGTAGGTCTTTTGCTGTACCATGTAGAAGGATGTTATTTAACTTTGCTAGTGCTAAAGCAGGACTTTTAGCATAGTACAGTTTATAGACTAGATTTCTTATAGTTGAATGATGTGTTGATATCCTTTTAATATCATGGAAAGTGTTTTTACAAGTAGGTCATGTAATGCAGGCCAATGAATGTCCTTGTAGTCTTGTGTACTTGCGCACTGGACAGGTATCTATATTTTGCAGTAATTTAATTTTGATTTTGTCTTTGCTTTTTACATATTTATTGAAGAATTGGCGTAAAGATTTAAAACATTGTTTGGGAATGTTACACATTGACGTGCATGGCCATTTGTACACTAGACGTTCTGATTCAGTTGAATGGAGGGGTAATTCTAAGTTTTCAGGGCATATTTTTGTAAGAAGTACTTCTTTTTCCATTATGGTATTATTCACTTTTTCATAACCTCGACCACTGCTATGTATGGCAATTGTATTTGTTTGCTTTTGTTTGTACGCTTCTTCATTAAAATATGGTTCTGTGCTTGTAGTGTGATTCCATTCACCTCCGCTGATACTTAAGAAGTTCTTTCTGTTGATATTTCGCTTATTGAGAAGTCTTTTTTGTAATTTAGTTATTAGTTTTGTTAGTGGTTTCATTTTGTTTAACAGTAAAATAAATACATTTCTTTTGAGAAGAATTGCACTGTCTTAAGAAGTTCTTTCTGTTGATATTTCGCTTATTGAGAAGTCTTTTTTGTAATTTAGTTATTAGTTTTGTTAGTGGTTTCATTTTGTTTAACAGTAAAATAAATAAATTTCTTTTGAGAAGAATCAATGCTTCTAAGATTAATTTCCTACGATAGGTTTTAAGCTTTGAACCTGATTTCTCTCCTGTTTTTATAAGATTTTGAAGGACTTTGTGATGGTATATTTTGGCTAAAATACTTTTCTTGGTATGCTTACTTTCCACTATATTAAAATTTGAAGAAGTAGTTTTATCTGTACTGATAGCTGATTTTCTGTTAATTGTTTTTTGGTTTGTTTTACATTTTGATAGAGGAAGCAAAGTTGTTGTACTTGAAACTTCTTGTGTTTCACTAAATGATTGTATTAGCTGTTTTGTTTCAACTTTTTTTACAAATTCTGCTAGAGATGGATGCTTATGTTGGACACCTGTATTTTCATTTGCTCTACTTTTGCGTTGCTTTCTACGGACTTGACTTTTGGTAGGCATTCTTTAGGGTCTGTTGAAAAAAATAAAGAAGATATGGGTTGGGGTGTTCTGGAATGTATGTGTGCTGTGTGCATGAGTGTTTGAGTAAGATGATAAAGATGTATGTAATGGTGTGTGATTGTGCATTGGGAACTAAAACTAGTAGGGATAGGTATTCTTGAATTTATGTGTTACTAAACTGGGGTTCAGATGACAAAAAAAAGTAAGCTAGTGGTGTGGAAAAGTACAAATATTAAATCTAATGTATACAATTAAAACAGTTGTTCGTTCTATAATATGAAAATTGTAGTGGTTCAGTTGGGTAATTTGTGTGTCCAAAAATAGAAATTTGTGGGCCATTCTGGCAGTAAATCGCTGTTTAAGACATGGACATTTTTGGACAAAATGGTACAAAATCTCTATTTTTAGAAACCGAAATAGCTCGTATTAACGTTATAGTATATTTGATTAATAATAAAAATATTATGGTGATATTTTACTTACTTTTTTTTTAAATTAACAGGTAACTTCTTAGTTTTTCTTTCTTCTTCGAATTTCGGCTGCTTCTTTTCAGGAAACTGGTCTTCACTGCAATTGTAAAAGCTTCAAATTAGTAACTTTGTTTGTATATAGTACTGTTTTTAATTTAGATATTGATTTTTTTAATTGAAATCCTCAGTGCCTTCTGCAAAACCATTAAACTAATGTATTTACATAAGATGCATTGCATCAGTTGAGTATGTATGATATGTTCTTAATGAACAAATTGTATTGAATGACTGTAGCAAAAAGAAAATATCTTTCCTATGTCTTGTGAAATTTATAATATATTAGTGAATACCACTATTTCTGTAAGTAAACTGTTCTAGGTAATAGCGCCTCAATGTCATGTCTAATTTAAAGTAATTAAGCAAATAAATAAATAAAAACAAAAAATTTGAAATTGTATAAGTATTTTTTATAAAGGTTTAAACATAGATTGTGTTTGCATGCAATTCTGTTTGAATATATGTAGTGTATATATTTCATTTAAAAAATGTTAGTTTAACATGATTTGAGTGTGTGTGTATACAGAAAGTAAATAGTATAAAGGTTTATAAGTGATAGTTGATTTTAGGAAATTGAAAAAAGTACAGTAAATTCATTTTACAGATTTTACAAGGTAAAAGTCTGTTTGAAAATGTGTTCATCTACTATACAGAAAATATGCATACCTGAAGTTTGTGTTCATGCATAAGGATATGCATGGAGCTGCAAGTAGAAGACTTGTACAGTATTTCTGGTAGATGCTGCTTGCCAATGATATGACACTTGTACTCAGAGAGATTCAGAGTACATTTGCAGTGCTGATCTATGATGTAGAGGTCTTGAATGTGATTGGTGCATGGTCATGTGATTTTTGAGGTACATCCAATGAGGGAATGGCAGAGAGAGTGTAGTGGAAATGGTAGAAGGGCTGTTCATGTTACGATATGTCCGCGGACATGGCGGTAGTTCGCGGACATCGGGAGTTACATCCGGGGATTTTAGGGTTCAGAAGTCATGCAAATGAGAATAAGCACTGAAAGGGATTGGTCAGGAAAGTTTGGTGGGTGTGTTGTACCAGGAGAGATTTTCTCAGATTCTCTTTTTTCTGAGAGAACAAAAGATAGCTATGGCTGTGTGTTTCAGATAACAGATTGTTTGGATTTTAGGAGATTCGTGGATACATTGGTTGAAGGTGCATGCAGAAAGCTGTGGAGTAGCTGTAGATCTTGGATTCCCACATGTGGAAGTACACTGGCATGGAGTACGTGGAATGAAGTGGTTAGACTTGCTACCTCTCTGTGCTACTTTGGAGACAGAGCAACATCCAGACATAATTGTAATTCATTGTGGAGGGAACAGTTTAGGACATGTGACTCGAATACTTTTGCAATTTGCTATGAAAGAAGGACTTAGGAAGGTTATGGACATGTTTCCTAATTCTCAAGTGATATTTTCACAGATTGCACAGAGACAAATGTGGCCTAGTTCTTCTTCATTTGGTCCACAAATGGAAAAAGCAAGGTGCAATGTTAATAAGGCTGTTTGTGCCTTTCTAAGAGATTTTGGCATGTCTTCGTTTCACAATGAAAATATTATGTTTTGTAGTACATACATTTTTCGCAGAGATGGAGTCCATCTTACTTATGCTGGCAATAAGATTTTTCTGAGAAATGTACAAAATGCATTGCGACCTTTTTTGGAATTACAACAATGATTTTGAAGTAGATGTTAAGCATTTACAATTTTTAACTTACAAACACCACCCAAAGGCTCTTTTCAGAGCCACCACTTCTTTCCAGAGAGAATTACAATGTTTGTGATGGAGTAGCAACCCAATTTTTTTAATGTTCGCGAACTGTCCGCGGACTTCTAAAAAATACAAAGAGCCCTGCTTCATTTATTTTCACTTCTATTTTTTTAACTGGGAAAGGCAGCTCTGAAAAGAGCCTTATTTTTTTTTTTGATTTTTGTAATTTTGTATTTTTTTTGGTTTTTCAGACACAACACACTAGGAGAGGAGGGTAAAGGGGGGGACACCAACCACAGGGATAAGAAAGGGCGAGCTGAGAGAGGAAGATGTAGAGTGGGTTTTATTTGGGTAATGAGCAGGTCTTCTCGTGCTCTGAGACGATAGTCTCAAAAGCACTCCGAAGTCGCTCCCCCCTGCAGAGTACTGTGTCACAGTACATACATACAACTGTGACCCTCGAAAGGTAAGGGTCATCAGCATTCTGTATGGCCTGTGAGGCAGCTTGAGGAAGACGCTGTCCCACAGAGTGGTCCTTGTGGTGACAGGATCAGAAACAGAGGATGAAGTAGAGGAAATCAACCTGCTACGTTCTTCGCAAGGTACAACCCTGCGAATAGCCCCAGAGTGAAATGACCTCAGGTGCCGCTTCATAGTAGTGGTCCCAAAGCTGTACTTACCGTGCTTCCCGCGACTGAGTATCATTTTGCACTCATTGCAGGTAACACGGTTCGCACGAGCCTTAGGAACATTACCATGAATGGTAAATAACCACCACACCCAAGACTCACGCCTAGTGCGGGTAGTAGGGTTTTCCTCTACCTCATTCTCATCATCCTCTTCTTCCTCCTCCGCATCCTCACTCCTGTTCCCCTCTTCAGGCCCTTGGGGAGGTGGTGGTGGTGGAGGGATTGGGGGTGGTGCTGAAGCAGGTGCAGCACCAAGTGGCAGTTCAGCAGCCAAGGATGCCATCTCGATGATGGTGTAGTCTGCAGGTGGCAGCAAAAATCACTGTGTTCTGAAGAATAGCCAGAAACACAATGGGAATAAGCTCTTGGGCGTGGTCTTTTATAGGGGTGCTGGTGCGCGGTTCGCAGACATGCGCACTGTCCGCGGACAGATCGAACACAAAAAAAGGATCGGAAAGTTTCAAAACGTATATAGAAACTCAAGATTGCTATGTGGGACTTGTGCCATGGTGAGATTTTATTGAAAAATATTATGGATTAACTGAAAATGTACTTTTAAATTGTTCGGGGACACGAACAGTGTCTGCATTTCAGGACACACGATGAGCGTGGGCGTGGTCATATGATCCGTTCGCGAACTAGACCGTGAAGGAAGCGCCTGTCCGCAGGACACCAAGTGCACGGAGATTGGTTAGCGCATGCGCATTGATGTCCTACGGACACTGTTCGGGTTCTGAAGTAATTAAAAGTGCGTCCCACGTGAAACGAACATTTCAGGACACCGCGTGTGTTCTTAGAACAGTTTAAACTTGATAGCGAACAGTAAGGACAGATATAGTGTTCTTCAGGACACGTGTAATTTCGTTTATGTACGAACATTTCAGGACACCAATTGTGTTCTTAGAACAGTTTCAATTGGGTAGCGAACACTACGAACAGGTATAGTGTTCTTCAGGACACCTCCATTTTCGTTTACGTACGAACATTTCAGGACACCAATAGCATTCTTAGAACAGTTTGAACTTGCTAGCGAACAGTACCGGACAGGTATAGTGTTCTTTAGGACACTTTCATTTTTGTTTGTTTACGAACAATTCAGGACACGCGTGTGTTCGTAGTACAGTTTCATGTTGCTAGCGAACACTACGAACAGTTGTACTGTTGTTCAGGACACATCATTTTCATTTATTTACGAACATTTCAGGACACCAATTGTGTTCTTAGGACAGTTTTAAGTTGATAGCGAACATTACGGACAGATATAGTGTTCTTTAGAACACTTTAATTTTTATTTCTTTACGAACATTTCAGGACACCACGTGTGTTCTTAGAACAGTTTCAACTTGCTAACGAACAGTACGACCAGGTGTGGTGTTCTTCAGGACACCTCCATTTTCGTTTATGTACGAACATTTCAGAACACTCGAACTGTCCGCGGACACTTTTATTTTTTTTTTAAAAAAAAACGGAAACTATTCACAATACAATATAAAAATTAAACTTTATTTAACATATATTAATAATTTATGACAGAGAAGGAGAGGCAGAAACAGAAACAAAAACAGGAGAATGTGGGGTTTCAACATGATTGGTACTAGGTGAAGAAGGGATGGAAGTCTCATCAAAACATTTTGGATTATGGAGAGGGTTTGGGGATAATTGACTGGGATATGGTGAGGAGGGACAAGTACAGGTGGGGCAATGTACGAGGTTTTTGGTTTGAAATGATTTTCTACAAAAGTTTTTAAATTATTAAAATTAGCCAACAATACATCAATTTTTTCTTCTATATTGTGAAGACTGTTATCCATAACAGGGTTTTCTGAAGTGTTTTCTATTTTGGTATGCTCTGTACAACAAAAATAATATGTATGTTAAATGTATTTAAAAAAAATAATAAATAAATGGTTTATATTATAAAGTGTTTACCATTAGTTTCACTATCTTGTGACATTTCTTCATGTGGGAAATTGTCCTCTAGCCATTCCAGAGTACTAGACATTTCTGTGTGAAAAAAAAAGATAATATATTTTTTAATCTAATACAGAAAGTTTATAAATATATGAGTAAAATGAAGCACACTTACTATTTCTGGTAAGATAAGTCCTATGTATTCAGTGGGTCTGGTCTTGTTCTCAGTTCTGTTGTGTCTGTGAGGTAATTATGTTGGAAGCCAATTTATCTTCTTGTGGTATATTCCATTTCAGAACATATTTTATTTAAATGAATGGTTAGTGTGTTACATATATGGGTTACATTTCTTATGTATTACTATATATAATGTGTTTGTGTGCTGCTTTTTGAATTTGTTAAATGTTCCTATATTATGATATAACAATCAAACATACCCCACCACCCCCCCCACAGTTTTTAGGTAGTGGTACTGTTCTCCGAACATGTCCGTGAACATTAAATAAGTTTGCGGACATCAAGTTCATAAGAAGAAGAGATCTAGTCAGTTCCATATGACATGTATATAAAGTCAAAGTCATTATTGTTAAGTTGTGCTACTAAAAAACTATGAAATTCAGTGAAAAAACTTTGTTAAAGGGACGTTATGGTTAAGTTGTGCTACTAAAAACCTATGAAATTCAGTGAAAAAAACGTTGTTAAAGGGACGTTATGGTTACGTTGCGCTACTAAAAACCTATGAAATTCAGTGAAAACACTTTGTTAAAGGGACGTTATGGTTCCAAGTAAAACCGAAAAACCCTTGAAATTCGCCAGTTATGGTAAGCCAAGCAACCATAATAAGAATCCCTTCTACACATATTTCATGAGAAGTACATACACATGTGATGTCATCAGTGATGTCATCAATGACATTTGTGATGTCATCTTTGATGTCCTGGGTGTTAGTCTTAGCAGTGCACGGTGGTGGCGCGAGTTATGGTTGCTTAGCTTACCATAACTGGCGAATTTCAAGGGTTTTTCGGTTTTACTTGGAACCATAACGTCCCTTTAACAAAGTTTTTTCACTGAATTTCATAGGTTTTTAGTAGCGCAACTTAACCATAACGTCCCTTTAACAAAGTTTTTTTCACTGAATATATATATATATATATATATATATATATATATATATATATATATATATATATATATATATATATATATATATACTAGCCGATATACCCAGCATTGGTTGGGCTTTCATTCCCTCATAGGTACAGGGAACGTATGCAAAGCCACCAACCCACTCCCAAATTTTTGCTGAAATCGGGAAAGGGGTGGGGTATCCCGATGTCATGTAGCCAGTAGTGTCCAGAGGGTCCATATATGTGACTGTGCAAAATGTGGTGCCGATTGGTGAAACGGTGTGGAATTCTATAGGGAACATATGCTTGTTTGTTTATTAACTTGTAGTGCGCACCAGACCCGAAGGTATCAGGGCGCATTGCATAAGACAGCTTTCTTGGTTACAGAAAGTACATTTGCATAGATAAAATTACCGGATACAGAGTATACAATTTGGATAGGATAAATTGTGTAGAAAGGCTATAGCTAGAAAAATATGTACAATTGTGGTAAAATTCTTACAAAACATACTTCTACATAGGTATATTTACATGAGATTGGTATGCACATCCTAGCTAGGAAGTCGGGGATATAGACAAGATACTATGTATAATATACAGCTACTTTGTTAAGTACAGGGTACAGCAGAAAGTGGATGGTCGTCACATGCCAGGCTGACAGTTCGGATTTTTCAACAGTCTTATTTAATTCTGTCGGAATTGTGCTAAACTACAAACCCACACCCAGATTTTCACCTTTTCTGAATTCCGTCGAAAGGGACTGGGGTGTACAGATGTCATGTAGCCAGTATTGTATGGAGGGTCCTAACAGGTGACTGTGCAACATTTGGTCCAGGTTGGCAAAATGTTGTGAATTGTACAGGGAACATACGCAAAGCCACAAACCCACAAACTTACACCCACATTTTCAATTTTGATGATATCCAGGGAAAGGGTTGGGATGTCCAGACGTTATGTAGCCAGTAATGTCTGGAAGGTCCTAACACATGACTGTGCAAAATTGTGTGCAAATTGATGAAACAGTGTGGTATTGTATAGGGAACATTCGCTTTGCCACAAACCCACACATTTTCTCTTTTTACACGGCCACGGTAGTGGCTGTGTAGTTATGGTTAAGTTGCTGTTTCCATAGGAAGAGCACTTTTTGGGCGGCTTATAACTTCGCTCCCCCTGGACGAATACTCACCAAACTTTGCAGGAAAAGTATATGGCCACTTTGAATATTTTTGCAAAGTTTGCTGCGGTTTGGTCCAGGGGGGGAAAAGTTATAGGGGGGGTCCCAAAACGTCTTTTTTTCCCATAGACATAATGGGAAAAAACTTTGCGCACGCCTACAGCCCAAAGGTTTTTCAGACACGACACACTAGGAGAGGAGGGTAAAGGAGGGTAAAGGGGGGGACACCAACCACAGGGATAAGAAAGGGCGAGCTGAGAGAGGAAGATGTAGAGTGGGTTTTATTTGGGTAATGAGCAGGTCTTCTCGTGCTCTGAGACGATAGTCTCAAAAGCACTCCGAAGTCGCTCCCCCCTGCAGAGTACTGTGTCACAGTACATACATACAATTGTGACCCTCGAAAGGTAAGGGTCATCAGCATTCTGTATGGCCTGTGAGGCAGCTTGAGGAAGACGCTGTCCCACAGAGGTGGTCCTTGTGGTGACAGGATCAGAAACAGAGGATGAAGTAGAGGAAATCAACCTGCTACGTTCTTCGCAAGGTACAACCCTGCGAATAGCCCCAGAGTGAAATGACCTCAGGTGTCGCTTCATAGTAGTGGTCCCAAAGCTGTACTTACCGTGCTTCCCGCGACTGAGTATCATTTTGCACTCATTGCAGGTAACACGGTTCGCACGAGCCTTAGGAACATTACCATGAATGGTAAATAACCCCCACACCCAAGACTCACGCCTAGTGCGGGTAGTAGGGTTTTCCTCTACCTCATTCTCATCATCCTCTTCTTCCTCCTCCGCATCCTCACTCCTGTTCCCCTCTTCAGGCCCTTGGGGAGGTGGTGGTGGTGGAGGGGTTGGGGGTGGTGCTGAAGCAGGTGCAGCACCAAGTGGCAGTTCAGCAGCCAAGAATGCCATCTCGATGATGGTGTAGTCTGCAGGTGGCAGCAAAAATCACTGTGTTCTGAAGAATAGCCAGAAACACAATGGGAATAAGCTCTTGTGCGTGGTCTTTTATAGGGGTGCTTGTGCGCGGTTCGCGGACATGCGCACTGTCCGCGGACAGGTCGAACACAAAAAAAGGATCAGAAAGTTTCAAAACGTATATAGAAACTCAAGATTGCTATGTGGGACTTGTGCCATGGTGAGATTTTATTGAAAAATATTATGGATTAACTGAAAATGTACTTTAAATTGTTCGGGGACACGAACATTGTCCGCATTTCAGGACACACGATGAGCGTGGGCGCGGTCATATGATCCGTTCGCAAACTAGTCCGTGAAGGAAGCACCTGTCCGCAGGACACTCAGTGCACTGAGATTGGTTAGCGCATGCGCATTGATGTCCTACGGACACTGTTCGGGTTCTGAAGTAATTAAAAGTGCGTCACACGTGAAACGAACATTTCAGGACACCGCGTGTGTTCTTAGAACAGTTTAAACTTGGTAGCGAACAGTAAGGACAGATATAGCGTTCATCAGGACACGTGTAATTTCGTTTATGTACGAACATTTCAGGACACCAATTGTGTTCTTAGAACAGTTTCAATTGGGTAGCGAACACTACGAACAGGTATAGTGTTCTTCAGGACACCTCTATTTTCGTTTACGTACAAACATTTCAGGACACCAATAGCGTTCTTAGAACAGTTTGAACTTGCTAGCGAACAGTACTGGACAGGTATAGTGTTCTTTAGGACACTTTAATTTTTGTTTGTTTACGAACAATTCAGGACACTGCGTGTGTTTGTTAGTACAGTTTCATGTTGCTAGCGAACACTACGAACAGTTGTACTGTTGTTCAGGACACATCATTTTCATTTATTTACGAACATTTCAGGACACCAATTGTGTTCTTAGGACAGTTTTAAGTTGATAGCGAACATTACGGACAGATATAGTGTTCTTTAGAACACTTTAATTTTTATTTCTTTACGAACATTTCAGGACAACACGTGTGTTCTCAGAACAGTTTCAACTTGCTAGCGAACAGTACGAACAGGTGTGGTGTTCTTCAGGACACCTCCATTTTCGTTTATGTACGAACATTTCAGAACACTCGCACTGTCCGCGGACACTTTTATTGTTTTTAAAAAAAAAAACGGAAACTATTCACAATACAATATAAAAATTAAACTTTATTTAAAATATATTAATAATTTATGACAGAGAAGGTGAGGCAGAAACAGAAACAAAAACAGGAGAATTTGGGGTTTCAACATGATTGGTATTAGGTGAAGAAGGGATGGAAGTCTCATCAAAACATTTTGGATTATGGAGAGGGTTTAGGGATAATTGACTGGGATATGGTGAGGAGGGACAAGTACATGTGGGGCAATGGTACGAGGTTTTTGGTTTGAAATGATTTTCTACAAAAGTTTTTAAATTATTAATATTAGCCAACAATACATCCATTTTTTCTTCTATATTGCGAAGACTGTTATCCATAACAGGGTTTTCTGAAGTTTTTTTCTATTTTGGTATGCTCTGTACAACAAAAATAATATATATGTTAAATGTATATAAAAAAATAATAAATAAATGGTTTATATTATAAAGTGTTTACCATTAGTTTCACTATCTTGTGACATTTCTTCATGTGGGAAATTGTCCTCTAGCCATTCCAGAGTACTAGACATTTCTGTGTGAAAAAAAAAGATAATATATTTTTTAATCTAATACAGAAAGTTTATAAATATATGAGTAAAATGAAGCACACTTACTATTTCTGGTAAGATAAGTCCTATGTATTCAGTGGGTCTGGTCTTGTTCTCAGTTCTGTTGGGTCTGTGAGGTAATTATGTTGGAAGCCAATTTATCTTCTTGTGGTATATTCCATTTCAGAACATATTTTATTTAAATGAATGGTTAGTGTGTTACATATATGGGTTACATTTCTTATGTATTACTATATATAATGTGTTTGTGTGCTGCTTTTTGAATTTGTTAAATGTTCCTATATTATGATATAACAATCAAACATACCCCACCACCCCCCCCCACAGTTTTTAGGTAGTGGTACTGTTCTCCGAACATGTCCGCGAACATTAAATAAGTTTGCGGACATCAAGTTCATAAGAAGAAGAGATCTAGTCAGTTCCATATGACATGTATATAAAGTCAAAGTCATTATTGTTAAGTTGTGCTACTAAAAAACTATGAAATTCAGTGAAAAAACTTTGTTAAAGGGACGTTATGGTTAAGTTGTGCTACTAAAAACCTATGAAATTCAGTGAAAAAAACGTTGTTAAAGGGACGTTATGGTTACGTTGCGCTACTAAAAACCTATGAAATTCAGTGAAAACACTTTCTTAAAGGGACGTTATGGTTCCAAGTAAAACCGAAAAACCCTTGAAATTCGCCAGTTATGGTAAGCCAAGCAACCATAATAAGAATCCCTTCTACACATATTTCATGAGAAGTACATACACATGTGATGTCATCAGTGATGTCATCAATGACATTTGTGATGTCATCTTTGATGTCCTGGGTGTTAGTCTTAGCAGTGCACGGTGGTGGCGCGAGTTATGGTTGCTTAGCTTACCATAACTGGCGAATTTCAAGGGTTTTTCGGTTTTACTTGGAACCATAACGTCCCTTTAACAAAGTTTTTTCACTGAATTTCATAGGTTTTTAGTAGCGCAACTTAACCATAACGTCCCTTTAACAAAGTTTTTTTCACTGAATATATATATATATATATATATATATATATATATATATATATATATATATATATATATATATATACTAGCCGATATACCCAGCATTGGTTGGGCTTTCATTCCCTCATAGGTACAGGGAACGTATGCAAAGCCACCAACCCACTCCCAAATTTTTGCTGAAATCGGGAAAGGGGTGGGGTATCCCGATGTCATGTAGCCAGTAGTGTCCAGAGGGTCCATATATGTGACTGTGCAAAATGTGGTGCCGATTGGTGAAACGGTGTGGAATTCTATAGGGAACATATGCTTGTTTGTTTATTAACTTGTAGTGCGCACCAGACCCGAAGGTATCAGGGCGCATTGCATAAGACAGCTTTCTTGGTTACAGAAAGTACATTTGCATAGATAAAATTACCGGATACAGAGTATACAATTTGGATAGGATAAATTGTGTAGAAAGGCTATAGCTAGAAAAATATGTACAATTGTGATAAAATTCTTACAAAACATACTTCTACATAGGTATATTTACATGAGATTGGTATGCACATCCTAGCTAGGAAGTCGGGGATATAGACAAGATACTATGTATAATATACAGCTACTTTGTTAAGTACAGGGTACAGCAGAAAGTGGATGGTCGTCACATGCCAGGCTGACAGTTCGGATTTTTCAACAGTCTTATTTAATTCTGTCGGAATTGTGCTAAACTACAAACCCACACCCAAATTTTCACCTTTTCTGAATTCCGTCGAAAGGGACTGGGGTGTACAGATGTCATGTAGCCAGTATTGTATGGAGGGTCCTAACAGGTGACTGTGCAACATTTGGTCCAGGTTGGCAAAATGTTGTGAATTGTACAGGGAACATACGCAAAGCCACAAACCCACAAACTTACACCCACATTTTCAATTTTGATGATATCCAGGGAAAGGGTTGGGATGTCCAGACGTTATGTAGCCAGTAATGTCTGGAAGGTCCTAACACATGACTGTGCAAAATTGTGTGCAAATTGATGAAACAGTGTGGTATTGTATAGGGAACATTCGCTTTGCCACAAACCCACACATTTTCTCTTTTTACACGGCCACGGTAGTGGCTGTGTAGTTATGGTTAAGTTGCTGTTTCCATAGGAAGAGCACTTTTTGGGCGGCTTATAACTTCGCTCCCCCTGGACGAATACTCACCAAACTTTGCAGGAAAAGTATATGGCCACTTTGAATATTTTTGCAAAGTTTGCTGCGGTTTGGTCCAGGGGGGGAAAAGTTATAGGGGGGGTCCCAAAACGTCTTTTTTTCCCCTAGACATAATGGGAAAAAACTTTGCGCACGCCTACAGCCCAAAGGTTTTTCAGACACGACACACTAGGAGACGAGGGTAAAGGAGGGTAAAGGGGGGGACACCAACCACAGGGATAAGAAAGGGCGAGCTGAGAGAGGAAGATGTAGAGTGGGTTTTATTTGGGTAATGAGCAGGTCTTCTCGTGCTCTGAGACGATAGTCTCAAAAGCACTCCGAAGTCGCTCCCCCCTGCAGAGTACTGTGTCACAGTACATACATACAATTGTGACCCTCGAAAGGTAAGGGTCATCAGCATTCTGTATGGCCTGTGAGGCAGCTTGAGGAAGACGCTGTCCCACAGAGGTGGTCCTTGTGGTGACAGGATCAGAAACAGAGGATGAAGTAGAGGAAATCAACCTGCTACGTTCTTCGCAAGGTACAACCCTGCGAATAGCCCCAGAGTGAAATGACCTCAGGTGTCGCTTCATAGTAGTGGTCCCAAAGCTGTACTTACCGTGCTTCCCGCGACTGAGTATCATTTTGCACTCATTGCAGGTAACACGGTTCGCACGAGCCTTAGGAACATTACCATGAATGGTAAATAACCCCCACACCCAAGACTCACGCCTAGTGCGGGTAGTAGGGTTTTCCTCTACCTCATTCTCATCATCCTCTTCTTCCTCCTCCGCATCCTCACTCCTGTTCCCCTCTTCAGGCCCTTGGGGAGGTGGTGGTGGTGGAGGGGTTGGGGGTGGTGCTGAAGCAGGTGCAGCACCAAGTGGCAGTTCAGCAGCCAAGAATGCCATCTCGATGATGGTGTAGTCTGCAGGTGGCAGCAAAAATCACTGTGTTCTGAAGAATAGCCAGAAACACAATGGGAATAAGCTCTTGGGCGTGGTCTTTTATAGGGGTGCTTGTGCGCGGTTCGCGGACATGCGCACTGTCCGCGGACAGGTCGAACACAAAAAAAGGATCAGAAAGTTTCAAAACGTATATAGAAACTCAAGATTGCTATGTGGGACTTGTGCCATGGTGAGATTTTATTGAAAAATATTATGGATTAACTGAAAATGTACTTTAAATTGTTCGGGGACACGAACATTGTCCGCATTTCAGGACACACGATGAGCGTGGGCGCGGTCATATGATCCGTTCGCGAACTAGTCCGTGAAGGAAGCACCTGTCCGCAGGACACTCAGTGCACTGAGATTGGTTAGCGCATGCGCATTGATGTCCTACGGACACTGTTCGGGTTCTGAAGTAATTAAAAGTGCGTCACACGTGAAACGAACATTTCAGGACACCGCGTGTGTTCTTAGAACAGTTTAAACTTGGTAGCGAACAGTAAGGACAGATATAGTGTTCATCAGGACACGTGTAATTTCGTTTATGTACGAACATTTCAGGACACCAATTGTGTTCTTAGAACAGTTTCAATTGGGTAGCGAACACTACGAACAGGTATAGTGTTCTTCAGGACACCTCCATTTTCGTTTACGTACAAACATTTCAGGACACCAATAGCGTTCTTAGAACAGTTTGAACTTGCTAGCGAACAGTACTGGACAGGTATAGTGTTCTTTAGGACACTTTAATTTTTGTTTGTTTACGAACAATTCAGGACACTGCGTGTGTTTGTTAGTACAGTTTCATGTTGCTAGCGAACACTACGAACAGTTGTACTGTTGTTCAGGACACATCATTTTCATTTATTTACGAACATTTCAGGACACCAATTGTGTTCTTAGGACAGTTTTAAGTTGATAGCGAACATTACGGACAGATATAGTGTTCTTTAGAACACTTTAATTTTTATTTCTTTACGAACATTTCAGGACAACACGTGTGTTCTCAGAACAGTTTCAACTTGCTAGCGAACAGTACGAACAGGTGTGGTGTTCTTCAGGACACCTCCATTTTCGTTTATGTACAAACATTTCAGAACACTCGCACTGTCCGCGGACACTTTTATTGTTTTTAAAAAAAAAACGGAAACTATTCACAATACAATATAAAAATTAAACTTTATTTAACATATATTAATAATTTATGACAGAGAAGGTGAGGCAGAAACAGAAACAAAAACAGGAGAATTTGGGGTTTCAACATGATTGGTATTAGGTGAAGAAGGGATGGAAGTCTCATCAAAACATTTTGGATTATGGAGAGGGTTTAGGGATAATTGACTGGGATATGGTGAGGAGGGACAAGTACATGTGGGGCAATGGTACGAGGTTTTTGGTTTGAAATGATTTTCTACAAAAGTTTTTAAATTATTAATATTAGCCAACAATACATCCATTTTTTTTTCTATATTGCGAAGACTGTTATCCATAACAGGGTTTTCTGAAGTTTTTTCTATTTTGGTATGCTCTGTACAACAAAAATAATATATATGTTAAATGTATATAAAAAAATAATAAATAAATGGTTTATATTATAAAGTGTTTACCATTAGTTTCACTATCTTGTGACATTTCTTCATGTGGGAAATTGTCCTCTAGCCATTCCAGAGTACTAGACATTTCTGTGTGAAAAAAAAAAGATAATATATTTTTTAATCTAATACAGAAAGTTTATAAATATATGAGTAAAATGAAGTACACTTACTATTTCTGGTAAGATAAGTCCTATGTATTCAGTGGGTCTGGTCTTGTTCTCAGTTCTGGTGTGTCTGTGAGGTAATTATGTTGGAAGCCAATTTATCTTCTTGTGGTATATTCCATTTCAGAACATATTGTATTTAAATGAATGGTTAGTGTGTTACATATATGGGTTACATTTCTTATGTATTACTATATATAATGTGTTTGTGTGCTGCTTTTTGAATTTGTTAAATGTTCCTATATTATGATATAACAATCAAACATACCCCACCACCCCCCCCCCACAGTTTTTAGGTAGTGGTACTGTTCTCCGAACATGTCCGCGAACATTAAATAAGTTCGCGGACATCAAGTTCATAAGAAGAGATCTAGTCAGTTCCATATGACATGTATATAAAGTCAAAGTCATTATTGTTAAGTTGTGCTACTAAAAAACTATGAAATTCAGTGAAAAAACGTTGTTAAAGGGACGTTATGGTTCCAAGTAAAACCGAAAAACCCTTGAAATTCGCCAGTTATGGTAAGCTAAGCAACCATAACTCGCGCCACCACCATACACTGCTAAGACTAACACCCAGGACATCAAAGATGACATCACAAATGAATTTGTACAAGTACAAGTAATTTGTAAACTGCATTTGCACTTGCGGTAGGTGTTCATGATGTATTTTCTATGCCCGCCTTGTTTGGGAAGTTTGTACGTACAGAAAATGAAGGGTCTAATAAGGGTAGTAGTTCAGTCCGTCCTGTGCACAGGGAACTTGAAACTGTTCTAAGGACACGAGTGGTGTTAGAGGAGCGGCAACCAGCAGCAACATGCTATTTCAAAAACTATTTTGCTGTGTCATAGTGCGTGGGGAGGTTCATACAGTAAGAGATGGGTGAGAAACTGCATTTTTTCTTGCGGTAGGTGTTCATGATGTATTTTCTATGCCCGCCTTGTTTGGGATGTTTGAACGTACAGAAAACGAGGGGTCTAATAAGGGTAGTATTTCAATCCGTCCTGTGCACAGGGAACTTGACACTGTTCTAAGGACACGTGTGGTGTGGAGAACATTGAAATTGAGTACATGCCATAATTACATTATTTTTTCCTATGGGTATGCTATTCATTAGTACGCCGCCATGGGTGTGACATGCTACAGTGGTTGTGGCCAGGGCCTACAGTCTTGGATGCATGGCCGTAGGCCGAAGGCCATACTTCCAAGACTGTAGGCCCTGGCCACAACCACCGCAGCATGTCACACCCATGGATACACCTGTAGTCTTGTTTATTGATTAGATGATTGTGGGGAGTGTGCACCCAAGAACAAAGTTGTAAGCAATGGAGGTCTAAGCCAGTGCACACCCATACCTTGTAATATCTATGGACATACAGCTAGGAGTCCAGCCTATGGCCAGAAGCACTGAAGCATACCATACCTATAGATACACCCGTACTACCGCACATCACTGAGGTGGTTGTGGGGAGGGCCTCCAGTCTTTGGTGCATGGGCAAAGGCCATGCACCCAAAATGAAACTTATAAGCTCTAAATTTATAAGCCAACATGGATTTTTGCAGTGGTTGTGGGCAGGACGTCGACTTTTGGATGCATAGCTGAAGGCTGTACGCCATACACCGAAGAGTGTAGACCCTGCCGACAAACACTGCAGAACATCACATTCATACATCACACCCATACATTCGACTATGTGTCTGTTAGGTGTGGCCAGGGCCTAGAATCCTGAGTACATGGTACAATTATAATGTTTCATTTTGTAGGTGTGTTACTCATGTATAAGCGACCATGGGTGTAATATGCTGCAGTGGTTGTGGCCAGGGTCTAGAGTCTTGGGTGCATGTCACAGCAATGGATAGACCTGTAGTATTGCTTATGGATCAGGTGGTTGTGGATAGTGTGTAGCAACTCATGCACCCAACAACAAAGTTGTAAGCACTAGAGTTATAAGCTATTGCACACCCACACATTACAATATCTATGGACAAACAAATAAGAGTCTATACTATGGCCTCATCCTCTGCAGCATACCCGTAGTATCGCATATCACTCAGGTGGTGGTGGGGAGGTCCTGCACTCTTGGGTGCATGGCCAAAGACCATGCACCCAACAACAAAGTTATAGTCTGTTCACTTTTAAGGCTACATGGATTTTATATAGTGCGGTGGTTGTGGACAAAACATAGACTTTTGGGTGCATGGTTGCAGGCTGCATGCCATACACCCAACCATGTACACACTGCCCACAACCACTGCAGCATATCACATTCATACATCACACTCATACATTTGATTGCGTATCTGGTAGGTGTGGGCAGGGCCTAGAGTCCCTGCCCACACCTACCAGATACAAATTGAGTACATGCTACACTTATAACGTTTCATTTAATGGGTGTGTTACTCATGTATAAGCGACCATGGGTGTAATATGCTGCGGTGGTTGTGGCCAGGGCCTAGAGTCTTGGGTGCATGGCCGTAGGCCATCCTTCCACAACTCTAGGCCCTTGTCACAAATACTGCAGCATTTCACAGCAATGGATAGACCTGTAGTATTGGTTATGGGCCAGATGGTTGTGGAGAGTATGGAGAGTCTTGGCTGCATGGCTGAGGGCCATGCATCAAAGAACAAAGTTATAATCACTGGAGCTATAAGCCACTTAACACCGATACATTGAACTATGTATGGACATACACGTAAGACTTTACGCCCTGTAAACACCCACTGCAGCATATCACAGCTATAGATACACCCGTAGTATTGAACATCACTCAAGTGGCTGTGGGGAGGGCCTGCAGTCATGGGTGCATGGCCAAATTAGAAGCACCATGGTTTCGATATGCAGTGATGGTTTTAGGTAGGACCTATAGTCTTGGTTGCTTGGCCGTAGGGTGTAGGTGGTAGGTTATACATCAAAGATGCTAAACCCAGCCTACAGCCACTGCACCACATTACTGCCATAGATTAGCCGTGTAGATTTGCATATGTTTGAAATTACTGTAATTATACTTACTGTTTATTTTGTTCAGAATCCATATATGTCTTACATGACTATAGTACTTGGCAGAACTAAACTTTTTAAAATTTCTGTGATCAAAGAAAAAAACATGTTAATGTTTGCATTTTAAGCAGATGTATTACATTGCATAATAGACAGTTTAGCTTTTTTTTACCCTCATGTTTAGTTTACAAACCATTGTACTGAGCATTTTGCTCAGTTTCTGTGTTTGTTTTTAAAATCCTTGGGTCTGGGGGAAAAAACTCCTTGTCGGATTAAAAAAAAACCTTTAATTGCTATGCTACAAACTATATCTTTGCTTTCTTTGAGTGTTTCCTTGTTCTATATGATTAATGTTATGTTTGTTGCCTTGTTGCTGATTTTTAACAACAGTTAGATAACTGTTGGCGTATTCTAACTGTGAATTTTTTGTTACGGATCTGTGGTATTCATTTATCTGTGTGGTTGTTATACACTCTTGTGCAGTTAGATACCTGTAGGCGTATTCTAACTGTTTGTAGTCTTTCACTTCATTTTTTGGTAATGTTGAAGTACACATTAGTTATTACATTTTGGCTTTAGGAAGATTAAATACGCATTTGTAAGATTAGCTGGCAATCTCTGCTTTAGAGTAATGGTGCTATCATTACATTCCACCCATCCACATTTCTTTTTAATGTATGCAGTGTAGTGACCTGCATTGGTTGTAGCTCCTGCATGGTAGATTATACCTACTGTTGTAAAGGTTTTCTTTCCAAGTGACACATGACCGTGTGTGAATCTAGTGAGCTTGCAGTTGTTTTTGGTACCATCTACATTATAACGTAGCAGCATAAGTATTATGTACTTACTATGTGTTTGTATCAGTAAGGTGGAGCGATTGTCTGAATTGCACAAAGTACATTATCCGCCATGGTTTGCATTCTGTACAAGTTGCTGAAATGGAATGGAATCACAATTAGGTATGGATACATACAAAAATCGCTCATTTGGAATTTGTTCCTGTATCACATTGCTACAGAGAGTGCATGTATGTTTCCACATGTATGAAATCTGGAAGATTTCATTTATAGGTATGCTTTTGCTTTCCAGTACTTTTAGTAAGTACATTAGAAATTCTTGTGGATCTTCTTGTAAGTTTATAGTGAATCGCACCATTCCAGCACAGTAGTCCAATTCTTGTCTTATTTCGTAAAGACTGTACGTGTTGTCAGGATTGTTCGTTGCGTTTCTATGAAGGACCAACATTTGAAAACACAATTGGTCTGTACTGTGTAAGTAAATATTGTTAACAATTGGTGGCAATTGAAATAGAATATTCATTGCTACATTTGCATAGCAACTTACTCCAGTTTCATTTGAAAATTTTAATGGACCAGCTAGTTCTGTATCTGAGTGCTTTTTTCGGAGTTTCTCTTCCTTCTTTGAAGAAGTACCTGGTTTACTTTCCCTAATAGGTTCTTCTTTGCTTGTGGTAATTGATGAACTTGTACCTTCTGTTGTTTTCTTTGAAGGATTTGCTGTCAGCTTCTGTTGCATTTCTGTTTGAATTAGTTTTCTTTTACCACGTTTTACTTTTTTCTGGAACAGGATATTGTTTCAGATGGGGGGTGTAGAATGAACGTAGTCTATTGTATTCTAAAATGCAAGGAATATCAGCATTCACTTTACTTGCATCAAAGTTGATTAGAAATAGACCGTCAAGTGTACGTAAGCGTGATAGTGCTACGTAGCTCATGCCTTCTTTAAAGACTGTGGCCCTCATTACGACCCTGGCGGTAAGTAACGTACATTACCGCCATGGCGTAATTAACGTTTCCGTGCTGGGTGCAATCTGTAAAGAGCGGGAAATTACGACCCATCGGGCACGAGCATTGCGCCATGGCGGTAATGTAAACAGCGCCATGGCGTAAATGCCCCCAAAACGGCACCTACCAGCATCGCATGCCGCGTAAGGTGCACTACCGCCATCTCGGCCACCGATCTTAGCACTGACCGTAATTAGCGTTCCCCGTAATTAGCGGCCACCGTAATTAGTGGTGACCGCCAGTAAGCGGAACCGGAAGTAGCGTCATCGCGGCAAAACGGGAAAGAGCACGGTGGCCATCTTTAAAAACACAATCCATTGTAATCCTCCACTACCACTGCACATCTGACCCCGAGACCTTGCAGAAAGCTACAGCCACATCCACGCATCCCCACAATGCCAAAAGATGTTAAAAACGCCTGCGATCGGCAGCGGCAGGACCGCTTCAGCAGGGAGGAACTAACAATGTTGCCTGAAACGCTACAGGAAAAGGCGGACATCGTCTTCTCTGCAGAAATGACAAGACCAGCCATAGCCCGCAAAAAGGCCATATGGGAACTCGTAGCAGCGCTGTAGGAACGACCCATGCACCTCAAAACAGTGCCGCAAAAGGTGGGATGACCTTCGGCTCCGAGTAAGGAGCATACTGTCGGCCAACCGCAACATGGCCATGGCAACTGACGGAGGAGCAGACTCCCCAATTAAGATGCAGCCATGGGAGGAGATATGTGCCTCGACGATCAGCATGGAGAGCATCGAGGGGGTCGGTGGAATGGAGAGAGGAGCCACGACATCAGGAGACACAGGTAGGTGCCTCTAATTTAGCCATGCGAAACCCCCTGCATTCCACTTACATGTGCATCACAATGTTGCCCTATAGGGTTAACGCAACACATCAGCAGAAGACCTACACCCTGCACACATGCAGCATACACACTCCACAGCAGGCACCCACATTCCTGCATGTTCAACCCACCCAAAAGGGAGACAACCTGTATGTCACAGCCTACAAAGTGCACCATCTATCTATCAAATTCATGGCAGTCATCACAATGCCTGCTCAATGTCCGCTGACCCATCAATAACACTTTCCCT
This sequence comes from Ambystoma mexicanum, assembly GCF_040938575.1. Classification (NCBI taxonomy): domain Eukaryota; kingdom Metazoa; phylum Chordata; class Amphibia; order Caudata; family Ambystomatidae; genus Ambystoma; species Ambystoma mexicanum. The sequence goes on along the minus strand of NC_090937.1, from coordinate 585,837,476 downwards.
CCTCTGCTCCACCACAGGCTCCCAATCGGACACCGGCAGGGACAAGAGTGGCACCACACCTGCCAAGAAGGCCAGGCCAGAGGCAAGAGCCCACTAACCCTCCACCTCTGCTGGACCCAAAGACCAAGCAAAGCAGCCAAAATTGCCTGTCGCAAAACAGCCCAGGGCAGCAATGATCCCCGAGACAGGCAGCATGGCACCACCCACAGGAGACACACAACAACTGCTGCCCACTGAGGGGAATGTGTCTGCGGGGAGCAGTAAAATTGGGGAGACTGCTGCCATCACAGCCTGCTCTGACAGCGATGTGGGGAATGAGGAGGATGACACAGAAGGTCCCCCCACTGCCCACCTTGATTCCCCCCACCTGTCCCTAAATAGCCTGCACGGAGACGGCACACAGGGGCTATCCCCTGAAGAGTCATGGCCAGCCTCTCCCAGCCCAGTGGGAGTAGGGGAGGAGGGGAGGAGGGGAGTAGCCCAATTACCACAGCAATTGCAACATCCAATGCCCCAGATTTCCAACAGTCGCTGGACCAAATAATGACGAGGCAACAACAACTGTCCTCACTACTCACCCAGCATGTGGCTGATTGTGGAAGTGCCAGTGCACACATGGAAAGATGTGCTGAGACTGTCAAGGCAGCCATCCAATCCGCAAGCAAAGACATATGTGCGGAACTAGCCGCGGTGCAGAATGTGCTCGGTGAGCTTGCACAGACAATAAGGGACACGCGGCATACCGAGCAGCCCAGTACCTCCTCCGCTGCCAGTTCTGCCGCAACCAGCCCCGTCCGCAGGTCAGCCAGGAACCTGCGGAATACAGGCAGGGGGGCCCCAGGGGCCGGTAGAGGGGGCTGCCAATAGTGGCCGCCCAGTGGACGAATGGATCATTAACCACTTCATCACGGGCACCGTCTCACCTTTGCAGGGAGTTCAGGGGGGAGGGGGAGGGGGGATTGGGAGTGTTGGGGAGTTCAGGGGGGAGGGGGGATTGGGTGTGTTGGGGAGTTCAGGGGGGAGGGGGGATTGGTTGTGTTGGGGAGTTCGGGGGGAGGGGGGGTGATTGGGTGTGTCAAACCTATTCACATTCATAATACACTTTTTCCTTTTGCACAAATCAAATGTGTGGAAATTGCTCATTTCGTATGTGTGCTTCATTGGTGTACAGTCCACAGTGTGCATGTCCCAGACACACACAGTGCCCCAAGTGCCGTCTCCATGTTACAAACACCAGCCGTGTGTGCTAGAAGCATTGGTCAATGATATTTTGAGGCATTTCACGCCCCTCCTGTGCATCGCTGCCTCCATGAGGTGGTGCCCCATCCACACCCTCCTCATCCTCATCGTCAGGTGGTTGCAGTTCAGCGTCAGGGGGCAGGGCCACATTTCGTCTGATGCACATATTGTGTGGCATGACACATTCCATGACGATCTTTGCCACCTTCTCATGGCGGAACAGGAGTGCCCCACCAGACCTGCTGAGGCAGCGAAACGATGCCTTCAATCGGCCAAATGCCTGCTCAATCACCACACGGGTACGTGTATGTGCACGGTTGAAGTCCTCCTCATGCTGGTTCTGTGGGTTCCGGACTGGTGTAAGTAGCCACCTCTTCAGCTGTATGTGGGCGAGAATGTATGTGTCAGTCATGACGTCAAACTCAAAACTTGACGTGCCACCATGGCTTGCATCCAACTGTTACTTCGGACCACTTTGAAATGCACTAATTGATTTTCACTATGCGACAGGAATATGCTCATGGCTCTTATGGACTTTTGTGCATGCCATCAACCAATGTATGCAGGGGGGTCATGTGCCTCCTTTGTGCGCAGTTATGGGGACAGGCCTTTCAGTTGATGGTGTTTGGTGACATGCATGTAGGTGCATTTTGTTGAAGTCATTGTGGTCTGAATTGGTTCAATGCACTTGCAGATGGTTGTGTTATGGTTGGGACACACCTTCATTCACATGGTAGGGCTGCATACATCAGGCTTTAGGTTTACTGGTGTCAGCTGAGGTTTGTGATGCATTAGGGTATGATCTGGCTCCGTTGTCTTTGCTACTCACAGCCAGGTGGAGTATGCATTGGTACGCCGTTCGCCTACCCACTTCCCAATTCCATGGTCATGACATTAGACTCACCGAGTAGCCAGGATCTTGGCCCTGCATGTCGCTCCATGTGGCATGCTATTGTGGAGTTCCTCAGGACCATTGAATCATGGGTTGCTCCGGGGAATCGGGTACAACAATGTGTGAAGATCCTGTTGGAGTCACAGACCATTTGCACGTTGATTGAGTGAAATAGTTTACGGTTGCGGTACGGTGCCTCCATGGCATGTGGGACCACCAATTCCACATGGGTGCAGTCGATGGCACCAATGCAACCAGGTATGCCGGCTAGTGCATGGAAACCCACTTTGGTGTTTGCAATCTCCTGGGCAGTCCGTGGTAATGAGATGTGGTCGTCTGTGTGCTTGAGGAGGGCATCGAGCACTTGGAACAGTGTACGAGAGAATAATGGTTGTGAAATGCCATGCAAGTGCCCCACTGTGTGCTGGTAGGTGCCTGTGGCCAGGAAGTGGAGTACAGACACTACCTTCAGTAGGGGTGGGATGGCGGTTGGTGTTTCTATCATGCTGACGATGTCGTTGTGTGTCATGTCTACGATGGCGGTGATGGTGTCCCGGTCCAAACGGTACAGGGTGTGGATCTGCTCAACGGTGAGGTTGAATGTACTGGCTCTGATGTCTGGGATTGTGGGCTGCCTGCGTGTTGCCACTGGCTGTGCTGGTGGGGCTTGCTGGCCCTGCCTTGCCCTTCTTCTCCTCCTGCGTCTCCTCTGTGCAGCCTGTTGTTGTTGTTGTTGTTGTTGTAGCACTTGCATTGCTATCAGGTCCTCCAGCCCCAACATTGCTAGTCCTATTGGTATCATTGTGGAGTGTGACTGGGTGTGGGAAGGGGTGGGGTGTGCTCTTTTTGTACTTCCGGAGTCTGTATTGCCTCCACCTGTGCTGATTCTGTGCACCTGTGGCAGCTGGATTCACTGCACATGATCATTTATGGTTGGTTCACGATGGCGTAATTAGCACCATGGCGGTAAGGTACTTAACGGGCTTAGTGATGGCGTTAGGTGCATGTCCGCTTGGGTCGTGATCCGCGCAGCTTTGCGCCATGCCGGTATTTACGGCGTGGCGGGTCACATGCGCGCGACCTTGTTGCAGTTAGCGGCAGCGTTAACTACGATGCCACTAATGGCATTGTAGTTAACGGTCACGGGTCATGATCGGACCTAGCGGAAAACGATGCCGGTAATCATTTACCGCCATCGTTTTTCGCTTACCGCCAGGGTCGTAATCAGGGCCTGTGTTTCCTATATCTATCAAGGCTTTGTCTAGGGTAAGACCTTGGGATTTATGAATGGTGACTGCATATGCAAGAGTTAGAGAACATTTTTCTCTACGTACATACATGTCTTCGAACAGAAGGAATCAAGCAGTTGAGCGCCCTATTCTTTTCACTTCTGAAAGTTTGTCAAAGCGAATATTGACAAACTGAATGTTGTTGTCATGTGGGTATGATTGAAAGCCAACAACTGTACCCAGTGCCCCATTAACTAGCCGTTGCTCCACGTCAAGGTTACGTTTAAGCATTACTCTACAATTTAAGGATAATTTTAATATTTTTTCCAACCCAGCTGTGTTGGAGATTGAATTTTCTAAGCTATTGAGTCTTGTTGTGGCTTGCTCACACATGGGTAGTGTCACACCATGTACGTCTAGTTTGTCTGTGGCGCAGATTTTTATTATTGGTTGCATTTCTTTATTCAACATTGTTTCATTGAATTTGAAACAGCTTGCAAGAGTTGGCATTAAGGCCATACAATTTACATTTTTGTGCGCTAATTGTTCCATAACATCAGTAGCACATGCATTATCACCATAAAGTGCATGAATGTGCTGGTTTTTCAATATTGCTTGTGCTTCTTGAGATAGTACACCAACTCTAATACTTTTTAGGATGTTGGCATAAGTGAGATCTGCAGATTGCTGCATGTTTTCTGTTAATTCTCTGTATTGGAAATGCTGCCAAAGGTTGACATTTCCTATGCTGCCAACAGTTTTACGGCAGATTTTGTGTCCTGAGGTTTTAAAAATAGGTTCACCTTTCACTGGTGTCAATTGTAGAAGATCTCCGAAAACGATAATGTGTTTCCCTGCAAAGAGTTCTTCGTAGTTTGTTTTAAGTACTTCTTGCAATCTAAGGTGAATCAAACCCAACATTAGGTTGGAGATCATGCTCACTTCATATATTAGTAGCATTTTCATTTGCTTTAAAACTCTGCGTAGTTCCATTGCAGCTTCTGCAGAAAGTTTGCAATAGTCTAATTTGTTTTGGTATTCTACTGGAAGAAGTAGTATTCAGTGTAAAGTGACACCACCTATGTTGTAGGCAGCTAAGCCTGTGGGGGCAGTTACAACAGCTGACAGTTTGTTGTGTGTCAATTGCTGAAGGAACTTGCTGATGCTTTTGATTAAGAATGTTTTTCCTGACCCAGCTTCACCACTGACGTACAGCAGTATTGGTTTGTAATTTTGGCAGGTACGTTCTTTACTTTCATGTTGTACACCATGTGCAATATGTTTTGTTACGTCTTCAAAAATGGTGCACTGATCTTTGTTAAGTTTTGCTTGTTGTACAGTTAAGTCTTCTATATTTTCTTGATAGTGACACATGGTGTTTTCCACTTCTGTCATAGCTAATTCTGCCACATTTACTATTACTGGCTGTCCTAGTGGTTCTTGGCTTCCTGTTACAGAAGGTTGACTACTGTCAGAAGAGTCCTTTTCTAGTTGGGCCTGAATTTCTTCTTCATTTTGCTGTTCATTGTGCAACATTGTTTTGTACTGCGTAAAGTTCACATAGGTGATAGCACTTTCATTTGCTTTGAAAGCATCTTCATAGCAGTCATAGATATCTAATATCTCTTCCTCTTTTCTCCATGGTTTTAAAAGTTGTAGGAGAGACATGTAATATATTTCTTTCTGTTGAGGAGTTTTTAATGACAATTGAAAATGATTAATTAAGCTTTGTTTGGTAAGTTTCACTAAGCTGCCTTCACAATCTGTAACTCTATATCTGCCTTTGCTTTTATCGGGTTTTACATTATTTTTGTATGTAAACTTTTGAGCTTTGTGGTATAGACACATGCTTTCCAAAGTGCTACTCCTGTCCAGTAAATTGTTCTTTAAAATGTCGTGGCTGTTGGGATCATTTCTGGCAATTGTTTCTATGTCCTCATATGATTTCAGAACTCTTTTTCTAGATTTAGCAGGACCAAGACTTAGCCATACTATGTTTTCTGATTTTCCGTACAAAGCAGTACCGGTTAAACAATCTGCTGCTTCATAGGCGCCACATTCTCTATGAGAGAGCATTTTTATGCGTAGGCTGTACAATTTCTTAGATAGTGTTTTGTCTGATGATAGGTCATCCCAGAGGTCTTGAAGCTCTGTTTTTTCTGCTTTTGTTAAGTAGGCTGTAACATATCGTGCAACAGCAGTGGAATTGTCTGCGATGTACTGCACATCTATGATTGCATTCCATAAGAGGGCAATGATTGGATTGTAATCATTGATATATATTTGATTCTTCTGTTCTTTTTATGTAATACGTGTTCTTAGGTGATTTCCTTTTAACACTATGTCGAACTGAAGACATGAAGTTGTTCACTTCACCTGTTTCTGTAACTGGTCTAGGGAAACCAAACTGGCATTTTGTGTAGTATTTCCCTTTGTTTTTGTATTTGCGACGACAATATTTGCCACATTTGTGTCTTTGAAATTGTAAAATCTGCCCATGCAGGGCACTATGTGTCCGTTGTGAAGGGATTTCACAAGTGACATATTTTTGGATAAACTGCCAAACAGTGGCATCAGTGTCGTGACCAAACTTAGGTTCACCTTTGATCCATAAAAGCATGTGAATATGTTGTGCTCCTCTTGCTTGGTATTCTTTTCTCCAAAAGAAGCGTTGCACTTCTCTGAGGGGTGGAACCGTTTTATTGCAAATAAAGTGTAGCATAGTAATGAAACGATGATGGTAATATCTTGAGACATTAACTGGATCTAGAGAGCAAAGTTCTCCAGGTGTTAATGAATGTATGTTGGTTTTGTTGCTGTTTGATATGCCTAGGAACTCATGTAAATCTTCCCATGCATATTCTGCACAACTTTGTGTAACAAACCAAGTCGGTGGTCCAAGGTTTCTGATCATACAACGTATGTCCCTGTGCCGTCGGAACCAGTATTCTTTTGTACCTCGCATGTTTGCAAACAAATTTGTTATACTTGATTGTAAAACCTCATCTTTTTCTTGTACTTTTTGTATTAATTGCGTAGCTGGCATATTTTGAAAGTGGGTTCCAGATTACAAAATGTGTGCAACTCTGTAACATAGGGTTGCTAGTTGACTTTCAAAGAGTAGGTGGGATATGTATTCCACATTTTGTCTAAACCTGGGATCTTCCGAATACATTCATAATGAGCGGTATTCTGATGCCGTAATCTGAGTGCGTCTATCATCGTATCTTCCACCTTTGCCAGTAAGAAATAGCAGTGGAAAAGCATGTGCTTCTATCCTTTTTCCCATATGCTCATTGGTGAACCTTTGGTTTGTCGCATTTGGTAAGTTTCTAGTGCATCATCTATGCTTTCATTGGAATGCAATGGATGAATTGTGTACTGGTCCAAAAGAGTGGATACTGCAGCAGGATTCAGAAGTTCGAATTGTCCAGTTTCTGATGACTCTTCAATTATTTCAGTTGTTTCCCTTAAACTTTCTTCAATATTTATTTCCTTGTAAAAATCGTTCTTTTCTTTTAGATATTGCAAGGCTTCTCTAACTTTATGTAAGTCCACAAGTTGTTGCCAAATAGTTTTGTCTTTTGTTGGTACACCATTTACCAATACAATTAAAAAATATTCTATTGAACGTTGCACTCCTAGAGTGTGTACATTTTCTGTTACATCTAATGGCAAATAAACTACTTTGCCACAAATGCCTTTCGCCAATTCAGAGGGAGGTAATTTTGCTGTTTTTGGATGAAGGCGTATAATTTCTTGAAATGGATGAACTGTTTGAATTATGATGCTCTCATACAAATTGAGTTGTTTCAGGGTTTTTGGTAGTGGAAACAATTCCAAATTATGTGTGATAGCACGTGAAGGAGTTTGGCTGTTGTCTAGTTTTGTAGTACAGTAACTGCAACATATTAGGGGTTCACTTATTTGATATTTATTTTTGTCTAAACGGTAGAGAGCTACTTCAAACCATTTGGAATCTTCATTGTCTTCTATCTTGTATGCTATGTCTACATTTTTTGTGTTCCTTTTGTAAAACGTTCTGCGGCAACACACACACACACATGGTTTGGTATTTCAGCCGATGAACTTTTAAATTTTAGTATTTCTTTTTTGTATGTGTGTAATAGAAGGTTGCTAAGTGCAGAATTGTTGCTAGTCTGTTCTAGAACTATTGCATTGTGTAAGTGGCTTATACTTCCAAAATATTTTCTCTGGATACGGTCAATTTTTTCTTTTAGATATTTGGGTGTACCATGCAGAAGAGTGTGATTTAAATTGGCTAATTCTGAAGCTGGACTTTTAGCATAGTATATTTTATACACTAGATCTCTTACATTTGAATGATGTATTGATATCCTTTTGATATCATGGAAGGTGTTTTTGCAAATAGGTCCAGAAATGCAGGCTAATGAATGTCCTTGTAGTCCTGTGTATTTGCGCACTGGACAGATATACATATTTTGCAGCACTTTCATTTTAATGTTGTCTTTACCTTTTACATACTGATTGAGGAACTGACGTAAAGATTTGAAAGATTTGTTAGGAATGGCACATATTGACGTGCACGGCCATTTGTACACTGGACGGTCTGGTTCTGTCGAATCGAGAGGTAATTCTGAGTTTTCAGGGGATACTTTTCTAAGCAGTGTTTCTTGTTCCATGATGCTATTATTGATTTTTTCATGCCCTCGTCCACTGCTATGGATGGAAATTGTGTTTGTTTGAGTTTGTTTGTATGCTTCTTCATTAAAATATGGTTCTGTGGTTGTTGTGTGACTCCATTCACCTCCACAAATATGTAAGAAGTTATTTTTGTTCACATTCCGTTTATTGATAAGTATCTGTTGTAGTTTGGTACTTAGTTTTGTTAGTGGTTTCATCCTATCTATCACTAATATAAACAACTTCCTTTTGAGAAGAATTGCACTGTCAACAAGAGCTTGTAGGATTCATTTTCTATGGTAGGTTTTAAGGGTTAAGGATGATTTTGGTCCTCTTCTTATTAGATTTTGAAGGACTCTGTGGCGAAACAATTTTGCTAAAATACTTTTTTTTACTATAGGTTCTTGTTAGTATATCAGGATTAATAGGAGCATTCTTAGCAGTACAGGTAGCCGGTATTTTTTTGTGAGGAGTTTTGTCTTTCGTGCCACATTTTGTTGGGGAAGGTAAAGTTTATGTAGTTGATGCTTCATTTGTTTTGCTAAATGAGTGCATTAGCTGTTTTGTTCTAACTTTCTCTACAAACTCTGCTACAAATGTATGCTTAGGTTGCACACTTTTATTTTTATGTGTTCTATCTCTGCATTACTTTCTACAGACTTGCTTTTTGGTAGGCATGTTTTGGGGTCTGTTCAAAAAAAGAATGCATGGTTTGGTCTGTTGTACAATGTTTGTGTGCTGTGTGCATGCGTGCATGAGATTGATGGGGAAGCTCTTTGTGGTGGTGTGTGAATGTGCATTGGTCTCTTACAATGATTTGGGAAGGCTATTTTTCTGTTTGTACAGCACTACAATGTGCTTCAGATGAGAGTACAAAGTGGGCTAGTGGTGAGGAGAAGCATTAATAGTAAAGGTAATGGAATAAAATTGAAACAGCTATTTGTTTTCTAGTACTAACATTCTAAGGCTTCTGTATGTTATTTGAGTTCCAAACACACTGGGATCTGTGAGCCATTCTGCCTGTTATTCTTTGTTTACTAAATGGGGATTTGTGGGTAGATTGGTTCAGAAATCACTGTTTGCTTTGGTGCGCAAGTTAAATACATAACCTACCCAGTCTGTTTGAGGAATAGTTAGTTTATAAAGGTCGTACTATACTTACTTTTTTTTGCTGAATAACCAGGTTTCTTTGGATATGTAGTTTGCAGTGTAGATGCTGTTGATTTTCAGGAGAGTAGTCTGCACTGAGATTGTAACAAGAAGAAGTTAGTAACTTTGTGTGTTTAAAGCAGTGATGTTACTGTACATGTTAATTTTGCATCTTTTGTCGGAGTATTCTCCTTTGACATTTCAGCACAGTGCATGTGTGCATTTCACTTCACTAGGTGCTGCCTTTGTATGTTAGTTTCCATATGTTAGTTGCACGTGCTTCAGAAATGAGTAAAATTTTTAGGTTATGAAAATGCCTTGTTTCTTTTAAGCTGTGTTGTCTATAGCAGAGAGGTTTGTAAGCGATAGGCCATTATAGTAGATGGGAAAAATGTCTGCACTTTCATACTATAAGTATGATTTTGAAAAATCGTGAAAGCCTCAGAGGGAGCTGTCACCACAGCAGTCGGGAGAGTTTATTTTTCTCATAAGATCGTATTGGAAGTAGCATTTATGTAGGCGGTACACAGTAACAAATTGTGCCATTTTCTTTTGGAAAATTGAGTTTTGCGCTATATCGGGAGGGTTGTAACGTACGTATAGGTTATGCTGGAGACAGTAAGGTTGTTGTCTAGTTTTGTAGTACAGTAACTGCAACATATTAGGGGTTCACTTATTTGATATTTATTTTTGGCTAAACGGTAGAGAGCTACTTCAAACCATTTGGAATCTTCATTGTCTTCTATCTTGTATGCTATGTCTACATTTTTTGTGTTCCTTTTGTAAAACGTTCTGCGGCAACACACACACACAGACATGGTTTGGTATTTCAGCCGATGTACTTTTAAATTTTAGTATTTCTTTTTTGTATGTGTGTAATAGAAGGTTGCTAAGTGCAGAATTGTTGCTAGTCTGTTCTAGAACTATTGCATTGTGTAAGTGGCTTTCACTTCAAAAATATTTTCTCTGGATACAGTCAATTTCTTCTTGTAGATATTTGGGTGTACCATGCAGAAGAGTGTGATTTAAATTGGCTAATTCTGAAGCTGGACTTTTAGCATAGTATATTTTATACACTAGATTTCTTACATTTGAATGATGTATTCATATCCTTTTGATATCATGGAAGGTGTTTTTGCAAATAGGTCCAGAAATGCAGGCTAATGAATGTCCTTGTAGTCCTGTGTATTTGCGCACTGGACAGATATACATATTTTGCAGCACTTTCATTTTAATGTTGTCTTTACCTTTTACATACGGATTCAGGAACTGACGTAAAGATTTGAAAGATTTGTTAGGAATGGCACATATTGACATGCACGGCCATTTGTACACTGGATGGTGTGGTTCTGTCGAATCGAGAGGTAATTCTGAGTTTTCAGGGGATACTTTTCTAAGCAGTGTTTCTTGTTCCATGATGCTATTATTGATTTTTTCATACCCTCGTCCACTGCTATGGATGGAAATTGTTTTTGTTTGAGTTTGTTTGTATGCTTCTTCATTAAAATATGGTTCTGTGGTTGTTGTGTGACTCCATTCACCTCCACAAATATGTAAGAAGTTATTTTTGTTCACATTCCGTTTATTGATAAGTATCTTTTGTAGTTTGGTACTTAGTTTTGTTAGTGGTTTCATCCTATCTATCACTAATATAAACAACTTCCTTTTGAGAAGAATTGCACTGTCAACAAGAGCTTGTAGGATTCATTTTCTATGGTAGGTTTTAAGGGTTAAGGATGATTTTGGTCCTCTTCTTATTAGATTTTGAAGGACTCTGTGGCGAAACATTTTTGCTAAAATACTTTTTTTACTATAGGTTCTTGTTAGTATATCAGGATTAATGGGAGCATTGTTAGCAGTACAGGTAGCCGGTATTTTTTTGTGAGGAGTTTTGTCTTTCGTGCCACATTTTGTTGGGGAAGGTAAAGTTTATGTAGTTGATGTTTTATTTGTTTTGCTAAATGAGTGCATTAGCTGTTTTGTTCTAACTTTCTCTACAAACTCTGCTACAAATGGATGCTTAGGTTGCACACTTTTATTCTTATTTGTTCTACTTCTGCATTCCTTTCTACAGACTTGCTTTTTGGTAGGCATGTTTTGGGGTCTGTTCAAAAAAAGAAGGCATGGTTTGGTCTGTTGCACAATGTATGTGTGCTGTGTGCATGCGTGCATGAGTTTGATGGGGAAGCTCTTTGTGGTGGTGTGTGAATGTGCATTGGTCTCTTACAATGATTTGGGATGGCTATTTTTCTGTTTGTACAACACTACAATGTGCTTCAGATGAGAGTACAAAGTGGGCTAGTGGTGAGGAGAAGCATTAATAGTAAAGGTAATGGAATAAAATTGAAACAGCTATTTGTTTTCTAGTACTAACATTCTAAGGCTCTGTATGTTATTTGAGTTCCAAACACACTGGGATCTGTGAGCCATTCTGCCTGTTATTCTTTGTTTACTAAATGGGTATTTGTGGGTAGATTGGTTCAGAAATCACTGTTTGCTTTGGTGCGCAAGTTAAATACATAACCTACCCAGTCTGTTTGAGGAATAGTTAGATTATAAAGGTCGTACTATACTTACTTTTTTTTTGCTGAATAACCAGGTTTCTTTGGATATGTAGTTTGCAGTGTAGATGCTGTTGATTTTCAGGAGAGTAGTCTTCACTGAGATTGTAAAAAGAAGAAGTTAGTAACTTTGTGTGTTTAAAGCAGTGATGTTCCTGTACATGTTAATTTTGCATCTTTTGTCGGAGAATTCTCCTTTGACATTTCAGCACAGTGCATGTGTGCATTTCACTTCACTAGGTGCTGCCTTTGTATGTTAGTTTTGCGCTAAATCGGGAGGGTTGTAACGTACGTATAGGTTATGCTGGAGACAGTAAGAAGTAGTGCGGTTTGTCAATGACAAATCGGACATCTTGCACTTAAAGGGGGAGTGTTGGTATGTATTGGCTATGCAGATTTAGTGGCATTAAGTTGTTTAAATGCAATCATAAGGGTTGTACATGTTCTCTGATTAAAATATGCATACCTGTACTTTATACGCATGCATGTGCGCATGCATGGAGCTGTACGTAGAAATCCGCAACACTTGCACAGTAGTTTTTGAAGTAGGTGCTTTGCAATGATATGCGACTTGCATGCAGAGTGATTAATAGTACATTTGAAGTGCGCAATTTTGATGACGGAGTTAGATGTAGGGATGTTTAATGTGATTGTTGGATGGTTGTGTGACTGCTTAGCTGTGTCCAATGAGGGAATGGATTTGCGAGTGATGTGGAAAGGTTAGAAGGACTGGCTACTGGTTACATGCCGCACGTGGACAGCGCTTGTCCGCAGGTAGGGCGTGTCACATACAGGTTTCTACAGCAAATCTAGCATGGAAAGGGGACTGTAGGTATCAGCCAATCTGATGTTCACATTGCCCTTTTGTGTCGAAAGACAGTGCGTATATTGAAGATGGCAGTGGTGCAGAGGGTCAGGGTTTTGGTCCTTGGAGATATTTGTGTGCATGGTTTACAGCACTATGCCGAAAGTCGGCATGTGGCACACCATTTCGATGTGAGAGGAGTGGAGGTGGTGTGGAGCGCTGAGACTGATCGCAATGTTGCGGCAATTCTCCAAGTTTGCACCGAGATGTGTACGATGACCACTCCTCATGTGGTAATTTTGCACTACAGTGCTTGCCATTTGGGCTACGTGAATTCACATACTTTGTTGGAAGATTTGAAACAGTTGGTTCAAGCAGTTATGAACATCTGTCCAACTGCGAAAATAATTTTTTCTGGGTTACTCTCTAGAGGAAAATGGGACAACAGTTCTGTTTTCTGTCCTTATCAAAGAATTGGGAGGTGTAACATCAATCGCGGCATGCATGCTTTTATGTTACGTGCTGGTATGTTTTTCTGCAGCCACGAGAACATTGTTCACAGTAATGCAGTTTATTTTGAAGCAGATGGTGTTGCATTATCTTCTTTGGGAAATGCCATGTTCTTTTGGAATGTGAGGCTTGCTTTGGAGAAGGTTCTCTAATGGTTGTAGGAGTAAAGTGGGAACAAAAAAAAACACAAAATAACAGGTGTCTGTAAGGCATCTGCCCAAAAGGAAAAAAAATGGCTCTTTTCAGAGCCCACCTTAAAGGGGAAAGGGGGAATAATATTTAAATGTACAGTCGTCACGCTCTGATCCTGTACGTGTCCACGAACATGGGGGTAGTTTGCAGGCGGCACGTATTACCAATGGGGATTCTGGGATGGAGACGCATGCAAATGAGAATGTGCGAAGGTAGGGATTGGTCAGTAAAGTTCAGTGGGTGTGTTCTGTATGGAGAAATTTACTGAGAACGTCTTTTCCCTGACAGGAGACCAGACGGCCATTGCTCTGTGTGCTTGAAAACAGATTATCTAGATTTTGGGAGACTCATGGATACATTGGTTGAAGGTGCATGAAGAAAGTTGCGGTCCATCTGCAGATCTTGGATTTCCTTATGTGGAAGTTCACTGGCATGGCGTACGTGGAATGAGGTGGCAGGACTTGGTACCTCTCTGTGCAACTTTACAGACAGAGCGACATCCTGATATACTTATCATTCATTGCTTAGGAAACAGTTTAGGCCATGTCCCTGGAATTTCTTTGAAATGTGCAATGAACGAAGGACTTGTGAAGGTCATGGACATGTTTCCAAATTGCCAAATAGTTTTTTTCCCATATTGCACAAAGACAAATATGGCTGCGTTCTTCTGCATTTGGTCCACAAATGGAGAAAGCGCGGTGCAATGTCAATAAGGCTGTTTGTGCCTTTCTAAGGGATGTCCTCGTTCCACAATGAAAATATTTTGTTTCGCGCTCTTTCATTTTTCGCAGAGATGGCCATCAATGACATTTGTGATGTCATCTTTGATGTCCTGTGTTTACAGTGTTAGCAGTGCACAGTAGTGCAGACCGTTATGGTTGCTTAGCCCACCATAACTGGCGAATTTCAGGGGGTTTTTTTGTTTTACTTTGAATCATAATAGCACATTTGAAAAGTTTTTTCAGTGAAGTGTACAGGTTTTTGGTAGGGCAACTTAACCATAACGTCCCTTAACAAAGTTTTTTTTTTAGTGAATTTTACAGGTTTTTATTAGGGCAACTTAACCATAACGTCACTTTAACAAAGTTTTTTTTACTGATATATATATACATAGATAGATACATAGAAGAAAGATAGACACCATTGAGCAAGATCAAATAGCAGCTGAGAAAGTGAACAGCCTGTCCTGTGTCCCTTTCAATCTAAACCTTAATATATTATCTCATTGAACAACATGCTAGCCATCACAACCTTGTGCAGGCATCTAAATATCCCCACAACGAGGTTGTCATACCACAACCTGAACAGTGTATACTTAAGGCCCATTTAACATAGCCAAATGTATTCTCAAAATCTACAAATAACAATGCCATCATGGTTGCGTTCTTTCCAACTATCCTTGTCACATCAGGGAGACACAATATATTTGTATAGCCACACCTCTGCTTAATAAAGCCTGCCTGGGATCAGTGTTTCCTGTGGAAACACCAATTCAGCCCATTTGTACAGATTTTGGGTTATATTTTCACATCAATGGTCATCAATGATATGGGTTGGACGTTCACACACTGTGCATGATTGCTGTTAGGCTTGCTTAATCTTTAGTAATAATAAAAGGCCCGATGAATGTTTTTACCTGTATGTTTCTTTTATGCAGTAGCCTCGTCTGGTATCACTGCTAGAGGGAGCGGCAGGCATAGGTTATATAGTGGCCCTACTCCGTTAATGAAAACCTGCACTTTGTTCTGTGTACACAGGTCTGTACACTAGTGCTATGACAAAAGCCAATTTCGTTGAGCCACAAAGTTTCCTATTTCAAGAACAATACTAATCAGTTGGCAGAAAAAAGGGGTCAGCCCATCAATAAAGTCATGATCAAATTCAACATGTAAGCCATCCAAATAGGGGATGGGTGAAATGGCGGCCAAATTTGCTCTGCAGATAAATAATCAACCCTCTGGGCAAAATCAGTCCACAACAAAATTAGCCATTTCATGCATTTTCCTTTCCAACATTTCATTTATCTGTCTGGATTGTCTGATTTTTGCCAAATCCTTCAGCCACATAGTGGGCTGTGAGATGTTCTGGCCACCTAATTACTTGAAGTGAAGCAAAGTTGAAGGAAAATGTTGACAATTTCACTTTGCCAATGGTAATTCTGCTCAACTCTACCACTAATCCTGGTGATTTAATAATTTACATTTTTCCCTAATCCTACTGTAGCACTGTGAAAGCAAATTACACCCTTAATTTCACACAATATGGAGGCCAACTAATTAGTGACAACTCAAATCAAAAATCAAACATTAAATAAATTGATGATTTATTCTTTGTGTCTTTGTGTCCATGGCCCTTATGAACAGCATAGAAATGTCCACACTTACTTTATTTCTAGTTATAGTGTTTCACACATCACCTCACCACATGACAACCCCTTAGTCTGTATTCCATGAAATTAGTGGTCAATCAACAAAAGATGACTCACTAAGCACGATTTAAGCAGGTTTACTGCACAACACTAATGGACACATGGATTAGGCTGGATTGGATAGAAAAATGTAAGGTTTTAAAAAAACAATTAGAACAAGTTATTCTAGCTTGCTTGAGGACAATAATCTGTCAGTTAATTGTTCCCTTCCTTGGGGATTCTATTTCTGGCAGTCAAACAAAAGTCCCTCATATTTAAGTGCTATTAAGTATCCTCAGCATTTCTTTCTGAGCCTCATTGGATCTTTACATTACTGTTGCTGTAGTCAGGAAACTTGTATCTCTAAAATATTAAAACCTTTGTTGAAAAATGATACTAGAATGCTGCCTGAGCTAGCTTATGTTTTTATAATATCAAACCAACTTTGGTTCGATAAATGTGGTTGCTGCAACAGTGTTACTAAAATTGGACTTCCACAAGCACAATAAAAATAACATTATTTTCTTGAAAAGTAACATCAACGGCCGTGCAACCAATTCACACTCTTTCGTAATTTTTTGAATGTATTTCAAATATTCAAAATGTTGTTGGTTGTTCCACATTTTCATAATTCCAGTAAATGACCAGCATATTAGAAATTATTTTCAAAAATCATGGTTGAAAAACATCTTAAAGGTCTTTTGTTTCTGAAAGGCTCTATATTCAAGGAAACTATTTTAGTTCCTTAGATCCCTTGCTCCAAGAAAAAAGCTTCTTCTTTTCTCTTGGGTACACCTTGTCTATATATGGTATGTACTGTTTCATAACAACCAGAAGTATAAATTGCAGAATTTTTATTAAACATGTGTGTACAACAACAACATAACATAAGACCTTATCTAACCAATAACAGCTTTCCAATTCCAAATTTTTTCTCTCACAATTTACCAATATCACATCTCCAATTTTATGTTTTTTCCTTTATCACAGTTTGCATCCAATTTTATGATTTTCCTATGTCACATTTTGGATTTCTATCTCACAGTTGAACATTCATGGGAACATTCGAAACGTCAGCACACCATGATGGCAACTCAGTCCCATTTGTGGTTTGGGGCTTAACCCCCTGTGACGCCTTTTCATTTTCAGTCTCTGTCCCAAGTCTTGGTTAAGTAGCTTCACCAGGACCCTCTGATTAAACTCCACTTGGTTGCCCTTCTTCCCATTTCCTAAGATGCCTCTGGTGTGAATGTTATTACTCCATGAAACATTCTCCTCCATGTACAGCTTTAAGGCTAGTTGCTTATTTTGACCCCCTATCTGCCCTGCCATCACAGTAATACTGTCATCTGCAGATATTTCAATTTGCTCCAGGACATAGGATAGGGCCAGCTGCTTCTTGTCAGTGGTAAACAGATTAGGCTTGATGGCAGAAATGTTAGCCATTACCCTGCTTGCTATCTCCAAAAGTTTATCATTTGTGATTTGGGGCTCCTTTTCCTCATTATCCTGATTCTGCTTCATAGCTGGTTGTGAAGACGGGATACCACAATGTAAGACATGAAAAAGGAAATGTCTCATCCAAATATATAGCCAGTCAGCATTCAACTATCAAGCTGCCATTCCAGTTGGTGATATTTACAGTGCAGAGGACTGTTAATTAAATATGCTATGGCAGCATTAGCCAGATTTTAAAGATTTGTGTTTTTTTCTTGATTGATAACTTTAAGCTATTGTGTTAAAGCAAACCCTACATGATGTGATGATGTATTACTGACTTCCTACTACATCATAAGTTCTTCAAACACCATATTTAAATTGTTGGGGCATAAATCTGTCTCAGGAAAGTGTGTAAGCAACCAAGCATAGTGAGTGAATCCAAACCAACCAAAAAACCAACATTTCAAAAATATCTGGTTAAGACTGTACATTTGGTGGCAAAAACATCCAATAGATGAAAGTCACCAGCAGTGTACAGAGCATTTTCCAAAATCATGTTCATGATGACTTTGGCCCCAGTAAAACTGAATCTACCCTGGTCAACACGCTTAGCCTGTGCTCATGGTCTCTCATACAGCGATTAAGCATCAGTGTGATCCCACCTCCTCCTCTGCCAACAGGTGTGACCTATCTTGCATCAAGGTGTCATGCACTTCCATCATGCTCCTTAGAGCGCTCCTTATACTGCACCACGTTCTGCCCTCTCAAGCAGCCATTGCCACTCAGTTACTCACACCATTTGACACCTTGACTCACCCAAGCCCTTTCCACCTGACTCTGTCCAGTGTGATCCCTACAATGGGCCCTGCAACCACCACCATAGGCCCACACCACATCAACAACTGCGAACACTACATACACCACCGTGCTCGACCAACTCAAGCAAACTTGAGTCAGCTGAATTACTATCAGTCAAACTCTCACTAATGCCCAATCAGACAGCCCCCCTTCACCTTATATACAGGCCCCCAGGCCCTGCACCTTCCGTTGTCGGCGAAATATCCACCCTCCTCCTCGACAACACCAAAACTAACTCTCAAATTATCATCCTAGGCGACTTTAATTTGGGACTTGGCAACCCAAAAGATCATATTGCACTGGACCTGGAGAACGCTCTAACCAACTTTGGTTTCACCCTGCACATTCAAGAGCCGACTCATACAAAAGGCAGGACCCTTGACTGGTAAGCTGGCTCCAACTGCAATATCAATGTACTTGGCAACACCCACTGCCTATGGTCCGACCACCACATCATCACCTTTAATATTGAAGCCACCCCCCATTTCCCGACTCAGATAGCTCCAGCCCTCCCCACTAGAAATAAAAGGAACATAACCAAGGAGAAACTCCTCCCTCTGCTACTCCCATCTCTTAATGCTGCCACTGACTCCTGCAAGGATCCCACCGCCCTAGCAGACATCTACAACTGTAGTATGCTTACCGCTATAGACTCTATCGCCCTTATCAAACTTAGGAAGGCTAAACCACGTGCACACCTGAACTCCTGGTTCACACCACAGTTAAGAGTGCTCCGCAAAGCTAAACGCTGTGCTGAAAATCGCTGGAAAAGTCACCCTTCTGATAAGCACAAAGACGGCTTATTCCTTGCATCGCTCACATACAAAGAAGCCATTATCGCTGCAAAAAAAGACTCCCTTAATAACCGTATCTTACAAGCTGACTCCAACACTAAGGAACTCTTTAAAATCCTAAAAGAGCTTGAAACTCCAGCCATCCCCCCCTGACACCTACATTAAAGATAGTAAATGGTGTGCCAACATCCAGGCAGCCTTACTGAATAAAGTCTCCATGTTACAATCCAAAATTAAAGACAAACAAGTTAGTCTGAAACTGGACAATCACCCTCCCACCCTTGTAGGGGTCTTCTCTCCTGACTTCCCCAATTCTAAACCTTTTGCCTTTTCACTGCTCACTACTGCTGAGGTGGAAAGCATCATCTTGAGGATCAAACCTTCCAATTGCCAAGGTGATCCGTGCCCCGCTCCCATCGTTAAGGAATCTGCCCACGACTTGGCCCCATTCATTACGGCCTTCATCAACTCCTCCTTTAAAACAGGTATTGTCCCTGACACCCTTAAGGACGAATGGTGATCCCATTGCTAAAAAACCTTCCTTAGACCCAAGCATACCTACTAACTTCAGAGCCATAACTACCGTCCCATTCCTGCTCAAAATCTTAGACCGTGCAGCATACTTGCAGATCCAAGAGCATTTGGAATCTAATAATCTTTTAGGTCTCAGACAATCTGGATTCCGTCCCAGACACGGGACAGAGACGGCTCTGATAGATCTCAAAACACAAATTGAAGTCTTGAAGGACAAGGGTAAACTAGCCATGTTACTCCTCCTCAACCTCTCTGCCGCATTTGATCTGGTCAATCACCAAATCTTATGCAGGCACCTCCACTCTGCCGCTCACTTCTCTCCATCAGCCACGGCCTGGTTTAAATCCTTTCTGAGTAATAGATCTATGCGGGTCTTTTCTCAGTCTGCAGCTGCTGATCCTTCCCCAATTCACTGTGGGGTCCCTCAGGGTTTTTGCGTGTCACCCACACTCTATAATGTTTTTACTAAACCTCTATTTGATGCACTTGACTATCTGGGTGTTTACTACACAAATTACGCCGACGACACCCAGATACTCATTCCCATTACTGGAGACTACTCAGCTGACACCAAGGCCCTGAACGATGTCTACCTGGTCATCCAAGCCTGGATGGCACATCACCAGCTTTGCCTCAATGACGACAAGACGGAGCTCCTCATCCTGGGCACTACACAACACCTCAGCAAACTTGAGCCATCCTAACAGTCGTTCATCATTGATGGCAATATCATCCACATTTCGAAAGACACAAAAACCTTAGGCTTTTACCTTGACGCCACTCTATCCTTATCTCGACAAACAAATGCAGTCAGATCTGCTTCTGCATACACTTGCAAACTCATCGCAGCCTGCAGGCCTTTTCTGACCACCCCGAATAGTATCACACTAGCCCGAACCCTCATTATGTCAAAAATTGTCTATGGCAGCGCCCTCTACTCAGGAACTAGCCAAGAGAACCTGAATAAATTACAAATCACCCAGAATAAGGCTAGAGCTGCCTTAAACATCCCTCGTAACCACCACATCTCTGAATCTAGAACCAATCTACAGTGGCTACCCATCAAACAGAGAATCTCGCTGACATCTCTAGCCCTCACGCACAAATGTTTGGCCGACAAGGCCCCCCCCGTATCTCTGCAGTCGGCTATCCCGCCATGCGCCTACCCGGCCTCAAAGAACCGCCCAGACCTACTGTTTATCGATCCCTAGGTTCAAACTTCAAAAAGCGGGTGGCACAAGCTTCCCTGTCCTTGCCTCCAAGCTATGGAATGCCCTGCCCATCTCCATTAGGTCTGAAGATTCCTTTAACCTATTCAAGTCTAAAATGAAAACATGGTTCTTCAATCACCATTGAAACATGCTCTGTACAGCACTGAGCATCGGCCTACTTATCGCCTGCTGCACACTTTTGTCTCTATGCCTCATGTAAAATATTTCATCTGTAAATTATGTATATCGATATACTCGTTGATTACTATGTCTGTACATTCGCCCTTTGTTTAAAATGCTGTATATTATATGCTCTGTATGTAACTCCACACAAGTTGCGCCCTGATACCTCCGGGCCTGATGGTGCGTGTTACAAATAAACAAATACAAATACAAATATATGCCAGTATAAAAACAGGTTCCTAGTGGCTGTGCCCATACATGTCCATGCAGGCTGCAGCAATATATGACAGAACTACCATATGAGAACATTCTCCTGCTGGCTTTGCCAGTGAAAAAATGCCATGCCGCATTTACAAAATGTATCCAGACTAGATGCTCCAATGTAGGTCTGTTTATCCACATAATACAATTTATCATGTTTAGGTTATCCTTGATGCCCGGTAAAAGATGAAATGCCACATTAAGAAAATGTAACCAGACTGGCTACAGCAATGCAGGCCAGTTTAGCCACGTACCAACACATATCATGCAACAACAAATACCATGCAAACATGATAAATCTTGTTACATAAATGGACTGGACTGCATTGCTGCAGCCAATCTGGTAATGTGTACTGCCTCTAGCATGGCATTATTTTACTGAGCATCAAGGTTACAGCAAACATGATAAGTGTTATCATTTGGCTAGTCTTGCTTACATTATGGCAACCAGTCCAGTTATGTTTTCTGACTGTGGCTTGGCATTTCTTACTGGGCATCAAGGTTAATTTAAAAGTAATAAGCAAACATTGTTTGTTTTAAATGTGAAGCCAAGTACAAAATGCCATGGCAAAGTCAGAAAATGTAACCAGGATGGCTGCAGCAACATAGACCAGTCTAGCCGTGTAACAATTCTTATCGTGTTTGCTTTAACTATGATGTCCAGTAACAATTCCCATGGCAGGGGCATAGAACGTAACCAGTCTAGTTACACTCCATGCCTCTGGTATGCAATTTATTTCACTGCCTATCATTGTTAAAGCAAACATGAAATCATGTTTGCCTTAACATTGATGCTGGGTTAAAAATACAATTCCTCCCCCGCAACCCCAATTCAGAGTCTCATCACTATGTTGGTGAGTGGGCTTCTAATTTGGGGGCACCCTCCACCCAAAGCCCCCAAATCAGAAGGCTGCACACCATGCTGTAGAGTGGGCCTCTGATTTGACGTTGCGGGGCAAGGGGTGAATTTTCATGACACACTATAATATACATTCACTCGTGCACCCAAACACATTTGCTTGCGCACCCATATACATTCACAGCGAGCATTCATAACTCTCTCACCACGCACCCATAACACACACTCTCATTCACACGCACACCCACACAAAACACATTCTTTTATTCACACACACAACCAAACATATACTCATTCTTATGCACACAGCCATGCACACATTCACATACAAATAGTTTTTCTTACCTGGAGTCTGTTCCACCGCCAACAGGGGGAAAGGATCCTGCAATGGCTCTCCAGCTCCTGCTCAAAAGGAACCAGGAAGTAGAGAGTGCATCCTGACTCCTGCACATGTGCACAGGAGCCAGAGTTTACCCTGGAGTATGTTCCAGTAGCTCTGAATGTGCAGGGAGCCCAGCCCCATACTCACATTCAGTGTTGCAGTAGCCTAGTCTGCATCGTCAATGGGCCATGCAGGGGTGGGGAAGTTAAACACTTTTGGATTTGCATGGCCCATTGGGCATGTGCTCTGGGGGATGAACATAATTTCCCTTTGACAATTCAAGTAACCCCAGGGGCATTCACTCAGCTGCTTGTTGCAGCTGAGGGACCACTTCATGTTAACACTTGCCTGGCTTGACAGCTCGTCCAGAATGGGTTGGTCGATGGCCCATTGCTGCTGCCAAACATGCTCAATACTGGCAGAGAAGGTGGGATATGTATTTTCTTTTCATCATCCTTTTGTTGATATGTTTGGCGTTTTACCTCCCTGTCTCTATAGTTGAGAAGCTTAGAAACGATTGGCCTAGGGATGGCCGCACAAGTTGCCTGGTCACTGTGGAATCTGTGGACTTGTTCTATAGTAAACATTGGGGATTGTTTAATTTTGGCCAGGGAATTTTTAAGCATGTAAACTCTACAGATATGCTTCCCAGGGAAAAATGTAGACTTGTCACATCTGTGTGATATGCATGTTGTTTTCTATCGGATTGGACATTACTGGTCTGGGTATCATTAAGAGTCCTTTCCATCTTTTGAATGAATAATTGTATAGGCCCTTAAGTATTCTTTATGAAAGTTTCTCTGCTCAGCATTACCGAAGAGTGTTTCCTGTTTTCCATACCAGCATTGATACTAGCATTGAATACACTTTGATCTTTACATTTTATTGACGTTTATAATTCACCAAGTCAAAACAGTGTTATTTCAAAGCACCAAGCTTAGTATCTACACTGTTTTTCTGTTTTTAATTCCACATAACATGGTTTTAATTTCAGTCGGTCTGCCACTTCTGCCATGTTGTCAGTTCAATATAGTGTTGTATTTGTATGATTTTCTTTGTTTGCAGGCTTATCAAGTTTATGGTGGTGTCTGCTATCCCAATATGATAGCAGACATGAACTGCTTAGCTTCAGGTCTGTTGTAGGGCAACTGAAAGTGGGGACAATCTCTTTAAGTGGTGTAATGTCAGATTATCTGGTTGCCCGAGCTCATGATCCTTAGTTACCCACCCACACCTTTTGGGTTAGTAGAGGTCTAGATAAGTCTAAATAAGGTCTATAAGATTCAGCTCTGACACTGCTCAGTATGTTACTTCAAAGAGTAAGCTGAATTTACATTAAAAGCAGTCCCATAAACAGTTGGTGTGGGGCCAGGTCTTCCTTGACCCTTCATCCCATCACACACGACTGAGGGCGGCACCAGTCCAGACCCACATAGGGGCACAATTTTCAGCTGAAAACAGATGGGAGAAGGAAGCTGGATGCAAGGGCTCACAGACAGCAGGAGGTGTGCAACCCACCGAGGGTCCACATTTTGATTTCCAGATAGCATTCACCATGCCATCGGCTGTAAGAGGGATGTGAAGTGGGAGAATGGAAGACCAGGCTCCCGTCCTTCACCTCTCGCGCTTGGCCTAAAGGGTCACGACCCAGACACCCGCCACGAGAAGAGTTTGTCCAGTTACCAGACGACCAGATACCCTGGCACAGGAACATACGGATGTGTCCATCTGCCTGTCCAGCAGCCCGCACTGGCCATGCCGACACCTGCGGCACGGACCAACTAGACTAAAATCTACACGTCGTTAGAGATGCCATGACGACCTAGACAACGGGAAGCACATCTGTACAAATATACACACTGGACATTCCCACACCGATCTACATGAAGAATATACTCAGTGCTATGACGTAGGCGACAGGCATATTCACGGACGTGCATCTTTATTATTTTTACATAGGCTTTCAGAATGCAGAAACGCAAGACGCATCATGAACTCATCTACAAAGCTTGCTCACGCTTCCCTTGAAACCAGTTACCACCATGAGAAGTGTAATGAAGACACGATACTGGTCATGGAACTATATGCTACTATAACCTAAAGCACCTATGCACCAAACGGACCACTTATGCACCAGGCCCAAGTAGGCCTCAAACAAGAGCTCCCGTGGACATTAACAAAGCAAGAGTCAAGTTGCTGATCCTGCAGAAAGAGCCGGGTGGAACAACCAGCCAAGGTCGCAATGTTGCAAACCCACATTCCAAGAGCAAAGCATCAAAGGCACGATGTTGCAACCTCGCACTCCGCGCACCAACGTTAAGGTCACACCCGCAAATTAAACCAGACACACAGTTGAAAAGCAATATTAATTGTGCAGAATTCTGCCTCAAACACGGTCCTTCCCCACGTGACCAAGCCGAACCTGACGAGATGCCAAACCCAGGAGAAAAGAGGCGTCTGGATCCCTCGCTACGAGACACAGGCAGATACACTTGAAAGGCAATGGACATCTGCGACAGTGGGAGCGGTTAGCCTTCCAGCTATGAATAAATCCTCACATTGTCTGCACGTACCCATAATGAAACATTGTTGCAAATTGCAGGTACACCGAGAGCTGGGAACGGCGGTGGTCCCAGGCTGGGAGGCTCACGGGCGCACCAATCAGAACATGGGGCTCTTATCACTGACGACAGTAATATTAACCAATCCTCAGGAGTCTTCATGTAACAATTCTCATGTATCTAATTGTAGGGACGACCCAGATATATCACCTGACTACCCTTTGTCCACTAACATTGTTCTCTATATGTGTGCTATACTAACCCTACCACTCGAGCAACCAATTAAGAGTGGCGATAGGTTTTTTGTTAACTTTCTGAAGTGACGCTAGTAGCACGTCATAATAGAGTAAAAAGGGCCTGCGAGCCCCACGACTGTGTGTGTGTCAGGACGGACGCGTACGCTCCTTGACCCATCCCTGCCGTTTTGTCTAATAAACAGCAGAGTCACCTTGCTCCTTGTGTGTGTCTCATACTCTATCTCATCTGGGATATACACGGGAGGAGTTGGGGCCTCCCTGCCTGGAGGTCTGCGGACGGCCCGGCCGACCCCGGCAGAATTTCCCCCCGACAGATGTGTCATGCAGGCAAGTGTAGTCTCAAGGCAGCATTAATTTACTCTAAAACCTCTGGGTTACAACGTCACAGACAGACCCTCAGGGCCACACGAAAGGTACATGACTCAGAAAGCGGGGCAACACCACCCTACGGCCCAAGAAGCAAAGCCGTGCAGCTGTCATAACCACCGTTGATTCAGGTAAATGAGCGCTGCATGCCAGTGGCATCCAGCAAGGTATTTTCGGAAGTGGAACTCAGCTATTTACTCTGTACTGCAGGTTCTTGAGAAAATAAGTGTTGTTTAACAGAATAGTATCAGCTTACTTGGAGATATTTTTTCTCAAACTACCATTTTGCAGCTAGATCTCTAGAAGTCTCTAGCCCCGCACCAGAGTCGCTTTAATGTTTTCTCATATGCAAAATAGGGCAGATTTTCAACAGATCTGCATGCATTCAAAATGCCATACTTTTGTCTAACTATGGTCAGTCGTTCTGGCATGTTTACTTGAGCAGGTGGAATCTTTTAGTACTTCTGTGAGAGTTCGTCCAGACCTGCAGTCATTATGCTCACATATATTGGCATAGGTGGCTGGAAACAAAAACTCACACCCAAACCAGGCGCAAAGGTACACTTTCTAAATTATTCATTTGTATGAGTGAAAATGCTAGGCTCTCCAGCAGAAGGGATGGGGGAGTGAATGGAAACATATATGAAAATATATATTTCAGAATAATGGCAAACAATGGCAATATAAAGGGTGAGCTGTCCAGCTAAGAAACATCAAGCAGTAAGATGGTGTGTGGTAAACGATTCTACAAAGTAAAAACGACAGGACGTGGCTTTCAAAATATTTGACTTAGTTGGTGGCCATAAAGTGCATACATATGATATGATAGGTTATTTTTAACACGCTTAATACCTAGAGGTTTCTAAGCGCGGACCCGGGGATCGAACTTGTGGTGCTCGGCAGCGTCTTTCTGGCATCGTTACAGCGTTACGTCGTTAAATGAGTTACGGCTGTTTCTGGATCCTTAATCAATGTACACAGTATATGTCAGTGGCTCTATCACAGTTTAGGTTGATGAGCTCTAGGTTTGAGCCTGCAAAACTAAAACCTTAATTGGAAACATTTTTGAGTCAACATGCCTGAGTTTGATCCGAGCACTACAGGCACCAAATAGACACACACATTGATGTGAATTGACTGTTTGTTGTTTCCAATAAGGATGTGTCTTCTAGACTTACCTCTCCAGTGTAGACTTGCAACTGGTTTAAGAAAGATAATGCCGAAAACCGGTCCCAAGCTTCCCTTAAAAGAGAAACTTGTTGGCCCTTCTGCTGCAATTGCACATTTTGGGACCTCTCATGAAATAATTTGCAGAATAAATGCAACAAATGTCCACCGTCATGTGCTGTCTGTTTTAGTGGCACTGGCTGCATGCCTTCTCCATGGCACATGCCCTAGTTATATGCATTCACTTTCAATTTCAAAATGTTAAATGTGAAGTGATTCCTAATAAAGGACACATTGGTAGCTTTTGGATCATTTTCAAAGACATACATATTTTCTATTTCAACTCTGCAATCACTTCCCTAAACGACATAAAAATGTCACGCATTGTAAAAAAATAAATAGTGTTCTTACATTTGCAACATATGTTTGAACAATATGACATGTAATGTTGGTATTGCTTTCATGATCATTTTCCAGTGCCTCGCGGGTGCTCAAGGACTCTGCGCAGATAATGTCACATGTGGGATTAATTAGCAAGACTTTTTATAATTGCTAATAGATTTACAATTTGCTCAACAAGGAAGATAGATTGTGGGGGATCCTTGTGTTAATACTTATATCTTGATCTGACATCATGAAAACCACTGTATTTCTCAATATGCTCAGCACGGGTTAACGACAGTGACTTAAATACATTATACAAATCAGCATCTTTCAATGTCACGTCTTTATACATTCACCACTCTGTTCCAAGCCATTTCCAGCAGCACTGCTGGGAAGTAAAATAACCAGCCTGATTCTAAAAGCAATTGTCTGCAACGGAATACAAGGAAATGATCGATTACTCTTCTATGAGATCTTTTGCAGTCTGGGATCTATTGTCTATTAACCTCTGTCATGTACGGAACTGGAGATGGGTGGAAGACCTAGGAAAGTGAAAGAATCCAAAAACAAATGTTTTTGATCATTGATCCTGCAGATTATCCCTTCATGATTCACTATAGACTTCATGACAAATAACCAGCTGTCAAATGAAGGACCTTAAGGTATCTCTATATCAAAATACCCATCTTTGCTAGCATCATGACGTTGATTAGACACAAACAGATATGCTTATGCATCACACAGGCCTCTGACAAAGCATGCAACAAGGGGAGCCTGGTAGCCTTACATGAGGTATCCTTACACATTCACCTGCTGGGTGCCATATCTGAGACCAATGTATGCCTAACAAAATGCACTGCTATAAAATATACAATGGACCTCATTCTGACCCTGCCAGTCTGGAAACAAGGGCGCCGGTAAGCTTACCGGCATCCTTGTTGCCGGACCAGCATATTACAGGTCTGCCTGATGGAGCCGCCGTGCCCGACAGGTCTGACCCTGCCGGGCACAGCAGCCATGGTAGGCAGACCCATCGCGGAAGCACCAGAAGCGTTAACAATGGTGCCAGTGCTTCCGTGTAGCCATTCCTGTGGATGGCACCTAGCTCCCGGTCCTCCAGACTTGTAATGTCCTCGTGGCACCGGGAAGCTAGGTGCTGGTACATTTTACGAGTCTGATGGCAACCCGCCGCTAGCACCGGCAGGGTTACCGCAAGACTTGCAATTAAGCCCAATATGTCACCTTCCTCTAAAGAAACTCCTACACCAATAACTATCATACAGCAAACTGTATTCGGGACTGCCATCAATACATACAACTATACATTTCATGCAACATTCAGGTAGTACAATCATAAAAGGGATACATAGGTTCCTCATACTTCTGTTAAATCACCATGCTGGCACAGATAGGTTAAAATGCAAGTGTTATTTCTTAGCTATATAAGGTAATTCAGAAGATGTAAGAAACATGTAACAAAATGACCTTAACAAATAATGTCAGAGAGCCTTCAACCTATTAATTCTAATCCTGATAGCAGTTTTTAAATACGTGAGCAAAGTCCATACAATTAAAGGGGAATTTGCCATCAAAATGTAACATAACGCCAGTCTGCACTGCGTGCAATTCAGGTTTTGCAGAATAGGAATGATAGTTTGTTTCCTAGGTTTTGCATATGAAAGACATAAATGATAAAATGCAGCAATAGCTATCTTTGGTAGAAATTGACAATATATATTTGAAGGTTTTCCTGTGCCAGTCATGCAGTGTTTTAACTTAAGGTGCGCAAAATTGCGGTGGGCTTCTCCTGTACTTCCATGTGGCCACTACTTATTCGGGCCCTTTTCATTTCTGAAAACAATGTTCAGCTTTCAAATTAGTTTAAAAATAGAAATGGCCCTTTTATTGCATACCACACAAATTAGAGTCTAATACACTTCAGAGAACTTTCTTCTGAGAACTTTCACACCCCGGTGCGTGCAAAAGAAACATATTGGTGGAGCATGTACAGTGGACGCAGCCGAAGGCCGTGGCCACTGGCCAGGGCCAAAGGCCATGGCTAGAGACCGAATAAAAAACTATGATATAACAAAACCCTTGAAATTCACTGAAATAACCTTAGTTAAGTTTCAGCTATGTCACAGCGATTGAATCAACAAAACCTTTGAAATTCAGCAGATGTGGGAAGTCATGTTCAGATCAACTCAGTGTGTTCCCGTTGCAAAGCCCATGAGCACATACATATTATAAGAGAAGGAATTCACATTGACACACAAAATGGCATTACGGCAGACATGGCATTATAGGGGAACACAAAGAGTCAAGCTGGTCATTTCTATTTTCAGTGAATAGAGATATACATGTGTATTTCGAATGCTTCAAAGTTATGTAGTAACAAGTGACATTACCCCAACTAAAGATATCCAATGTATCCACCTGTGAAGGATGAACAATGCAGTTATCCCTGACACAGGATTCTAACTTGCTAAGTGTGGGCTTGTACCATGTGAGAGGCGAACGCTTAATGTGTAAGCTTTTCACCAGGGCCAACCTTATATATCCACGTACACAGGCTTTGCCACATGTTCTTATGTACTGGCATTATTGTGAGTGTAGGATACATTTTTGTCTGCCTACTTCCATGCTGCCCTGCTGACCATTCCAGACCATTCCTGCTTCCCTTACAGTCATGTTATTGAACTTGTGTTCTGGTACAGAATGTCCTGCTTGCATCTTCGCTGTTGAGATTGTTATCATGTTTCATGACAGGAAAGTCAATAGTATATAACCTGTGCTCCTATATAGGGTTTCATGCGGAATTCCTACAGATTCTAAGCTTTGCATCAACATGATACAATTCCCCAATTGTTGGTACTCTCCCTTCCCAAGAAGGGTGAAAGTAATAATCAGCCATGCCACAGATTGCAAACTTGTGAAGTACATGCACGTTGCAGGGGCAAAGCTAGCACTTAACTTGTGAGCTTTCAACCCGACTGCCCCAATATGTCTACCTATACCGTCTTTATTAGAGGATCATAGACAGCACATCAGTCTTAATGTGCATGTGGACTATTTTCTGTTTTGGGACCTGCATTTTTGGTTGTTGTTCACCATCTACATTCCCTGCAATGATGTTGCCAGTGCCATATTGCTTGTAAGCTAAGATCACACTTTATCAAACACAGCATGTACAGAACACCACACAAGGTGTCTACTCCACTTGTTGACATAAGATAGTCATGTTTCGTGGTATGTGTGAAGCCTAGTGAATCCAAATCCAGGCAATGGTATGATGTGTGTACCTGGTGATTCTGTGTCAATAAGGCTCATTAAAGGGTTGGCTGTATCCCAACAGTAAATCCAATGGGATACCGGCAACCCTGCCTTACCTTCTCTGCTGCTTGATATCCTGGTATTACCAGCATATTACGGGCAGTGGAGTGACGGTAAATTCCCATTCCATGGATAGGACTCCATGGAATGAGATTGCCTGAATCACCGGCACAGGGAATACTGCTGCCGGTGATTCAGGGATTTATCTGCCGGTAGGGGACTGATCTACCAGCAGGTTAGGCCTGCCGGGACATCCATGGATCCCACCGGCAGACTTTTGTTTAGCAGCTCCAGAATAAATCATGGTGCTGGAATTAAAGCATTTATTCTGGCATATATTCCAGACCGAAATGAGGCCCAATGTCTCCGACACCAATTAGGTGTTCCTCTATAAGGTTTAAAAAGGCTGTCTCAAGGGCTGGAGTCAGTTATGTGGCGGAAGGTATTTACCCATCTGTAATGTCTGCCTCTTGGCAACTTTCATACTTAAGTATCGGTGCCTCCCTGTACAGGTTATTCCACTCTGTATGTGTATTTTCAGACGAGTGGACAACATTGCTCCCTGTTATCACTTTCAAAGCAATATTCCACCACAAGTACACATTCACTACAAGAGATATCTTTCTGACATATTGGCCTTAACATCTATTGCGTTATATTGTTGCCACCTCACTGAGCACGCTGAGGACGTAATTACTCCTTTCTCGTGTGTTCCCTTATGGCTGTAGTGGCAGTGAATTTCATGTGTGTCTGGCTTCCCTCTTTCTTCATTTTGGTGGCAGGTGGTGGCAGAGTCATCACTAGTGCCATCTTCCTCCAATATGGGTCATTTCGCCTGTGTGACATGGCTTGATTTGGTAGATGGTTAAGGTCCCATGTTGATTGTGTTGGAATGCAGCAGTATGCTGGCACAATCATTGAACATGATGCACATGTATCACCACTATTATGTTCATGGTCATTTATTTAATGCATCAGAAAACAGGGCATCTGTGTCAGCCATACGGAAGGCCCTGGATATCAGTAAGTGGGTTGACTTAGAAACAGGCTTTAATTTCATGTGTATGTGTTTCGTGTTTATAGGAAGGATGCATTCTATCTTTTGAAATTGGGCTGCTTGCATGATTTGCAACTGGTGCTGTCTCTGGAGAGGGGAATGAGATGTTCAAGGAACAAATATCCCATTCCTGTAAATGGGGGGCCTTAACCTTCTGCTTGTAGCTGGTCAATCGGAGGTTGGACAACACACTTGTGTTCTTGGTTGATTGATTAGCCACACTATGCCATTTAAGTCCATCGTACATTATGGCATTCATTGTTGGCCTTTGTACATATCACAGATGCTACACATGTGTACACCCTGACTATACACCTGCAAACACAGTCTGGTGTCATCCATTGGCCATGTTTTCCTCTGTATTCGCCCCTCATCCATGCATTCAATTAACGTGGCTGCAATCCCCCCCCCATCCCTCGAGCCCCATCCCCCGAGCGGAAGTATGTCTCTGTAGTCAGTGGGTGTAAAGAAAATTGGGTGGACCCTATTTTTCGTAGGTGGAAGCCTTATGGGGTCGAATACATGAAAAGAAAAAGCACAAAGAAGGCCATTACCCTGTCTCTTGACTTCGAAATTCTAAAGTAGGTGTAACTTCACAATAAATGTCACATGCTATAAAATAGGTTCAACAGTAACCTACATTTTGAGGAGAAAAATCCTTGTACCCATGAGTAACACAAGTGTTAATCCCACCTTCTGAACCACAATTGTCCAAATCACAATGTAGAAAAAATATGAGAAATATAGAACATTTTTTAAATTACATTCAATTTTCAAAAAAAACACCAACATTTAAAAGAGGCTGAAGCAATCTAGTAGGATTATTTCAGAAAGTTAAGGTGCTGATCTCAATACAACACATAACATTAAAACATTTCTAACGTTTTTTTACAAGATTGGGGTTAGTGCATGCATACCTGTATTTTGCATGATGAAGTTCATTTCACAAAAGAAAGCAGAGCAATATTGTTCAATAGATAGCAATCTGTCAGGGACTGCCAGAGACCTCCTGAAAGGTGCGAGGTGAGTGGGCAGAGAGTACTGGGCGAGCAAGTTGAAGAGCTCAGTTTTGAGCAATTTCAGGAATTCTAGATAGGATGTTTCGTTTCAAAGGGTAGTGGGGAGGGCGTTCCAGTGTTCGGGGGCAAGGAATGTGAAGTAAGTCCCACCTGCTGTGGCTCTTTCGATGGTGGGGACTTTAAACTGGTTGGAGTGGTGAGTCCTAATAGGTCTGGAGGATGTCACTCTTGTAATGTATTTTTTCCTCATACACTTAGTGCATAGTTTAGGTTAAGTCAAATGGGCTAACTTGGATAAGAGGATACAAAAAAGATACCACTTTTTTGTATACTCTTATCCAAAACACAACACTGCACCAAGAAAATTATCAAAACATATTGTCACATTTAGCAATTAGACAACTTGACAAAACATCCCTCTCTGTAAAATCAATTAGAGAGAGATGATCATGTTGTGGCTCCACCAAAAAAAATAAAATAGAGAAACTTACCCATGTGTGCAATGTCACCACTGCAATAATATTCTTCAATGTTATAAAATACAACACCGATACTAGGGAAAATCAATGTTCGTCAGAGGCTTTGCCACTTATGATACAACAACCGTGGTATATGGCATTAAATGCCCTTGCAGATAGTATTAAGTAGGGCTACACCAAGGAAGGCTAAGATCCGATGGTCTGAGCATAAATCAAATGTACGAGCAGGCAACACAAAATCTCCAGTGGCAGCACATTTCACAGAAAAGCCACACAGCATATTAAAGATGAAGTTTATAATTTTGGAAGTTGTAAAACTACAAGCATGAGGTGGGCATTTCAGTAAATTGTTGGCACAGAGACATATTTTTGAGATTCACAATATCACCAAATGTTATTAACTATTGAGTGGGATGGGTTTTATGATGTGTTGAATATGAAAATAGAAATCCCTGGAGGTCAGTACAGACAACATTGTTACTATTACTATGTGGAAATAATTGGTGTTGTCTCTTCACGATTCATATGGCATTTGTAAAAGTTCAGAGTTAGATGTCCTGCATACTATTTTTTGATTTAGAAATATGAAGTAAATAGCTAAGAGTATGATACAACTGAGGGTTCTGTGATATTTATTTTTCATCATTTCTTCTCATGCAGAGTATTTTGTACCAGTCTATTTTTAACTAAACAGGGGGTTAATATTCACTGATGAGATCTAAATAATGGATGGCTTACTATTTATTAGTGAGAGAGGATGCTGCATTTACTGCTCACTCATTCAATTAGCATTAGAATGTTCTGAATTTCAAAAGCATTAGCTATATAAACAAGGTGAGCATTATCCATATAAACATGGTGATTGTTTGGTTACCTGCTGAACTCAATGCAACACTCTAGTTGTTCAGCAAGAGTTGAACAGTACTTGTCATATTAATATGGTGATTGCTTTAGAACACATAACCTAGAGTATCTCTCTAGTTGTTCGGCCAAAAGGTTTTGCCTGTATATGGGCATTGTGGTTTTATCTGCCGTTTTGGCAGAATTCCATTCTGTCCCAGTCTTGGAATGATGTTTTGAGGAATGAGCGAAAAACGTCTTCTGGTGGTATCTAAGGTAGATATCACATTATTTTCTCTTTTTGTAATGTATGTTATGATGTAAGACCTTAGAGAGGTTCCCAATAATCAATATGTGTTTTACAGACAATAAACCCGGACAGTGTAATTAAATCAGCTTGTGCAAGTAGAGAGTGGATTGATCTTCTCAGATATTTTTCATTACTAAATTTCTCTTATGGATAAGGTCAGTAAGATTTTTAAGCTATAACTTATGGAAGATATTCAGTAATTCCTATTTCTAATACCCTTTTAACAATTTATTTTGTAGAATTTGAAAGTTAGATATTACTTCCCCTGAATAAGGGTGTAACATGTTGTCTGAAATATTTGGATTTTAAGAACATCTTCAAATATTATCACGGGACAAATAACTCGAATGAACATATCAGAGTGATCCATGAGAATTGTCCTATAATGTGTTGATATACAGTTATGTCTAACACATAACAGTTTCGCGTTCTTAAGTTTATAGAACAATTGTAAGGATTTCATTTATAAACAGTCAGATTTGAATGTACATCAGGAGGTCCGACAGTGAGTGCAGTATTGATTGCACAGTTATTCTCTTCAAAATTGTTACATAGATTCGACCAGTCATTAGCTGAAGACCGATAATACTGGTACTGATAATCTTCAAGTTTATGTATATATCTTTGTTGAATCAATATGAAAAGCTCATAAAAATGTCTTACTTGGATAAAATGTCAGACTCTGCCACATACACCAACCAAACATTTAATGATATGGGTCAGGAAGGATGGACTACACTTTTGCCTCTACAGGGGGTGTTACTTGGAGTTCAGCTTGGTGTAGCCTGACCTTTTTTCTTACCATCAATCTCTGTAGGCAAACCTTCTTATATCACACAATGGTGGACAATTTGCATATTACTCTATCAGTACCTATGTATAAACTTCTCCTGTCCCGCAAGAAGGAATAACTTATCCCGTATCTCCACAATCCATAGTCAACAATGGTGCACCGCTTATCTAAAACAACCATAAATCATCAACGCAGTTATAGAGCAAGTACTTTGAACCAAAAAACAGACACGCAATAACTCACAACCACGCACTCTTAGAAGATAAATCAGCTCTTTACGGCTATTTATTCAAAGCTTAGAAGTACATAGAAATAACTCATAAAAATAGTAAAGTCATAGATCAAAGAAGAAGTAAAGAAGTCAAAAGGAAATACATCACCGTGAGCATAATAGAAGTCCTCATCTCATCCAGAAGCGGCTGGAAGACCCCGGGGACAGCCAGGCCGAGAGTACCACAGCTCACAGGAAGGCCAGACGTAAGTGTCCTTCTCTGGCTGAAGTCTCACCTGACCCCCTCTGGGTTTCCGCATATATACACACTCCACAATGGGGAGTTAATTCTCGAACATACTGGAAACTGCACCTGCGCAGTTGAGGAACAGCCGTCAGTTGCCAGCTGGGTCAATCGAGAGCTCCCCTCAAGGAACGCAGGGCCTCCCTGCTCTAAAAACACGCTGCACGGAGAACAGTAGCAAGCCATAACAATGTTAACTTTCCCAGCAGAAATGGCCTTGACCGCATACCAGGTTCGGAAAAGCATGCTTGTCTCAGCACTGTGAATCTAACACTTCAGCAAAATGTGTGCAGGCTTATACTGCGGTGTGAAGAAAATATCCAACATGGCTCCGAGCGCTCCCAGAAAGCATTGCGCGCCCGTGCCATTTTGAACCAAGCATAAATCAAGCATAACAATTCCACCCTTTGGATATTTATCTTCCATAGCCAGGTGGCACTGGAACCGGTCTCTGAAACCTACTAAAGATTAAAACTAAATTGGGAACACATTGAAGGCAACAACAACAAGCAATGATAATAGACAGTATAATAAAAATGCAAGCGAAAATATAACGTAGTGGAACCCCCAATATTAGGTATCCATGAAAATAACCAATCCCACCAGTTTCTGTTACGATCTTGAGACACTTGAGAAATGAGATCCCTCAAACCTCGAATATGACTTTCAACGGATCATGAATGGTCACTTAAATTGAAACAACACATACCTTCAAATGCATTACACCCTAAATTATGCTTCAGCAATAGGTAATCAACAGCAGCTCTGTTCTATAAAGTTGCTTTTCTAATAACTTGACTATCAAGGAGTAATTCTTCAAAAGCCTGCGAAGTATGATTAAGACTTTTAACTACTAAACACGCTAATTTCATCAAAGATTTGTAACCTCCAGCAGCTAAACCCCAAACACCCACTAATGAAAGGGTTAATGCTAGAACCTCAGCTTCTGATAGCAAATGTACATGTGAATCAGAGTCAGGAGATAGCCCTATAGATTCAAAAGTTGACCTTTTACCTCGAGTTATCGCTGAGTATAAAGGAAACATCATTAGTCCTAATCGAGTCAAAGCACATGGACCTCCAGAAATGTTAGCTGGAATATAAGTATATGTAATGTTACCACATGAAAAGAGCTATCCTGTTGGAAGTTTCACATGATTCAAATGACTAGCAGTTATCACTGTATGATTGCAAGACATAGTGTTATTTACACTTGTGCATTTGCGTGACATTCGTGAACACAGTCTCCTCTCGAACGTAGTATGATTGTACTGATTGGTCAACTCTATTTGTCTGCATTTACCAATTTCTTGTGTCTTGCACGTGATAATATAACACACATCGCCTTGGGTTATGTTGTACGCAATCACACGTGTCAAATTTCTCCATGTCTTGTCGGTCTCTTGGCAGAACCGACAATATTCATAAACTGAAAAAGATTGTCTAATGTCTGAGTCTTGAACTAAAGAATCATTATGTGTGACGCCAAAAATTTGCTTTAAAACTGGAACAGGCATCGGCACCACTACTAAACATGTAGTCAATAAAGCTTCAACATTGGGCACATCAGTAAGACAAAAGTGTGATATATTCAGCACTTGCTGTGCGAGATATATCCACATATTCTCTTCTTGGGTGATCATAGGAGAGTGTTTTCTCCTTTCTACAAAGGGCTCCTGCACAGCTGGCATCACGGTCGTTTTCACTTGCTTCTGATGTGTTTGTCGCATTTCACGGATCCATGTCTTCGGTCTGGCGGCCTTGTCGGCACTAGCATAGGGCTGCTTGGGGACAACATTATTCATCACTATCAGTATCCCCTTGATCACTGGCACAGATGTGACATTTGTCGCTGGTAACAGAAGATCGTCTAATTCGCCCAAATGGAGTCCATTTAGTGCCGCAGTTATACCAACCAGACCCAGGATCTACAAAGCAAACCCAAAAAAGAGATTTCAGTGTTGCACATCACTCTCTTAGGTAACATTTGTCTGCGGGTACATATTGCCATTTCTTTCTACCAGGCTCCATTACTAAAACCACTTGATCTTTGCCTGATGTAATGACATCTGCTGGCACTGGTGGGCCACTTGGCTTTTCCACCCACACCTTTGCACCCGGTACCATACTGTCTGAAGAGCCAAAACTGCGATCCCCACGGGTTGTTAACACTGTAGGAGGCTCCCCTTTCTTAATCATGGACAATTTAATGGGAATGACTATCAATTGGGCCACTCGATCACCCTTGTGTATTGATAACAACTGATCCCCACTATTCATTAGGAGGACTTTAATCTCGCCTTGGTAATCAGCATCAATTACCCCTCCCAACACTTGAACTCCCTTCAATGCTAAGCTAGATCTAGGGGCAATCCATCCCATATGTTCTGGGGGAATCTGTACTCCAATTCCTGTTTCAATGACAACTATTCCTCTTAGATCTAATCTGATTTCTTCATTAGAATGCAAGTCTACCCCTGCTGACTCTGGAGTTGCTCGATAGGGAGCTAAAGAACCTGGCGTAATTTCCCAGTATAACAATGTTTCTCTAACTGAATTGGGTTGAACCTGTAAATTAGGAGTCATTAATCGCATCAAAGGAGTTTCATGTTCATACACAGGCCTATTGTTTAACACTTGCACCGCATGAAAAACACGATCACGCCAGCCTGCCAAACTGCCGTCTCCAGATTTGCGCAACTGTTCCTTCAGTAACCCATTCATTCATTCAATTAGCCCTGCTGCAGCTGAATGGTAGGGGATGTGGTAAATCCACTCAATGCTCTTTTCCTGACAACATTCTTGGATCAATTTGCCTTTGAAATGTGACCCATTGTCACTTTGAATCTGCAAAGGCACTCCATAATGTAATATGATTTGATTAACAACCTGATGGTGTTCAATTGGGTTGCACGTTTGCACGGCAAAACCATCAAATATCCCGAGTATGTATCTACAATAGTGCATGCATACTGACACCCTCTGCTGTTTGGCATAGGACCGATATAATCAATCTGCCAAATTTGACCTGGTAATTTTCCTCTTCTCAATGTGCCTCGAACGATCTGAGGCATAGGTCTATGCAATTGGTGTTGGCACACGGGACACTGTAAAATAATTGTTTTCACTAGTTCTAACGGAAGACTGATGCTTCGAGCTTGTGCCCACCTGATAGTAGCCTTTTCTCCAAGGTGCCCACTTTTCTGATGGGCCCATTTGGCCAAACCCTCCATATCGTCTTCCCGAGCCTCTGCACCCATTGTCGCAATCTTGGTGTGTTCGTCTGCAACAGAATTAACCAACGTTCTAATGAATCTTTGGCACAATGTGCGTCCACATGATGTACAGTGACTTCACTTTGTAACAACATTTCTGCAATATCTTGCCACAGTTCCTTTCCCCACAACTCTTTTGAATGAATCTTCCATCCATTCTTTTGCCAAGTCGGCAACCACACTGCCAATCCATTCACCACTGACCATGAAGCTGTGTACACATGACATTGACCAGGGGTCTCTTGTTTCAATGCTTGGTAAACTGCGTAAAGTTCTGCGAACTGACTGCTCTTTCCTTTCCCTGTCGTTGTCAACATCTTTTTTGTTTTGGGATTGTACGACACTGCTTTCCAGTACCGCTCAGTTCCCACATATCGAGCTGAACCATCCGTGAACCAAGCATGCTCTGTTTGTTCCACGGTCAAATCACTGTAAGGGACTCCCCATTTCACTGGGAGACTCACGTTTTTCAGGCACCTCCGGTGGTATATAATCTGAGGGTGGTATGTTGGCTACTTGCTCATGTAATTTTGCCACTCCACCTTTTCCTGATTTGACTCTTTCTTGAATATGCCATTTCCACTTAATTATGCTGGCTTCTTGAGCATGTCCTATACGATGCATTTTAGGAGAGCTCAGTACCCACTGCATGATTGGTATTTCAGGTCTCATGAATACATCATGACCCAACGTCATCTGCTCGGTATCAACAAGAGCCCAATAACATGCCAGCAATTGCTTCTCAAACGGAGTATATGGGTTACCAGCATCGGGTAACTTACGACTCCAAAACCCTAATGACACACGTTTCCTGTCTTGTTTCTGCCACACACTCCAGTTAGCATAATTGTCTTGCACAGACACATTTAATTCCACTTTACCGTCCTTCAAGGGCCATAAATCAAGCACCTGCTGCACCGTGTCTTTCGCCATCTCAAAGGCTCTCTGCTGCTCTTTCCCCCACTGAAACTCATATTTCTTTCGTGTCACTTTGTAGAGGGGGGCCAATATCTGCCCTAAATGCAGAATGTGCAGTCTCCAAAAGCCAAACAGTCCTATAAACTGCTGAGCTTGCTTTTTGCTCATTGGAGTGGTGAATTCAAGTATTTTCGGTCGAGCTTTTTGTACCATTTCTCGATGCCCATGATGCCACTGAATCCCTAAGAATATCACTGATTTAGCTGGACCTTGAATTTTATTCAGATTAATCTCCCACCATTCCTTTTTCAATCCTTCTATAAGGACATCTAGCTGACTTTGCATGCTGTGCTCATCCTTGCCCTGGATCAAAATACCATCCATGTAATGAGAGATTTGTATGTCAGGTTTACACGCTATCTTGTCTAAGTGCTCTGCCACCAGCTGGTGACAGATAGTCGGACTATGCATGTACCCCATGGGTAGTCTCGTGAAAGTGTACTGACGTCCACTCCACGAAAATGCAAACTGTTCTTGACACTCGTCAGCAATTGGCACGGAGAAAAATGCATTAGCTAAATTGATCACTGCATACCAAGTCCCCTCAAACTTTTGGACATTTTCAATCAAAGTAATAGCATCTGGGACTGCGGGCACTAAGGGAGAAGTGTGTTTATTCAACTCCCTGTAATCCACCGTCATCCTCAATGACCCATCCCCCTTTTTAATGGGCCAGAGCGGATTGTTCCATGATGTGGTAATAGGGCGTAATACACCCGCCTCCACATACTCTTTGATGGTGTCTGAAATTTCCTTGTGCCCCCCAGGGATGCGGTATTGTTTCATGGCTACCCGCTTAGTCGCCACTGGCACTTGCACTGGGGGCATCTTCAATTTGCCTACAGTAATGGGTGTACAGGTCAATGCACTCACCCCAAACTGGTACGTTTTACCGCCAAGTCCCAAGGTTAGCCCTTCCAAAATGTCAAAGCCAATTATATACTCAGGTATCGGGACAATTAACACTTGGTATTTCTGCCTTTTTAAATTGCCTCTTTTTATCTCCACTCGCGTTTGCACTGCGGGGGTCTCCTTTCCCCCTAAACCTGTAATCATAAACTGTTTGCCTTCAAATCGTGTCGGATTACCATGAATCAAAGAGGCCTCCGCCCCGGTGTCTATCAATGCTCACACCACTTGTGTATTTCCTGGCCCCCAAAAAATCTTAACATCAACATGAGGTCGCCTATCCACTTTTATGCGGGCAGACGCTGCCGGAGCTTGGCCGAAGCCCTAGTCAAACTTTGAATGAGTGTGATTCATCTCCGCCTCTAGCATTGCACTCACCACTTTTCTCAAATCAGCATATGTCGGCTGGTACGGGGAAGGTGGCCCCATAGACCCTTCATCTTGTTCTTCCGCAGGGGGAGCAGAAGGTGAGGCTCCCCCTGTGGCATGATGACTACTTGTTTCTTAACCTGTTTGTAGTGCTCTTTGGCTGCAGGTCCTCGTTTTTTGTATAATTCATACATTACTCTGGTTTCAATGCCATCAATTTCTTCATGTGGCACACCATCTTTTAACAAAGCCAAAAACATGTCTTTTCGGGACACTCAGGAGTCTCTACTATCTTGCCGCCTGCCTTTGGTTCTTCTTTCCCTACGCCCCTCTCTCTCCCGTGGCTTGTTATCGCTCTTATCCCACTCTCCCAAATCTGCGAGTTGCCGAATGGCATCTGCTACCTCATCAGTAGCCTTGCCCGTCATGCCTACGAGCAAAGTCATAATGACACTTTTGTATGTGGGTGGCACATTTCTAATCACCATGTTTCGCATTGAAACTGAGAGCGGTACGGCTCCCATGTGATCAGGA
This sequence comes from Ambystoma mexicanum, assembly GCF_040938575.1. Taxonomy (NCBI): domain Eukaryota; kingdom Metazoa; phylum Chordata; class Amphibia; order Caudata; family Ambystomatidae; genus Ambystoma; species Ambystoma mexicanum. The sequence goes on along the minus strand of NC_090937.1, from coordinate 585,796,159 downwards.
CTTTTTGAATCGCTTCTCTCAACGTATACCACTTTGTTTCTTCACTGGGCCAATCTGTGGTAATAGGGTATTTACGGTTACATGCTTGGGCTATCAGGTGCAACAAAGACACCTGTGTATCTTGACCATTAGCGTCAGGGGGCGGTCCTGCTCTTAAGACCTCCTGTACATTAGTGTCAATTGACAGGGATAAAAAACACGGTGAATCAGTAGAATCTACCAACAACCCTGCAGCACCCCCGTCTAGCAATCTCACCAACCATGTCAATAAAGCTTTCCCTGATTTTTGCCTCAAACGGGTAATAATTTCCCCAACCTCCTGTTGTGTGTAATCTTCAAAAGTTCTTAAATCCACCATACCACCACCAGGATTCAGCGGGTGTGGTCCGGCTCGCCGCCTTCTAACAGGCTTCGCTGCCACTGTTTTCTGTTTCACCTCTGGTTTGAGGTCAGACTATTCTGCAGAACTACTTTCAAGACTGGTCGAATCAAAAATATCACCATCCCACTTGTCCGGATCCCAGTCTACACCAGTGGTAGCGATTACAGTTGCCACCTTTCTTTTGTTGACCCATCCCCGCCTTTTCCTATACTTATATCGCGCTACTCTGACTGCTGCCCTCTCAGCCACCGCCTGATATGTGTCGGCCTTATCTTTAAACAATTTCATTCGAATCTGCTGCATTAACGCAGTCTGCCGTTCTGCAGCTAGTTCTCTCTATCATCGCAAAACCTCATTTTTCATGTCCACTTGCCTCTGATGTATTTTCCAATAAGCATGCAAAAGAACCCAACCTCGCCTACCTAATGCCACACATTCTTTACCACGTTCTACTGGAACTTGTTGCAAGAATGCAATTACATCAGTCGGATCGGCATCTCCCAATCCTTGATCCCAAGTTTCACTTAAGCCGGCACCACATGCCCACGCTTGAGCCAACTTATCATACGGACTCTTCGTCCAACCTGGAATAACAACATCAGAACAGTCACCGCCAGCGGTAACGTTCTTCTTCTTGAACAAACTACTCTTTATCGCAAGCAAAGCAAAACTTCGTTGAACCTATATATTTTCTTCTCCACACTGCAATCACTCCCACAGGCACTCAAACAGTTACCAAAGAGACAAAAAAACTTCACTTTTCAAAAAAAACTTCACTTACACGACAACCAAATCCTATCTACGTTTCAACAGACTCTTGGATGCATGGAACAAATCATCACGTGCATCCTGTTCGTGACACCAAAAATGTACTGCTCTCCCCCGAAAAGTGCATGAAACAACCATAACTCATCAATGCAGTTATAGAGCAAGTACTTTGAACCAAAAAACAAACAGACACAATAACTCACAACCACGCACTCTTAGAAGATAAATCAGCTCTATACGGCTATTTATTCAAAGCTTACAAGTACATAGAAATAACTCATAAAAATAGTAAAGTCATAGATCACAGAAGAAGTAAAGAAGTCAAAAGGAAATACATCACCGTGAGCGTAATAGAAGTCCACATCTCGTCCAGAAGCGGCTGGAAGACCCCAGGGACAGCCAGGCCGAGAGTACCACAGCTCACAGGAAGACCAGACGTAAGCGTCCTTCTCTGGCTGGAGTCTCACCTGACCCCCTCCGGATTTCCGCATATATACACACTCCACAATGGGGAGTTAATTCTCGAACATTCTGGAAACTGCACCTGCGCATTTGAGGAACAGCCGTCGGTTGCCAGCTGGGTCAATCGAGAGCTCCCCTCAAGGAACGTAGGGCCTCCCTGCTCTAAAAACACGCTCCACGGAGAACAGTAGCAAGCCATAACAACGTTATCTTCCCAGCAGAAATGGCCTTGACAGCATACCAGGTTTGGAAAAGCATGTTTGTCTCAGCACTGTGAATCTAACACTTCAGCAACATGTGTGCAGCCTTTCACTGCAGTGTGAAGTAAATATCCAACATGGCTCCGAGCGCTCCCAGAATGCATTGCGCGCCCGCGCCATTTTGAACCAAGCATAAATCAAGCATAACGGATAGCGAAAAGAGAGCATTCCTAAAAAACGAAACTAAACTAACTGTTAAAATTACTGAAAACCCACAAGTTTTAAGGACTGCTACAGATGAGAGGACACAATGATTCTACTGTAGTCAGGCAGGAATTTCAGTAATTGTAGTCAACCCTCACACACTATGTACCAGACAACCTAGTTGCCGTCCACCAAAAAGGACCGCCCTTGCCCAGAAGGACCAAAAACTGGAAGGGAGGTACATGAAATAACCATTACTTTCTGAATGTATCCCAAGTTATTAAAAGGATATCACCAGCAAAAGGGTTGACTGGTTTCAGTGACTAGTAATTACTTGTGTCACCTTCTTCAGGACCTTGGCAAATATTAAATCATCATGTTCGGGGTCATCTCAACTGCTCAATAGTTGATCACGTCTACCAATGGCCAACAGTGTAGATCAAAGACAAAAGGAGAACAGGAGCACTTGTCACATCTTACTATTCTGATTACTGATTATAATGTTTACTACTCGCATAAACCAAACCACAGGTCACAACCACAACATAACCACCTCCTGTGCAGGCATACCTATCAGTATCATCAGCAGCACTATATGGCACCACAGGCAAGAGTGGTCTAGACAAACAGTGCTTTGCAATTAAGTGCAGATAAAATATCAGGGGCACGTTGGTCATACAGCTGATCTGGAACTTGTGCAACCTGTGTCCCAAAGAAAGCTTTGGAGTGAAAGGGGTAATACTGGCCAAGCTCCATGTGGGTCATGTGCAGCATGCCCCAAGATGAAACAATCCAAGAGTGATGAGATTTGTTGGAAGATGCCTTTGGTCCAAAAGAACCTTACTGATTGTAATATGTCTAGAGTAGTATACCTAATCTTATGCCTCTGCAATGTATGCTATGTGTGAATGATAATGAGGCCTGTAAATAAGGCGAACGCAACAGTTGAGCTTCCCACCTATCTCCTAACACCTTTTGCTACTGGGATGTTTTTAGCGCTGCAGTAGCACTGATGATCTAGGAAGTTATAAGAAGATATGTGGGCATCCCGGTGATGATGGCAATGCGCTTCAGAGATTCAGGATGCTAGAATGGCTAAACATGTCTTGGATGTACAAGGATCATCAGCCAGTCTCAGGTCACTGGGAATATTGGTTGTCCACATACTCAGCCCTCCAATTCTAGGCACAGGATACACACATGTAGCACAAGCATGTTTTCCAGGGCAGCAGAATAGGATGGCTAACGATTTGGCTCCCCCTCCAGGTCCGGTGGGTTAAAAAGGTGGATTGTCCTTCTCTGGTTGTTCACAAAGGTCTGTGGTGCACATACTGGCACAGTGCTGCCCTTAAAAGAAAATCTCAGAGTGATACAAGCTCAACTTAGTCTCAAAACATTCCTTAACTGGTTCACTTCTTAATCTTACCAATGCTACTCATCTTAAGGATTTTACATGGCATAGCTGCAAGAATTTGGTGTAATTAGTGATTTGAGGAAATGAGTGTCAGTCTGGCACCCAATCACATGAGTGCATTTATTCAAACTTTTTGAAGCAACCAATCACTTACATGTCACCACATTCAAACTTTCTGGGACAGCTTCCAGAGTGTTTGCTCTTACGTGGATCACATAGAGGATATCGAAAACCCTTGAAGCTACCAACAAGATCTGAACATTGCAGGGTCAACACAAGTCATATCCATATAAGGCAAGTAACCCAATCCCACTTAAAATTAAAGGATACAAGGCATGGTTGTCACATTCCACACAACATTTTGGTTGATATTGCTGCCACCTCCAGAGTACAACCAGCTACACGCCACAGTAATCACATTAGTAAAGATGCCCCCAACCAGTAAAGTCCAAAAAACATAAAATGCAAGGATACACTTACAGGGAACACTGTGTATTTTGGGAATCCTAACCATGGAAGCCTAGGCACATGTTCTGGATTTAAATCTCTAGTTAAGTCGTGGCTGAAGACTCACTGGAGGATAGCAAGGAGAACAGGTTGGGCAAAACATATACAATTTGGGGCCTTCTGAGGGCCATACACACACACAATATTCCTCCAATCTCCACAGATGATAACAATTCACATTAATTTTGATTCATGATCACATCTCTCAAACAATTCTTTTAACTTAAATGTCCAGATCTAATTTTCAAGGGGCGTCCTGGGAGTCCCTCTACTGTCCATTAGTCCCAGTTTTGAGAGACTTAGCCAGGACTAATGGCTGGTAGAGGGACTCCCAGGACCCCCCTTGTTTTCACATAATTAAAGCAACTTTGGTTTCCACCCTAACTTACTAGGGTAATCCACACGTGGATCCCTGGCCCACTGCTCTTAGAGAGGCACAGCTCCACCCTACTGATGAGGTCCAACCTGACCAAAACACGTGTCTGGGGTTGCTCTTGGCACTCTTATTCTGAGAAGAATTGCCTGACATTTAGGTGCTGGACTGGCCCAGAGCAGGACAAAGAATGATATGATATGTATATGTCTCCTCGGTGAAAGAGATAGTGAGCTAATGAATCTTGCAAAGCCTCTCGAAACCTGCACTAATGGCTGGTAGAGGGACTCCCAGGACCCCCTTGTTTTAGCAGTAGATACATGGATCAGTGCAACTATAAGTTGAAACAAGTCATCCTTGCAATAGTGCAATTATTCCACTGGCATAACAACTACAGAACAGAGGATCAAAGTTTTAGCATTGCGGCCGATAGTGTATGGCTATTAAAGTAAGGTTTGGTATTCTGGCTTGATCTAAGGAAAAATATGTTTTAATATTGTACAAACTCAATGGGGATTTAAGTTCCTTAAAATCAAAATTGCATGGATGTGACCACCTCGATTTTTTTTGTGAAAATGTCCCCTATATGCCACTTTTTTCCTTTCCACCACATCGTCTTTACACTGAACATTTCCAATCGGTGCTTGGCAAAGTGAAAATTACATCTGCAATAAACGATTGCGGAAGGCATTTACACTCGATTTCTATGGAATCCACCTGCTTGTACAAGTTGGTACATTCAGGTGGATTCCACAGTAATGCATTGGTTTATCTCCCGCATGATGATTTCCTGCTGGCAGAAAATTAAGCGTCATTTTCATATGTATCTCACCCCAACCCTCCTGACAAATCCTACAAAATCGCTGGATCGGTAAAAGTGGTGGCAAACGTGACAGTAATAGTTACTGACACGTTTACCACCACTTTCTACCCAATAGAGTGTTTGGAAATAAACCCCTACGTTTATGCATATATACAAAATATACACAAACCAGAAAAATCTTTCTAAGCCCACAATTTCGTATAAAATACAAAACGCTGAGCCAATCGAATTGAAAGTGTTTACTTAGGCTTTAAATAATTCATTATAGCATAGTTTTAAATATGGATGTGTTACCGCATTGTTTTCAGCTCTCCAGAAATAGTGTGCACTCAAAGGAAGCCAGAATGGCCTCCATTTAAAATTCACTGCCTGCGATAGCAAATAACCTTCAAGTTCTCGGCAAGATGCAATGTGCCATTTTTGCGCAAGCACAACTCGATCACGTTGACACTTTCCACATCTAAAACATTGCTGGCAATCTTGATACATCAAGCTGATTTCTATTCAATGTGCTGTACATTTTGTAGTCACCTTTCAATGTCCCCATACATTTGCTGCTCTCTTTATTTTAAGCACAATTATTTTAAAGCTTGTCAAATGGCGGTTAATTATGTTAAGGATTATGCAGCCTAATTATATAAGGGATTAAATATGAGTCATGTAATCATTTGTCTGGATGGAACAGTTCTGGGCAGCGAATAAAGTGAATTTGTTATGCTCCTACGTAGACTTTGACAAACACTTAAGGCATTTGAACTGTAATTTCTCCTCTTGTTTTATCCTGCTGGAAAGTTGGTGACATATAAAGCCATATCCCACTGAGTTTCTGAGGTGCTGGCGTGGACTCGGCCAGCTTCCAGCATGAACCTTTGTTGAGAACGCTGATTTTTTTCATCAGCATTCAGAAACTGAAAATGCACTTTACCACTATGTAGCTCTTTTGAATTTTGATGTGGACAATAAAGCCAGTAGGTTTCAAAAGGTAATATATATCATACCACAAACCACCTACCCAGATGGGTGGCATTTTGTAACATACTGTACCATCTCCAGCTGTCAATCAGATTCTGTATCACAATTGTGTGATTAGTTCACCCATACTATACACCTTGCCCGACATGCATGGTGACATGAGGATCTAAACAAAGAACATACGTAATGCCTCAAGAAAACTTCAGTTGAAGAATGAGGCAATATCAACAACAAACAAATAGTTTAACAGCAGTGGCGGCTGGTCCATAATATGAGAGGTAGCGATGACCTGCCAGTACCCTAGCCCATTATGGAGAAGCCCAGCCAGCCCATTGTAAACACTGATGCTCCCCCAGCTGTTTCCTGCACCTGAGGGAGCACTCCATGGCCAGCGTAAATTTAAACATGGACCATGCAAGGCCAGGGGAGATTTTCTTTCCAACCCTTGCATGGTTCATTGGGGATACAGGCTTGGGACTTGCACCTGTGAATGTACATGGGATGCCCCTGCACTCGCCACATATTAGGAGGGTCTAGGGCGGAGATACAGCAGTGCCCCGGCTCCTGCGTGCATGTTCATGAACCAAGGGAGGGCTTCTGTGTTTCTTGGCTGCAAGGAGTTGACCGGACCAGGGCTGAAGGAAAGGAATATATTTAATATATATTCATACGTGCATTTGTGAACAAATGAATGAGTATATGATGTATGGATGGTGCTGGGGGCACCTATGAATGACTGAGCGTATGGTGCATAGGCATGCAGGTGAACTCCGTGTAAATGAGCAAGTGAATGTTGTGGGGATGTGCATTGTGGTGTGCACTTGTGTGATTGTGCTCGGCTGGGTTGCTGATGGTGGAGATGGGGAATGGCAAATCAAAGACGTCCATTGAAAACGATGCCATTTTACTGGGCATCCTTGATAAAGCAGGCATGATACATGATACATGTGGCTAGACTGGCATTTTTGTGTGGCCATTCTGGCCATTTCTTACTGTGACATGGCATGTTTTACTGGGCATCCAAGGTAAAGCAAGCATGATGTGTTATTATGTGCTAGACTGATAGTTTGGTGCATAAGGTTTGGATTATTTGTTCATATTGTGGCATGTCATTTCTAATCGCATTTCTAATTGCAAAGTCAACTGGAGTGTGGTCATATGAGGGGATACTGACATATATTGGCAGAACCAGTGTGACATGTTTTCTTATACAATCATTCCTAGAATGATGCGGAAAGCAAACACGAGTATGTTCTTATATGGGAATACTGACATATATTGGCAAAGTCAACATGAAAATGTATTGGTACTCCCATATATTGTGGGCAAAGCCATCATGAAAATGTGTTGGAAAATGCTCCTGCACACTGTTGCTGATTTACATCTATTTTATGTTTTTCATGAGCTACACCACAAAACCAATTGCAAACTATTAGGCTTGTTACAGAATGTTTCACTTAAAGTGTGCTGTAAAAATCACCATTTGAACCCACTATTCAAAAAGAATTATCGGGGAGAGAACCCCTTACAGCACTTCACTGGTTTGGGCTACCTCGCTATGTTCAGTAGCTCTGGCATATTTGGGTGAAATATTTACCCCCTGAAATGAAAACAATGTACCTGCTGCCACTGTTTAATAGAAGATATTGCTGAGCTCAAAGCTTCATGTTAAAAGCAATGGCATAGTTGAGCCTTTTTTAAGCTTAAAATGACAGTGGCTACAACAACATTAGCAACAGTGATTGCTTGAAAATATGACAGATGTCCTAAAACAATAAGCTGCAACACCTATCTTACAATTTTGACAAGTTAAGTTCAGGCCCCTACCAGCAGAAAGTTCACTGAAGCACCAGCACTGTTAACAACGGCACCAGCACTTCAGTATTCCCATTCCCATGGACTCCAATCAGACTGCCTGGGAATGGGAACTTATGGTACCACCGCCGCCTGTGTCCCAGTAACACTGGGGTGTCAGGTGGCAAAAACGGTAAGGGGAGGTTGCCAGTAACCCGCCAGCAGCACAGACGGGTTACTGGCAGCCCCATAATGGGGCCCTGTGTGCTTGAAAAAAGTGGTGTAACTGGTTTATTGCAAGGTTGGACTACTGGCCAATAGGGTGTACACCTGAATGAATATTATACAATTGCCAATAGGCACCCTTAACATTAGTGGTACCAAATCTGCTACTCAGAGAAAGTATATTATTAATTCAACTTGCTGTAAAGTCCAAATCAATACTTCATATTTCTATTTATGTATTGAGGATATAGGTGTTTCGACCCGAGACACTTACACATATATCACCAGATACAATTTAGATGTAAATACCTGACCAGTTAATAGTATAGGTGTATAGAATTTCGAATGTCCTGGATTCCAGCCCTGTTTGTGTCAGTTAAACAACACTCATACTGTCCCTGATGCCAGACTTGAGGGAGGTAAACATAAGCAAAAGGTCCCGAATTGTCTCTGATCTGGTGAATATAAGCTTTGGCTTGTCTGCTAAATAGCATCTGATATCGGTATCGAGTAGTAAGATGTCCCAGTACCTGTGTAGTATCCGATAAAGATGTTTAGAATCCCTGGTAAACTTGGTTATCAGATCAACAGTAGATTGATGGCGAGGTGCATGCTTTTTGGACTCCAAAGTAATAGATCTATCCATCATACGATATTTGTTTAGACTTTTGTTGATATTATCACTGGAATAGCCACGTTGTTTAAATTTAGTAGAAAGTAGTGTACATTAACTTTCAAAGTCCGAATCTCTGTTACAATTCCTGCAAGCTCTATAAAATTCACCACTTGGGATATTCTGTATGGTCGATGACCGATGACAACTGGCGGAGAACAGACTGGAGTTGGCCTCAGAGGGCTTGCGGAATGTCTTTGTGTTGATATGTCCATCTTCAATGAAAATAGTAAGATCAAGAAAATCAATGTTGGTGTTGCTATATTGTGCAGTGAATTTGATACCAAACTTGTTATCATTAATGTATGTGAGGATGCTTTGAAGTTCCAGAGAAGAACCTGATGATGATGATGATGATGATATTCTTATTCCATGGTGAGTCACATCTCTTTTCTCATAACACAGTTTTAGCTTTGCCTGACCTCCTAATCTACTCTATGCATGCCGTATAATCCATGGATTTGTAAACACGCATAAATTGCACGAGGAGATAATTTTCTAATTACCTGCCACTAAATAACGTGTTAAAAAAGGGTTATTCTTATGGACCTCAAATCCTTTAACACACATTCATGTGGTTTCTACTATCAGGTGCAAGTTGAGAGTGGGGCACATGCACTGATGATGTGGGGCACACATGCCAAATGACTACCTGTATTCAACATTTTCACTTTTTTATACATTTTAAGTAGTGTACTGTTTTCTTTTCTTTTCTCATGCTCCCTTCGTGCAAAACCATACTGCCTCACATCTGATTGGGTATGTTAATATCATATTATGATGTTCCATTGATTTATTATTGTTTCATTGTTTATCACGCTACTTTTTTGTGACATGGAAATTTCTCTATATATACTTCACATATTGTCTGTCACTATATTGTTCATATTTACTTTGATGGTTCACTATGCCAGCCTTGAAAACGACATCATTGTCGAAACACGTGTCGGCTGAGCTTTTCATATAATAAACACTTCTAACCTGGAATGGAGGTTTTCGTCAGTATATTGGACCATATATTCAAGATGGATTTTGGCTATTGAAACAAAACAATTTCTTCTTAACTCAACGGCTCTGTTCTAACTTTGAAATAACTAATTTAGCGTTGAAACTTTGAAACCTTAAGGGAGAGCGCGTATATGCACTGGTCATTCACCTTTTGCTTATGTTTTCTATATGCTGGGTGCAAATAGACCTGCCCATCTTATGACCAGAATACGCAGCTGGATCCCCTGCAGTTCTAAGTAGATTTGTGTCTAGCGCACGCACCAGGCTTTGGTCTGTTACCCTTGATTTCTCTTAGATAGGTAAACAGCATTTCGATCGTCTCGATACCAGCTGTAGTGAGGTTACCTGCCTGGAAGGTCATCTGGTGACCATGAGCCAGGCAACTGAGAGCGCTGTATATATTACCAAATCAATAATAAAAAAATACATCTGTCACAATTGGACATATGAACACAAAGAAAACCTGGTTCGGATATGCGCAGCAGAAGAAGGGACCGGGAGAGATAAATCCTGGCACAATACACAGGTCACAAGCCAGGGGACCTTATGGCATAAAACCTGTCTCAAGACCCAAACACAAAAATTGTATAAGCAAACCACCCTCATATGAACCTCATCTCCCACAATGCCCTTCTGTTCCAACCGGAAAACCAAGAATTGACCAGAGAAATGAAATAATCCCTTCAAAGACATGAAGACCATAGGAAAACCCATGACGACAGAACACCCCTAGGTGAACAATGAACACCCATAGGGCCCTCCTAACACACTTGCCATCCCAACAGCAGTGCAGCATGAAATACTCCACACTAGCTTCAAAATGGCCACCAGCATTTGTAAAGGTTTAACTCAGCATCTTCAGCCTCATTCTAACTATCAGGAAGTGAGAAACCCAGCCAATTCCAAACTTCATTCCCTGTTGGATACCAGCTGAAGTCCATCTACCATAGTTCCAATCAGGGGGGGGGGGCATGTTGCTATATAATGCAGGTAACCCATTTCGGTGTGCTGGATGACAGGTGCTGGGGGCTCATGTTTGGAGGAGGCAGAGAAGACTGCTGGAGGGAAGAGATGCTTCAGAGACTTTGGAGACTGGTGACTGCATAGGGGAGCTACAGAAGTGGCAGCAAGAGAGAGGAGGAGATGATGGAGGAGGTGATCCCTAGAGAAGACAAACATATGGTGATAGTTAAAGGGGAGAGAAAGGAGGGGAAAAGGGAGGAAGTAACAACAGGAGTGGATGTCAGCAGTAGTAGTAACACAGGAAAGGAGAGAGGATGGAAAACGAAGGGTGGACTGGAAGGTGGTAGTAGGAAAAGAGGAATGGGGATGGCAGAAAAAGCCAGAGTGGAAGACAGTTGGAGGAACATAGGAAAGAAGGGAGGAAGTAAAACAAGGAGTTGATTAGCGAGAGGGGACAAGAGCTGAGAGAAGGAGGGGGAAATATAACTCAGAGTGGAGCAAGAATAGACAGTTGCAGGAAGGAAGTAAGACCCTCAATTAAGTGGAAGGTGGTGACAACAGTCCAAGGCAGTAGTAATGAGACAGTGACAAACCAGCAGGAGGAGGGGTAACACAGGAGTGATGACGACAAGTCTTCAGATTAGGAGAGGGCAGAAGATTGTTCCGGAGTTGACGAGTATTGGAAGAGAATGAAGAAAGTACTTGCTGTATCCTTTCCCTTAATGTTCAAACTGTGAAATGTGGTGTTATAGTGAGACCTTACCTTCCCATGCTGGATTTTATCCCACCAAGCCCCAGTGATTCAACAAAAAAGAGATCCAGATATTGAGATTTAGGGCAGCTACCTATGCATGTACCCTGGTCGATCATAAAGGGGTGGATACCAGTGCCTGTCAAATGATTGCCTCTAATCAACTGCTCATCACTGGATGTCAACTCATACCACCTGGGTGTCACTCATCAAAATTTACAAACAGTTACTTAACAACTCAAATTGTCTCAACATTGAACCTCGGATTTTAAAGTGCACACTGAATCAGGATCACAGCTTCAAACTAACAACAGACCTTGGTTTCGAACAGCTAGAGCATCAGTCTCCGACCCTACCGAGCAGTTACCATGCATCTCCAACTGGCTGTTTCCCAAGCGAATCCTGATGAGCACTCCGAACTGCATCACCCAAACACTGCCTTTAAGAACCACTCTGAGCTACCTCATTCAAACCAACTCGACACCAGATCACTGCTTGGGCCAACACGATTCACCACACCTGAACTTATTTTTATCTGTAAGCACACCATCTCGAAGAGTGAGCCAATGTTGTTGTACCACCAAATAACAGCAATTAGGTACCTTTGGCCCAAAACTGCCCCTGTGTTCATCATTGTGTCCTGCAAACAAGTTAGGTCATTTCTGCTGCAAGGCATATCCTTTTTAAGGAACATTGTGGTTGCTGAATTGCCTTTCACCCAAGCCTCTTACCCAGAGTGCTGCATTTTCCTATCTATTTCATATTCTCTGTTCTTTCCAGAGGGATGGGCTTTGCACTGTAGTTTTCTATTTAGTTATTATTGCAGATGGTGAGTTTAATTAAAGTATTTATTTTGATAGAATCTTGATTGGACATTCCCTTTATTTTTAACTGTTATACTTTGCTTTGTGAGTTGATACTGGATTACATTCACGCGCCTCTTGAGAGTATTGCCTGATCTCACATGTTAATACGAAAGGTGAAGGAGGTATATTTCTTGACTAGTGTAGTTTTATCTTTATAATTGTGATCACTCTGTTTTGTAGAAGTGTGAGGGATGAGTCGGCGGTTTAGTCTTTTTCATCTTTGTACTCCAGCGGGCGGAAGTCATTTCATCACACTTGTGGCAGTGGTTGAGATTTTAGATAAAGTCTGCCTACAGCTTATCCAGACCAAATAAAAGTGTGCAGTTAATGTTAGATTAACTGAAAAGCCATTTTTTCTACCCTAGCATTGGACATGAGTCGCTCAAGCAAGCTTGAAAGCACACAAGCTGCGCGATCTATGTCAAAAGAGGGGACTCCCTCATGGCAATAATGTTAAGAAGACCAAATTGTTGAAAATCTCCAGGAGTCTGAGGAAAATAGAGGGGTGGAGGAGGTTCAAGGGGCCAGCAGTGATGTGGTGCTCCCAATTCCAGTAACCCTTTCTCTGGGAGGCATATAAGTGGCAGAGGAAAGTGATGAAGAAATCAGTTCTCACCACAGCCTCAAGAATGCAGGGTGTAGCATAGCCTCTCGCATCCCATGGTTCTGTTAGCTTCTATGATTCCAGACAGTACTGTGTTTCAGCACGATCCCAGGGTAGTCTCTCTCAGATATAGTTAACTGAGAGGTAGATTTGCTGATTGGGACTGATGTAATAATGCAGTTAACACCTGATAATAGCACCTCAAATGTGCATCATTCTATGAAATATCTGAGCAAATGGTGTGACTAATCAAGGGAGATTGCCACCTTTCCACAAGTGGGAGCCCACTCCTTTGGCACTATCAAGGTGAGCTCGCTATGCTTAACACCTCCTAGGGAACAGGGTAATTGGGATCCCTCTGGAGGTAACTCCCCCTTAGGAGATCACCACGCTGATAGTGACACCAGTTATACTCCCTCATCCCTTCTTGTTAATACCTTTATGGGGAAGGTAGAGATTGGCTGTTGTAATAACCATAAGCACCCTTTTGACATGGCCAATTTGGCTTCTGTTCCAGGATTTGCCCATACTCCCAAGAATAATAACAGACACGTCAACCAGCCTGCTCAGTGGGCTGCAGAACGTAACCAAGGGATACAGAACCACAGAGGTGTGGCCGGAGACAGAGTGGAAACACCAGTACAGCTGTCCTGAGTGGTGAGATGCTGTGGGAAACCCAGAGCAGGGAGAAAGAGGAAACCAAACCTCAGACCAGGGACAGGGGAGAAAGCAAACCCCAAAGTGGGGAGAGAAGTGAAGCCAAACCCCATAGTGCAAAAAGAGGAAAATCCAAACCCCACAGTGGTGAGACAAGATAAACCAAACCCCAGAGTTGAGAGAGTGGAACCCAAACTCCAGAGTGGCCAGAGAGGAGAACATGTGCTCCAGAGTGGGGAATAAGAAGAAACAGATCTCATAGCAAAAGAGTGGAAAGAAGATGGATTAGAAGCCCAAAGGGTGAGAAGTGAGGAGAAGGACTGAAAGAACCTCAACATGGGAATGGATAATGAGAGATCAGGGTTGGAACCTGGGATAACCTTCCAGCATGAGAAGGACTGCTTTTTGTTTGAAACTTGTATTATCAGTACTATCCTATACAAAGGGGATCGGAAACCAGCAGCCATCCCTGACAAAGTATCCTTTTCATGTTGTAAGACATGACCTAAGCACACATATTATAAGGTTGTCATACTGACTCTATGTAAGGAAATCTACATTATGGTGATGTCATATGTAATTATGTTAGTGATGCCTTCTCCAATGCCAACTATAATGGTATGTGTATTGGTATAAACTGTGCATGGTGTTGGCACAAGTTATGGTTGCTTAGCTTACCATTACTGGTGAATTTGTAAGTATTTTTGATTTAGCGATGCAACCTGTTGGGATATTTTATCAGACCCAACTCCACAGGGCTACCTGATGATATTGGGATCACGAGCAGAATGCTAAAAACCACACCTCGTTCACACTAGCACCAATTTTACACTTTAGCCGATGACACTGAGCTCATTTTCAGGCTACCTTCAGCCACCTCTTCTCCGTCCCTCATCACTGACTGTCTGTTTGCTATCCAGGAGTGGTGTGCTGCCAATGACCTCTGCCATAATGCCAGTAAGACTGAGATTCTCCTCATTGGCACACCGCTCCCTCCTTTCCTGTCGCTCTCTGTCTGGTCTCTCTTGGCCCTCCTCCTGCTCCCACCTACGAGGCTAAAAACCTCGGGGTCATCTTCGACTCCACACTCTCCTTCTCTCCTCTCATCTCTGATGTCTCTAAGAAGTCACACTACCAGCTGCACCTCCTCAGAGGTATTCTTCCTTTCTTCTCCTTCCCTCAGAAGATCACTCTCTCCAGAGCGCTGGTTCTCTCTAGGCTGGACTATTGCAACAGCCTCTTTCTAAATCTGCCTGCCTCTAGGCTCCTCCCTCTGCAACTCCTCCAAAACAGGACTGTGAGACTTGTCCTTGGCCTCAAGCCCAGGGATCATATCTCCCCAGGACTGAAATATCTGCACTGGCTCTAAGTGGCTGCGAGGATTAAAATAAAAACCCTCTGCATTGTCCACAAGGCCTTCTGGGACCTGGGGACTCAATACCTTCAACTCTCTCTTCCTAAATATCTTCTTTCTTGAGCTCTTCAATCATCTGCCTCCAACTCCCTCAGGGTCAGTCACTTCCCCAAGCAAGGAGTTGGTGGTAGATCTCTCTCTTCTGCTGGGGCCTCCATCTGGAACAGCCTCCCTGCCTCCCTGGAACTTGAGGAGAACCATCTCTGGCCCCCACTTTTTCAAGAATCTCCTTAAGAACCATACTACCCCTCTCAGGATCCAAGAGCACCACTACCATATCATCCGCATACAATAGTACTTTAACTTATTTTGTCCAAAGTTCAGGCCATTTATTTTCTGTTCATCATGTATCAATGCTATCAAGGGCTCCAGAGCAATATTAAATAAAAAAGGTGATAAAGGGCACCCCTGCCTCGTACCTCTACCAAGACTAAAAGCTTCAGACATTTCACTATTGACCCAAACACGCGCCATTGCAGATGTTTGAAGACAACAAACCATCCCTCTGAACCTATTTCCAAATCCCATTTTCTCCATAGTAAAGTCTAAAAAATCCCAATTCACTCTGTCAAATGCCTTCTAAGCATCCATGAACACCAATGCATCATTGACACGATCAGTACCATAAAGGCTTATTATGTCTACCAATGCCCTTATGTTGTCATATCCTGACCTACCCCTCATGAATCCCACCTGGGACTCATGAATGAGTTTCCCAATGCAACCACCCAATCTATTTTCCAATATATTTGTAAAAAGGTTGACATCTACATTTAACAGAGAGATAGGTCTATAGTTCTTGAAAAGCTTGCTATTTCTTCCTTCTTTTGGTATCACAGTGATCATGGCCTCAGTCGTAGATTGACACAGATTTTCCCCTTTTAAAAAAGAATTAAACAAATCACATAATATAAGAGCCAAAAAAGAATCAAATTTCCTATAGAACTCAATGGGTAACCCTTCTAAACCCGGGGATTTACCTAATTGCATTTACCCAATTGCTGAAAGAACCTCATCATTTTCAACATTCGCTTCCAACAAATCTTGTTTGTCTATTGATTCTTCTCTCGTATATAACGTTTTGTACTTGAACAAATATCACTGTTCTTCGACACCAATTGTTCATTCTCATCCTTAATCCCCTGAACAAAAGTCCCTCCATGTATACCCTTCAGCCTATTCACCAGAAACATACCACTTCTGTCACCAGTCTCCCAATATTTTTTTAGGGTGTTTTAATTGTGTTTTACCTCAAAAGTTGTTTTATCCAATTACTGTATTGGCTTCTGATATTTAGAAAGTGACTTTAATGTCATGGACTTGGTACTGTAAAAAGCAACACAGCGAGATCAGTCAACTTCTAAAATGAACACTACAGTTAATAAACTTGTTGTTCTTGATCTGTGTGCCCACCCCCCACACCTCGAAGTGTCATCACTGGAAGCGATGGGACACAACCTTTCACCCCTTGATAAAACAGGATGTGGCATCATATAGCATTGTTCCTAAGTACACTACGAAAAATATGGTTACGATATAACCAATGTGATATACATTTCATACAAAAATGGATCACTATATATATTCTTAATATCAGTGTGTTTAGGCTCTTATTACCAATTTACTGTGAATGCAAGCAGACGTCCAATCCAAATGATAAGGATGTGTTATTATATAGCACTTACACTTAAGCATTTTATATAGAACAAATATACATACAATATCACTCAACTTGTGTTGGTACTCATATAACAACCTCAGAAGGATGAAAGGCTGAGTTGTCAACCTGCAGATCACACCCACATCGCAGCAGTAAGGGTTGTACCCACTGAGCAAATTCCACTCTGTAGTGGATACCATTAAACTGGTAACAGATTTAACAGCAGGCCAGCTCATCTTTAGGTCTGGTGCAAAGTTAGCCAGATGTCAAGCCTGCACGGATCTACTTTTCACGCTTCAGAAGTTGGCAAAATACATACCATTCGGAGTGTTCATAACAATGCATTAAAGAATGCAGATTAGTGTGGTGAATGCAGCACACTCACACAGCATCCCGTACTCTGGGTGATGATCGTAACAGAGACAACAGCAGAAAAGAAATGCTATAACTGTGTTAGGGAGAATTCTCTCTTTAGGCTGAATTTCCTAACATAGTGAGTCCCCCAGCAGCTTTGCTGGATTTCTGGAGTTTGTTTTTTTCTCCTGCCAAGAGTGAGACTCTTTTTCTCCCACTCTTGGACATGATTTATGGTGTTCCTTTGACTGTTAATGTGTTTTATGGGCTATGGGGTCCTTTACTCCATAGGGTCTCATGTGTTTTTACTATGTGTGTTACACAGCACCCTCTGTGCAGTAACACAGGGGTGTCATAGTGACACTCCACCATAAACTCCATACCCTGGGACTGACTACTGTCTCCCAGGGCATGTAAAGTCACCATTGACTAGTCCCAAATAAAAAACAGAAACCAGTACAAACCATCATATTGTGGACGTACTGGTCGGGGCAATTCGATTGCCCTGGGGTCTGTTAGTCGAGGGGGCACGTCTCCGTCCCCCCTGATCGAGTTTTGGCTGGTGGCAGTGGATACTACTTTTTATATTCGACCGCGAATATTTCCCTATGGGATTTTCCCATTGTTCGAGGCTACCAACTTTAATTATTTAATTCTCCTAGCCTCAAACATACCGCCGGTTTATTTAATTAATATTAATTCTCCGGTTGGTATTTTTTGCCAGGAGTCGATTCTAAAATGGCGTTTGTGTTCTCTTCTGTGACTCCAACCCAAGTCGAGCCCTTTGTTCCACTTTTTTGGTGGGCTTCTCCACAGAAGCCTCCAAAAGTGGTGCCACTCTGTCTGGGTACCACAGAGGGTGTGGGAGGGGGTTTAGGCACCCTGGACTGAGTTACCTTGGTAACTCAAGTCACACTCTTGTGTGATTGGCCCAAGTAGTGAGCCGGCCCGCTCACCACTTAGCATGTTTGATTGACAGCTAGGCTGAGTGAATGGGGGTATGCTGCATAAAAGCAGGGCTTTGGGGACTGGAACTTCAGAAGTCGCCACAGGACCTGAGAATCCGACGAGGGAGAAGCTGAGCCGACCTACCACGATGACACCACCGGTGGAGCCCTGCGGAACCGACTCACCACTTCCCGACTACAGAGAAGATCTCCCGGCTGGAGAGGCTTCTTCCCCTGACTGGTGGGCACAACCAGTTTACCTTCTTCTCTTCGCACCCCAGACTGGTTTGTGGTCGAACTGCCCGTGCCAAGCACCCCGGCAGCCGGATAGCCACTTACCACTGAACCGCGAATCAAGGGACCAATCCTTGTACCTGAGAAACTCAGCGGTGGGTTTCTTCCCTGGCAGTGCAACGGACTCCTGTCTTCCTCCCCGACAAGATCCTCTCTTCCCCCGGATGAAGCACTGACTTGCATCCGCTGCCAGGAACAACTGCCCCCGCTGGAGTGTTCTCACCACTTTAAGGTATCGTGTTCGCCACGCATCCCTTTCTAAAGATTACTACAAGCTAATAATAACCCCTTAACCTTCTGGACTGGGCTGGCCGCCTTGACCCTCTAACTGGTCCCTTTCTTCGGTCCAACTCCTTTTTGAACCGTTACAAGACTTTTGTGCACTGCAACCGTGTGACCTTGGACACATTTCGTTTTGATCCTCTTAAAGCGGATCCGGCCTACTGACTCTGAATTCACGGTGTTACTTTGCCTTCCTCTCTTTTTGTGTTCGTGAAAAAGTGTTGGGATCTGTTTCAATTTATTCTCTGCTTTTCTCTCCCTTTTTAAAACGAATTATTAGAGTGCCATCTACGTTAAGCGCGCACCGCTGTCTGAAAATAAGTGGGGCTTTACTTAAGACTAGTCTAATATTCTTCTAAGGGAGTGTATATCTTTTAGTGAACATGTTTTTGAATTGCTTACTATTAGTTACTATTAGTGCCTGTGTGTTTTTCTAGATGTGGTTTTAAATAAATAATTATATTTCTTTTACACCAAGCCCTGGTCAGTGTTTACTTGTTCTATTGTGTTCTCTTGACCTATTGTGAATACTCTGTATAACTCTTCAAGAGGGAAGTCTGACTGCTCAGCCACAGCTAGCAAATGAATCTGTGTGGTACAGACTGCTACCAAATGGTTTCACCGCCAAACACCTGTAGTCCTAAATCTTGTGCAGTGGTCCCAGAGGGAACTGCACAGGTTTCTGCCTAACACTGGTGTACAGCGGTGGGATTTGTATTGAGTATACACATTTGAGTGCATGTTGAACACTTTAGGACAACTAACCACAGAGCTTAGCACTAAGAAGCTGATTTTGTAACTATGTCTGCTATGGAGAGTTATACCCTAGAATCATTGTCTGCCAAAACTGCTGATTGCTTAAAAGTATTGTGTAGACATAAGAATCTCTCTGAGAAGGGCAAAAAAATGGAATTTATAGAAAGATTGTTAGAAAACCAAAGTCCGGGTGGTACAGAGGAATCTGCCCCCCCCCCAGCAAATGTAGAAAACAGTGACGGTATTGATCTGAATCAAAGTCTTGATAATGAGTCAGAAGAGGAAAGTGAACCTAATGAAGTTAGCCACTCTGAGCCTCTGTCTGCCTTACCTACTGTAGCTACTGGGCCTATACCAGGTCCCACATGTAACCCTGCTTATTTTGAACTTGAAAAAATGAAGCTTGAATTAGAGTGCAAACGTTTTATTGCTCAATCTGAAAGAAACCAAGAGCTAGTGTCCAGAAGAATGAATGCCCAGGCTGAGCAGAAGCAAGCTGAGTTAAGACTCAGAGAAATAGAGCTTAATCTTGAACTAGAAATGAAAAGGTTGTCTGTGGAAAATGCTTCTCTCTCCTCTGGTTCTTCTAGGAGTTCCAGTCCAAAAGACATCGGATGTCTAAGGAATTAGTGGGTATGTATGAACCTAAGTTGGATGTGTTGGATTGGTTAAAAATGTTTGAGTATAATCATGGGCTCCAGGACATCACAGGGAATGAGTTACTTCCCTGGTTGTTCTCTAGGCTTCCCCCTGTTGCAACTGATGTGGTAATGGAGTTGGGGGAGGTGGATAAGAAGGATTATGAATGTGTGAAGCTAGCTTTGATAGCTAGATTTGGGAAGACCCCTTCCCAGTACCTTTAGAGGTTTAGGACCCTCAAAAGGCATGATGGTACCCCTTGGGCCACCTGTGTGAGTGAAAGTTTGAAAAACTTAGAGGGATGGATTAAGGGTTACAGAGTTAAAACTTATGAAGGAATGAAGAATCTTGTAATGTTGGAGTCAATTTATGATGCCTGCTCTCCTGAACTCAGACAGCACGTGTCTGATTCAAAGGAATTATATTCCAGGAAGTTAGCTAAGGCTGCTGACTTGTGGGTTTACAACAGGGCCACTCACAAGGATTCTGGGGCTACTCAGAAACAGGATGAGGGAAAACAGCCAAAGAAGGACTCCAAAGAGAATTCTAATAATTCCAATTCCAAAGAGGGCCCCAAACAGAGCCAAAAGGGTATGCCACCAGGGAAACCAAATCAGGCTAGCGTACCTCCTGGTGCCAAACCAGAAGGAGGTCAGAACAAGCCACCATTCCAGAAAGCGTTTGGTAAATGCTTTCTTTGTGGCTCTACTGACCATGTGAAAGGAGATCCCAGATGCAAAGGTAAACCTTCAGGGGTCCAGCTTGTTTCCTTAGCCTTCGCTCCAGAGGAGGAAGTACAAATGGCAAGTGGAAATGTTCTATTACTGGCTTATGAACTCATTGGAGTCTCAGCCAGTGTTTCTTTAGTGTCTCTGGGTTTGTGGGAACAACAGAACTTAGATGTCTATAATTCTATCCGAGATAATACTAAAGAGTATTATAAGGAAAGTGTCCAGGTGAATGGTCAGAAGACTCCTGCCAATACGGACACTGGGGCCAGCATAACTGTGATGGACAAATCGTTTTTTCAGGCTGAGGATGTTGCTAAGGCACCCAAACGCCTCACCAAGTTAGCTGGAGGGCCTGTGCAGATGCTTCCCCAATTACCAGTTCTCATCCAGTGTAATGACATGACTGTGAAGATACCTGTCAGCATACAAAGTGAGGTGCCAGGAAGGGTTCTGCTGGGTAATGACTTGAAAACTCTTGGAGTAGTGTCACATACCCCCAGATCTCCTAGTAAAAGGTTACAGGAGCTCACCAGACCTGCCAGGGAGAGAACCATGAGAGGTACTCCCAAGGAGATGATAAAGAAAGAGATCACTCCTGCTCCACTTGAGATGTCAGCTGTCGTCTCTAAGCAACCAGAAGCAAAGGGGAAACCTAAGACTTCTAACAAGAAACCAGCAGTCAGCACTCCAGTGCAGCCAACAAGGACTTCCCCTAGGTTGTCCAAAGTTACACCAGTAACTCCCCCTCCAGCTGAGGCTGAGAGGGAGGTACAACCCTGTGTGGTTGAACTAGACTCTGAAGAAGAGCTAGTGGAAGGCCAGGAACTCATTGGAGATCTGGATCCTGTTGACCATCCTGAGCTGCAGAGATGGCCTCTTCTACAGAGAACCAACCGAGTCTGCCCCTGGGGACAACAAACAACTTGTAGTACCCCAAGAGAACAGACCACAGTTCTTGCAGTTAGCCCATGAGATTCCTTTGGCTGGTCACTTGAGTTTCAAGAAGACTAAGGAAAGGCTCTCACTCTACTTTTATTGGCCAAAGATGGGGGCTGAAGTAGATAAATACTGCAGGAGCTGCCACAGCTGACAGACTTCTGGTAAGGTTGGCTCCAAGAATGTGGCACCTTTAGTGCCTCTCCCAGTTGTGGGAGTCCCATTAGAGAGAGTAGGGATTGACATTGTTGGTCCCCTTGATCCTCCAACCTCCTCAGGCAACAGGTTTATACTTGTAGTAGACCATGCTGCTAGGTACCCTGAGGCAATTCCTATGAGGACTGTTACAGCTCCGGCTGTGGCTAAGGGCCTCCTTGGTATTTTTACCAGGGTTGGGTTTCCTAAGGAAGTAATTTCTGACAGGGGGTCAAATTTTATGTCCCACTACATGAAAGCCCTGTGGAAAACCTGCAGAGTTACTTACAAGTTCTCAACCGCATACCACCCTCAGACAAATGGACTGGTTGAAAGGTTCAACAGAACCATGAAGAGCATGATAGGTGCTTTAGAGGACCCCCTTAAAAGAAAGTGGGACCTTCTACTGCCATGCCTTCTCTTTGCTTATAGAGAAGTACCTCAGGAGGGAGTAGGTTATTCTCCCTTTGAACATCTTTATGGTCATCCGGTCAGAGGTCCATTGGCCCTGATCAAGGAGGGGTTGGAGAGTGCTCCTTCCCCCAAGACAGTCAGAGTGACTGACTACGTGATAGGTCTCCGAAGGAGAATTTCACAAATGATGGCAGAAGCAAGTGATAACTTGAAAGCTGGACAAGCATTGGTCAAGCACTGGCATGACCAAAAGGCTAACATGGTTGAGTTTACTCAGGACCAGCTAGTTCTCTTTATGATTCCAACAAGGCAGAGGGCCTTGCAAGACAAATGGATGGGACCCTTCAAAGTTTTTTTTTTTTTTTAATTTCTTTATTGGTTTTAAACAACAACAAAACAACAAAAACAAAACATACAATCTGGCATGACACAGCATCACTGGCGCGTTAGGATGTTCCTCGGAGCCTGCCATACTTCCGCAGCCTCGGGGATCTCAGGCGACCGTACCCTTCATGTCCATCACCTTTGTTGGGTCTACCGCTGGGTTCTTTACAGAGGTGTCTTGCCACGGCGCTCGTGCCGGATGACCTTATTCTTACTCGTTATTCTGCCATCCCCACAGGGTCCTCATTATCTCCCTCTTCTCTCATGTCGAACAAGTCCTGCATCAAGGAGTTCCATGCGGCCAACTTGTGTACTGTTTCCCCTTCCCCTCTTTTCACCACTCTTACCCACACCACAGTCTCTGTCTGCGCCCACTTTTGGAGATCTGACCACCATGCATCTATGTTCGGGCCCTCCTTTGACTTCCATGACATTGCTATTCTTCTTTTAGCCAAGATGCAGATTAGGTCCTTCATTTTTGCTTGGTGCGATTCGTGTCTGCTTCCTCTCGGGAAGAGGCCTAGAAGGTATCTCTCTGGATGCTCTGCTTGTAGTTGAAGTCCGCCTTGTGCTATCTTGGTTCTGATTCTGTCCCAGAAAGTCTGTATCACTGGGCATGTCCAGAACATGTGGAGCATGTCGGCGTCCTCGGCCAGGCAGCGTGGCCACCTGTTTTGGTTCCCCGTCCGCATCTTGTGCATCCTCTTGGGGGTGAGGTATGCTCAGTGTGTGATATATAGCTGTGCCTGCCTGAACCGTGCGTTCCTTGAGACCTTTTTGGGGTATCTTAGCACTCTAGCCCATTCTTGATCACTAAATGGCCTCTGGAGTTCCTCCTCCCAACGTCGCCTCGTATTTGATCCTTGCGGGTCTGCTGTTTTTAGCAATTGTTCATATAACCTGGAGGTTGTGTGGGTTCCCTCTGAAATGTCGTACCATACGTCTAGCCCTGTCATCTCCTCCTCCTCTGGGTCTATCCATTCCGGCCATCTTTTTTTGATATTACGTATTATGCAATTATAAAGGATGAATTGGCCTTCGTGTATCTCGTAGTCATCTACTATTTCTCGAAAGTCTGCCCACCTCTCACCTCTCTCCAATTTGTGCTACACCTTTGGCCGCCCAGTGCACTCGGTACGTCGCCAGCATGTTTGTGTTCCCCCCTAGGAGGCCCGCCAAAGGGATCTGTGTCGAGCACGGGACCTTCATGCCGTGGAGTTTCATGCCCTTTTCCATAGCCCCACTGCGATCTTAAGCATGTTCGGCAGGGTCCTGAGTTGGGGTGTGTCAAGCCACAAGATCTCTCTCAGATAGTATTGTTTCAGTGCTGGCTGAAAGACGATTGTGTCTATCGTTTCATACTCTCCTAGCCACTTGACTGCGAACTGCAGTTGTCCTGCTAAATAGTATTTTTCGAAATCCGGTAGCCTAATGCCACCGTCCTCGTAGTCTTCCTAGAGAGTCTCCATTGCGATTCTGTTCCTCCCTCCTCCCCATAGGAAATTCTGTGTTATCGTATTTAATCTGTTGAAGAAGGCTCTGGGAATGGCGTGTGGGATGTTTGTGAAGTAATATAGCAGGCGCGGTAGCACCACCATTTTCAGGAGGGCCGCCCTCCCCATCATCCCCAGTGGGAGTGTTCCCCAGAAGACCATTGATTTCTGTGTTTTTTCCAGTGCCGCCAGTGTGTTTTTCCTATGGGTGTCAGCAGTGTCGTGGTGTATTTCTATTCCAAGATATTTGAAGGAGTTTCGTGCCCATGTCAGGCCCAGGTCCGGGAGGCTGCCCGGGGGAACTTGCCTTAGCCCCGCCAGAGGGAATACCAGGGATTTATCTCTGTTGATTGCTATGCCCGATAGTCTGGTGTATGCTCCGATCGCCTCTAGGAGGCATGATAGATTGGTGGTTGGATTTTCTACATATAACAGCATATCGTACGCGTACAGCGAGATTTGGTGGAGCACCCCGTCTATGTTTATCCCGGTATCCCCATATTCCGCTCTAAGAAAGACCGCAAGCGGCTCCAGGGCCAGAATGTATAATAATGGCGACAGTGGGCATCCCTGCTTGGTGCCCCTGTGTATTCTCCACTCCCTTGAGATGAATCGCCCCGTCTTCACCCTTGCTCTAGGTTCGTTGTATAGCAGTTTGATCCATCGGAGGTATCCCTCACCAATGCCAAAGTGGGCGAGTACGCTCACCAGCCACTCCCACCGCACCGAATCAAACACTTTGACAGCGTCCAAGGACACTATTGCGCTCTCGCCTTGTCTTTGATTTGTCTCTTCTAGTACATGGTGCAATCTGCGAAGGTTCCACGACGTGTTCCTCCCCGGGACGTAACCCGTTTGGTCCGAGTGGATCAAAGTGGGCACAACTTGTTTCAGGCGGTTGGCTAACACCGCCGTCAGAATTTTAGCATCCTGATTGATAAGGGAGATTGGCCTATAGGAAGCACATTGCTTGGGCGGCTTCCCCGGTTTTAGGATCGGGACTATCGTCGATTCGGACATGCTGGGTGGCAGCCGATTGCTCTCGTATGCGCCATGATACGCATCAAGTAGCTTCTGGGAGATGGTACTCTTGAATGTTTTATAAAACTCCCCCGGGATTCCGTCCGGGCCCAGGGTTTTCCCCGTGAGGAGCTCCATAGTCACGCCCTCTATTTCCTCTACCGTGATAGGTGCATCCAACGACTGGGCCTGTTCTTCTGCCAATTTTGGTAATCTAATTTCTGCTAGTGCATCCACTATGTCCTCTGAATCTATCTCTGGGTTTGGGGCATATAGTTGCTCGTAGAATAGGGCAAATAGGTTGTTAATATGTTCTTGATTTCTGATCTCTTTCCCTGTGTGATCTTCTAACACTGTTATGGGGTCCCTTTTGTTTTCCTGTCTAGTAAGCCACGCTAAAAGACTACTGGGTTTATCCCCTTCCGCATGTAGGCGTTGTAGATATCTCCCGTAATTCAGCCTTCCCAGTTTTTCCCAAAGTACCATACAGTCTGATCTCAATTCCACTAGCTCTCGGGACTCACTCCCTCCCGTTCCCGCTCGTCCGTCTTCCTTTTCTATCACCTTCACTAGTTCACCGAGCTCTTTCATAGCTGCCCCCGTTAAACCCGTTGTCCTGCCTATTGCCGCCCCCCTTATCACCACTTTGAACGCGTCCCATAGTGTAGAACTACTTTCCACACTACCCTCGTTCTGCTCGAAGTAATCCTCTATGGACTCTTGGAGGTGTTCCTCCAGCTCTCCCTCTTTTAGGGCCTCTGCCCGAAGCCACCAGGTAGGTATCGGGGCTTTCCTATGGGTGTGTGCCCATATTGCTAATACTGGGGCGTGGTCAGAGAGTGTGCGTGCTTTGATAGTGATTTCTGTGAAGTCATGTAGTGATTCCCTGCCCGTGAATATGTAGTCTAACCGTGTAAATGTCCCATGCGGTGCACTGTAGTGCGTGCACCCCCTCCCCTCTCCATGTACCTGTCTCCAGATGTCGACCAGTTGTAATCCCTCAAAGGTCCTATGCAGTTCCTTCGCCGGGGGCGCTGGCTTCCTGTGCCTGTTGTCCGACCTGTCCAGCAACGGGTTTAAGGTGCAGTTGAAGTCGCCGGCCCAGATGAGCGTCGCTTCCCTGTACTGGGCCAGCCTGGGCGCCAACTTTTTAAAGAAGTCTGCTGCATCACAATTCGGGGCGTAGGTGTTGATCAGGCACACTTCCCTATGTTCCAGCATTCCGTGCACCAACACCATCCTTCCCTCCGAGTCTGACTCCTGCCGGAGCATTTGAAACGGAACCCCCGGGGCAATCCATATCAGTACTCCCGGTGCATAGTTCGAGTATGTGGCGCTGTATGTTTGTCCTCCCCATTTCTTGGTCACCTTGGCCTGCTTTTGTGTGGTTAGATGTGTTTCCTGGAGCATCGCTATTTTGACCTTCATTCGATTTAGCCATGCATAGACCCTAAGTCTCTTGATATACGCATTAAGGCCTTGCACGTTCCAGGTGACTATTGACGTGCTGTCTTGCCCCATTGTACTTTTTTGCGGTCCGGCTTCCTCATGCCACAGCCGGGTCTCCGTGTCTTACTCTCTACTCTCCCTGTGTGGGAGTCTCCTGCGGTTCCTGTTGCGAGGCCCCCGCATCTGGTGCGGCCATGACTGTCCTCTATTGCCACTTGCCGTATATACCTCTGGTCACCTTCTGCTTGTATCTCCCCTTCATCCTTTGCGGTCGTTTTCCTGTTGCCTGCACCATATGCTGTCCATTCACCACACTCAAAGTCTTTAACCCAAACAAAAACTAATGAACAAACGCCCAGCCACCCTTCTCCTGCTCGGGCTCCACCGCTTCCCTCCTCGTACTCCATTGGTAGGGGCCGATTTGCAGCGGCGTGATGCCTTAAAACTGGCATCTAAACTTGGTGATCACTCTCACTGTGCGGGGGCGTCGCCTTTCTCAGCCGACCTGGACTAGAGTGAGGTTGATCGCTCCTTCATACTTGTCTTCCGGCTTAGTTGCTTATCAATTGTTTGGTAACATTGCGCGTGACTGCGTTTTCTCTCCCTCGTTTCGCATTATCAGGGTCTGTTTGCATTGTTGTTGGCGTTTCTCTGCCTTAGCTGGGGGATGCCCTGCGCGTCCATCCACCTGTGGGCCTCCTCCGCCGAATCAAAGAAGCATGATTTGTCCTGGTGTATCACCTTGAGTTTGGCGGGGAACAACAGCATGTATCTCACCCCTGCACACCTGAGTCGTTCTTTCGTTGGGCCAAACTGTGCTCTCTGCTTTTGGACCAAGGCTGTATAGTCCGGGTAAATCATGATCTTAGAGGAGTGTCTGACAATCTCCCCCCCCCTCTTGAGAACGCCAGTATTTTGTCTCTGTCTTTGTAGTTCATGATCCTGGCAATTATCGGTCTCGGAGGGGTGCCCGGTTGGGGTCTTTTTGTCAGTGCTCTGTGTGCTCTCTCCACCACAAAGCCCTGAGACAACTCCCCGGCCCCTACCTCCTGGAGAAGCATGTTTTATATGTACTCCGTAGGGTCGTTACCTTCTTCGCCTTCCGGAAGTCCGATTACACGTTGTTCCTCCTAGCTCTGCCCTCCGCGTCCTCCGCTCTCCGTTCCAGGGCCTTGACTCTTTGCAATACTTCCGTTAATTGTGTCCGAGTTGTGGCGATTTCTGCCGTGTTTTGCTGCATCTGTTGCTCTGTCGCCCCCACCCTCTCCGCCAGGTTCCTCGTATCCTGACGAAGGAGGCTCACATCCACCATCACCGCATCCAGTTTATTTTCTAGCGACACCTTTAGGGCCCCTATTGTTGCGTCCATTTTGTTTTCAAGAGATGCCTTCATGGCGGCTATTGCTCCTATGATTGTGCCGTCGTTTGCGTCTTCTGTCGGTTGAGGTGCAGCCATTTCCATGTCTGTTGACGTTGTCTGTTTTTTGCCCTGGTGTCTTGGTGTAGGTGTCCATGGTGCTCTGCTTGACCTTCCCTTCGTTTTTCTTATTTGGCATTGTGCCCCTGCGTGTCCGTCCGCCCTCGGTCCCGTGGACAGCTGGGTCGAGGGTGGGGGACGGCGTTTCCAAGGCAGGATGCTAGCACCGAGTCCTGATAATTCCGTTGTGCACTGTAGCCCTTCACCTTATTGCGTGGGCGCCATGTTGGTCCATCGGGGGCCCAGACTTTGCCTTGTCTTGCCGGTGTAAAGGCGGCAGTTAGGCAGTCTTGCCTGGTGTGTGTTGGTGTCCAGGGAAGCGGGCCGCCTCCCCCTCGCTCCGGCGCCGGGAGGCCTTTCCCCTATGCCGCTCAGTCAGTGACCTGGAGCCGGGGGTCGTACCGCTTCATCTGGCGTGCGCTGCCCGGTGTCTCCCCACGGGGTCTGTCTCCTCCGGACTGCTCTTTCCCCCGGTGAGGCGCCCACGTCCTTTTCTCACCGAGCCTGTTTCTTGTTTTTCTCCACACGAGAGGGAGTCGGTTGCTGCAGGATCGCTGGCTGGTCTGCTCCTTGGCCCAGTTGGATGTACCCTTTACTTCGAGGTCGCGGCTCCGTCCGCCATCTTGGATTTTCACCGGGCTTTCTTACCGTCGGGCGTTTTAATATGTAGATGCTCTGTTTTTTCTCTGGATTTCGCTCAGCTGTTGCAGGAATACTTCTTCCTCCTTACCCTGCGCTCGGGCCGCTGCAGCGTGCGCCAGGATGTCTCTAAGTCGGATATGTGCACGGATCGTAGCGGGAGCTCCGTCTCAAGACAACCTCACTCCATGGGCTCAGGCCACGCCCCCCGGGACCCTTCAAAGTTGTGGGTTAACTTGGAGAGGTCAACTATCTGGTGGACTTGGGCAACCCCAAGGAGGCTCCAACAGTCTTCCACACCAACAGACTAAAAGCGTATGCCTCCAGACCTGATGTAGGAGCTTTGCTTCTAACATTATCAGAGGAAGAAGAAGAGAGTGAAGCTCTTCCTGATCTCCTCAGAGGCTTAACTTTAGACGAAACGATTGAAGGAGTAAATCTCTCTTCAAATCTGACACCTGAGCAACAGGAAGAGTGCAAGTCTATGTTAAATCAGTTTGCCTCTCTGTTCTCACTTTCACCAGGCTTGACCCCTTGGAGACAGAATGACATACTCACTGGTGACTGTCTGCCAGTCAAAAGCACAGGATATCGAATGTCAGAAAATGTAAGAACCCACATCAAAGGTTAGGTCAACAAGATGCTTGATCTCGGGGTAATAAAGCCCTCTACTAGTCCATGGTCTAGCCCAGTTGTGTTAGTACCAAAGGCAGGATCTAAAGAACTTAGATTATGTGTGGATTACAGAGCTCTTAATGCAGTCACTAAGACTGATGCCCACCCTTTGCCAAGGACAGATGAGTTGGTGGATAGACTTGGTGCAACCAAGTTCCTCAGCACATTTGACTTGACGTCAGGCTATTGGCAAATAGCCCTGACCGACCGTGCCAAGGAGAAAACGGCATTTTCTACCCCAGATGGCTTATACCAGTTTTAGGTTTTGCCTTTTGGATTGAAAAACGCACCTGCTACATTTCAAAGGATGGTAAACCAGGTTCTGAATGGGATGGAGGACTTCTGCATGGCATACTTGGATGACATAGCAGTGTTCAGAAATTCCTGGGACGAACATGTGGACCACCTGAGATATGTTTTGCAGGCTCTTGGAAAGGCCAATCTGACCATAAAGGCAAGTAAATGCCAGATTGGACAGAGTAAAGTGGTCTACCTTGGACATGAAGTAGGAGGTGGAGAAATAAGGCCTTTGCCCAGTAAGATTGAAGCTGTGCAAAATTGGACAACACCTACTACTCAGACCCAGGTGAGAGCCTTCTTAGGTCTCACTGGGTATTACAGGAATTTCATTGAGAACTATGGGTCCATAGCTTCTCCACTGAATGTTATCTCCTCTCCTAAATTTCCTAAAAAGGTTAGGTGGAATGAGGAATGCAATCAGGCCTTTGAAACCCTGAAAAAGGCTCTTTGCCAAGTCCCAGTACTCAGAGCTTCTGACTACCCCCAAACTTTCATTGTGCAAACAGATGCTTCAAATGTAGGAATAGGTGCAGTCCTCAGTCAACTGGATGGGAAAGGTAGGGAGCACCCCATTTGCTTCATCAGTAAAAAACTGAAGGATCCTGAAACAAGGTGGGCAACCATTGAACGAGAGTGTTTTGCTATTGTGTTATTGTGTAGGCTCTGAAGAAGTTTAGGCCATACTTGTATGGTTCTACTTTTGTCATTCAGACTGACCACCAACCCTTGAGATGGTTAATGCAAATGAAAGGGGAAAACACAAAACTATTGAGATGGTCAATCTGCCTGCAAGGGTTTGATTTCACCATTGAGCACAGGTCAGGGTGTCACCACCAGAAATGCTGATGGTCTTTCTAGGATGTATGTCATCGACTAGAGGTATGAGATTCATCCAGGAGTGGATTAAATCCTCCTGTCCCTTAGTCTGGGGGGGGCGAGTGTTAGGGAGAATTCTCTCTTTAGGCTGAATTTCCTAACCTAGTGAGTCCCCCAGCAGCTTTGCTGGATTTCTGGAGTTTGTTTTTTTCTCCTGCCAAGAGTGAGACTCTTTTTCTCCCATTCTTGGACATGATTTCTGGTGTTCCTTTGACTGTTAATGTGTTTTATGGGCTATGGGGTCCTTCACTCCACAGGGTCTCATGTGTTTTTACTATGTGTGTTACACAGCACCCTCCGTGCTGTCATAGTGACACCCCACCATAGACTCCATACCCTGGGACTGACTACTGTCTCCTAGGGCATGTAAAGTCACCATTGGCTTTACTAGTCCCAAATTATTAACAGAAACCAGTACAAACCATCATATTGTGGACGTACTGGTCGGGGCAATTCGATTGCCCCGGGGCCTGTTATTCGAGGGGCACGTCTCCGTCCCCACTGATCGAGTTTTGGCTGGTGGCAGTGGATACTACTTTTTATATTCGACTGCGAATATTTCCCTATGGGATTTTCCCATTGTTCGAGGCTACCAACTTTAATTATTTAATTCTCCTAGCCTCAAACATACTGCCGGTTTATTTAATTAATATTAATTCGCCGGTTGGTATTTTTTGCCAGGATTCGATTCTAAAATGGCGTTTGTGTTCTCTTCTGTGACTCCAACCCAAGTTGAGCCCTTTGTTCCACTTCTTTGGCGGGATTCTCCACAGAAGCCTCCAAAAGTGGTGCCACTCTGTCTGGGTACCACAGGGGGTGTGGGAGGGGGTTTAGGCACCCTGGACTGAGTTACCTTGGTAACTTAAGTCACACTCTTGTGTAATTGGCCCAAGTAGTGAGCCGGCCCGCACACCACTTAGCATGTTTGATTGACAGCTAGGCTGAGTGAATGGGGATAAGCTGCATAAAAGCAGGGCTTTGGGGACTGGAACTTCAGAAGTCGCCACAGGACCTGCGAATCCGACGAGGGAGAAGCTGAGCCGACCTACCACGATGACACCACCGGTGGAGCCCTGCGGAACCGACTCACCACTTCCCGACTACAGAGAAGATCTCCCGGCTGGAGAGGCTTCTTCCCCTGACTGGTGGGCACAACCAGTTTACTTTCTTCTCTTTGCACCCCAGACCGGTTTGTGGTCGAACTGCCCGTGCCAAGCACCCCGGCAGCCGGATAGCCACTTACCACTGAACCGCGAATCAAGGGACCACTCCTTGTACCTGAGAAACTCAGTGGCTGGTTTCTTCCCTGGCAGTGCAACAGACTCCTGTCTTCCTCCCCGACAAGATCCTCTCTTCCCCCGGACGAAGCACTGACTTGCATCCGCTGCTAGGAACAACTGCCCCCGCTGGAGTGTTCTCACCACTTTAAGGTACCGTGTCCGCCAGGCCTCCCTTTCTAAAGATTGCTACAAGGTAATAATAACCCCTTAACCTTCTGGACTGGGCTGGCCGCCTTAACCCTCTAACTGGTCCCTTTCTTTGGTCCAACTCCTTTTTGAACCGTTACAAGACTTTTGTGTACTGCAACCGTGTGACCTTGGACACATTTCGTTTTGATCCTCTTAAAGTGGATCCGGCCTACTGAATCTGAATTCACGGTGTTACTTTGCCTTCCTCTCTTTTTGTGTTCATGAAAAAGTGTTGGGATCTGTTTCAATTTATTCTGTGCTTTTCTCTCCCTTTTTAAAACGAATTATTAGAGTGCCATCTACGTTAAGCGCTCACCGCTGTCTGAAAATAAGTGGGGCTTTACTTAAGACTAGTCTAATATTCTTCTAAGGGAGTGTATATCTTTTAGTGACCGTGTTTTTGAATTGCTTACTATTAGTGCCTGTGTGTTTTTCTAGATGTGGTTTTAAATAAATAATTATATCTCTTTTACACCAAGCCCTGGTCAGTGTTTACTTGTTCTATTGTGTTCTCTTGACCTATTGTGAATACTCTGTATACTGCCTAACTCTTCTTGAGGGAAGTCTGACTGCTCAGCCACAGCTAGCAAATGAATCTGTGTGGTACAGACTGCTACCAAGTGGTTTCACCGCCAAACACCTGTAGTCCTAAATCTTGTGCAGTGGTCCCAGAGGGAACTGCACAGGTTTCTGCCTAACAAACTGCAACTGTGAAAAGCAAAATACATAGGGCCTCATTCCGAGTATGGCGGTAAGGGATAGCGGCCACCAATAACGAGAGCGGTGGAGGTAATCCCTTACCTCCATACTCCGAGTTCCCTTTGCGCCATGGAGGTTTTAACACCTGCTTTTAGCAGGTGTTAAAATCCATGGCGCTAAGGGACCTTGATGTTAAATACGCCACCGTAATTTACGGTGGCGTAATTAACGCCTTCCCCACTCCCATTATGTCCTATGGGGCAAGAATGGGAATGGGGAAGGGTAAATGGGGATTGGTGAATTACCGCCCCGCCAACCTTGGAATGGGGCGGTAATTCCGCCATCCACCAAGGCGCTTCCGGTCCGGGTACGGCGTCAACCAAGGCGTTAATAGCGCCATTGGTTAGCGCCGTACTCGGAATGAGGCCCATAGTCTGAAATAGATGCTTATTCATCTCTAAATAATTTTTGGAAGTTTTAGTCTGTATTGTGAATTTGAGGTGTTTAAGAACAGACTAAATCAGTGACTCGCCCCCTGTAGTTGGCCTGAAATAAAACTTTAATGAGTCTAGCAATTGTATAGAATTTCAGAAAGAGACATTTTTTTGTTATTCCTATTCTTTCTGATTTAGGGTCACTGCTCAAAGTCTTACACTTTTGAACCCCCTGGTTTTTTTTTAAAGGCCTGAACAAGAAAGCCAGCCACTCCAGAAACAAAGAGCCACATGGTGCTGGCCATGGCTAAAGAGCTTCCATATGAAAAAATAAATTATTTTAAAAAACACATTTAAAAAAAAATGTTTTAGATGTAGCAAGGGAGACCTCGAGGTTCGCAACTCTGACCCCTGGTGGCCCCCTGTTGGGACCCATGAGCAGTATCTCAGTGTTTATAAGATGTTTTTGAAGTTTATTTTCTGTCTGCTATTGTTTAATTTTAGTGAGACTGGACTGAAATTGTGTGAAACTCTCTTGAGGACCAGACACCATGAAAAGAAGTTGTGTGTCATCTGCATAGAGGTGGAATGGAAACTTGTTGTTGCACATGATAGACATCAGGAGCAGCATGTAAATATTGAACAGAAGTGGTGATAGTGGGGAGCCTTGGCAGTTGCACAAGTGACCAATGTGGAAGTTGAACTAAAAGAGACGACTTGCACAGCCTTGCTTCTGTCGGAGAAAAAACTCCAAAACCATGCTGTTTCAGAACTAGATATGCCCAGTAAGTGAGGCAATCACGACAAAAGGATTGAGTATTCCACAGGAACAACAGGCTGTGGACAAGCCTAACAGTACCAATAAAGACAGCTGGGTGGTGTCAGGCTAATGCAAAACATCATCGCAGACAGAGATCACAGCAGTTTCTGTCCTTTTCTGGGGCAGAACCCGGATTGGAATAGGTCTAGGATGTGGTGATTTTCCATGATTTCTGTCAGTTGTTATGCCACTCTGCCTCTAAGATCTTAGCCATTCAAGACAAGCCTATAGAGTGATATGTTTGCAGAGCACCTAGCTCGGGCAACGGTTGATTTAACAATGGTGTAATCAGAGCAAACTTAAGGTCTCGAGGGGCTACCATTTTTCATAGGGACAGAAAAGTGAAACAAGAGAGATATTTTCCTAGAACCAGAGAATATTGTTTAGCAACCAAGGCAGGTAAAATTTCAGAAATAGCCAGAGTAGGTTTTAATTTCTGCAGACGTCCTAGTTGGTGACCTCTTGGAAAGAGAAGGAAAAAATTAGTGGAGTGTCAGTCAAAAGTACTACTGATGATCGAAGTAGATATAGTTCATGAGGTTTTCTTGAATCACCAACATTTTGCAAAAATAAAAAAGTCATTACATGTATTAGCAATGGACCGAAAGGTACAACTGTTTGAACAATACAAAAAGGGTTTGCAAACGATGTCCGAGAGAGGGCAAAACAAAAACCGTCCTACTAGGCCTTTTGACATTCGGATCATGCAAGTGTGGGGGAGAGGGGAGGATGGGAAGTGCCGATCAGGGCGGAAGCGCCTGTGAGAAAGTGAGTGCCAGGGGAGGCCAGGTAGACAGAGTTAGGGGAATGCAGAGAGTGCAGGGGAAGCAAGGTCCATGAGCTAAGTGTGAGGTAAAGGGCTGAAAGGGCTCAAGGGTGGTTTAGTGATGTAGGGTGCAGGTCCAGCCAGGCTAGTGTGGGGAAGGCGGCACGGAAGGGCAAGTGCAGGGTGAGGAGGTAGGGAGACAGGGGTGACCAAGTGCAGAAGTGCCGAGGTAGACTCGATGTTGCCCCGTAAGAATCTGAAGGAAGACAGTTTGGAGGCAGATAGGGAATTAGCAGGGGGGAGGGGAGGACGAGAAAAGGAAAGTCTTGAGAAGCTTCCGGAACTTAAGAAGATCTGGTTCTAGTCTGAGAGGGGCAGGGAGACCATTCCAGAGGGAGCCGCCTATGGGGGAGTGGGATCAACCCTCCCACTCTCTGCTTGGAAAAGCGTCTGATCTGCAGAGAGTTAAAGATAGAAGACCAAAGAGCTCTAGCAGGAGGGTATTTAGGGAAAGAGAGCTGGATGTAGCAGGGCTCATGCCCCAGAAAGCCTTGTTGACAATGCAGTGGGTCTTGATCTTGATACTCACAGCAACAGGGGGCCAGTGGAGAGATGTTAGGAGAGAAGGTGGTGATCAAATGGGTTAGAGGGGCCAGGTAGATGTTGAAAAGCCAAGGTGAGAGGATACAGCCATGAGGGACACCGCAGGTGGAGAGTGAGATAGAGGAGAGAAAAGAGCCCAGTTGAACCTAGGAAGGTCAGTCTGAGAGGAATGCAGTGAACCAGTCCAGACCCAGGTCTGTGATGTCAAGGATATCAGCTTAGTAAAAGCTGTACAGCTGTGTTAAAACATTTTCAGTCAGGGGATTACCAAGGTTTGGTGGCATATTCACATCTAGATGTGGGAAATGGTTCAAATAGTTCCACAAGCATTTGGAAAGAAGTCTGACATTGCTTAAAAACCCTAGCACTAAAGTGTCATTATTACAGGAAGGTAATAAGTAAGTAAGATCTTCCGATTTAATCTATAGCAATCCTTTCTTGTGATGCTGATTTACAAAGAGTTCAAATTTTGACGATTTCCAAAGTTTCTTGAGATGAATAGTAAACATCCTCACACAATGGCTGTCTTTGAAATCAGAAGAGTAGATGTCAGAGAGAGATGTACATTTAGAGAAACCTATCCAAGACTGATAGTGGTATTTGTAAAGGAAAGGAGCTAATTTGAATGACATCATCCTATCTCATGAGTTTAACTAACATTGGATATAGAAAAAGAAGAGTTGAAAATGACTGGCACTCATGTTAGAATTCTCTAATATGATATGATAGGTTATTTATAACGTGCTTAGCACCCAGAGGTTTTTAAGCGCGGACCCGGGGATCTAAGCTTCTTTGCTCTGTGTTGTCTTGCTTCCAAGGCGAGCATGTTGCCGCTGAGCTATCCCCCTGAGATGCCCATTTAATCTATCCTTCCTAAACAATCACTTGATATCCATATTTCAGTTAACAACAACATGTCTAAATTATGTTTCAGTATAAAGTCAACAATAGCCAAATAGTTGCAATTGACCTACTCAAATTGAATGTGCAGAAGATAATGTAACATTCTCATTTCTAGATGATAATAAGGAGGTAGGGGCTTCTGCATTTCATTATTTCTCTTTCATTTCGACTGAAATATTATTGAAGCATATCTTTTTCACTCGAACAATTTACGCGACAGTGTGCTATATACAGATGAAGATACAAAGAGACGAAACAGGGGAAAAAAACAAAAAAAGCAAACCTTAATATAAAGCAAAGTAATTCCCAAGAGAATAGGTGTTAAGACGAATGTGATGAAAGAAGGTCACAGAGCGGGACTCACCCGTTTGGGATGCGCAGAATGCCATGAATGGCCTGCACAGAGCTAAATAGGCTTTGCATCAGCACTTTGCTCTGAAAGAACTCTGTTAAAGCCTACAGCCATGTGGTAATGATATGCTCTATATTACCATGTGTATTCACGCATACCAACACTGGTAGCATCTTTCTATCATCTACCAAGTAGGTCAAGTCGACTTCCAAGAGTGCTGCATATAACATGCTAATCTTCTAATAAATGTATTTTTGCCTACTTCGAAAAATTGAACAACAGCCCTTACTCCAAATTTCTACTGGATATAGTGTGATGTATTTTGCTAGATCATACATACTTTCATAATCATATTTATGGATCCATCTGAATAATGCTTCTAAAGCTAATTATAGCATTCTTACTTTGTGCCATCTTCACAGCTTGCTCTAAGTGGTATCCACCCCTAGGACTAATGCCAAACTTGTCTCACAGATAATGGGCCTCATTACGACCCAGGCGGTAAGTTACCGCCTGGGCCGTGACTTTACCACCATGGCGTAAACTACGTTTACGCCATGGTGGTTGGCGGATTTACCGCCCCATTCCAACCTTGGCGGGGCGGTAAATCCCCATTTACCCATTTACCCTTCCCCATTCCCATTTTGCCCCATAGGGCATAATGGGAGTGGGGAAGGCGTTAATTACGCCACCGTAAATTACGGTGGCGTAATTAACTCCATGGTCCCTTAGCGCCATGGATTTTAACACCTGCAGGTGTTAAAACCTCCATGGCGCTAAGGGACCTCGTACTCAGGCGGTAAGGGTCGGCGCTGTTTACGCCGCCGTAAAACCCTTACCGCCTGAGTTGTAATGAGGCCCAATGACTCTTGTATACCACTGGGAGCTAGTCCTCTGCTATTTTAAACCTACCGGGGTCTGGAATTGTTTAGCTTTGTCTCCTATGACCAAGGACAGCGACATAAGCAAACTGGTTTTCTAACCAAAAGCTGTCATGTAATGAAAAAACACTGTTGTATTGTATTGTATTTGGTTATTCATATAGTGCTCTTTCCTCATTTGTATGGCCTCAATGCGCTTTTGTTCTTAAATGTTGTGCGTTAGGGGTTCTGGCAATCAGCACCATGTCATTAGCAAATCCCAGCATTGGCTATTTGACTCCTGATGCCATTGGAACTTCACTCAAGGTTGCCTTAGGTACCTCATTAAGCAAATGAACATAAAGGTTAAACAGCACTGGGATAAGGTTGCAGCCCTTGCACACTCTGCATCCCACCTTAAATATATCATGCATCCCAGGCATAATGTACACTTGCTGATTTTTACTATGCAGTGCCATCAAAAGATTCAAAAGGCCAGGCGGTAATCACATTTGCCTCAGGATCACTTACATATTCCACCAATCAACCAATTAGAAATTTGTTGTGAGATCCATAAAGGCCAAGAAAACACTTTCATTCTTGATATAATTTGATTATGCCAAGATCAAGTACATATTTAAATGTTGGTCGAAAGTCCCAACCCCATGCCTGAAACCATACTGGATCGAGCCAGGATTTCATTGACTTCCTCCAACTCCATGATCCTGGATATCATTTTCTTCCTGTATATCTTTAGATAATAATCCAGTAAAGAGATTGGCCTGTAAGAAGCTGGTTCTTTCTTTTGGCCCTTTGTGTAGGGCAAGGCAACTGTTGCTGAGTGCAAATACACAGGTGGGTTCTGAATTCTAGCGACAAAAATATTAATCTCCATACTTCTTTACTTTACCTTTTCGAAGAGATCAACTGGGATGGTTTCAGAACCTAGCACTTTACCTGACACTTCACCAGTCCTCTGTGAGCTAATTGCCTCCTTAACCTCCTCAATGGTAAATGGACCAAAATGTCCATTGTACCCTACTTGCTTACAAGACATTTGCTGCACAATACAAAAAAGACATAACAGCCGCAAAATCCACCTCCTATAACACTCTAATAGCAAATGCCAAATTATAATCAAAAGAACTATTCTGTATTTTTAAAGAACTTGCCACTCCAGACACTAGCACCCAAAATTTCATTAAAGAGGAATCCTGGTGCTCCAGCATCCAGTCTGCCATGCTTAATAAAATGGAACTCTTACAGAGTAAAATCAAATCTCACCTCGCAGCCCTGCCTACACTTGACCCACCTACTATACCATCAAACAACATATTAAAAGACGCTGTTCACCTTCAGAGATATGTTGGCATCAGAAATATGAGCCATCCTGAAAAACATAAAACCATCCAATTGTAACGGTGATGTCTGCCCGGCCAATCTCATCAAAGATTGCGCAGACAGTCTAACGCCATTCATGACTGCTTTCATCAATGCTTCTTTCGCCTCTTCTTTCGCCTCTAGAACTGTCCCATCATGCCTGAAGGATGCTAGGGTTCGCCTTCTCCTGAAGAAACCTTCTTTAGACCCAACATCATCCAACCTTACCTAACAACTACAGACCCATCACCACTCTGCCTTTTCTGTTAAAGATCCTTGACAAAGCTGCTTGCAATCAAATTTAACTCTTCCTCGAATCTAACAACATCCTAGGGAAGAGGCAATCAGGTTTTTGCCCTGGTCATGGGACCGAAACCGCCCTTCTGGACCTCAAGAACCAACTAGGGAAAATAATGGATGAAGGAAAGCCAGTGCTTCTCCTCTTTCTCAACTTGTCTGCAGAGGTTGATCTGGTGGACCATGCAACACTCTGCAGACAACTCATCACCTCAGCCCAATTCTCCCAAGAAGCCACCGCCTGGGTTACCTCCTTCCTTGAAGGGAGAGCC
This sequence comes from Ambystoma mexicanum, assembly GCF_040938575.1. Lineage (NCBI taxonomy): Eukaryota > Metazoa > Chordata > Amphibia > Caudata > Ambystomatidae > Ambystoma > Ambystoma mexicanum. The sequence goes on along the minus strand of NC_090937.1, from coordinate 585,756,723 downwards.
ATGATGGTATTCTCAGAGCAGCCCCGACCACCATAAACAGCACAGTCCCACAGGGCTCTTACTCTTCACCTACACTATCTAATCTCTTTACTGTACACCTTTTCAATGATCTGGATAATCTCAACATAGCATACACAACCTATTCCGACGATACCCAGGTCCTTCTTCCCCTCACAGAATCATATGTAACAGATGAAGGAGCACTACCCAAAATCTTCTCCACCATCCAAGCCTGGATGGCAGCCAATGGACTATGCCTCAATGGGGATAAATCTGAGCTCCTCATAGTAGGTTCCAAGGAAACACTCAACAAGCAGGACAAACAGTACAGCTCCTTTACCATTGACAATGCCCTAATTGCCATCTCAGCAGCAGTTAAAACCCTTGGTGTGTACATTCATTGGCTCCACACTTTCAATGACACTCGAAGTCAGCGCCATTGCGTCTTCAGCTGCCTTAACAACTAAACTAATAAATGTCATCAAACAATACTTAACAGCCAAAAACTGCCTCACCATAGCAGGAGCCACCATTGGGGCCAAATTGGACTATAGTAACATCTTATTTGCCGGCATCTCTTCCAAAAACTTGAACTGACTCCAAGTCATTCAAAATAATGCGCTCAGGGCCACCTTCAGCATTCCTAAAAGAGAGCACATTACCAGCGCCAGACAAAAGGCACATTGGCTCCCAGTCAAAGAAAGGATACTCTTCAAGACTCTGGGCCTCATCATGAGTTGGGCAGTAACGCCGGTGCTATTAGCGCCGGCGCTAATAGCCCTACCGCCAAACCCCCCAGCGCTATTAGCGCTGGATCACGGGTTTGGAGGAAGGGTTATTGCCCATTCCCCATTGGGCCCATTTGGGAATTCCTCATTCCCCATTGGGGAAAATTCGTGCTATTATCGCCAGCGGATTTCCCGTCGGCAGTATTCGCACCGAAAATTGTCAATTTTGCCACGGATTTCCCCCCAGCTCGGAGCTGGGGGAAATCCGCTGAAGCCCTGATTTGGCAGACCCTTAAATCCAGCGGTAATAGCGCTACCGACGGATTTAAGGGTTACCGCCAAAGTCGTGATGAGGCCCTCTGTCCTTAACACACAAATGCCTCATACTCACAGCCCTCCCTTATCTTACTAGAGATACCTCATCCAGACACATAGGTTCTCTCCAATCCAACAAGCTGAAAATACCCACCTTCAAAAGGGCCAAAGCCGGAAGGTCCTGCCTCACGTTCCTGGCCCCCAAGCACTGGAACGCCCTCCCCATGTCCCTGCAAAATGAAACTTCCTATCTAGCATTCCGAAAATCGCTCAAAACTGAACTCTTCAATTGGCAAGGCTCATGCATCTCCCCTACGCTCTATAACGGCCCTCGATGCTATGGGAGTGATATGCACTAACTTCGCGGATGATACTCATCCCCATCACAGGCAATATCAAGCAAGATACCATCAGTATCAATAAAATATAATTTATCCAGAACTAGATGGCAACAAACAGCCTATGCCTCAATGGCGAAAAAAACAGAGATTCTTATAGTAGGCGACCCTGACTCCAATTAGCAAACTATCCCGGATTACACTACCATAACCATAGATGGCACCCCATCACCATTTCACATCACGTCAAAACCTTAAGGGTTTACCTTGACTCCAGTCTCACCATGAGTAAGCCCATTAATGCACTTGCATATTCCACCTCATACACTGCCAAACTCATCACACTAAGCCGATCCTTTCTCACTCCTTACAATTGCATCACACTTGCGAGGGCCTTTATACTGGCTAACATTGATTATTGCAATATCCTTTTACTAGGAACCTCTAAGAAAAACCTCAACAAAATGCAACTTCTACAGAACAAGGCCCTGAGAACAGCATTAGGTATCAATAAGAGCGATCACATATTCCAGTACAAGCGAGAATTTTACATACAACACTCACCATCACTCAGAAATGCATCACCCAGCAGGCCCTACTTACCTCAACCAGGGCAACACGCGCAAATCTACCACCAGAACAATCCGATCTAATGCTAACACACATCTGCTCATCCCCCGGTTCAACAACACCAGAACAGGCAACTCTAGCTGGCTTCTATCAGCTCCCAGAATCTGGAACTCACTACCTTCCAACATCTGCAACGAGCCTTCTTTCCCACAGTTCAAAAAACTATTAAAGACCTGGCTCTTTAAAAAATACTAAGCTAATGTGAGCCACCTAGGTAACTAAGTAATCATCTGCAAAGACTGTAACAAAGCAACCTCTAATTTGTTTTGTGACCTGTCAGTCATGTAAGTATTCCTGTAATATGCAAGATTGCAAATATCATTGTAACCTACGTTATGTATGCAAGTATTCCTGTAACATGTAAGAATGTAAATATCCTTGTAACCTACGCTGTAATACCCCAGGATTTGGCGTATAACCAAATACGGAATCATACAAAAATGTTGCCCTCATTTGTGCGCCCCCGCAGTTACTGTGACTTTGGGGACATAAAATGAGGGCAACATTTACTGCGCCCAAGCAGTGCGGGGGTTGCGGGGGTGTCCCCCGCTCTGCTTGGGCCCCGTAACGGGGTTCAGGGGTGTCCCCGCTAACCATTTTGGTAAGCGGGGGACACTAAAGAAAAAAATAAATAAAAGCACCCTGCGGCGTCAGCTCTAACCCACGTTAGTGGGAGGAGCTGATGCCACAGGGAAAGCAGGGTGCAGGCGGCACACACAGAAGTCTGCTCTGTGGACTGCCGTGAACGGTAAGTTGAGGGGCTGGGGCTGGGCGGTAGGAAGGGAAAAATCAGGCCGGGGAGCGGGCACAGTGATCTATATGATCACTGCGCCACGCCGTAACTGGCGTCGGCATTTCGGCCGTCGCAGTTATGGGCGGCGCAGTGATTGCATAGATCCACCAAGTACAATAATAAATAAATAAAACATAGCATACCGAGGACTCTCTCTGCCGATTCACCCTACACCAAGGAGTGAGCTTCTTGCCCTTGCCAGCCCTCTGTCTTTTATCTGAATCCTACTGCCTAAATCTTCACTGTATTTCTCACCTGTCTGGCATTGAGTTCAATGTAACCAGGAACCACAGGCAGGTGATACTGTCTTTGTCTTTTCACTGTGTATCTAAGTAAGTATTCTTGTAACAGCACCACAATGACCCAGGGCCACGTTGTGTGCTTCATAAATTCAAATAAATAAATAAATAAATCATTGCTCCTTGATTTATCATAGAATGGGGAGTATTTCCCATCTCTATCCGAATGGATATCCTCTGTCAAATATATAGTTGAAAGCATGTAATCCTATGAGAATGGGGGAAATGTGAATCTATTGTGTTTACATCTGTTACGCGAGGGCCAGACCTTTATTTCTCTATTTGGAAGTTTTACATAGGGCCTCATTACAAGTGTGCCGGTCCTGTAGCAATGGTGCTGGTAAAGCTGCCAGCACTGTTGTTAACAGACAGGCACAGTACGACTCTGCGGGAGGATGCCGTCCCACCCGCCAGGGTCAGACCTGGTGGGCAGAACGGCACCCGCTCACAGAGTTTCACAGAACACCGGCACCATTGCAAATGGTGCTAGATCTTCCTTGGTCCCCATTCCCATGGAGTCGTATGGGACTCCATGGGAATGGGGACTTACAAAATTACTGGCGGCTGACTTCCTGGCCACCGGGGTTATAATACCCTGGTGTTACCAGGAAGTCAGGTGCCTCATTAAAAGTGTGCCGGCCCTGTAGCAATGGTGCTGGTAAAGCTATCAGCACTGTTGTTTACGGACAGGCACAGTATGACTCTGTGGGAGGATGCCATCCCGGCCACCAGGGTCAGACCTGGTGGGCAGAACGGCACCCGCTCACAGAGTTTCACAGATGCACCGGCACCGTTGCAAATGGTGCTAGTTCTTCCGTGGTCCCCATTCCCATGGAGTCGTATGGGACTCCATGGGAATGGGGACTTACAAAATTACTGGCGGCTGACTTCCTGGCCACCTGGGTTGTAATACCCTGGTGTTACCAGGAAGTCAGGTGCCATTATTTTTTTCGACTCCGGCGGCAAGCCTGCCATTACCACCAGCAGGATTACCGCCAGACTCGAAATGAGGCCCATAGTGTGGTATTTTTAAGGATGTGCAAACCTATTATTGTAAAATCTGAGTCACCCAAATTGCCACTAATTCAGCTCAAATTAATTCTTTGGACAAATTCAGCCTCACATATTACACAAGCCATGCACTGCTGAGCAACTCTATTTCATCTGTAAAAAACCTTAGTTAAGGACAGCCTGCAACAAGCATTAGGAATGTGATGAACTGTAAACTAAAGTATGACATCCCTGATGATTTGTGCGTTTGCATATTGACACATTAATGACACAGGATCTACCATTTGCTAAAATATATTGGTGTGGGCCATGTGAGACTGCTCTTGGCACATGAGGGTAGAATGTCAGGCTGTCTGTTTCTTCTCGTGACTGCATAATGTCATGGTAATGCCATGATATGATAGGTTATTTATAACGTGCTTAATACCCAGAGGTTTCTAAGCGCGGATGCAGTGATCAAACCTGGGTTGCTCCGTTTCGTCCTGCTTCCAAGGCGAGCACGTTGCCCCTGAGCTATTCTCCCGAGGTAAGCCCTCACTTCTGGCGTTGGTCTCATCTGCACTTCACACGTTTGAAATTCCACAGGGCCAGCTCAGCCTTTGTTGCTTCCAAAGTGAAAAAAAAATCAGTATCATTAAATTGGGTATTGAAATCAGATGTTATTACAGTCATTAGAAATAGGACAAACCGCCACGATGCAATTTAAACAATAGTAGTATTAATATGAGCCATTGAATTGTGTAATGCAGGCAATTGCTCCTGCACTTGGCAGTCAATGGCAGCACGTTGGCATGTGAGACTACTCCTTTTATACAGTGTCTATACCATGCATATGAGGCACTAACTGGTATGTCATGGCATTTATTGAAACTTAATTAAATATACTGGGTATATGACAGCAGCACCTGCCCTTGTGAGGCTGCACCTTACAAAGGGTGACCATACTTGAGATATGAGACATTAAATGTCATGTCCTAGATATTGTAGACCCTGTTTGGCATATGATGGCAGCACCAGGTCATGTCACACTGTACCCGACATATTAGGGCATATCCATCATGTGTGGCTTTCACAGTATTACGATAGGCTGGATCTGTGAATAAGAGGGAACACATGACATGTCATCGAAGCTATAACTACCATAAACTGATTCTATTGACATTTAGACTCTATTGTGTCGGGAGGATAGCTGAGGGGCAACGTGCTGATCCCTGGATCCGCTCTTAGAAACCACTGCGTATTATCATGTGTTACAAATGACCAATTATAATGATAATAATTATGCTGGGTGAGTCCCTGTCATTTCATACACTCACTTACAGCAAATAAAGGCAATACCGTAGTTTAAATATGGTAGGTACCTAGAAAAGTATTTTGTAATTTATAGTAACTATTCATTATATTAATGGTTTAATGTGTTAATGCAATGACATTGTTACTTCCTGGTGTGTCACCACATGGCATATGACATCACTTCCAGTAATGTGATCAGAATCACTGATCATTTGATGTCACCTGCTATGATGTCATTGGGTGTGTGATGTCACTTTTGCTTCCCAAGTCGTGTTGGTGAATTTACATTCTTGGAGACCATGCTATGTGTCTCTGTTACGATAAGTGTATCCAATAGTAAATAAAAGATTTTCCTTAGTTGTTTGAATGTTCTGATGCTAGATTGCAAATTAGCACGTCACTATTCATAACAAATAGTCTTCGAGAGCACATGATGGAGCAGCATAATGTGAAGGAAATCATAAGGCTTGTCATCTATTAGTCAGAACAAAGTACCACATTACAAACACGTTTACAACATGTTTAATATTCAACCTCAACTGAAGAACACAAGCAAAGGACATTTCGCGGTCCACAGATCTAAAACGTCCATCACTGAAAACATGAAAGGGATTCATAACTAATATTTTTGTATTTCCTTGTTTTGGATTTGCTTGTGTTCTTCTTGGCTAAGTGTAGTCTCGCAGATCAGTGTGCAATTGAACATGAGCTAATTTGACATTGGATTTTAAGAGACACATTTCATTGCCCTATTAGTAATAATCACATTCTTGCTATGAAAACTGAATATCTTGCAAGAAAATTATATTTCCTGTGCTGTCGTGAAATAGTTTTTTCGTTAGAGTTGCAAATTACCCACTCATTATTTGCGTGACCGAACTGCTGATAAACAAATTGGTCATTAATTTAAAAAATCTAATTAAAGCGCATTATGGCCACTACAAACATGTATGAGCTCGGTGCATAAAATCATTAGACAACGAATGAAGGACGTTTAGAGAAATGTTAATAGTATTTTTCCTCATCTTGTCCTGTACAAGCTAAGAAACGTCTCTTTGCATACTGATCAAAATCTTGCAGAATTACTATTAATGATGTTAATTAAAGTCTCTCACATTCTTGTGATTATGAATTAAACAAAGCTTTCTCTAATGACTTCAGAATGGGGTATCAAGGAGAATGGGTTAACACAAATATATGCCAAGTGTAATTGGTTAAACTTCAACTTCATTTATTTCATCCAAATCATATAGTGCATTAATTAATGTAAGATACTGTAGTTGAGCATTTATTAACATCAATAGGCAATATGTATCTGTGTAGGTAAGTATGTGTGTATGGAATGTATAAAGCACTAACCGAGATGGAAAACACAGGCGCACTATACACTGGGGACACGCCAAGGAGGTCACACGTAAAGTGTGGTGGTAGCAGACAAGCTGGGTTGGGTAGGGAAAGCAGGGTAAAGGGAAGCTACAGAGTGAACCGTAGGGTTTAGGGAAGCAATCAGCGATTGGAGAAATGACCTGAAATGTATAAAGTAAGCAGTTTTAGCGCAATGCAAAGAGGTATGTGTTGCATAGAGGCTGAGTAATGCTTACATGTAATTTTATTTGGTATTGATAACGTGTTGTCAGACTCACAGGAGTGACTAATGTGTTTCTTCTAATAAATACGAAGCTGTACATTTACAATTCTGCTTATTAATGATGTCATGTTGTGTGGTAAACCAGGGATTTTCTCCCCTCGCAGGATTCTCAATCTTAGGTGGCCTCTGTACCTAATACGCACTCACTGTTCTGAAATGTGGTAAACCAGGGATTTTCTCCCCTCGCAGGATTCTCAATCTTAGGTGGCCTCTGTACCTAATACGCACTCACTGTTCTGAAATGTGGTAAACCAGGGATTTTCTCCCCTCGCAGGATTCTCAATCTTAGGTGGCCTCTGTACCTAATACGCACTCACTGTTCTGAAATGTGGTAAACCAGGGATTTTCTCCCCTCGCAGGATTCTCAATCTTAGGTGGCCTCTGTACCTAATACGCACTAACTGTTCTGAAATGTGGTAAACTAGGGCTTGCCGCTCACTTCCTGCCTGCGTGCTCTCGTATCGTCTATCTTCCCCCCCACTCCCTCCTACTCCATGGTGCTCTCTATCTTGCCTATCTTCTCTAACTGCTTCTCTATTGACTATCCTGCTCTCCTCACTAAATCTTGTAGGAAAAAGTTTAAAAAGGACATCCTGGTCTCCAACCCAGGCCTCCCTATCGCTGACACCTACACTAGTGCCTGCTCCAAGGAAACTCTCACTGACATCCTCTTTTTCGTGCCTTCGCCTGACCTATGGACCCTTCATATGGTCTCTGTGCTCTCTCCTTTCTCCTCTTCTCCCATTAATGGTGGCACCCGTTGGGATGTCCTCTTGGCCTCCTTCCACTCCTCTAAGGCCATCATTAATGTCTACGCTAATGAGACCGTCTTGGTCCAAGGCCCTCAGGCCAACCTTCACCTCTTTGATAGACGCTTCCCATGCCTCATCAACTTCCTTTCCTCTCCTGCTGTCCCCCCTCCTCTGTCCTCGGCTACCTTGCCTCTACCCTCCCTCCCTGCCCCCTCTCTTGCTCCTTCTTCTACACCTCCACAGGGCGTACTTCTGATCTGTACCCCTCCGTGGGAGTCCTTCAAGGATGTCAACCTTCTCCACATTGCCACTCTTAACTCTCGCTCTGCAATCAAGCATTCTTCTGATATCTGTCACCTTCTTGAGGAACTGAACCTTGACGTCCTCGGTCTCACTGAGACATGGTTCATGGCCAGCTCTGTCACCAGCTTTGACACACTCCTACCTGACGGCTACAAGATCCTCTCCGTGCCCAGGCCCAACCGTGCAGGGGGGGGTGTTGCCCTTATCTTCCCTGAGTGGATTCCTGCCACTGTCACTCCTACGCAGACCTACTCCTCTTTTGAATGCCTTGTCTGCCGTCTCTCTCTCTCTCCTAGCCATTCCCTTACCGTGGCTACTATCTATCAGCCACCTGGTCAAATCTCCTCCTTCCTCTCTGAGTGGGCTGACCTCTCCTCCTCACTCCTGTCCTCAACCACTCAACTCCTCTTTCTTGGTGACTTCAACTACCACTTGGATGCCTCCTGTCCCCCCACGGGACTCTTTCGTGACCTCTGCGACTCTCTCTCACTCTCTATTCTCCCGTCTGGGCCTACTCATTCTGCGGGGCACTCTCTTGATGCTCTGATCTCGCCTGACCTTCCCCTCTCCGTCCCTCTCTCCACTCCTCTCTCCTGGAGTGATCACTTTCTCCTAACCTCCCACCTCACCCTCCCTACCCCACAGGCAAAGCCACCCTCATCACTGCCACCCACCTTCTCGGTCATCCGACCCATGAAGCACGTGTCAGTTGAGGCTTTCGCTGCCACCTTCTCACCTCCCCTCCCCCTTCGGCTGACTCCCACCCTGACACAGCCCTCTCCATGCTCCACTCTGCTATATCTGATACTCTTGATATCCTTGCCCCTGTCATGAGAATCCGCCTGAAGCCCAAAGCCAAATGTAACTCCTGGTATGACTCGGAGCTTGTCACCCTTAAACACAAGTGCAGGGTGGCAGAGAGGAAATGGCATGCTTCATGTTCATCCTCTGACAAACTGGCCTGCCGCCTGCTCCAAAGGCAATACCGTCTCTCTGTTCTCACCAAGAAGAGAGCCCTTATCCAAGCCCGCATCTCTGCGGCATCTAACAACTCGGCCGAACTCTTTAAAATCTGCAAGGAGCTTGCCAACCCCGCTGCAGTCTCTACCTCTCCTGTCCCCTCCCAGGCCCTCTGCACTGCACTGGCCTCTCACTTCATCTCTAAAACTCAGGTCATCCTGTCCTCACTCTCCTCCTATCACCTCCCTCCCTCTCTTCCTGGCTGTTCCTCTGGCCCTTCTGCAGCCACCCCTCCTCCCTCCTTCTCTGCCTTTCCCCTTTTTTCTGCTGACGAGGTTTCCAGACAAGTCTGATCTATGAAAGTCTCGTCTAAACAGGTTCACCCCTGTTCCTCCAAAACTATCAAGGACCACATCGACTCCCTGGCTCCTCCCCTGGCTGACTTTTGCAACGACTCCTTCACCTCTGGAGTCTTCCCATCCCCCTTAAGCACTCCCTTGTGCACCCTCCTCTTAAGAAACCCTCTTCTGACCCCTCCTGCCCGGCTAACTATCGCCCAATCTCCATCACTCCCTTCCTGGGCAAGCTCCTGGAGAAACTGGCCATCTCCCAGCTTAACCTCCATGCTGAATCTGTTGACAGTCTTCATGACCATCAATCTGGCTTCAGAGCTGCCAGAAGCACGGAAACTGCTCTCCTGAACATCCGTGAGGACCTACTCTTGAACCTTGACTCCAACACTCCGTGTGTTCTCATTCTGCTCGATCTCTCTTCTGCCTTTGACACTGTCAAACATGCCATCCTGCTCAACCGTCTCCGTGATAACCTGGGTATCACTGGTCAGGCTCTGGCGTGGCTGACCTCTTTCCTCTCCAGTCGACCCTCCCAGGTCCAACTGGGGTCCTTCCTCTCTGACATCTTCTTCTCCACCTGGGAGGATCACATCTCTCCCCCTGGCTGTTCAACCAGTACCTGGCACTCCTTGCCCACCGCATTGCCGCTCTCTGCCCCAACTTTCAATGCTATGCGGACGATACCCAGCTAATTTTCAGGCTACCCTCGGCCTCCTCCTCTCCTTCCCTCATCTCTGACTGTCTGTCTGCTATCCAGGAATGGTGTGCCGCCAATGACCTCTGCCTTAATGCCAGTAAGACTGAGATTCTACTCATCGGCACACCCACTCCTTCCTTCCCTGCAGCTCTCTGGCCGGCCTCTCTTGGCCCTCTTCCAGCTCCTACCTGCAAGGCAAAAAACCTTGGAGTAATCTTCGACTCCACACTCTCCTTCTCTCCTCATATATCTGACGTCTCTAAGAAGTCACACTACCAGCTGCACCTCCTCAGAGGTATTCTTCCCTTCCTCTCCTTCCCCCAGAAGCTCACTGTCTCACGAGCCCTGGTTCTCTCAAAGCTGCAACAGCCTCTATCTTAATCTGCCTGCCTCCACTCTCCGCCCTCTGCAACTCATCCAGAAAAGAACTGCGAGACTTGTCCTTGGCCTCAAGCCCAGGGACCGTATCTCTCCAGGACTGAAGTCTCTACACTGGCTCCCAGTGGCTGCGAGGATAAAGTTCAAAACCCTCTGCATTGTCCACAAGGCCTTCTGGGGCCTGGAGCCTAAATACCTTCAACTCTCTCTTCCTAAATATCTTCCTTCCCGAGCCCTTCGCTCATCCGTCTCCAACTCTCTCAGGGTCAGCCGCTTCTCGAAGCAACGAGCTGAGGGTAGATCTCTCTCCGCGGCAGGGGCCTCACTCTGGAACAGCCTTCCTGCCTCCCTGAAACTTGAGGAGAACCATCTCCGATTCCGGAAGCACCTCAAAACCTTCCTCTTTGCTTCTGCTTTCTCTCTCCCACTCCCCTGCTAATTCTTCGCTGAATCTGCACCAAATCTGCAACTGGGCCACTCTCGCCGACCTCGGTCCTGGGCCCAGCCACTCTCCACTTGCACTGCCTCCCTGGCAACCCCTGCACTGCGGGACTGTCTCTGTATTCCTACAGCCCCTGTTCCCAGAACTTGTCTGCACTTACCTTGCACTTGCCACCAGCTGGCCCTTTATTTATTTTATTCTACTTACCTTGTACTGCACTTCCCCCCTCCCCTCCCCTTGCACTTTCTCCCTTCCCCCTACCCCTGCACTTGCGCAATCTGAATGACACCTGGACTAGTAGCATCGTTGTCTGTCTTCCCCTTGTTCCCCCCTCCCTGCCTCGTCGCGCCTTGAAACACTTGAAACACTTGTGTATAGGCGCGTTACAAATTCCATATCATATCATATGGTATGTTATGTAATGTAACTAGGTGTATACCATGCACTGCTGCAATGTGCATAGTGTGTGTGTGCTCTGGTACCTTTGAAAGAGGAGGGAATGAGTTAGGTTAGTGGTTTGCTTTTGTATCCATGTATGCAGGCTGGCAGTACTGTGAGATCGCTGGCCCTGTGCAAGCAGCAATCATAGAAAGGGCATGGTTTGACCATTTCTCGGGATTTTATCAGGAGAAAGGGTTAAACTTTTCCAGTCATTCGGAAATACTTAGTGGCGGTTGTCTTAGGTGTGCAGATATCCTATCACTTTGAATAAGACTTGGGGAAGTGCCTCAGTTGGTGAAATGCTAGGTTCAGGGAAAGTCCCGGCCCTGATTATATGTTGGCAGATTTGCATAAAAGCAGACCAGAAATGTGTGTGTTGTATTTGCACGAGTTGTTTAATGCAATTTTGCAGACTGGTTTAAAATCCCCTGCTTGGAGTCTTGCTGAAATTGTGCCCATATTTAAAAAGGGGGAGTGTCCTGACCCAGGTAATTAATTATAGGCTGATTTCATTGCTGTGTGCTAGTAGTAAAATCATTGGTAAAATCTTACAAAGGATACTGGAAGGTTGGGTTGTTGAGCAGGATGTGATGAGCCACTTATGAGTGGGATTTGTAAAAGGCCCGAGCACTGTGGACCAGACCCTAAGACTAAGACTCATTTATGACAAATACGTGAATTTAAACACAAGCAGCCTCCATCTTTTATTCGTTGATTTAAAGACCACTTTTGACAGTATCCCAAAATGTGCCTTGTGGGTGGCTTTATATAATAAGGAGGTTCTATTAGATTTGTTAAAAGATGTCATGGAGCTCTACGCTGACCCTTCAGCCAGAGTAAGGTGGGGATTTGGGGGTGAGACAACTGATACCTTTAAAGTAATGAAGGGTATTAAGCAAGTTTGCCCGCTTGCCATTTTTTGATGGGGTGCTAGATGACTTCCCTTTGAGGAGCTCCTATGTTGGCAGGAGAGAAAATCAGAATCGTGTTGTTTGCTGACAATATTGTCCTCCTCCCAGGCCCTCCAATGGGTCTTAAGAAACAGATCACCTATTTTGTTAAATGTGGCCATTTAAAGGGCTTGGAGGTGAATGTTACAAAAACGAAATACATTTGGTTTGGTGGATCCTGGGGGTATTGTTCCCAGAGGGTACCTAATGTTACTGGGGCACACATTGAAGAAGTTAGTAACTTTGATTACCTTGCTGTAAAAATCCCCAATGATGGGAAGTGGGGCAATCAGTTGGCAAAGGCTGACCTCAGCTTGGGGAGAAAATGTAACAGCATCCTGGTTTTGCCAACAGAGCAAAGGGTAACGCTCTGCGTCCAGCTATGGAGGTTTACAGAGCCCAAGTCCTTGCTGGCACCCTTGATGGTGCAGAAATCTGGGGATCAAGCAAGGTTAAAGCCCTGTTGGTGACAGAAAACAACTTCCTGAAAAAGCTATTTCATCACCTGTGTAATACTCCTAATATTCCTTTACATATGGAATTGGGCCTCCTTTGTATATCAGACTTGATTACCCTCAATCCGATTTTACTATGGCTACATATTTGGTTGGGTGAGTGCCACCATGAATGTTCTGATGCACTGAGAGATGGACTGTTTTATAATAATGTGACTTCTCAGACAGTTGCAGCATATAAAGCAGCATATAAAGCAATGTGGTTATAGGTTGGATCTGGACAAGCTTTGTACTCGCCGCGGCATATCAACGTGACATGTAAAGCTGCTGTTCTCCATACTTACTGTTATGGGTCAGAAATGCGAGACAGACAAGTAGATAGAGTTTTCTCACAACAATGCAATTTTATTAAATAATAAATGGTGAGATGGATGCCTATCTTTCCCTAACTTAACAAGCACCTTCCTACCTAAAAAACAAAGGCAAAAGGAAATTGCAATAATGTCCAAAAGTATCTGGCCCTCACACTAATATGTGGACATTTCACATTGCCAGACATTGCCTGTATGTTTTGTTGTACTTATAACTCAAATTTAGAAACACAATGATATGATATGATATGGCATTTATAACGCGCCTATACACAAGTGTTCCAAGGCGCGACGAGGCAAGGGGGGGGGGAACAATGGGAGGACAAACAACGATCCTACTAGGACAGGTGTCATTCAGATCGCGCAAGTGTAAGGGAAGGGGGGAAAAGGAAAAGTACGAAGGGGGAAGGGAGAGGGGAGAGGGGAAGTGCAGTACATGGGAAGTGGAATAAATATGAAACATAAATAGCCAGCTAGTGGCAAGTGCAAGGAAGTGCAGACGTAAGTGCTAGAAGGGGGGGGGGACTGAAGGGATACAGAAAAAGGTCCCCAAGTGCAGGGGTTGCCAGGGAGGCAGTGCAGGTGGGTAATTGACGGGGCCTGGGCCAGAGATCAAAAGGTTGGCCAGGTAGCCAGTGCAATTTCGGTCAGGAATTCAGCAAGGGAGAGGAGGAGAGAAAGCAGAAGCAAAGAGGAAGGTTTTGAGGTGTTTCTGGAACAATAAGCAAGGATCCTTGTGATCCAGGTTGGATCCCCTTCCCCTCACTCAAAACAGGATGTTTCAAACCCAAAGTTCAATTTCATTAGCCAAATAGAATACACAGTTCCAAAATGTCCTTTGTTTTTGGCTAGGTTTACTAATTCATTTCCAACAAAAGTTTGTTATCTTGTAAACAATTACCACAACCTCTACAATCTTTGTTTGATAACCCAAAAATAGTTCTCTGTTCAGTTTTCAATTCAATTGTCAATGAAAATATTCTCCACTCTGAAAGAAAATCACTTGTTATCATTTCACGTTTCTTCTTCAAGTATAATGATGTTTTTTCAGGATGGTTTACATAACAGTTCATCAAAACCACATTTGAGGAATCTTCACTCCTTTTCCACCACAACCTTCTACCACTGACAGTACTTTAAGTCTTCTTCCTGGTCCACTAGCCTGCCAGGACTAACCTCTAAGTGTTCCTTTGCTGTGTACTTGCCTGCCAGGATAAAACTCAAACCACTCCTATTTGTACTTTTTGGTGAGGTTTGTTTCAGTCTTTCCGTATTTAAATCCTCAAAGGGGAAAGAGAAATCGACAACTGCTTCAATCTCTTAGCTTTCAACACATTTGATTAACACCTTCTTCTACAGGTATGTAGTACAAAAGGAAAATACTTATCATATATATCAGTTTGCCACAGGCAATGCAGGTTAGACTTCTCTCCCCCTTGATAATTTCTGCAAGGAGGGTGTTTATCCTGCGGTTTCTGTTTTCTCTTTACAAAACCTCTGGACTGTTATAGGTTATAATGTTCCTTTGTTGGATATCCCTCTTTAAGCAAGATATATCCCTTTTGCTTTTTTATTGTGTCCTTTTGGCTTTGGTAATACTGATTATTGTGTTCTTTTATTCGCCATCACCCTCTTGGAAGATTACATTCACTTTTCGTAGTTCTTGATCCCTCATGACTTTGGCAATACTTGTTACAATATTCTCCTGCTCACTGTCTCCCTTGTGCAAGAGTACATTTGCTTTATTTAGATAATGTCCTCTCTTGGCTTTGGTAATGTGGGTTAAAAAATATTCTCTTGCTTCCTTTAACTTAATAGTTTGGTATTCAAAACTTCTACTTGTACCCAACGCTCTATTATGGTACACCCCAGGGTTACCCACTAGATTGTCTCAGTGGCTCCTGGGGACTCGATGCTTCTGCTTCCATACACAGAGGGCCCTCGCCAATGTTTGCCAGCTCTGGCTCAAATTCCTCTGCTTATGCTGGCTGTCACTGGAGCACCCACTGCTCCTCACACACTTCTGTTACAATGGTTCACTAAAGCAAGATGCAGGACCCAGAGAGTCTTTAGGGGTCATTATGAGTTGGGCGGTAAAGGTTTACCAGCACCGGTAAGGATGCCGGTGCCGGTAAACCATTACCGCCCTATTCCGATTTCCGTTAGCGGGTCCCAGCAGGAACGGCTGGTCTGACCAGCCGTTCTTTGCAGGACCCGTTAAGGGACCTTGGAACTAATAACGGGCCTGCAATTTGTGGGCCCTTATTAGCACCTTCCCCATTCCCATTGAGCCCTATGGGGGCTCAAATGAGAATGGGGAATGGTTTACTGAATGGGGACTTACCGGGTCCGCACAGGTCGGAATGTCCCGGTAAGTCCCCATTCAGTGAGACCGGACCCGAGTTTGGAGGCACCCATGGCGCTAATAGCACCATGGCTACCTCCAAACTCGTAATGAGGCCCCTTCACTCCTCTCGGAAAGCCAGCCTCCATGCCACTTCCTGCTGTGCATTCTCTGCATCTTTCTGGGTGTGTGACTTTGGCCGATGACTCTGCATGGCATCCCATTACTAACAGCATGTCGGTCTCCGTTTCTGTTTCTCCTGCTGCTGCTCACGTCGTTCATACGGGTCCCACAGCAACCTCGGCTACCACTGCTTCTCTCCTACAACTTGCACATGAAGGGTGTTTAACAGTCACGTTTGCTTTGGTTGAATGGTGTTTTTCACCTACTAACCCCTCACATCATTTTGAAGAATATTGTTTAATAAGTAAGCAAAAATAAGGGGGGTGTTGGCAGCTCCTCTATCTTAGATAATTTACTACAGAGATTCAGAACTGTGTGGTGTACAGCCCACAACCTAGTGCTATACATAAAATAATAAAACACAAATCAGTCTTTAAGCAGGCTCTCTGTAATCATGACTTTTGACACCATATGTAATTCCCAATTGTATTGAGGCTACATTGAAACAAAAAGATTTAAAGGCTCAATAAAGTGTTTGTATGATTGTATTAATAGGTGACTTTTCATAAACAATCCATGAATAGCAAAATAACCCACCAGTTGGGTGTACTGTCCTACGATCATGTTCGTTGTACATTGTCATTGCATTGAAAAGTGTACACTCTGTCATCCCTAAAATCTCTTTTCTCTCTGAAAAGTGTTCTTGTTTTTCCTAGTTTTACTTCGTCCTGATGCTTTCGTAATATATCATTAAGTGTTTTGTAATGTTTACTTTAAGTAGCTTCTGGAGCAGGCATATCAGTAATTTCTTCTTTCATTGTACCTATTTGTGCCTCTATTCTGTCGTGTTCTCCATCAGCATGTTCAATTAAAAGCTCTATCATATTTTTGGAACTTATGTTGAGCTTCTCTTCCCACTACTCTGCTAAATCTTAATCTTCTACATGATGAAAGTCGGGCAAAATACAAATCCTAAATCCACTAGGGATTTTGTTCTGTTCAAGCTATTACCTCATTGTTCCTTATTCCAAGTACCTATTAATTTCTTTAAAAGATAATCTTTCTAACCTAATTAATGCTTGTGGTTTTTCTGAAGCATGCCCAATACTGCCTCTAGGTAGGAACAATGCATTCAAAATTCCATCCCTGTTTTCCTGATAATCAGCCATTGTGGATCTGATTGGGGCAAAAGCCGATGCTGCGGGTATGTTAATTGAACTAAGTGAAAAGAAGGTGGAATTGTCAGACCTACAGAACTGTGCCAATGAACAGATTCCAATATATTGTGTAATTTGCTACAGAGCTGCAGAACCGTGGGGTGTATAGCACACAGCCTAGTGCTATAAATACAATAATAAAACAAAATCAGCCATTATGCAGGCGCTCTTTTATTATGATTTTCGACACCATTTATAATTCCCAATTTTATTGGGGTTACATTGAAACAAAAGGATTTAAAGGCTCAAAAAGTTTTTGCGTGATAGTGTTAGTATGTGACTTTTCCATTAAACAGTCCATGAACAACATATAGATCCCTCCTATTTGGTGCACTGTCCGTGGCTGGTGTTGGTTTTACATTGTCATTATATTTAGGTGGAAAAGTGTACACTTTGTCATATCTATAATCTATTTCATCTCTGTAAAATGTTCTTGTTTTTTTTTTTTTAGTTTCTCTTCGTCCTGATGCTTTTGTAATATATCATTAAGTGTTTCATAATTTTTACTTTTAGTAGCTTCTGGACAGGCAGATCAGTAATTAATGTTTTCATTGTCTCTATTTGTGCCTCTATTTCGTAGTGTTCTTTATCGGCATGTTGAATTAAAAACTCTATCATATTTTAGGTTCTGATATTAAGATTCTCTTCCCACTTTTCTGCATAGTGTTTCCTCTACCTAGTCTAGGTCTTCTCCATGATGAAAGTCAGGCGAAATACAAATCCTAAATCTACTAGGGATTTTGTTCTGTTCAAGCTATTTCCTCATTGTTCCTTGTTCCAAGTACCTATTAATTTCTTTAAAAGATAATCTTTCTAACCTAATTAATGCCTGTGGTTTTTCTGAAGCATGCCCAATACTGCCTCTAGGTAGGAACAATGCATTCAAAATTCCATACCTGTTTTCCTGATAATCAGCCATTGTGGATCTGATTGGGGCAAAAGCTGATGCTGCGGGTATGTTAATTGAACTAAGTGAAAATAAGGTGGAATTGTCAGACCTACAGAACTGTGCCAATGAACAGATTCCTATATATTGTGTAATTTGCTACAGAGCTGCAGAACCGTGGGGTGTATAGCACACAGCCTAGTGCTATAATTACAATAATAAAACAAAATCAGCCATTATGCAGGCGCTCTTTTATCATGATTTTCGACACCATTTATAATTCCCAATTTTATTGGGGTTACATTGAAACAAAAGGATTTAAAGGATCAAAAAGTTTTTGCGTGATAGTGTTAGCATGTGACTTTTCCATTAAACAGTCCATGAACAACATATAGATCCCTCCTATTTGGTGTACTGTCCGTGGCTGGTGTTGGTTTTACATTGTCATTATATTTAGGTGGAATAGTGTACACTTTGTCATATCTATAAAATATTTCATCTCTGTAAAATGTTCTTGTTTTTTTTAGTTTCTCTTCGTCCTGATGCTTTTGTAATATATCATTAAGTGTTTTGTAATTTTTACTTTTAGTAGCTTCTGGACAGGCAGATCAGTAATTAATGTTGTCATTGTCTCTATTTGTGCCTCTATTTCATAGTGTTCTCTATCGGCATGTTGAATTAAAAACTCTATCATATTTTAGGTTCTGATATTAAGATTCTCTTCCCACTTTTCTGCATAGTTTTTTCCTCTACCTAGTCTAGGTCTTCTCCATGATGAAAGTCAGGTGAAATGCAAATCCTAAATCCTCTAGGGATTTTGTTCTGTTCAAGATTCTTCCTCATTGTGCATCATTCCCAGTACTTATTAATTTCTTTAATAGATAATAGATAATCTTTCTAATCTAATAATTGAATCCCTAAGTATTTCTTGACTGCTTCTGGTGTTTCTGAATGCATGCTCAGTATCGCCTCTTGGTAGGAACAATGCCTCAAAACCTCCATCACTGTTGTTCCTATAGTCAGCCATTGTGGATCTGATTGAGGCAAATGCTGAGGCTGAGGGATGTTAAATGTTTAATAAGTAGTTTTATGGAGAAAAAAATTGTAAGGGAAAATATCAAACTCAATGTATTTTGTATAAATAAACATTATATTTTCTTCCCATGATTAATGTTGATTTTTCAGCTTTCACCGTCCACAAACCTAGGAGAGATTGATGTATTTTTTATACAAGGTATAGTTTTGCCCTGTTACTTGTGCTTTTGAAACTCTAAGACAAGTTCTTGTATCACACCTTGAACCACTTGTGTATAGGTGTGTTATAAATGCCATATCATATCATATCATAGCTTATCATAGATCATGCTTTTATGAAAATGTACTTAATTGTATGTTGATGTGTACCACTTTGACTGACCTTAGGAGACTTTGGCTCAGGAGACATGTTAACTTCTATAATCTGAGTGCTACAATCGAGGTGATGTTTCTCCTCATGAGTTGCAGTGATATTCAAGTATAGTGGATGTCTGCAATTATGTTAAAGTAGCTTTTCAAAGATATGAAATACAGTTTTAATCATTGTGTTTTTTTTATGTATGTGTATTAGTAAGGAAGTGTTTCCTTTCTTGTTAGTTACCATATTGTATGTGTTGTATTATATGCTATTGGTGAAAGCCAAATACAAATTGATTTACTTACTCCAATGATGGTGAAATTGCTTTATAATGTTTTTTAATATATCACTAGTAAAATGACTGTCAATTTCAAATTCACGCTGCATAATTTACATAAATAATTAATATAAAGATAATGAGTAATTGCTTACTTGAACTCAAACAATAAATGGTTAACCATGGAATTAAATTAAGTTAGAATATAGGGTTAGTGACAAGAAACCGATTACATTTCTTTAAGCAGAAAACCTATTACATTTCTTTAAGCAGAATTACCCTGTTGTAGGAAATACAAGTCTATGTTCTAAAGAGCCCCAAACATTGTTTTACAGTGTACATTTGAAGCTGCATGATCTGCTCAGATGTCTGTGAACTGTACAAGAGGGTTGATGTTATGTCCATACCAAACCAAGAATGCTGCTTGTAACTGGCTACTTGTTTCATTAGACATGCTGCTCCAGCTATGCATACAAGACTTTCAGAGTATTCTGAAGTATACTCTGTTATTGGTTGTTTGATTATCCACCAAATCTGGATTAATTTTTTTCTCAATAGTACACTCCTCACCTTGCAAAATAGGTGTTTTGGTAATGGGTTTGCATTTGATTGATAGTATTGTCCCTGTGCTGCTAGTGCAATAGTCTAAGGCCAATGTTAGAAGATTGACAAGCCACTCCCAGAATCACCAAAGACTGAATGTATTCTTACTGAGTCTTTTGTGGAGAACTGTGAGTACATGTTAATAATTTTAGACTGGAAGATATGTTATGCTTGATACCCTTTATATATCAGAAACCTCTATGGATGTACTTCACCAAATTGTCTATAATTTGTACAAAGATGATGCTAGACCCTTGCTTGCTAGAACAAGTTAGTAATTCTCACGGTAGGCAAGAAGGATATCGGAGCTCTTATCTTAGGAAGGTGAAGGAGTGCTGTGTAATTTTATGGATCACAGATAACATGGAATTGTGCTAGATCATCCTAAGAATTATTATGTCTAACTCAAAAGCCTCTGAGATATTTACAAATGTATTAGTCACTTGTGAATGATTGGGCGAACTCTTAGGGGTGGAACATGCCTCATAATATGTTAATGTAAAGAGGGTAATTGTAGCAGGGATGTTAGTGGTTTGGGGACGTTTGCTCAGCCATGAAATTAAAAGTTTACAAATACTTTTAGTATACTTTCAGTAAATAATTTCCAATGAAGATCTTTGTCTTGTCAATGATAATACTCCAGACAACTATGCAACATATACTGCTTTGTATAGCTAAAACCCAGGAGAACATATGGAGAATTTCTATGGGGCTTTCTGTCCATTAATACATTAAATGGAGTGGTCCAAAAGGGCAAAATGCAGGGCATCAAAGCAATACAAATCAATCTACCAAATTGCTAAATGGCTGGGTGTGAATAATTAGCTCTTGTGCTAATATGAGAGATCCTATGCAACAGAGAAATCCCTCATTCCTCCAAACAAACTAATGGTTCCATATTTCTAAAAGCAATTAGGGTAATTTGGAGAAGTTGCCATAAAAGTCCATATCACTGGTTAATGCTAAAAGGAAAGGTTACCTGAACACATTGAAAACAGGACTAGCAATGCAACGCCACCAAAACAGCACACACGTGGTATACACTACCTCATTACATAGCATTATTGTAAATAACCACATATTTCAATTATTGTTTTAACATTAAGCATCAGTTTGTGAAAAAGTGCTTTTTATACCATACTTTTACTATTGGCACAGTTTTAGATTATACACATACAATTCTCACATTTCTTCTGGATAACCATGTTCTGCTTCTCAGTTTGTTGGAAAGTGTCACATTGGCCTGGTCTCTGGAACAGTGTGCAAAGTCTCTTGGCTCTACCAATTTCAGACCTTGGTTTATGGCATTACAAAGGAAACTTGGAAACGGACCTCATCTTCCTAGAGTCTATGCAAAAGCTCCATAAACTTTCGGGGCATAGAACTAAAAGAAATCGGAGATGCTAACTCATTGAAAGACCTCTCAATGACTCAGATGTCCAGCAATTTCTTAAACCTCCTTGTGAATAACCACTCACAAAGCATTAGGGTGGTGATATTTTCCATCTATGGAAGACTTCTTATCATGTTGTCAAGAAGGTTGTCTATAGCTAGCTGTTCTGGAATGTAATCATTGATCTCTTGTAGAAATTCTCTCAGTTCTTTCACATGGTGGTTTGTTATGTCGGGGTGAGAATTACAGGTGTAACTTCGCACTGTGGGTTCTGTAGTTTTTTCGTCTTCTCTCTCATTCATTATGTAGGCTGGTGGTTGTGGTTCTAATGATTTGCAACCCTTTTAGCCAGTTGATTTGAGTGTATATGATGTTTTGGTAATCTGGTTATTTGATCCTTTAATTGAAACTTTCTAGGAATTGTGTAATAATGGTGGGCCCATATCACAAAGCAAAAAGTGTAATGTTCCTGGAAAATATTCGGACTGGGTGAGGTGCCCACTTTAACTGCCAAAAGCGAACTTAGTAAAGTTGTTGCCCATGTTTTCTGTCATATAAGCAGATCCATTACAGCACAGGGGCTAGAAAAAAGGACAATTACATTAATGGGGTGTCCCTGTAAAGCTGTGCTGATGAGTGCCATCAAAAAGTCAAGCATTGATATGATAGGTTATATAATGCTCTTAATACCCAGAGGTTTCTAAGCGCAGACCCGGGGATCTAACCTGTGGTGCTCTGTGTTGTCTTGCTTCCAAGGTAAGCACATTGCCCCTGAGCTATCCTCCCAAGACCTCCCAAGCATTTCTTTGAGAGGTGAAGAGAGTGGCTGATGAGCCGTGCTGGTCAAAAGATAGAGAGTGCATGCAAGAGTTAAGAAGGAAGTATCACGTGCAGTGCTGGCATAGAAGGAACAATTAGAGCCATACCCTAGTGGGTATCCCGACGGGCTGTCAGAAATCCCATGAGGTATTCACAGCTGGATGTCTGATGAAGAGCATTTCTGAACAGTTGTAGCAAGAGAGAACAAGAGAAGAATGAAGCAGGAAAACTGTGGCTTCCGCCTCCTAAAGGGAGTGGAGACATGCAATTTCACCAGGTAAAGGGCATTGAGACTACCCAGGACATAGATTGCGTGTGAAGCACTATGTCATCACAGTAGTGAAAGCATCACAGCTTCCATAGAGGCTAGAGAATGATGGAGAAAGTAGGCAGAGGAAACACTGAATAAACATAGGTTATTGTGACAGGGAGAGAACACCTCTGCTGTCTCCGGAAATCTAGAGTACATTTTCTCATCCCTTATCTCCAATTGTAAAAAAGTTGAAGAATATAATACCAATGTTGTCTCAAAATATACTTGCATGTTGGTGCTACAATGTTTGTGAAATTCTGCAAGGATAATCCAGACCGTGGTGCAAGTCCCAATATACAATTGTAAATCCACCCATACTAGGATTTAGTCATTTGCTGTGATGGAGTAGTCATAATTGCTTTAGAAATCACAAAGTCACAGTGCACAGTTATGGTTGAGCCAAAGGAGTTCTTTAAATGCTAGTTCCACATGATCGTGCTTCTCAGAAATGATGCAAAATCTTTCAACCTGATTTTTTAGTCTCTGAAGACAAACTAAGATGTTTTTTGAAAAGTTGAAATACATTATATTACCATTATACAATCAGTTCCACTTACTTGTGATGTTTTCTTCAGAGTGAGGTTATCTGTATGTTCATAACCTTGATCTATGCAATTGTCTGCAATGATGTGAGGAGGATTTTAAAGATGGCCGCCAGATTTGTAGCTTCCTTCAGTATGTCATGCCAGGGCCTCTGGCGTAGATGACCAGTTAAAAGAAAGTGATGCAGGGAGTGTTCTCCCAAGTGTCATAACCTTGGCGTAGCATCTATCTAGACAACATTGACAATGAAAGATGTGGTGAAGAAATTCTATGATGCTGAACTGAATTCAGGTATCATTGTTCATTGAATCTCAGTAAAGTCAGTGCACATTTGGATGTCTACCTGAGATGTTTGTAAGACCATGGCCAGCTGGAGCATGAACTTGTTCTGCTTAAGCAGAGGGATGGGGAGCAATGAGGAAAACTGCATCTATGGAAAGATGGATAAATTGACAGATCCAATTGTTATTGTCTGGATGCAGATGAGAAGGAATATGTGGATCCATTCCAGGGATCTATGGAACATTCCAGTATATTCTTTCTCAAAAGAATGTAGGGGCCTTTGTGTTAAGAGTTGGAGGAGGATTGAGACAGCTTTATTTCTTTCATCAAGCGTTGTGCATAGTTATTTATTTACTTATATTTGAAAGTGGGGTTTCTGTTCCTCTTACAGGCTTTTATCCCCACAGATTGTTGCGCTGGCTAATGTTTGTATGCATGTTTTCTTGGGGATGCCTGGTTGCTTCACTATCCAGGACCTTAAGGGGATGTGCAAGTCAATAACAAACTAAAATAGCTGTGCCAACCCACAGGTTTTTCGGCATTATTGTGTTAATGGCTGGTTTCAAGGGGTTTCAAATAATTATCTTTGCAAAGGAAGCTCTCTCTATACGTATTTAGGAAGATACCTGTGTCTGGGATGCAAGCTTGGTGTAGTAGGTTAGGCGAGTTTCAATCTGCAGGGTGAGGCACCAGTTTTAAATACATCCTAGTTCCCCCTCTGCCTTATTAGCATGGTTGATAATGGTTTCAATGGGAAAGAAGGATTTGTGTTGCATGCTCCATATTGGTGACTGGCGTGACGGCGATGTTGGCATGATGTTGCGATTTGGCATGTTTCTAGTGTAGTCAATAAAAATGGTATAAGTATTACTATTAATGTTACTTTCTAGGAATTGTGTAATAATGGTGGGCCCATATCACAAAGCAAAAAGTGTAATGTTCCTGGAAAATATTCGGACTGGGTGAGGTGCCCACTTTAACTGCCAAAAGCGAACTTAGTAAAGTTGTTGCCCATGTTTTCTGTCATATAAGCAGATCCATTACAGCACTGGGGCTAGAAAAAAGGACAATTACATTAATGGGGTGTCCCTGTAAAGCTGTGCTGATGAGTGCCATCAAAAAGTCAAGCATTGATATGATAGGTTATATAATGCTCTTAATACCCAGAGGTTTCTAAGCGCAGACCCGGGGATCTAACCTGTGGTGCTCTGTGTTGTCTTGCTTCCAAGGTAAGCACATTGCCCCTGAGCTATCCTCCCAAGACCTCCCAAGCATTTCTTTGAGAGGTGAAGAGAGTGGCTGATGAGCCGTGCTGGTCAAAAGATAGAGAGTGCATGCAAGAGTTAAGAAGGAAGTATCACGTGCAGTGCTGGCATAGAAGGAACAATTAGAGCCATACCCTAGTGGGTATCCCGACGGGCTGTCAGAAATCCCATGAGGTATTCACAGCTGGATGTCTGATGAAGAGCATTTCTGAACAGTTGTAGCAAGAGAGAACAAGAGAAGAATGAAGCAGGAAAACTGTGGCTTCCGCCTCCTAAAGGGAGTGGAGACATGCAATTTCACCAGGTAAAGGGCATTGAGACTACCCAGGACATAGATTGCGTGTGAAGCACTATGTCATCACAGTAGTGAAAGCATCACAGCTTCCATAGAGGCTAGAGAATGATGGAGAAAGTAGGCAGAGGAAACACTGAATAAACATAGGTTATTGTGACAGGGAGAGAACACCTCTGCTGTCTCCGGAAATCTAGAGTACATTTTCTCATCCCTTATCTCCAATTGTAAAAAAAGTTGAAGAATATAATACCAATGTTGTCTCAAAATATACTTGCATGTTGGTGCTACAATGTTTGTGAAATTCTGCAAGGATAATCCAGACCGTGGTGCAAGTCCCAATATACAATTGTAAATCCACCCATACTAGGATTTAGTCATTTGCTGTGATGGATTAGTCATAATTGCTTATAGAAATCACAAAGTCACAGTGCACAGTTATGGTTGAGCCAAAGGAGTTCTTTAAATGCTAGTTCCACATGATCGTGCTTCTCAGAAATGATGCAAAATCTTTCAACCTGATTTTTTAGTCTCTGAAGACAAACTAAGATGTTTTTTGAAAAGTTGAAATACATTATATTACCATTATACAATCAGTTCCACTTACTTGTGATGTTTTCTTCAGAGTGAGGTTATCTGTATGTTCATAACCTTGATCTATGCAATTGTCTGCAATGATGTGAGGAGGATTTTAAAGATGGCCGCCAGATTTGTAGCTTCCTTCAGTATGTCATGCCAGGGCCTCTGGCGTAGATGACCAGTTAAAAGAAAGTGATGCAGGGAGTGTTCTCCCAAGTGTCATAACCTTGGCGTAGCATCTATCTAGACAACATTGACAATGAAAGATGTGGTGAAGAAATTCTATGATGCTGAACTGAATTCAGGTATCATTGTTCATTGAATCTCAGTAAAGTCAGTGCACATTTGGATGTCTACCTGAGATGTTTGTAAGACCATGGCCAGCTGGAGCATGAACTTGTTCTGCTTAAGCAGAGGGATGGGGAGCAATGAGGAAAACTGCATCTATGGATGGATGGATAAATTGACAGATCCAATTGTTATTGTCTGGATGCAGATGAGAAGGAATATGTGGATCCATTCCAGGGATCTATGGAACATTCCAGTATATTCTTTCTCAAAAGAATGTAGGGGCCTTTGTGTTAAGAGTTGGAGGAGGATTGAGACAGCTTTATTTCTTTCATCAAGCGTTGTGCATAGTTATTTATTTACTTATATTTGAAAGTGGGGTTTCTGTTCCTCTTACAGGCTTTTATCCCCACAGATTGTTGCGCTGGCTAATGTTTGTATGCATGTTTTCTTGGGGATGCCTGGTTGCTTCACTATCCAGGACCTTAAGGGGATGTGCAAGTCAATAACAAACTAAAATAGCTGTGCCAACCCACAGGTTTTTCGGCATTATTGTGTTAATGGCTGGTTTCAAGGGGTTTCAAATAATTATCTTTGCAAAGGAAGCTCTCTCTATACGTATTTAGGAAGATACCTGTGTCTGGGATGCAAGCTTGGTGTAGTAGGTTAGGCGAGTTTCAATCTGCAGGGTGAGGCACCAGTTTTAAATACATCCTAGTTCCCCCTCTGCCTTATTAGCATGGTTGATAATGGTTTCAATGGGAAAGAAGGATTTGTGTTGCATGCTCCATATTGGTGACTGGCGTGATGGCGATGTTGGCATGATGTTGCGATTTGGCATGTTTCTAGTGTAGTCAATAAAAATGGTATAAGTATTACTATTAATGTTACTTCGTGTATAGCATTTTATATTGTGCACATTCGAGAAAGGAGATTCGCAGATAAAGGAACCACTGTGAGGGGACGCAGTAGTCTTGCATATGCATGCACAAACATACCTATACAGGGGTCTTCAGGGAAATGCATTTGGCACAGTTTGGGAACAAGAGGTACGTGGCAAATACACAAATATGTATACTGCAGGTCCCCTCATAGCTAGGGGTTGTGTAGGCTGCAGAAATCTGGGATGGAAAGATAAATTATGTGTGACCTAGAAGCTGGTTGATCGAGGTTGAAGGCTGGGGAAGACATCTAACTGCATTTGGCAGCTGCGATAACATGAAAATGCTCAGGTGCCGCCAGGCAAGGGTTTTACGACTTGCTGCTTATGTGGCAAGGAGAAGTAATTTTTCTAAGTACATGGGAGTCGTTCAATGACTACGGAAGTCTGGCCCCCTGGTATGTTCAGTGGGGTCCAGGTAATAAACCTAGTGCAAGGGGTCCTTAAGGACAGAGTGGACAAATGGTTTATGGGTTGCGATCAGATTCTCTGGAATAACCAGGAGGTGATCAGAGGCCATGTGTGCTGAAATTGTAGTCATTATAGATTAGTGTGAAATGAGGATGCCAGCTAATCTGTGCGGATAAGATGCTTATCAGTTCAAATGGAACTTGTTGGTTTCCCTCCATCCTCATATTGTTGAAGTGTCCTTGCAAAGAATATGTGCATCACGATCAGGGTTAGAGGTCTCCAACCAGATGCGACTTAAATTAGGAATGCTCTGTGAATATGTAACTTTGTGATCATGTCCTGACCTGCTACGAAAAGTTCCTGAGAAGGGCTGAGCTGTAAATATGAGATAGATATATGTGGAAAGGGGACAGTGGTTAAATAAATGTATCCAATGAGAGTGGGCTAGATTTATCTGTATAGGATTGACTAATCCTGTTTGGGAGGATGGTCTTTGTAATGAAATATGTGGGAGTGTGATAACTGTTGCAAAGTGTGTATAATGTTAAATCTGTATGTGGTTTGAGGAGAATCTGGTTAGTTCAGTCTTGAAAGAGTCGTCTAGCCCTTCCCGGCTATTTGTACAATAAACATTTTAGGAGGTTGGAGGTTGGGTTATTTTGGGTTACAGAGATCGGAGGTCCACCCTCACAGCCTCCAATTCTTTGAAAGCAGAGGTGGATAGTTGGAGTTGAGGAGATGGTATTATAGAAAGTTGAGCATTGATCACTTTAACGTTCTTTACATAGTAGGTTGATTTTTTATTCCAAGAACATAAGCAGCTCTAAACAGGGTTTCTGGGATGTGCATGGAAGAACCTTTTCAAATTCTCTATTTGACAGCTTGTTGAAAAGAGTGAATATAAACACTCATATATATCTTTTCAGCTATGTGATGGACTCTCTGCTGTTCCCTACTGGCTGATTTGTGGGCTTCAGTTATGGATTTCTGCCACTGGCATTCAAGTTTAAAGTACATTCATAAAGCCAGGCATGGAAAGACATTCAAATATTTGCCCAACAAGTTAGATTGCATTAATTGTTTTGAGCAGCTATTTGATTTTTTAGTGTGATTTAATTAATTCAAACTAAGAGTCAAAATAGCTATGCACAAACACTGCTTAAATGCATTCACTTTCTTTTACCAATAAATCACATGTCTTAAACAGACACATTTTACTTTAGTAGAAATATAACAAACCCATGAAAAATTTATTAAAATATACTCTGTTGGTTTTCAGACCGTCCTTTCTTTCTTGGGTATTTCAGTACCTTTATTTATATTTGATGTGCTTATATATGAGTACACCATCCTGCAGCATTTACTATGCGTACTGAACCCTGAAATAGTATGTACCCACAGAAAGAGTATTCACTAAAATAATTTGTATTGCATAAAGGATTCTCTTTCAAATAGCTAATATCAAACATTTTTAGTGGAAATTCATTTACAGATGCAGACCTGTTCTGAGACCACATGTCACCCCAGGTTACAAGCATCCTTGGGTTTCCCTCATGTTCCCAATCAGGAGGAGTAATCCACTGCTTAGCAACCACTGGACCATCACCCTTAGACATCCTGCAAGCCTATCCTCATCGAAAAATGAAAAATGCATGTATAGCATTATAGCAGCATTAAGGCCACCATCATCAGGAAGTTATGCAATACCACAGAACAATACCTAAGAAGCTTTAGTGAGTTCACCAAAGAGAAAAATCAAATATTGAGACATGTGCATGTCCATCCTTAAAATATATGAGTGGGTTGGTCAATGGTAACGCAGTTGTACATTCTGATACATGCGGCATGTCCTTAAAAACTGTGAAACAGAGTTACACCAACATTTAGTGGATAAAAAAATCACAGAACCTCGGAAGCTTGAAAAAAAAGCTGCTGCTAGGTACGTGTCCAGAAGAATTCTCAGGTGACGTCATCCAGACCAGAGGATAAGGCATATGATAAAGGTAAACCAAAGGAGGGCAAGGGCAAATGTTCTCACCCTTCTGCTACAGAAAGTCCCTAAAAGCAAAATGTGAAAACCCAACCACATGCCTTTTCAGCTACCACAAAAAAGAGGACTGATGTTTTTCTTATAATGCTGGGAGAACTGCACCCTTAGCATTCAAACTTTGCTTTCTCTGAGGATACATGACACATAGGGAGGGAGATACAGCCTGCAAGGCTATACCCAAGCATGCCATAGTCTGTATTGTTCTTATGGAAGAGGCCATAATCAGTGTGGGCATTGAATATGAATTCCCACTAGGCAAGCAAGGGTGTGGCCAAATGTTACCTAGAAAAACTAAGTGGGAAAGGTATTGGGTCCCTTGAAGATGCCTCTGTTCCTGAGAATACTGACATCTTACTGCGTAATATCTTTATTAATGGGAACCATTATCCTGCACTGCGTGAGATGGCTTTGAGTATTACTGATGTCAAGTAATAGTGGGTACAAGAAGATCAGATAATTTGAGCTCCAGACAAGTTTGTCTGGGGGCTTGATGAACAATTACAAATCCTACACCCACAGAGGCCTAGTGGCCACTCAGATGCCTATTGCACTGGCACCAAATTCAGTGATCTCAGGGTTGCCTGCTGGCACATAAAGAGAACCTGAGGAGGAGGGCATGGTAGTTTCAGACCTCAAGGGCATGCCAGAACAGAGTGAGCTGTCATCAGATGGAGACCCTAGTTAGGCTAACATTTGCAGGGCTCAGAGGGATTCCCCCACTGTAGCTGACCTGTTTGAGCAGACAGAGAAACAGGTTTAGTAGGAAGCACCTCTGATGTTCATGGTGTAATTGGAGAATGATCTCCTGTACACTGAGTCCAAGAACTCTGAGGCAGAGACTTCCCAGAGGCTGATTGATCCCCAAATCCAGAGCAGGTTGCTAATGGACTTGGCTCACAACATTCCATTGGTAGATCACTTAGGTGTTACCCACACAGCTGACAAGCTGGCTGCACATTTATACTGGCCTGAGATGAGCTTACAAATAAATTAATGTCTCTGATCATACCATAGGTGCCAAGCATCCAGTAAGTCTGGTGGTGTGACAAAGGCCCCCTTGATTCCACTACCATTGGTTGGGCAGCCTTTCAGGAGAATAGACATGGACATTGTGAGTCCTTTTGCATCCACAAACCAACATAGAGAATCAGTAGTTATTGGGTGTGATAGATCATGCCACTTGGCATGCTGAAGTTTAGGAGTATCAATGCCCCTGTGGTGCTGATTCCCCATGGGGGAATCTCTATAATTTCTTACACAGGCTCCAATTTCATATCTTCATATATGAAGGAAATGTGGGAGAAGTGTAGAGTAACTTACATGTTCTATTCTGCTTTGCACCCACACACCATTGGGCTTCTTGAGAGCTTTAAGAAGACCCTATACACCATGACAGGTGGCTTGGAAAACCACCTAGTCATGTCTTCTGCTCGCCTACTATTGTAGGGCTGAATAAGTGATTTAACTACCACCCATTCCTGCACTCATGCAGAGCAGTAATCAGTGAAACAAATTATCCATCCTTCGCCCCATTAACTCTGACTTCCAGACCCATTTGCCAAAGCCCCTTCTCCCCAATGCAGTCTTGGACTTCCTCTTAAATACAGGGAAAAAAAACAAAGGGTGAAACATTTTACTTTATATGGACAAACATCTGTTTTGCATCTGATTTGTTTTATGAGGCAAATAGCTGTTTCATGTTTTTCAAAGTAAATAGGCAGCACAGCAAACAAAGCAAACGTGGACTGTCTGCAACAAGTGCACTGATATTCTAAATCACACACTCTTTGTTCTGTAAGTGTACTAAACAATGATAAATAATGTACATAGTGACAGTTGACAATTGTTTAATGATTACAGACAGTAAGTCTAGTGTGCAAAAACACCCCCAGCCAGACAGGGCTCTGATAGTGCCCTTATGAGCGCATGTGTTATAGAAAAGTAGAAAGGAGCAATTGGTGGAATGGTGACTATCCAATGGCACCATCAGCCTGTGCTGTAAGCATGGAAATAGAGAAGGATTACAGTGAACAAGCCAGTCCGAAAACAAGAGAACATAGTCCAAGAGGGATCTATGAGCATTTCAGAACTAAAATGGGACATATTGCAAAATCTCCCAGAGCCTGCAATAGGTCTATGTGGGCCTTGCTACCAATATAATAAATGTTTACTTGTACAGGACTCTGTAAATGCATGTGTTGGAAATACACAGTTGGAAATTACTGTGGGATTACGCACACCCACAAACACACACACACACCCTCTCATTGTCAAAATAAATGGAACCCAACACTATTTTCCTAGCGCAAACTGATGCCAAAAACTGTGAACTGTGCTGCTCCTTGTAAGTGTGAGGCAGATGGCTAAAATATAGAGAATGGAAGCCCAATGGAGACTTTTTCAAGTTTAAGTGCAAGTGTTACAAGAAAAATGCAACATTTGAGTTATTATTTTTGCCTTTTAGTCTTCACCACAGCAAGGGTGCATCTGCAGGATGTGGGAAATTACCTGAGAGATAACACTCAACATATTGGGCCTTTGAATAGATTTCAAACAAAGAACATTGGGCCTCATTACGAGTCCGGTTGTAACCCTGCCAGTGCTACCGATGCTTTGCCGCCAGACTCATAATATTTTACCAGCGCCTGACTTCCCGGTGCCACTATGAGATTACAACTCCGGTGGCCCGGGAAGTCCGGCACCAGTAAAATGTATGTTCCCATTCCCATAGAGTCCCATGGGACAGTGTTGGTTCTTCCTTGAGGTGTCTGCCTACCTTCGCTGCAGCACCAAGCAGGGTCAGACTTGTTGGGCACAGTGACCACAGCAGGCAGACTCAGAGATTGCCGATCCGGAAACAAGGGTGCCGGTGAGCTTACCGGCTCCCTTGTTTCTGGACTGGAAAACTCCTAATGAGGCCCCATAACTTTAAGTATAATCAGCATTCATGGAGTGCAGTGTCTGCTAAAATGGATCCAGAGATCAAAAAACAGTATGGCTCAAATTCCTATAAATTTGAATCAGCAAGGAAATTACCCCAACCTGCACTGTCAAAATATTGATGTCAACAATGCACCAGCCAATGTCGTCACCTGTGGTTTTCTGAACAAACTGTTGTTCGCTTTCAAATGGAGCACAACTATTTGATAAGTGTTTTGCATCCTATAATGTATTTTATTAAAATCATGTGAAATAATGTTGAATGTAAGAAATAATACATTATTAACGAAGAGAAGAAAGAATCAATAGTTCTATTGGTTTGGATAACACTGTATTTATTTCAGCTGACATACTCACATTGCAGAACATGTACCTTGGACTAATGCAATAAAAACAAAACAATCATATAAAAAACACACATTAATCATTAAGCAATGCCTCGTGAAGAGCTGTTCTCAATTTCTGAGCATGAGCCTCCCAGGGGAATTACAGGGCAAGATTTGACTTGATTTGTAAAGCAGCACACATTAATCATTTACTTTAAATGGAGAAAGTGAGTGTTACTCATAGCTTTTGAACAAGACCCAGAAACAGGAAAACAAGTGTGTTTTATAAATCAAAGATTCCTCTTTAATATGACACCAAATTTAACTTGTCTATGGTTTTTAATAATTCATAAAAGGAGGGGAAAACAAAAAGTTTGTCACATATCCACAAATGAATCTACAAATACAGAGTATATTAATGTTGTTTTCAGTACATTTGCATTGTACTGTCTTAAACTAGGGAAGAAAAATAAAATTGCTGTTTACAGTATTTGAAGTGGTTTTGGCCACCATGATAGTGTTATACATACAGATAATAACCAACCAATAAATCCTGAGGTTGTATAGTCAATAGCAGTGTCTAATTATGATATAGGCTAATGGAAGAACTTGGCCAATAACATACTGTGACATAATTTGATATAAGGTGGACATTATGTAGATTTTAAAAACAGTGTGAGGACAAAGGAGATAGATTCAGACATTGGGAAGAACTGCAGGAAAGAATACCACTAGTTCATATTGCATGGATTAAAAAGGGAGACACATTTAAGGGCTGTAAAGGAAAGGTTTCTGTTCCAGGGGATGACTATTGTACACAAGGAGATCTTCAGTAGGGAACCTGATGACAACTGAAACTCTCCTGGAAACATGTGAGGATTTCCCCTACTCTGTGACTCGAGAGGCTAATCAAAAGTGATTATGACATTTCCACAAAAGAATTGAGAGATGTTTTTTGTTACTATTTTCTTGCTAAACCCCAACAAGGAGGAGATGTGGGAAGCTGTTATAAAAGTTCATTGTCTCAAATATAACTGCATGCAAAATTAAGTGATATGTCAATTCAATCCAACTTAAAATACTTTCTGAGTTGTGTGCACAATGATGTACATAACACTACTGTACATTTCAGTGCACCACTCTCTAAAATCATAATCTCATTACATTGTACATAAAGTGTATTCACAGAAATAGTACATTGGGCTGTGACATAATGACACCCATAGCTGAGCCTATATAAGATCAGTTTTATAATATATGTTCAGTAAAGCGTTACGTTACTAAACTAAAACCGAAAATGAAATCAAGTTTAAAGGAGTCATGTACATTTCCTAATATGTAACACATTCTACCTCTTGTTCTGACATTACACATTGAGATTCATGTTATTTGAAAGGGGGCATTTATATGTTTTCACTACAATGTGAAAACATGTTTTAGGTTGAATGGATCAATCAAAATAGTTTGTGCATTCTGAACTGAAAGCATAACTTCCGTAAACCAAAACCTGAAGATCCAAGTTAATGTAAGCATAGTGTAAACTACACCCACATGTTAGTATCCAAGAGCATTACATTTAACTGTGAAGTGGGTCACTTTTTTTTTTTTAATTCTGGCATGCATTGGTGTCATTGTGGGGAAAGCAACATGTATTATTCATTTGTAAATGGGACTTTAAGCTTAATTTGGAAATGCTTTAAGTGAAGTAAAAACTTTTGATATACTGACCAACAAGCAGTAGAGGTACAATTAGCATGTCTAGTGTTATTCAAGATTTAAAATATATTCATAAATATTTGCCCCATAGGGAGATGATGATCTTTCATGCAGGAAACACTTATAGTGATGGTAGTGAAGTGCTTGAAAATAATAGTAAGATGTTTAGTATGCCTTGGGTAGCATGTAGGTGCCTTTTATCAGCTGTATGGCCACTTTGATCTGTAATAGATTTTTGTCTTATTGGAGTAAACTTGGGATTTGGTGATATTTTCTTATCGTAAAAATATTGGCGGTAATTTGGTGGTAAATTAGTTTTGCACTTAGATTGGATTGGATTACATTATTTTAGTAACCATACCTTGTTAGCTTATATTGATGGTAATTTTAGTGGTATTTTGTTTTGCGGTCATTATTTCTGTGGTATAGTGGTGAGCATGGTTTTCTTCTTTATACTATAACCCCATTATAAAACAAAACTTTCCTCTCTATTAGAATACCTCTTAATTGTCTGTAGAGAGCCCCAGAACTATGCACTGTTAGAACCCAGAGTGCCACCTACAGTTTGTGACTGGTATGACTGGCTTATTTACATCCAATGATCTATGTGCCCTTAGGCATTACTGGCTCATGGACATCCAGTAATCCATATATCATATCAGATTCCATATCATATCAATTTTTAGTTCCTGACTGTTACTGAAGAAAATCATGTGGCCTAGATATGTCAGGAAAGGAAAAAAGGGGGAGTCAGACATGTGATGTCATCAGTGATGTCATCAATGACATTTGTGATGTCATCTTTGATGTCCTGGGTGTTAGGCTTAGCAGTGCACTGTGGTGGTGCGAGTTATGGTTGCTTAGCTTACCATAACTGGTGAATTTCAAGGGTTTTTCAGTTTTACTTGGAACCATAACGTCTCTTTAACAAAGTTTTTTCACTGAATTTCATAGGTTTTTAGTAGCGCAACTTAACCATAATGTCCCTTTAACAAAGTTTTTTCACTGGATTTCATTGATTTTTAGCAGCGCAACTTAACCATAATGTCCCTTTAACAACATTTTTTCACTGAATTTCATAGGTTTTTAGCAGCGCAACTTAACCATAACGTCCCTTTAACAAAGTTTTTTCACTGAATTTCTTAGGTTTTTAGCAGTGCAACTTAACCATAACGTCCATTTAACAAAGTTTTTTCACTGAATTTCATAGGTTTTTAGTAGTGCAACTTAACAATAATGACTTTGACTTTATATACATGTCATATGGAACTGACTGAATCTCATTTACCGTACTTGATGTCCGCAAACTCATTTAATGTTCGCGGACATGTTCGAAGAACAGTACCACTACCTAAAAACTCTGGGGGGGTTATGTTTGATTGTTATATCATAACATAGGAACATTTAACAAATTCAAAAAAGAGCACACAAACACATTATGTGTACTAATACATAAGAAATGTAACCCATATATACAACACACTAACCATTCATTTAAATGCACTATGTTCTGAAATGGAATATACCACAAGAAGATAAATTGGCTTCCAACATAATTACCTCACAAACACGACAGAACTGAGAAGAAGAGCAGACCCACTGAGTATATAGGACATATCTTACCTGAAATAGTAAGTGTACTTAATTTTATTCATATATTTATAAACTTTCTGTATTAGATAAAAAAATATATTATCTTTTTTTTTTTCTCACAGAAATGTCTAGTACTCTGGAATGGCTAGAGGAGCATTTCCCACATGAAGAAATGTCACAAGATAGTGAAACTAATGGTAAACACTTTATAATATAAACCATTTAATTATTATTATTTTGTATACATTTAACATATATATATATTTTTTTGTACAGAGCATACCAAAATAGAAAATACTTCAGAAAAACCTATTATGGATAACACTTTTCACAGTATAGAAGAAAAAATTGATTTATTGTTGACTAATTTTAATAAATTGAAAACTTTTGTGAAAGATCATTTTAAAACAAAAACCTCATACCATTGCCCCACATGTACTTGTCCCTCCTCACCATATCCCAGTCAATTGTCCCCAAACCCTCTCCATAACCCAAAACGTTTTGATGAGACTTCCATCCCTTCTTCACCTAATAACAATCATTTTGAAACCCCTTATTCTCCTATTTTTGTTTCTGTTTCTGCCTCACCTTCTCTGTCATAAATTATTAATATATGTTAAATAAAGTTTAATTTTTATATTGTGTTGTAAATAGTTTTTTTTAATAAAAAAAAACAATGTAGGTGTCCGCGGACAGTGCAGGTGTTCTGAAATGTTCATAAATAAACGAAAATGGAGGTGTCCTGAAGAACACTATACCTGTTTGTACTGTTCGCTAGCAAGTTCAAACTGTTCTAAGAACACACGCGGTGTCCTAAAATGTTCGTAAAAAAAAATAATTAAAGTGTCCTAAAGAACACTATATCTGTCCGTAGTGTTCGCTATCAAGTTTAAACTGTTCTAAGAACACAATTGGTGCCCTGAAATGTTCGTACTTAAACAAAAATGGAGGTGTCCTGAAGAACACTATACCTGAATTGTTCGTAATTAAACGAAAATGGAGGTGTCTCAAAGAACACTATACCTGTCCATACTGTTCGCTAGCAAGTTGAAACTTTTCTAAGAACACAATTGGTGTCCTGAAATGTTCATACATAAACGAAATTGGACGTGTCCTGAACCTGAAGAACACTATATCTGTCCTTACTGTTCGCTAGCAAGTTTAAACTGTTCTAAGAATACACGCAGTGTCCTGAAACGTTTGTTTCACGTGTGACGCATTTTTAATTACTTCAGGACCCGAACAGTGTCCGTAGAACATCAACGTGCATGGGCTAACCAATCTCCGTGCAATTGGTGTCCTGCAGACATGCGCTTCCTTCGCGGACTTGTTCGCGAATGGATCATATGACCGTGCCCACACTGATCGCGTGTTCTGAATGCGGACACTGTTCGTGTCCCCGAACAATTTGAAAGTACATTTTCAATTAATCCATAATATTTTTAAATAAAATCTCACCATGGCACAAGTCCCACATAGTAATCCTGAGTTTCTACATACCTTTTGAAACTTTTCGAACTTTTTTTTTGTGTTCGATCTGTCCGCGGACAGCGCGCTTGTCCGCGGACCACGCACAAGCACCCCTATAAAAGACCACGCCCTAGAGCTTATTCTCATTGTGTTTCTGGCTATTCTTCAGAACACAGCGATTTTTGCTGCAACCTGCAGATTAAACCATCATCGAGATGGCATCCAGGGCTGAACTACTGCCACCTGGTGCTGCACCTGCATCAGCACCACCCCCACCCCCTCCACCACCACCACCTCCCCAAGGGCCTGAAGAGGGGAACAGGAGTGAGGATGCAGAGGAGGAAGAAGAGGATGATGAGAATGAGGTAGAGGAAATCCCTACTACCCGCACTAGGCGTGAGTCTTGGGTGTGGCGGTTATTTACCATTCATGGGAATGGTCCTAAGGCTCGTGCGAACCGTGTTACCTGCAATGAGTGCAAAATGATACTCAGTCACGGGAAGCACGGTAAGTACAGCTTTGGGACCACTACTATGAAGCGACACCTGAGATCATTTCACTCTGGGGCTATTATCAGGGTTGTACCTTGTGAAGAACGTAGCAGGTTGATTTCCTCTAATTCATCCTCTGTTTCTGATCCTGTAACCACAAGGACCTCCTCTGTGGGACAGCATCTTCCTCAAGCTGCCTCACAGGCCATACAGAATACTGATGACCCTTACCTTTCGAGGGTCACAGTTGTATGTATGTACTGTGACAAAGTACCCTGCAGGGGGGAGCGACTTTGTAGTGCTTTTGAGACTATCGTCTCAGAGCACGAGATGATCTGCTCACTACCCAAATAAAACCCACTCTACATCTTACTCTCTCAGCTCGCCCTTTCTTATCCCTGTGCTTGGTGTCCCAATCTTTCCCTTCCTTTCCCCTCCTCCCCTAGTGTGTTGTGTATAAAAAACCAATAAAAATACAAAAAATACAAAAATCCCCCAAAAAAATAAGGCTCTTTTCAGAGGCGCCTTTCACAGTTAAAAAATAGAAGTGAAAATAAATGAAGCAGGGCCCTTTGTATTTTTTAGAAGTGCACGGACAGTTTGCGAACATTTAAAAAATTGGGTTGCTACCCTTTCACAAACATTGCAATTTTCTCTGGGAGGAAGTGGTGGCTCTGAAAAGAGCCTTTGGGAGGTGTTTGTAAGTCAAAAATTATAAATGCTTAACACCTACTTCAAAATGGATGTTGTAATTCCAAAAAAGGTCGCAATGCATTTTGTACATATCTCAGAAAAATCTGATTGCCACCATAAGTAAGATGGACTCCATCTCTGCAAAAAATGTTTGTTTGTACTACAAAACAGAATATTTTCATTGTGAAAAGAAGACATGCCAAAATCTTTTAGAAAGGCACAAACAGCTTTATTAACATTGCGCCTTGCTTTTTCCATTTGTGGACCAAATGAAGAAGAACAAAGCCACATTTGTCTCTGCGCAATCCGTGAAAATATCACTTGAGAATTAGGAAACATGTCCATAACCTTCCCAAGTCCTTCTTTCATAGCAAATTGCTAAAAAATTCCAGTCACATGTCCTAAACTGTTCCCTCCACAATAAATTACAATTATGTCTGGATGTTGCTCTGTCTCCAAAGTAGCACAGAGAGGTAGCAAGTCCAACCACTTCATTCCACGCACTCCATGCCAGTGTACTTCCACATGTGGGAATCCAAGATCTACAGCTACTCCACAGCTTTCTGCATGCACCTTCAACCAATATATCCATGAATCTCCCAAAATCCATACAATCTTTTTCCTAAAACACACAGACATAGCTATCTGTTGTTCTCTCAGCAAAAACAGTATATGAGAAACTCTCTTCTGGCACAACACACCCACTAAACTTTCCTGACCAAGCCCTTTCAGTACTCATCCTCATTTGCATGACTTCTGAACCCAAAAATCCCCGGATGTAACTCCAGATGTCCGGGGACTACCGCCATGTCCGCGGACATATCGTAACATGAACAGCCCTTCTACCATTTCCACTTCACTCTCTCTGCCATTCCCTCATTGGATGTAGCTAAGAAGTCACATGACCATGCACCAATCACATCCAAGACCTCTACATCTTACTGCATCATCATAGATCAGCACTGCAAATGTACTGTGAATCTCTCGGAGTACAAGTGTCATATCATTGGCAATCACCATCTACCAGAAATACTGTACAAGTCTCCAAGATTTCTACTTGCAGCTCCATGCATATCCATATGCATGAACACAAACTTCAGGTATGCATATTTTCTGTACAGTAGATGAACACATTTTCAAACAGACTTTTAGCTTGTGTAATCTGTAAAATGAATTTATTGTATTTTTCAATTTCTTAAAATCAACTATCACTTATAAACCTTTATACTATTTACTTTCTTTATACACACACACTCAAATCATGTTAAACTAACATTTTTTAAATGAAATATATAGACTACATATATTAAAAAATCTATGTTTAAATCTTTAAAAAAAATACTTATACAATTTCATATTTGTTTGTTTTTATTTATTTATTTACTTATTTACTTTAATTTAGACATGACATTGAGGCGCTATTACCTAGAACAGCTTAGTTACAGAAATAGTGGTATTCACTGGTATATTACAAATTTCACAAGACATAGTAAAGATATATTTTGCTACAGTTAGTCATTCAATACAATTTGTTCATTAAGAACATATCATATGTACTGAACTGATGCAATGTATATTATGTAAATAAATTAGTTTAATGGTTTTGAAGAAGGCGCTGAGGATTTCAATTAAAAAAATCAATATCTAAATTAAAAACAGCGCTATATACAAACAAAATTACTAATTTGAATCTTTTACAATTGCAGTGAAGACCAGTCTCCTGAAAAGAAGCAGCCGAATTTGAAGAACAAAGAAGAACTAAGACGTTACCTGTTAATTTAAGAAAAAAAGTAAGCAGAATATCACCATAATATTTGTATTATTACTCAAACATACTGTAAAGTTAATACAAGCTATTTCTGTGCCTAAAAATAGAGATTGTGTACCATTTTGTCCAAAAATCTCCATGTCTTAAACAGCGATTTGCAGCCAGAACGGCCCACAAATTCCTATTTTTGGACACACAAATTACCCAACTGAAACACTACAATTTTCATATTATAGAACAAACAACTGTTTTAATTGTATACATTAGATTTACTATTTGTACTTTTCCACACCACTAGCTTACTTTTTTTTGTCATCCGAACCCCAGTTTAGTAACACATAAATTCAAGAATACCTATCCCTACTAGTTGTAGTTCCCAATGCACAATCACACACCATTACATACATCTTTATCATCTTACTCAAACACTCATGCACACAGCACACATACATTGCAGAACACCCCAACCCATACCTCAACAGACCCTAAAGAATGCCTACCAAAAGTCAAGTCTGTAGAAAGCAACGCAGAAGTAGAGCAAATGAAAATAAAAGTGTCCAACATAAGCATCCATCTCTAGCAGAATTTGTAAAAAAAAGTTGAAACAAAACAGCTAATACAGTCATTTAGTGAAACACAAGAAGTTTCAAGTACAAACACTTTGCCTCCTCTATCAAAATGTAAAACAAACCAAAAAACAATTAACAGAAAATCAGCTATCACTACAGATAAAACTACTTCTTTACATTTTAATATAGTGCAAAGTAAGCATACCAAGAAAAGTATTTTAGCAAAAATGTACCGTCACAAAGTCCTTCAAAATCTTATAAAAACAGGAGAGAAATCAGGTTCAATGCTTAAAACCTATCGTAGGAAATTAATCGTAGAAGTGTTGATGGACAGTGCAATTCTTCTCAAAAGAAAGTTATTTATTTTAGTGTTAAACAAAATGAAACCACTAACAAAACTAATAACTAAATTACAAAAAAGACTTCTCAATAAGTGAAATGTCAACAGAAAGAACTTCTTAAGTATCTGAGGAGGTGAATGGAATCACACTACGAGCACAGAACCATATTTTAATGAAGAAGCGTACAAACAAAAGCAAACAAATACAATTGCCATACATAGCAGTGGTCGAGGTTATGAAAAAGTGAATAATACCATAATGGAACAAGAAGTACTCCTTACAAAAATATGCCCTGAAAACTTAGAATTACCCCTCCATTCAACTGAATCAGAATGTCTAGTGTACAAATGGCCATTCACGTCAATGTGTAACATTCCCAAACAATGTTTCAAATCTTTACGCCAATTCCTCAATAAATATGTAAAAAGCAAAGACAAAATCAAAATTAAATTACTGCAAAATATGGATACCTGTCCAGTGGCAAGTACACAGGACTACAAGGACATTCATTGGCCTGCATTACAGGACCTACTTGTAAAACCACTTTCCATGATATCAAAAGGATATCAACACATCATTCAACTATAAGAAATCTAGTCTATAAACTGTACTATGCTAAAAGTCCTGCTTTAGCACTAGCAAATTTAAATAACATCCTTCTACATGGTACAGCAAAAGACCTACTTGAAGAAATTGACTATATCCAGAAAAAATATTTTGGAAGTGAAAGCCATTTACAGAATGAAATAGCTTTAAACCAATTAAGCAACAATTCTACACATGGCAACCTTTTGCTAAACACATACAAAAAAGAAATACTAAAATTTAAAAGTACATCAGCTGAAGTACCAAACCATGTATGTGTATGTTGCCGTAGAACTTTTTATAAAAGTAACACAAAAACTGTAGACCTATCATACAAAATAGAAGACAATGAAGATTCTAAATGGTTTGAATTAGCTGTCTACCTTGTAGCAGAAAACAAATACGAAATAACTGACCCCTTAATACTTTGCAGTTACTGCACTACAAAACTTGACAACAACCAAACTCCTTCACGGGCTATCACAAATAATTTGGAATATATAGTACCAAAACCCCTACAACAACTTAATGTATATGAGAGCATCATAATTCAAACAGTACACCCATTTCAAGCAATAATATGCCTTTAACCAAAAACAGCAAAATGACCTCCCTCTGAATTGGTAAAAGGCATTCGTGGAAAAGTAGTTCATTTACCATTAGATCTAAAAGAAAATGTGCATACTCTAGGAGTGCAACGTCCAATGCAGCAATCTTTAATTATCTTAGTAAATGGAGTACCTACAAAAGACAAAAAAATATGGCAACAGCTGGTAGATTTACATAAAGTTAGACAAGCCTTGCAATATCTTAAAGAGAATAATGAATACTACAAAGAAATTAATATTGAAGAAAACTTGAAAGATACAACTGAAATAGTTCAAGAAACACAAGAAGCTGGTCAATTTGAGCTACTAGATCCTGCTACAATATCAAATACTTTAGACCATTATACAATTCATCCTTTGCACGCTAATAACACCATAGACGATGTACTGGAAACGTACCAAATGCATCAAACAAAAGGATCGCCAATCACGATATGGGAAAAAAGTATAGAAGCACATGCTTTTCCTCTACTCTTTCCTACTGGCAAAGGAGGAAGGTATGATGATAGACCTATTCAAATATCAGCTTCAAAATACCGCTCATTACGGATGTATTCTGAAGATCCCAGATTTAGACAAAATGTGGAATACATATTCCACCTACTCTTTGAAAGTGAACTAGCAACTTTATGTTACGGAGTTGCACACATATTAAAATCAGGATCACACTTTCAAAATATGACAGCTACACAATTATTAGAAAAAGTGCAACAAAAGGATGAGGTTTTACAATCAAATATTACAAATCTATTAGCAAATATGCGTGGTACTAAAGAGTACTGGTTTCGACGTCATGGAGATGTACGTTGTATGATCAGAAACCTTGGCCCACCCACTTGGTTTGTTACATTAAGTTGTGCAGAATATGCATGGGAAGATTTACATGATTTCCTACGCATATCAAATAAAAACAAAACAAACATAGATATACTAAAACCTGGAGAACTTTGTTCTTTGGATCCTGTTAATATTTCAAGATATTTTCACAATCGCTTCATTGCTATGCTACATTTTATTTGTAATAAAACTGTTCCTCCCCTTGGAGAAGTGCAACACTTCTTTTGGAGAAAAGAATACCAAGCTAGAGGAGCACCTCATAACCACATGCTTTTATGGATTAAAGATGCTCCTAAATTTGGTCAAAACAGTGATGCCACTGTTTTACAGTTTATTGAAAAATATGTCACTTGTGAAATTCCATCAGAAGCCACAAATAGTGATCTTCATGCACAAATTTTACAATTTCAAAGACACAAATGTGGAAAATATTGTCATTGCAAATACAAAAACAAAGGGAAATACTACACCAAATGCCGATTTGGTTTCCCTAGACCAGTTACAAATACAGGTTAAGTGAACAACCTCATGTCTTCAGTTAGACATAGTGTTAACGGTAAGTCATCTAAAAATACATATTACATAAAAAGAAAAGAAGAAGAAAAATATATCAATGATTATAATGCAATCATTGCCCACTTATGGAATGCAAACATAGATGTGCAGTAAATTGCAGACAATTCTACTGCAGTTGCACGATATGTCACAGCATACTTAACTAAAGCAGAAAAGACAGAGCTCCAAGACCTCTGGAATGACCTGTCATCAGATAAAACAGTGTCTCGGAAATTATACAGCTTGGGCATAAAAATGCTCACCCATAGAGAATGTGGATCATATGAAGAAGCTGATCGTTTAACTGGTACTGCATTGTATGGTAAATCTGAAAATATAGTATGGCTAAGTATTGGTCCAGCTAAATCTAGAAAAAGAGTTCTAAAATCATATGAAGATATAGAAACAATAGCCAAACATGATTCCAACAGCCAAGACATTTTAAAAAACAATTTATTGGACACATACTACCCAAACAGAAGTATTACTTTGGAAAACATGTGTCTATACCACATAGCCCAAAACTACACATACAAAAATAATATGAAACCTGATGAAAAAAAAGGTAAATATAGAGTGACAAATTGTGTAGGCAGCTTAGTTAAACTCACTAAACCAAATTTAATTAATCATATCAAAGACTCCTCAACATAAAGAAGTATATTACATGTCCCTGCTACAACTCTTCAAACCATGGAGAAAAAAAGAACAAATACTAGATAACTATGACTCATATGAGGATGCTTTCAAAGCAAATGAAAGCACTATAACTGATGTAAACTTTACACAGTACAAAACAATGTTGCACAATGAACAGCAACACGAAGAAGAACTCCAAGCCCAACTAGATAAGGACACTCCTGACAGTAGTCAACCTTCTGTAACAGGAAGCCAAGAACCACTGGGAGAACCACTAATAATAAATGAGGCAGAATTAGCTATGATAGAAGTAGAAAACACCATGTGTCAGTATGAAGATAAAGAAGACTTAACTATACTACAATCAAAACTAAACAATGAGCAACGTAGCATTTTTCAAGAAGTAACAAAACAAATTGCACATGGTGTAAAACATGAAAATAAAGAATGTTCCTGCCATAATTATAAACCTATACTACTGTACGTCAGTGGTGAAGCTGGTTCTGGCAAAACATTCCTAATCGAAATCATTAGTAAGTTCCTTCAACAATTGACAAACAACAAACTGTCAGCTGTTGTCACTGCCCCCACAGGTTTAGCTGCCTACAACATAGGT
Source organism: Ambystoma mexicanum (assembly GCF_040938575.1). NCBI lineage: Eukaryota > Metazoa > Chordata > Amphibia > Caudata > Ambystomatidae > Ambystoma > Ambystoma mexicanum. The sequence goes on along the minus strand of NC_090937.1, from coordinate 585,711,801 downwards.
GGTGTTACATTACACCGATTACTACTATTACCAGTAGAACACCAGAACAAATTAGACTATTACAAACTTTCTGCAGAAGCTGCAATGGAACTACGCAGAGTATTGAAACAAATGAAAATGCTACTAATAGATGAAGTGAGCATGGTCTCCAACCTGATGTTAGCTTTGATTCACCTCAGATTACAAGAAGTACTCAAAACAGACTATGAAGAGCTCTTTGCAGGAAAACACATTATTGTTTTTGGAGATCTGCTTCAATTAACACCAGTAAAAGGTGAGCCTATTTTTAAAACATTAGGACACAAACTCTGCCGAAAAACTGTTGGCAGCATTGGAAATGTCAACCTTTGGCAACATTTCCAATACAGAGAATTAACAGAAAACATGCGGCAATCTGCAGATCTCACTTATGCCAATATTTTAAAAAGTATCAGAGTTGGTATACTTTCTAAAGAAGCAGAAGCAATATTGAAAACCCAGCACATTAATGCACTTTATGGCGATAATGCATGTGCTACAGATGTTATGGAACAATTAGCCCTCAAAAATGTCAATTGTATGGCCTTAATGCCAACTCTTGCAAGCTGTTTCAAATTCAATTAAATCATGCTAAGTAAAGAAATACAACCAATCATGGAAATTAGCGCCACAGACAAACTAGATGTACATGGTATGACACTACCCATGTGTGACCAAGCCACAACAAGACTAAATAGTTTAGAAAAATCAATCTCAAACACAGCAGGCTTAGAAAAGATATTAAAATGATCCTTAAATTGCAGAGTAATGCTTAAACGTAACCTTGACGTGGACCAAGGACTAGTTAATGGAGCACTGGGTACAGTTGTTGGCTTTCAAACATACCCACGCAACAACAAAATTCAGTTTGTCAATATACTCTTTGACAAACTTTCAGAAGTAAAAAGGATAGGACGCTCAACAGCTAGATTCCTTCTCTTCAAAGATATGTATGTACCAGAGAACAATTTTCTCTAACTCTTGCATACGCAGTCACGATTCATAAATCACAAGGTCTTACCCTAGACAAAGCAATGATAGATATTGGTAACAAAGTTTTTAAAGAAGGCATGAGCTACGTAGCACTATCACGCTTAGGTACACTTGACAGTCTATTTCTAATCAACTTTGATGCAAGTAAAATAAACGCTGATATTCCTTGCATTTAGAATACAATAGACTTCGCTCACTATACAACCCCCACCTAAACACATATTCTGTTTCACAAAAAGTAAAACGTTATAAAAGAAAAATAAATCAAACAGAAATGCAACAGGATGTCACTGCAAATACTCCAAAGAGAGTAAAAGAAACTAATACTTCATCAAGTACCACAAGCAAAAAAGAATCAATTAGGGAAAGTAAACCAGGTACTTCTTTATAGAAGGAAGACAAACTCCAAAAAAAGCAGTAGATACAGAACTACCTGGACCATTTAAATTCTCAAATATAGTTGGTGTAAGTTGCTACGCAAATGTAGCAATGAATATTCTATTTCAATTACCACCAATTGTTGACAACATTTACTTACACAGTACAGACCCATTGTGTTTGCAAATGTTAGTACTTCACAGAAATGCAGCAAACAATCCTGAGAACACGTATAGTGTTTATGGAATAAAACAAAAATTGGACTACTGTGCTGGAATGGTGAAATTCACTATAAACTCAGAGGAAGATCCACAAGAATTTCTAATATACTTACTACAAGTACTGGAAAACAAAAACATACCTATAAATGAAATCTTTCAGATTTCATACATGTAGAAACATACATGCACTCTCTGCAAAAATGTGACACAAGAAGAAATCCCCAATGAATGCTTCATATATATATCAATACCAAATTGTGAATCCATTCCATTTCAGCGACTTGTACAAAATGAAAACCATGGTAGATTATGCTCTACCTGCAATTCAGATAATCGCTCCACTCTAGTAATACAAACACATAGTAAATACATAATACTAATGCTTCTACGTTACAATGCAGATGGTAGCAAAAACAACTGCAAGCTGACTGGATTCACACATGGTCAAATATCACTTGGTAAGAAAACCTTCACAACAATAGGTATAATCTACCACGCAGGAGCCACAACCAATTCAGGGCACTGCACTGCATATATAAAAAAGATTTGTGGATGGTTTGGATGTAATGATAGTACCATTACTCTAAAGCAGAGATGACCAGCAAATCTTACAAACGCTTATTTGATGTTCTTAAAACCAAAATCTGATAACTAAACTGTATTTAAACCCTAAGTAAACTTGTGTTAAAAAAATATAAACTGTTAGAATACTCCAAAAGCTATCTAACTGCTCAAAGATTCTACAACAACTAATCAGATAAATGAATACCACTAAATTAGACCAAAAAATACACAGTTAGAATACACCAATTGGTATCTAACTGTCCCAAAATTTAACAATATCCAAATAGATAAATCAATACCACTAAAATAGACAGTTAGAATACGCCAATTGGTATCTAACTGCTCCAAAATTTTATAATATCCAAACAAATAAATAATATGTTACTTCTCCAAAAAAATGCAACAAGCCAAAGTATAAAGCATTAGCAAGAAACAAGTGAACACTGAAAACAAACAAACAAATAAACTGTAGCATAACAGAAAAAGGTTTTTTTTTAATCCAACATGGATTTTTTTTCTCCCACAGACCCAATGATTTTAGCAACAAATACAGAAACTGAGCAAATTGCACAGTACTCTGATTTGTAATCTACTAAATATGAGGGTCCAAAAAAAAAAAGGTATGTTGATTATACAATGTAATAAGTCATTACAAAATACTAATACTAACATGCTATTTTCTTTTATCACAGAAATTAACAAGAAATACATGTACTCCGGTTACTAGACCAAACAGTAAGTATACAATAATAAGGAGAACCATTGCAGCATATCACATCCATAGTATCTAATACCTTTGTTCCTTATACATTTGTATTTCACCCAAAGTTGTAAGCAAATATGAATGTGATATGCTGCGGTGGTTGTGGCCAGGGCATAGAGTCTTGGGTGCATGGCCAAATGGCCATGCACCCAAGACTCTATGCCCTGGCCACAACCACTGCAGCATATCACATCCATAGAGTCAAACATTTCAACTATGGTCTATGGAAACTTTTAATGTCCGCGGACATTATGAGTGTTCTTAGAGCACTTTCAACTTGCCAGCGAACAATACGGACAGAGTTTTCAGGACACCCCCTACGAACATTTCAGAACAACGCGATAGTTCTTAGAACACTTTCAACTTGACAACGAACAATACGGACAGTGTCCTCAGAACACCCCCATTTCGTTTATTTGCGAACATTTCAGGACACTGCGAGTGTTCTTAGAACACATTCAACTTGCCAGCGAACAATACAGACTACGCCTTCAGGACACCCCCTACGAACATTCCAGGACACCGCAAATGTTCTTAGAAACGTCTTCAGAACACCCCCATTTTGTTTATTTGCGAACATTTCAGGACACCGCGAGTGTTCTTAGAACACATTCAACTTGACAGAGAACAATACGGACAGCGTCCTCAGGACACCCCCATTTTGTTTATTTGCAAACATTTCAGGACACCGCAAGTGTTCTTAGAACACATTCAACTTGCCAGCCACAACCCCCCATTCATATTTGCGAACATTTCAGGACACAGTGAGTGTTCGACAACGTCTTCAGAACACCCCCATTTTGTGTATTTGCAAACATTTCAGGACACCGCGAGTGTTCTTAGTACACATTCAACTTGACAGAGAACAACACGGACAGTGTCCTCAGGACACCCCCTACGAACATTCCCCGGACACCGCAAGTGTTCTTAGAAACGTCTTCAGAACACCCCCATTTTGTTTATTTCCGAACATTTCAGGACACTGCGAGTGTTCTTAGAACACATTCAACTTGACAGAGAACAATACGGACAGCGTCCTCAGGACACCCCCATTTTGTTTATTTGCGAACATTTCAGGACACCGCGAGTGTTCTTAGAACACATTTAACTTGCCAGCCACAACCCCCCATTCATATTTGCGAACATTTCAGGACACTGCGAGTGTTCTTAGAATACATTCAACTTGACAGAGAATAATACGGACAGCGTCCTCAGGACACCACCATTTTGTTTATTTGCGAACATTCCAGGACACCGCGAGTGTTCTTAGAACACATTCAACTTGCCAGCCACAACCCCCCATTCATATTTGCGAACATTTCAGGACACAGCGAGTGTTCGACAGCGTCTTCAGAACACCCCCATTTTGTGTATTTGCGAACATTTCAGGACACAGCGAGTGTTCTTAGAACACATTCAACTTGACAGAGAACAATACGGACAGCGTCCTCAGGACACCCCCTACGAACATTCCCCGGACACCGCAAGTGTTCTTAGAAACGCCTTCAGACACCCCCATTTTGTTTATTTCCGAACATTTCAGGACACCGCGAGTGTTCTTAGAACACATTCAACTTGACAGAGAACAATACGGACAGCGTCCTCAGGACACCCCCATTTTGTTTATTTGCGAACATTTCAGGACACCACAAGTGTTCTTAGAAGCGTCTTCAGAACACCACCATCTTGTTTATTTGCGAACATTTCAGGACACTGCAAGTGTTCTTAGAACACATTCAACTTGACAGAGAACAATATGGACAGCGTCCTCAGGACACCCCCATTTTGTTTATTTGCGAACATTTCAGCACACCGCAAGTGTTCTTAGAACACATTCAACTTGCCAGCCACAACCCCCCATTCATATTTGCGAACATTTCAGGACACAGCGAGTATTCGACAAGGTCTTCAGAACACCCTCATTTTGTGTATTTGCGAACATTTTAGGACACCGCAAGTGTTCTTAGAACACATTTAACTTGACAACGAACAATACGGACAGCGTCCTCAGGACACCCCCATCTTGTTTATTTGCGAACATTTCAGGACACCGCGAGTGTTCTTAGAACACATTCAACTTGACAGAGAACAATACGGACAGCGTCCTCAGGACACCCCCATTTTGTTTATTTGCGAACATTCCAGGACACCGCGAGTGTTCTTAGAACACATTCAACTTGCCAGCCACAACCCCCCATTCATATTTGCGAACATTTCAGGACACAGCGAGTGTTCGACAGCGTCTTCAGAACACACCCATTTTGTGTATTTGCGAACATTTCAGGACACCGCGAGTGTTCTTAGAACACATTCAACTTGACAGAGAACAATACGGACAGCGTCCTCAGGACACACCCATTTTGTTTATTTCCGAACATTTCAGGACACCGCGAGTGTTCTTAGAACACATTCAACGTGACAGAGAACAATACGGACAGTGTCCTCAGAACACCCCCATTTTGTTTATTTGCGAACATTTCAGGACACCGCAAGTGTTCTTAGAAGTGTCTTCAGAACACCACCATCTTGTTTATTTGCGAACATTTCAGGACACCGCGAGTGTTCTTAGAACACATTCAACTACATTCAACTTGACAGAGAACAATACGGACAGCGTCCTCAGGACACCCCCATTTTGTTTATTTGCGAACATTTCAGGACACTGCGAGTGTTCTTAGAAGCGTCTTCAGAACACCACCATCTTGTTTATTTGCGAACATTTCAGGACACTGCAAGTGTTCTTAGAACACATTCAACTTGACAGAGAACAATACGGACAGCGTCCTCAGGACACCCCCATTTTGTTTATTTGCGAACATTTCAGCACACCGCAAGTGTTCTTAGAACACATTCAACTTGCCAGCCACAACCCCCCATTCATATTTGCGAACATTTTAGGACACAGCGAGTATTCGACAACGTCTTCAGAACACCCTCATTTTGTGTATTTGCGAACATTTCAGGACACCGCGAGTGTTCTTAGAACACATTTAACTTGACAATGAACAATACGGACAGCGTCCTCAGGACACCCCCATCTTGTTTATTTGCGAACATTTCAGGACACCGCGAGTGTTCTTAGAACACATTCAACTTGACAGCCACAACCCCCCATTCATATTTGAGAACATTTCAGGACACAGCGAGTGTTCGACAACGTCTTCAGAACACCCCCATTTTGTGTATTTGCGAACATTTCAGGACACCGTGAGTGTTCTTAGAACACATTCAACTTGACAACGAACAATACGGACAGCGTCCTCAGGACACCCCCTATTGTGTTTATTTGCGAACATTTCAGGACACCGCGAGTGTTCTTATAACAGTTTCAGCTTGCTTGCGAACAAAACGGACACATATTGAGTCCTCAGAACAACCCCCATTCAGTTTATTTAGAACATTTCAGAACACCTGTGATGTCCACAGACAAATCGAACACAAAAAGAACGTCTAACACATAAAAAAACACAACTTTCATCCTATCTCATACACTCCCACTCTCCCCAAAATCTCCTACACACCAACACACTCTACTAAATACAAATTTTGAACAAAGTTTCACTGCGCTGTCCGCGGACATCCGTGAATCCAAGATGGCGGGCGCTACCGAAAATCTGACGCGCTTCACGCTCCACACCGTCCAATCAGCGAACACGTCACATGTCCGCGGACATCACGCAAGCCGATTGGCCAATCAGGACACTGTCCGCGGAGCGAACAGGGAAGTGTGTCCGCGGACTGAACACAGATATCACTAATTTTTTTTTACCTACTTTTTGGTCATTTTTAAAAAAAACTACTGGACGGATTTTCCAAATTTGGTGAAAATCCGTCCAGCTGTTTGGGCTGTAGACGCGAGCAAAATTTTTTTCCCATTTAGTCTATGGGAAAAAAAATACGTTTTGGGACCCCCCTATAACTTTGCCCCCCCTGGACGAATCCTCACCAAAAATTCAGAGTGACCCAAATACATTCTTTGCAAAGTTTGGTGAGGATTGGTCCAGGGAGAGCAAAGTTATAAGCCGCCCAAATAGTGCTCTTCCTATGGAAACACCAACTTAACCATAACTACATGGCCACTACTGTGGCCATGTAATATATATATTCAGTAAAAAAACTTTGTTAAAGGGACGTTATGGTTAAGTTGCGCTACTAAAAACCTATCAAATTCAGTAAAAAAACTTTGTTAAAGGGACGTTATGGTTAAGTTGCGCTACTAAAAGAGAGCCCAGAGAGCAAGGCCCTTCCTGTTTGCCCCTGCCCCTCACTTCTGGCAGCATCTCTACAGGGCAGGAGCCCTCCTCGCACCGGGAGGATCCAGCCTTTGATGCCTCCCCCAGCCCCGATCGACTGCCTACCTTCCACACGGTCTGCAGGAGCAGCCGTGCCCATCTGTACAGCGCTGCTGGAGCAGTCGCTGTGAAGCACTCCCTGTGCTTCTTTAGGTGAGCCTCACTCACGAGTCACGAGTGCGCAGTGAATCTCCTCAGGCACCCAAAGCCCACTGCCTGCACCACGCCGCCGAAAGAGCCTCCCAAAATGGCCGCCGCCATTGTTTACTGCGTTGCCTAGCAACGCGTCTCGTTCTTCTGCGTGCCAGCCCGCCGGCAGGCGGAAGCCGGCCCAATCGAGGAAGGCCCAGAGAGCAAGGCCCTTCCTGTTTGCCCCTGCCCCTCACTTCCGGAAGCATCTCTACAGGGCAGGAGCCCTCCTCGCACTGGGAGGATCCAGCCTTTGATGCCTCCCCCAGCCCCGATCGACCGCCTACCTTCCACACGGTCTGCAGGAGCAGCCATGCCCATCTGTACAGCGCTGCTGGAGCAGTCGCTTTGAAGCACTCCCTGTGCTTCTTTAGGTGAGCCTCACTCACGAGTCACGAGTGCGCAGTGAATCTCCTCAGGCACCCGAAGCCCACTGCCTGCACCACGCCGCCGAAAGAGCCTCCCAAAATGGCCGCCGCCATTGTTTACTGCGTTGCCTAGCAACGCGTCTCATTCTTCTGCGTGCCAGCCCGCCGGCAGGCGGAAGCCGGCCCAATCGAGGAAGGCCCAGAGAGCAAGGCCCTTCCTGTTTGCCCCTGTTCGCCTCTGGAGTCACGGAGCTGGCCCTCCCTGGACTCGAAGGCTACGTAAGTAGAACACTTCACACCAAGACTGCTCTGCATTGCCCCCAGACTCTGAATTGCGTAAATCACGATATGATTCTATCTTGTAAGTCACTCCTTGTACCAGTAACTTTGCCTACGTCTGCACATGTCGCATTGCAATGCTAAAATCTTATACTCATGATTCAAAATGCCTCATTACGTATTTGTAGACAGTGAATGCTTTTTGCACATTTCTGCCATCTGACATCCTCTAGGCAGCTAGCGCCTCGCACTACCAGAACCGCCGCTGCTCAGTCTCGCCTCCATGCACGTGCACAACAGAGTACTCCAGCATGTTACCAGGGCTGCACCACCAGATTAACACTCTACTACTCATAGTCACACTCCTCGCCACCACAATATATGGACGACATTATCTACACTCTTGCTTACCTAGCTCCAGCATCATGATGCCGTCCAACACAAACTCAACACCTTCTCACTCTAGTCCCGACACCACGCATCCTCACACCACTATACCTAATAGCTGCACCAGACTGTGCAGACTGAGGACGCGCACACTACCTAGGTTCTTCTCTTCGCAACACATCCCAACATCACACAGAAACTATAGACTAGGTTCCCGCACATCCGTCTCCCACAACCTTATGGCCAGGATTCCTCACATCCTCACACCGTGTACTAGCCTCACACCCACTCCTAAACCATCCATCCCATCCAACCTCAAGCAGAAAAAACAAACAAAACAGCAGCCTCCCAACAGAAGTCAGGTAGCGCCAATACTCAAATGCGCATTACTTAACACTCGATCGCTCACTGCCCATGCCTTAGAAATCAATGAGCTCATCTCCAGTCTCGACTTAGACCTGCTAGCCATCACAGAGACCTGGCTACATGAAGCTTCAGGCCCCCGCCATTACTTTAGCTGTGCCAGTAGGCTACTCCATCCTTAGGCAAGACAGACCTACAAAATCAGGGGGGGGTTGCCCTAATCTATAAAGACATCCATCATATCAGACCCACACCCCGCACATGGGAAGGGAATGCAGACATACTATCGGCCAAACTACCCCTCTCTCACAACAACACTATTAACATTCATGTCATCTACCAGCCCCCAGGACTCCCAGCCGATTTTCAAGTGCAAATCACGCACATTCTCAGCGAAAACTTAAAAAAATCCACCAAAACCTTACTCCTAGGTGATCTTAATCTAGGCTATAACGATCCCAAGGACAAAACAACAACTCCTTCCTCAAGGACCTCTCCAACCTAGACTTCACACAAAAAATCGTGTCACCCACCCACACCAAAGGCAGAACTCTAGATTGGCTGGCCGACCATAACTGCAGCTCCTCTATCACATCCAATACATTCCTCCCTTGGACAGATCACAGCTGCATACAATTCTCTATAAATCTGCCACCTTAGCCAGAAGCTACAAAAAATGAACTGCAGACAATTTACGCCCCCTTCTCAACACCCCATGCCTCGCCCCACCTTTCCCACAAGATCCTAACATCCTAGCAGACATACTCAAGGATAAGCTCACCAATGCTATAAATTCCATTGCTCCTCTAGAAGAGAAAAAAGAAAAAAAGTCTTTCCATTCAAACGCATGGTTCACAGAGGACCTCCAAGCTCTGTGTAACAAAAAGCGCCAAGCACTTAAAAATTGGCAGGCCAACCCATGCGACATCACCAAAGACTTATTCAAAGACACTGCAAAAAAATACAAAACTGCCATCTTCAATGCCAAATCTGAATCATACAACCGTCGAATATCAGACTCGAAGTGCCACTCAAGAGAACTCTTCTCCATCTTTAAAGAGCTCACAGTTCCTCCCACTTCCACTGACGAGATCATTAAGGATGAAGGCTGTTGCAACAGTATCGAAGCCGCCATGCTCAACAAAATAGACCTCCTACAAAACAAAATCCGTGACCACTACAATACCCTGCCGAAACAGAGTCGGCACTCAGATTCTCAATCGTCTAGCAAAACCATTAACATCCCCAAATTTGCCTTTAACGAAGTTTCAGAACTAGAAGTCCTGGACATTCTGAAACATTTGAAACCATCGACTTGCAAAGCCGATACATGCCCTCCAAAGTTAATCAAGGACTGCGCTGAACCACTTGCCCCAATCATTACCGCATTCATTAATGCCTCATTCAAGACCTGCTCTGTCCCAGACAGTCTCAAAGAAGCTTGGGTGCGCCCACTCCTAAAAAAGCCCACTCTCGACCCCACGGTGCCTAACAACTACAGACCTATAACAACAGTCCCCTTCCTTCTCAAGATTTTAGATAAAGTGGCACACAGCCAAATCCAACTATACCTTGAAACTAACTCCATCCTAGGTACCAGACAGTCAGGCTTCCGCAAAGGTCCTGGAACAGAGACTGCTCTGCTGGACCTTAAAAACCAAATAACCAAGATACTGGACACAGGTACACCCGCCCTTTTACTTCTCCTCGACCCCTCAGCGGCATTCGACCTAGTGGACCACAAGACCCTCACCTCACACCTCTCCCACTCTGCACACTTCTCTGACCAAGCCACCTCCTGGATAACATCATTTCTTGAAGGGAGGGCCATGAAAGTCTTTTCTAACACTTCTAACGCAACACCATCCATAATACACTGCGGTGTCCCTCAAGGCTCTTGTACAGCACCTACTCTATACAACTTATTCACTAAGCCCCTTTTCGATAAACTGGATGCACTTGGGATTGCCTACACCAACTACGCAGATGACACCCAAGTGCTCCTCCCACTAACAGGCTCATACCACAAAGACGCTCTAGCTCTAAAACACATATACGCCACCATTCAAGCTTGGATGGCCACTAACGGCCTATGTCTTAACGGGGATAAGACTGAAATCCTTATCCTCGGCCAAAAATCCACACTGGCCAGGCTAGATAGTCGCTATGCCAATTTCAACATCGACAACTGCACTATCCCAGTCCTATCTTCTGTGAAAACGCTAGGGGTCTACATTGATGCAACCTTGTCTATGGACAAACAAGTTAGTGCCATTGTCTCTGCATCTGCACTAAGCACTAAATTCATCAACGCCATCAAACCATTCCTCTCCAAAGAAAACTGCCTATCAATAGCAAGAGCTACCATAGGCGCTAAACTTGACTATTGCAATGAACTCCTAGCCGGCACCTCTGAAAAAAAACTAAACAAACTTCAGGTCACTCAAAATAACGCTCTAAGAGCAGCCTTAAGCATCTCCAAAAGGGACCACATCTCACTGGCAAGACAATCAGTTCACTGGCTCCCTGTCAAAGAACGCATCACCTTCAAGGTACTGACTACTACCCACAAATGTATCCACCACACTGCACCATCATATTTCTCAGACACTATTCTCAGACCGACCTCATCCAGACCTACCAGACTGTGCTACACTAACCAACTCACTGTACCACGCATCAATAAGACTACAGCAGGAGGGCGGGGTTTCCCCTACATAGCACCAAAACTCTGGAACAATCTCCCCCACGCTCTAAGAGCAGAAGGCTCCCTCACAGCGTTTAGAAAAAAACTAAAAACCTCTCTCTTTAACTAAATTTCCTCTACCTACAGCCAAACAGGCACACATTGCTAAATATTGTTATTGTCTAAACCTGTATGCTTGTATGCCTCTATGCTGTAACTAAGTTGCGCTATTCCTGTAACCAGCGCTATCTCTGTAACTAGCGCCACGATGCCTCAGGGCGGATTCTGTGCGCTTAACAAATACGAATAAATGAATAAAATAAAAACCTATGAAATTCAGTGAAAACATTTTGTTAAAGGGACGTTATGGTTCAAAGTAAAACCGAAAAACCCCTGAAATTCGGCAGTTATGTTAAGATAAGCAACCATAACTCGTGCCGCCACCGTGCACTGCTAACACTAACACCCAGGACATCAAAGATGACATCACAAATGTCATTGATGACATCACTGATGACATCACATGTGCATTTACCTTTCATGAAAAGTCTGTACAAGGGATTCTTAGTGTAATGTTAATAAAAAAAGTGTCAAAGATTATTGGAATAAATATCAAGTGCTAATCAGTGCATTAAGCTATGCATTGATATAAATAGCATTCTATTATTAACTTCAATCCAGTATACTAAGGTACTCATGTAGAAACATAGGCATTGTTTGCAGCATACATGATGGAGGTGCAGTATTCATAAGCTTGCCATGTTCAATATTGAAATGATAACTGTTTTCATATTAGAGTTTTGCGTACAGTGAAACTTGTGATAAGTAGGTAATAAAATCCACTTACTACATAATTGCATTATTATACACAAATCACAAAGAGACAACAACACATACAAATATGAATATGTACAAGGGAATTGAAGTAGGAAAAAGAAACAGCAATAGTAGCAGAAAGTGTTCATAACCTAACAGATTACCTTTACGGAGAGAAATGATTGCTCTGTTTCAAAGCTGTTACTTACTCTATCTATATATATCACATGATGTGTCTGGACCCTAAGGACAATAGTGTGAGTACAACATATAAAAATATGAGCATATACAGGGAAAGTACAGTAATAAAAAAACATCAAAAGTATCAGAAAGTGCTGATGAATCTACTGATAATTTTAATGCACAAAAAGGATTGCTGTCTTTCAAGGTTGTGACTTCTCCTATGTATATGTTTCATATGATATGACTGGACCATAAGGGAATTATTCTAAGAACATACTTGAAAGATAAGTCTACGAATATACTAATTTACAATTTTTAGTTCCTGACTGTTACTGAAGAAAATCATGTGGCCTAGATATGTCAGGAAAGGAAAAAAAGGGAGAGCCAGCCACGTGATGTCATCAGTGATGTCATCAATGAAATTTGTCATGTCATCTTTGATGTCCTGGGTGTTAGTGTTAGCAGTGTACGGTGGCGGCGCGAGTTATGGTTGCTTATCTTACCATAACTGCCGAATTTCAGGGGTTTTTCGGTTTTACTCAGAACCATAACGTCCCTTTAACAAAGTTTTTTCACTGAATTTCATAGGTTTTTAGTAGCGCAACTTAACCATAACGTCCCTTTAACAAAGTTTTTTTATTGAATTTCATAGTTTTTTAGTAGCACAACTTAACAATAATAACTTTGACTTTATGTACATATAATATGGAACATACTGAACCCTTGAACCAAAGCGTTTCGATGAGCTTTCCTTCCCTTCTTCACCTGATCCCAGTTGTCTAGAAATCCCTAATTCTCCTGTTTTTGTTTCAGTTTCTGCCCCACCTTCCCAGTCATAATTGTATATATATATGAAATAAAGTTACTTTTCTTATATTGTGTTGTAATTACTTTCAGTTCCTTGTGATAAAACCAATTTAGGTGTCCACGGACACCGCGGTTGTTCGGAAATGTTCGTAAAGAAACGAAAATGTGACTGTCCTGAGGACACTACATCTGTCCGTAATGTTCTCATGCAAGTTGAAAATGTTCTTAGAACACTCGTAGTGTCCTGAAATGTTCGTAAATAAACGAAAATGGAGGTGTCCTTAAGAACACTATGCCTATTCGTAGTGTTCGATAGCAAACAGAAACTGTTCTAAGAACACTCGTGGTGTCCTGAATTGTTCGTAAATAAACGAAAATGGAGGTGTGCTTGAAACACTATGTTTGTCCGTATTGTTAGCAAATAAATTAAACTGTGCTAAGAACAAACGGCTGTCCGTAACTGTTCGTTTTACATGTGTCGCACTTTTAATTAGTTCAGGACCCGAACACTGTCCGCAGAACATCAACATGCATGCGCAAAACAATGTCCGTACCTTGGGTGTCCTGCGGACGACCGCTACCTTAGCGAACATGCTCACAAAACAATCATGTGACTGCGCCCACGCTCATCTCGTGCTCTAAATGCGGACACTGTTTGTGTCCCCGACCAGTTTAAAAGTACATTTCCAAGTAATCCACAATATTTCTCATTAAAAAATCTCCATACCACAAATCCCACATACTAATCCTAACTTTCCACATAGTTTTTGTGACTTTTTGAACCTTTTTTGATATTCGATCTGTGTTGCGGATGGCGCGCATGTCCGCGACCCGCGCACAAGCACCCCGATATAAGACCACGCCCTAGAGCGCATTCTCATTGTGTTTCTGACTATTCCACAGAGCACACTGCATTTTGCTGCATACTTTGCAGATTTTGAGATTTCCATCTCCAAGCCTATGACATCCATGGCTCGACTATTACCACATGGTGCTACATCTGCCTCAGCACCACCCCCACCCCCTCCACCACCACCATTTCCCCAAGGGTCTGAAGAGGGGAACAGGAGTGAGAATACAGAGGAGGAAGAAGAGGATGACGAGAATGAGGTAGAGGAAATCCCTACTACCCGCCCTCGGCGTGAATCTTGGGTGTGGCGATTGTTTACCGTTCATGGAAACGGTCCTAAGTCTCATGCGAACCGTGTCACCTGTAATGAGTGCAAAATGGTACTCAGTCATGGGAAGCATGGTTCGTATAGCTTTGGGACCACTACCATGAAGCGACACCTGCGCTCATTCCACACTGGGGCCATTCGCAAGGTTGTACCTTGCGAGAAGCGTAGTAGGTTGATTGCCTCTACTTCATCCTCCGTTCCTAATCCTGTCACCACAAGGAACACCTCTGTGGGACAGCGTCTTCCTCAAGCTGCCTCACAGGCCATACAGAATTCTGATGACCCTTACCTTTCGAGAATCACAGTTGTATGTGTGTACTGTGACACAGTACTCTCCAGGGGGGAACGACTTTGGAGTGCTTTTGAGACGATCGTCTCAGAGCACCAGAAGACCTGCTCACTACCCAAATAAAACCCACTCTACTCTACAGCTCGCCCTTTCTTAACCCTGTGGTTGGTGTCCCCCTCCCTTTACCCTCCTTTCCCTCCTCTCCTAGTGTGTTGTGTATAAAAAAGAATACAAAAAATACAAAATAACAAAAATCAAAAAAAAAAAAAAAAAAGGCTCTTTTCAGAGCCGCCTTTCACAGTTAAAAAATAGAAGTGAAGATACATAAAGCATAGCCATTTCCATTTCGTGAAAGTCTGCGGATGGTCCGCGAACAGAAAAACAATTGCATTGCTACCCTATTGAAACCAATGCATTTTTCTCTAACAGGAAGTGGTGGCTCTGAAAAGAGCCTTTGGGAGGTGTTTGAATGTAAAACATTTTAACTACATAAGACGTACTTCAAAACGAATGCTGTATTTCTAATAAAGTTTGCAATGCATTTGTACATTTCTCAGAAAAATCTGATTGCCAGCATAAGTAAGATGGACTCCATCTTTGCGAAAAATGTATGTACTACGAAACAAAATATTTTCATTGTTAAAAGAGTACATGCCAAAATCTCTTAGGAAGGCACAAACAGCCTTATTAACATTACGCCTTGCTTTCTCCATTTGTGGACCACATGAGGAAGAACAAAGCCACACTTGTCTCTGCGCAATCCGTGAAAAAATTATTTTAGAGTTTGGAAACATGTCCATTATCTTCTAAAGTCCTTCTTTCATTGCAAATTGCAAAGAAATTCCAGACACATGTCCTAAACTGTTCCCTCCACAATGAATTACAATTATGTCTGGATGTTCCTCTATCTTCAAAGTTGCACAGAGAGGTAGCAAGTCCAACCACTTCATTCCATGCACTCCATGCCAGTGCACTTCCACATGTGGGAATCCAAGATCTATAGATACTCCACAGCTTTCTGCATGCACCTTCAACCAATGAATCCACGAGTCTCCCAAAATCCATACAATCTGTGTTTTGAAACACTCAGCCATAGCTATCTGTTCTTCTCTCTGCAAAAACAATATCTGAGAAAACCTCTCCTAGCACAACACACTCAGTAAACTTTACTGACCAATCCCTTGCTTCATCCAATCTCATTTCCATACCTCCCCTTCCCAAATTCCCCGGATGTAATACGCGGTGTCCTAGAACTACCGCCATGTCCGCAAACGTATCGTAACATGTACAGCCCTTCTACCATTTCGATTTCACTCTCTGTGCCATTCCCTCATTTGATGTAGCTAAGCAATCACATGACCATCCACCAATCAAATCCAATAACTCTACATGTAACTGCATCATCATAGAGCAGCACTACAAATGGACAGTGTATTTCTCGGAGTACAAGTCTCATACCATTGACAACCACGATCTACGAGAAATACTATACAAATCTCCAATATTTCTACTTGCAGCTTGGTCCATATCCATATACATGAACAGAAAGTACAGGTATGCATATTTTCTACACAGTACATGAACACATTTTCTAACCGACTTTTACCTTCTATAATCTGAAAAATGAATGGACGATCATTGTTTCATTGTCCTAAAATGACCTGTCACTTACAAACCTTTATATCGTTTAATTTCTTCATACACACACACACATGCAAATACTATTAAACTAACATTTTCGAAATAAAATATATACACGACATATGATCACACAAAATAACATACACACTCTATGATCAAATCTCAAACAATAATATTTGTACAAACACATAATTGGTTTTAATTTTTTTTCGTTTATATAAGTACTTACATACATTTATATAGGAAAAGCAGACTATGACATTCACTCACTGTTACGTGCAAAAGCAGGCTATGACAATGACTCACTATTACGTGGAAAAGCTTAGTTACAAGAATAGTGGTATACGTTGGTAGATTATGAATTCCACAAACCATAGTAAAGATATTTTCTTTCCTACTCTTAGTCATAATATAGTTTTAATGGTTTTCAGGAAGACGCTGAGTATTTCAATTTTAAAAAATCTATGTCTAAAATGAAAACAGTGCTATATAGCAACCAAATTACTAATTTCTTTATTTTACAATTGCAGTGAAGCCCATTCTCCTGAATGGAAGCAGCCGATTTTGATTTACAAAGAACAACTAAGAAGCAAACTACTCATTTTTGAAAAAAAAGTAAGTAGATTGTTACCATAATATTTGATTTATAACTCACACGCACTGTACGGTGCATTCATGGTATTTATGTGCCTAAATATAGAGATTCTGCACCATTCTGACCAAAAATCCCCCCCGTCTTAAACAGTGATCTCCTGTCAGAATGGCCCTCAAATTCCTATTTTTCGGCACACAAATTACCCAACTCAGCCGCTAGAATGTAGATGTTGTAGAACAAACAACTGTTTTAATTGTATAGCTTTACCTATATTATTTATTCTTCTCCACACCACCGGCTTACTTTTTTCTGTCATCTGAACCCCAGTTTAGTAACACATGAATTGAAGAATACCCATCCCTGGTAGTTCAACTTCCCAATTCACAATCACACACCATTACATACATCTTTATCATCTTACACAAACAATCATGCACACAACACACATGCATTGCAGAAAACCCCAACCCATACCTTCTGTATTTTTTTCAACAGAGGCTACAGAATGCCCACCAAAAAGCAACTCCGTAGAAAGGGACGCAGAAGTAGAGCAAATGAAAAGAAAAGTCTCCAACATAAACACCCATCTATAGCAGAATTTGTAAAAAACATTGAAACACAACAGCTAATACAGTCATGTTGTGAAACAGAAGAAGTTTCTAGTGCAAAAACTTTGCCTCCTCTATCACAAAGTAAAACGACCCAAAAAACTATTAACAGAAAATCAACTATCACTACAAATAAAACATCTTCTATAAATCTTCATATAGTACAAAGTAAGCATACCAAGAAAAGTATATTAGCCAAAATGTTCCGTCACAAAGTCCTTAAAAATCTGATAAAAACAGGAGAGAAACCAGGTTCAACACTTCAAACCTATCGTAGGAAAGTAATCTTAGAAGCGTTGATAGACAGTGCAATTCTTCTCAAAAGAAATGTATTTATTGTTGTGTTAAACAGAATTAAACCACTAACAAAACTAATAACTAAACTTCAAAAAAGACTTCTCAATAAATGAAATGTGAACAGAAATAACTTCTTAAATATCTGTGGAGGTGAATGGAGTCACACTAAAAGCACAGAACCATACTTTAATGAAGAAGCATACAAACAAAAGCAAACAAATACAATTGCCATACATAGCAGTGGTCGAGGTTATGAAAAAGTTAATAATACCATAATGAAACAAGAAGTACTCCTTACAAAAAAATGCCCTGAAAAGTTAGATTTACCCCTCCATTCGACTGAATCAGAACATCTAATTTACACATGGCCATGCACGTCAATGTGTAACATTCCCAAAAAAATGTTCCAATCTTTACGCCTATTCCTCAATCAATATCTGAAAAGCAAAGACAAAATCAAAATTAAAATACTGCAAAGTATGGATGCGTGTCCAGTACGCAAGCACACAGGACTGCAAGGACATTCGTTGGCCTGCATATCAGGAGCTACTTTCAAAACAACCCTCCATGATATCAAAAGGATATCAACACATCATGCAAGTATGAGAAATCTAGTTTATAAACTGAATTATGCAAAAAGTCCTGCTTTAGCACTAGCCAATTTAAATAACATTCTTCTACATGGTACACCAAAAGACCTACTAGAAGAAATCGAGTATATACAGAAAAAATATTTTGGAAATGAAACCCACTTGCAAGATGAAATAGCTGTCAACCAACTTCATAACAAATCTGCACATGGCAACCTTTCACTACACACATACAAAAAAGAAAAACTAACATTTCAAAGCACTTCAGCTGAAGAACCAAACCACATGTGTGTATGTTGCCGCAGAAAGTGTTATAAAAGTAACACAAAAACTATAGACCTTTCATACAAAATAGAAGACAATGAAGATTCTAAATGTTTTGAATTAGCTCTCTACCTTATAGCAGAAAACAAATACGAAATAACTGACCCCATAATACTTTGCAGTTACTGCACTACCAAACTTGACAACAACCAAACTCCTTCACGTGCTATCTCAAATAACTTGGAATTACATCCACTACCAAAACTCCTTCAACAACTTAATTTATATGAGAGCATCATAATTCAAACAGTTCATCCATTTCAAGCAATAATACGCCTTCAACCAAAAACTGCAAAATTACCTCCCTCTGAATTAGTGAAAGGTATTCGTGGAAAAGTAGTGTATTTACCATTAGATCTAAAAGAAAATGTGCACACTCTAGGAGTGCAACGTCCAATGCAGCAATCTTTAATTATCTTGGTAAATGGAATACCTACAAAAGACAAAAAAATTTGGCAACAACTGGTAGATTTACATAAAGTTAGAGAAGCCCTGCAATATCTCAAAGAGAATAATGATTATTACAAAGAAATTAATATCGAAGAAAACTTGAAAGATACAACTGAAATAATTCAAGAGACACAAGAAACTGGTCAATTTGAGCTCCTAGATCCTGCTACGATAGCAAACACTTTAGACCATTTTACAATTCACCCATTGCACTCTAATGACACCATAGAAGATGCACTGGAAACGCACCAAATGCGTCAAACAAAAGGATCACCAATCAGCATATGGGAAAAAAGTATAGAAGCACGTGCTTTTCCTCTACTCTTTCCTACTGGCAAAGGAGGAAGATACGATCATAGACATGTTCAAATATCAGCATCAGAATATCGCTCATTACGAATGTATTCTGAAGATCCCAGATTTCGACAAAATGTGGAATACATATTCCACCTACTCTTTGAAAGTGAACTAGCAACTTTATGTTACGGAGTTGCACACATATTAAAATCAGGATCACACTTTCAAAATATGACAGCCACACAATTATTACAAAAAGTTCAACAAAAAGATGAGGTTTTACAGACAAATCTTACAAATCTATTAGCAAATATGCGAGGTACTAAAGAGTACTGGTTTCGACGCCATGGAGATGTACGTTGTATGATCAGAAACCTTGGCCCACCCACTTGTTTTGTTACATTAAGTTGCGCAGAATATGCATGGGAAGATTTACATGCTTTCCTACGCATTTCAAACGATAACAAAACAAACATAGATATACTAACACCTGGAGAACTTTGTTCTCAGGATCCTGTTAATGTTTCTAGATATTTTCACCATCGCTTCATTGCTATGCTACATTTTATTTGTAATAAAACTGTCCCTCCCCTTGGAGAAGTGCAACACTTCTTTTGGAGAAAAGAATACCAAGCCAGAGGAGCGCCACATGTCCACATGCTTTTATGGATTAAAGATGCTCCTAAATTTGGTCAAGACAGTGATGCCACTGTTTTACAGTTTATTGAAAAATATGTCACTTGTGAAATTCCATCAGAATCCACAAATAGTGATCTTCATGCAACAATCTTAAAATTCCAAAGACACAAATGTGGCAAATATTGTCGTCGCAAATACAAAAACAAAAGGAAATACTACACCAAATGCCGATTTGGTTTCCCTAGACCAGTTACAAATACAGGTCAAGTGAACAACCTCATGTCTTCAGTTAGACATAGGCCCTCATTACGACCCTGGCGGAAAGGGGTTTACGCCGGCGTAAACCATGGCGCCCCTTTCCGCCTGAGTACGAGTTCCCTTAGCGCCATGGTGATTTTAACGCCTGCTTTTAGCAGGCGTTAAAATCCATGGCGCTAAGGGACCTTGTTGTTAATTACGCCACCGTAATTTACGGTGCCGTCATTAACGCCTTCCCCACTCCCATTATACCCTATGGGGCAAAAATGGGAATGGGGAAGGGTAAATGGGGATTGGGGACTTACCGCCCCGCCAAGGTCGGAATGGGGCGGTAAGTCCGCCAACCACCATGGCGGAGTTGGCAGCTTAGCGCCATGGACCATGGTGCAAATAGCACCATGGTTCTCCGCCAAGGTCGTAATGAGGGCCATAGTGTTAAAGGTAAGTCACCTAAAAATACATATTGCATAAAAAGAAAAGAAGAAGAAAAATATATCAATGATTACAATGCAATCATTGCCCACTTGTGGAATGCAAACATAGATGTGCAGTACATTGCAGACAATTCTACTGCAGTTGCACGATATGTCACAGCATACTTAACCAAATCAGAAAAGACAGAGCTCCAAGACCTCTGGAATGACCTGTCATCAGATAAAACAGTGTCTCAGAAATTATACAGCTTGGGCATAAAAATGCTGTCCCATAGAGAATGTGGATCCTATGAAGCAGCTGATCGATTAACTGGTACTGCATTGTATGGTAAATCTGCAAATATAGTATGGCTACGTCCTTGTCCAGCTAAATCTAGAAAAAGAGTTCTAAAATCATCCGAAGATATAGAAACAATAGCCAAACATGATCCCAACAGCCAAGACATTTTAAAAAACAATTTATTGGACACATACTACCCAAACAGGAGTACCACTTTGGAAACCATGTGTCTATACCACATAGCCCAAAACGACACATACAAAAATAATATAAAACCTGATGAGCAAAACCGTAAATACAAAGTGACAAACTCTGATGGCAGCTTAGTAAAACTCACCAAACCAAATTTAATTAATCATATCAAATTGTCATTAAAGACTCCTCAACATAAAGAAATATATTACATGTCCCTGATACAACTCTTCGTACCACGGAGAAAAGAAGAAGAAATACTAGATACCTATGACTCATATGAAGCCCTTTCAAAGCCAATGAAAGCAGTATAACTGATGTAAACTTTGCACAGTACAAAACAATGTTGCACAATGAACAGCAACACGAAGAGGAACTCCAGGCCCAACTAGATAAGGACACTCCTGACAGTAGTCAACCTTCTGTCACAGGAAGCCAAGAACCACTGGGAGAACCACAAATAACAAATGAGGCAGAATTAGCTATAATAGAAGTAGAAAACACCATGTGTCACTATGAAGATAAAGAAGACTTAACTACACTACAATCAAAACTAAACAAAGAGCAACGTAGCATTTTTCAAGAAATAACAAAAGAAATTGCACATGGTGTGCAACATGAAAACAAAGAATGCACCTGCAAAAATTACAAACCTATACTATTGTATGTCAGTGGTGAAGCTGGTTCTGGCAAAACATTCCTAATCAAAATCATCAGTAAGTTCCTTCAACAATTGACAAACAACAAACTGTCAGCTGTTGTTACTGCCCCCACAGGTTTAGCTGCCTACAACATAGGTGGTGTCACTTTACACCGATTACTACTCCTGCCAGTAGAACACCAAAACAAGTTAGATTATTACAAATTTTCTGCAGAAGCTGCAATGGAACTACGCAGAGTATTGAAACAAATGAAAATGCTACTAATAGATGAAGTGAGCATGGTGTCCAACCTAATGTTGGCTTTGATTCACCTCAGATTACAAGAAGTACTCAAAACAAACTATGAAGAGCTATTTGCAGGAAAACACATCATTGTTTTCGGAGATCTTCTTCAATTGACACCTGTAAAAGATGAGCCTATTTTTAAAACATTAGGACACAAACTCTGCCGTAAAACTGTTGGCAGCATTGGAAATGTCAACCTTTGGCAACATTTCCAATACAGAGAATTAACAGAAAACATGCGCCAATCTGCAGATCTCACTTATTCCAACATCTTAAAAAGTATCAGAGTTGGTATACTTTCTAGAGAAGCAGAAGCAATATTGAAAACCCGGCACATTCATGCACTTTATGGTGATAATGCATGTGCTACAGATGTTATGGAACAATTAGCCCACAAAAATGTCAATTGTATGGCCTTAATGCCAACTCTTGCAAGCTGTTTCAAATTCAATGAAATAATGTTAGGCAAAGAAATGCAACCAATTATGGAAATTAGCGCCACAGACAAACTAGATGTACGTGGAATGACACTACCCATGTGTGACCAAGCCACAGCAAGACTAAATAGTTTAGAAAAATCAATCTCAAACACAGCAGGCTTGGAAAAGATATTAAAATTATCCTTAAATTGCAGAGTAATGCTTAAACGTAACCTTGACGTGGACCAAGTACTAGTTAATGGAGCACTGGGTACAGTTGTTGGCTTTCAAACATACCCACGTGACAACAAAATTCAGTTTGTCAATATTCTCTTTGACAAACTTTCAGAAGTAAAAAGAATAGGACGCTCAACAGCTCGATTCCTTCTCTTCAAAGACATGTATGTACGCAGAGAACAATTTTCTCTAACTCTTGCATATGCAGTCACCATTCATAAATCACAAGGGCCCTAATTAGGACCTTGGCGGAGGACCATGGCGCTATTAGCACCATGGTCCATGGCGCTAAGCTGCCAACTCCGCCATGGGGGTTGGCGGACTTACCGTCCCATTCCGAGGTTGGCGGGGCGGTAAGTCCCCAATCCCCATTTACCCTTCCCCATTCCCATTTCTGGCCCCATAGGGCATAATGGGAGTGGGGAAGCCGTTAATTACGCCACCGTAAATTACGGTGGCGTAATTAACAACAAGGTCCCATAGCGTCATGGATTTTTCCGCCTGCAAAAAGCAGGCATAGAAATCACCATGGCGCTACGGGAACTCGTACTCAGGCGGTAAGGGGCGCCATGGTTTACGCCGGCGTAAACCCCTTACCGCCTGGGTCCTAATGAGGCCCAAGGTTTTACTCTAGACAAAGCAATGAACGACATTGGTAACACAGTCTTTAAAGAAGGCATGAGCTACGTAGCACTGTCACGCCTACATACAATTGACGGTCTATTTCTAATAAACTTTGATGCAAGTAAAGTAAACGCTGATATGCCTTGCATTTTAGAATACAATAGACTTCTTTCACTATACACCCCCCATCTACAAACATATCCTGTTCCACAGAAAGGAACATTTTCTAAAAGAAAACTAAATCAAACAGAAATGCAACAGGATGTCACTGCAAATCCTCCAAAGAGACTAATAGAAACTAAAACTTCATCAAGTACCACAAGCAAAATAAAATCAATTAGGGAAAGTAAACTAAGTACTTCTTTAAAGAAGGAACACAAACTCCAAAAAAAGCAGTTAGATACAGAACTACCTGGACCATTTAAATTCTCAAATATAGTTGGTGTAAGTTGCTACGCAAATGTAGCAATGAATATTCTATTTCAATTACCACCAATTTTTGACAACATTTACTTACACAGTACAGACCCATTGTGTTTGCAAATGTTAGTACTTCACAGAAATGCAGCAAACAATCCTGACAACACGTATAGTGTTTTTGGAATAAGACGACAATTGGACTACTGTGCTGGAATGGTGAAATTCACTATAAACTCACAGGAAGATCCACAAGAATTTCTGATGTACTTACTATTAGTACTGGAAAACAAAAACATACCTATAAATGAAATCTTCCAGATTTCATACATGTGGAAACATACATGCACTCTCTGCAACAATGTGACACAAGAACAAATCCCCAATGAGCGCTTTGTCTATATATCAATACCTAATTGTGAATCCGTTCCATTTCAGCAACTTGTACAAAATGCACACCACGGTAGATTATGTTCTACCTACAATTCGGATAATCGCTCCACGTTACTAATACAAACACATCGTAAATACGTAATATTAATGCTTCTATGTTACAATGCAGATGGTACGAAAAACAACTGCAAGCTGACTGGATTCACACATGGTCAAATTTCACTTGGTAGGAAAACCTTCACAACAATAGGTATAATCTACCACGCAGGAGCCACAACCAACTCAGAGCACTACACTGCATATATAAAAAAAAAATGTGGATGGTTTGAATGTAATGATAGTACCGTTACTCTAAAGCAGAGATTACCAGCTAATCTTACAAACGCGTATTTAATGTTCTTAAAACCAAAATTTGATAACTGAACTGTACTTAACCCTTAAGTACACTTGTAGTAAAAAAACAATATTTCAAAACCTATCTAACTGCCCAAAGATTCTACAACAACTAATCAGATAAATTAATACCACTCAAATAGAGCAAAAAATAGACAGTTAGAATACGCCAATTGGTGTCTAACTGTCCCAAAATTTACAAATATGCAAACAGATAAATCAATACCACGAAATTATATCAAAACATAAACAGTTAGAATACGACTACTGGTATATAACTGGGCCAAAATTTTACAATATCCAAACAAATACCTAATATCTTACTGCTCACAAAAACTGGAACAATCCAATGCATAAAGCATTAGGCAGAAAGAACAAGTAAACGCGGAAAACAAACAAATAAATAAACTGTAGCATAACAGAAAAAGGGTTTTTTTTATCCAACATGGATTTTTTTTCTCCCACAGACCCAATGATTTTAACAACAAACACAGAAACTTTGCACATTGCACAGTACTCTGGTTTGTAATCTACTAAATATGAGGGTCAATAAAAAGAAGAAAATGTTGATTGTACAATGTAATAAGTCATTATAAAATACTAATACTAACATGCTATTTTCTTTTATTACAGAAATGAACAAGAAAAACATGGACTCCCGTTACTAAACCAAATAGTACGTATAACAAGATAAATACAACCAGCGCAGCATTTCACACCTATACAAGCTTATAACATTGTTCCTTATAAATTAGTTTTTGACCCAAAGTTAAAAGCCACTATGGGTGTGATATGCTGCGGTGGTTGTGGCCAGGGCATACACTCTTGGGTGCATGGCCAAATGGCCATGCACCCAACATTCTATACCCTGGCCACAACCACCCCAGCATATCACACCCATAGATGCAAACATTGCAACCATTGTTATGTCCGCGGACAGGGGGAAGGTCCTAGGACACATTCAACTTGCCAGAGGACAATACAAACAGCGTCCTCAGGACACCCCATTTTCTTTATGTACGAACATTTGTGGACATCGCGATTGTTCTTAAAACATTTTCACCTTGCCAACGAACAATACAGACAACGTCTCCAGGACACCCCCTGCAAACATTCCAAGACCCCACGAGTGTCCTTAGAACACTTTCAAGTGGACACTGAATCCATTCTGTTTATTTACGAACATTCCAGAACAGCCGTGTTGTCCGCAGACAAATCTAACACAACAAAAGCGTCTAGCACATAAATAAAACTTTGAACCTATCTCATACTCCCCCATCCTCCCCAAAGACTTCTATACACCAACACACTCTACTAAATACACATTTTGAACAAACTTTCACCACGCTGTCCGCGGATGTCCGCAAATGCAAGATGGCGGGCGTGACAGAAAATCTGACGCGCATTCACGCACCGCGCCGCCCAATCAGCGAACACGTCGCATGTCCGCGGACATGACGCAAGCCGCTGGGCCAATCGGGGTGCTGTCCGCGGAGCAAATATGGAAGTCCATCCGCGAAGCGAACACAGATATCACTAATTTTTTTGCCTTACATTTTGGTCATTTTTAAAAAAACTACTGGACGGATTTACACCAAATTTGCAAAAGCACACTTTCGGGACCAGGCCGCCGTTCCTGCCGCAAATTTGGTGTAAATCCGTCCAGCGGTTCGGGCTGTAGCCGTGCGCAAATTTTTTCCCATTCAGTCTATGGTAAAAAAAAAGTTTTGGGACCCCCCCTATAACTTTTCCCCCCCTGGACGAATCCTCACCAATCTTTGCAAAAAAATTCAGAGTGGGCCGCCCAAAAAGTGCTCTTCCTATGGAAACACCAACTTAACCATAACTACATGGCTACCGCGGCCATGTAATATATATATATATATATATATATATATATATATATATATATATATATATATATCCATATTACTGCATTAATTACATTTTGCTAGAATATATATGTCCTCACATACCCTCCTTTTCCGACAATTTTGGCTACTCAAATCCACAATTGGGGGAAACCCAAATTGTTTTTCTTTCTTTTCATTATATGAATCACAATTGAAATAATAGCAACTTAATAAAATTAACATTGAAATATTTCATAATAAACCACAGCTTAATCATAATAACAGTAAAACATATCCCAAATGGGTCCATAAGTCCTCATAATGTGCATGTGCATGTATAACTTTCTTTTCAACCAAAGTGTCCGTCATCAACATTTCATTTTCATGTATTATAATAAAAACAATAAAATTAAATAAATAAAATAAATGACTAATATAACTAACTAAAACAAATAATTAAAATAAAAAACATGTTATTCTCCACCACACTCCTTTTCAGTCCCATAGAATAACACTATGCTTCATCAGGAACGCTGTAGAATTAAGTTCAATTCACTACTGTTCTTTTAAAAACGTTTCTCATTTTTATGATTGCACCTCTATGATGTTCTGATCATCAACTTTTTGTCATCTGCTTGGTTTGGTGAAATTCTTTCATCCTGGCACCTTTGTATTCTTTTCCATAGAAATCATCTCTTTGGGCATCCCTGTTACTTTGTCTTCACCTCCATACTTCGGTCCGGAGGCTTTACTCGAGCTTCGTCCCGTGGACTCCAGGACTCCGTCATCTCTTCTGTCCTCCGGTCTTGCGACCTCTGACCCCAAAAAGATCAATTAAGTTTTCTAAAGTAAATAGAAAAGAGACAAATTAAGTACATAGCACAATACAATGTTACCCTTTCTACCACACAAAAACAAAATGTAGTCCAAAATATTCCGCTTGAGTCTCCTGATTTCTTACACTAAGCACATGTTAGAGACAAAACAATAATATACATAAGACACCATTATACATCAAAAATATATTTCAACATTGTACCATAATATTTCAACCTGATTCAGCCCCTTATGTCAATGTTTATCATATATAGTATTTTCATTTACATTTATCTCTACAATAAGGACTACATCTATTTTTATTTCTATGGTGTGGGATACTATGAAGACAGCTACTGTGTCTTTCTTTCCATGTCTTCAGGACACTTAAGCGGTTTCTACTTGCTCAAGCCTCCTGATTTCATGTTTGGGATGACAAGGCTTAATTTGGTTAACATGAACAAATTGTTCTGTCACCATTTCACTCTCTGTCTTCAATATTTTGTAAACTACTGGGGACACCCTATCTACAATTTCAAAAGACCCTTGCCAGGCCGCATGAAATTTAGAATTTTATGTTTACCTTTTCCAAAATGAAATTAATATACCTCATCCCTACATTATACTCTTTCACAGACATCTATCATAATATGACTTTGCACTGTCAGCAGCTCCCTCCAAATTTCGCTGCACAAATGCAAATGCATGTTGTAAATGCTTCCTCAATTCTTCCACATATTCATGAACTGTAGATGCACTCACAAGTGTGCTCATGGGTCCTGTATAATAAATGATGTGGCAATACCATCTTCCTACCTGTCAACACCTCATGAGGGCTGATACCTGTTGCTTTGGCAGGAGTCTATCTGATTGCCATCAAAACCAGCGGTAATTGTAAATCCCAGCTTGAACCTGCCTCCGCTACAAACTTCTTTAATATCTCCACAACAGACCTGTTGCAAAGTTCAATATTTCCAGAAGAGGTGGTTCGGTACGCAATATGCAATTTCTTTTTCACCCCCAATATCTGCCACACCTTACTCATCAAGGTGCTTGTGAAATGACTTCCTCTGTCTGACTCTATTCTTTGTGGTAATCCAAATCTTGAAAATATATGATTTACCAGTAATGTAGCTGCGGTTTGTGCACTACAATCTGGTGCAGCGATATGCTCTACCCATTTCGACATCAAACAAACCACAGTCAAAAGATAACATTTCCCCCAACTCGACCTTTTTACAGGCCCTACTGTTACGCTCACCTGGTATCCACGGGGACGCCACCCAGCCAGTTGGTCGTTGGTGCCCTTCTCTATGACTCCCTGGTGTGGTTCTCGATGTCGATGGGATTCCGCCTGGCTGTCGGAATTGGTGAGCTCTCCGTCCTGCTCTCTGGGCAGGGGCGCGTGATCTTCTGTGGGCACGGGCGGTCCAGTTACTTCACTTACTGCGGCCCTTGTAGTGTCTTTCAGGTAGGTCTTATTGCGATTGATGGCGTTGTTATTCTTGCATGCCTTTTCTCTGTTCTAAAAGGTCTCTTTTTATCTCCCTTAGGTGCGCAGAGTATCCGCTTGGAGAACTGGGTAGGCTGGTTCTCACCGGTAGATGGTGGCGCACAATAGCGCTATGATGCGGTAAGGAGGCGCTTTGCGCAGCGCGGCAATGTCTTGTCCTCACTTACCTGTGCTTTTCTCTTTTTCGTAGGTCGCGGTGTGCTCCCAGCACAGATGGAGGTCCGGAGCTATGCCAGTCGAAAATCAGCCAGCCAGGTAAGTCTCTGAGCGCTTCATGGTTGTAATGTCTCTTTTACCTCGTTTAAGAATGTCTTTCTCCTTTTTTTCAGGTCCTTCAATCCGGGCCGCAAACTCTTCAAACGGAGCTGCCCAGGAGCTGCAAGCAGCGAAGGATGGAGATTACAGGTAAGATTCTGCTGCTAACGATGTTCTTTGTTTTCTGCAGGTCTGGAATTTGTCAGGCTCATGAGAAAGCTGGGCACGGTGAGTGTCACGTTGCTAGTAGCAAAGTAACGCGAAGCGTGTTGTCGCGTTCTGGTGTGGTTTAAATAGCCACTGCAAAGTAGTCCAGGTAAAGTAGTCCCTAGGCCACCACACCCAAAACACTAGACCGCATAGCTTGGTTCTAAGAATCAAGCTATGTGGATGCCTCCATGTTGGCTGAAAGCTCTAAAAAGTAGTTCCACAAGCAGATGTCTATCTTTGTTTATGAGCCTGACGCCAAAGGCGCCAGTACTGCCCCAAGAGGGCCTTAGAAGTGGATGCCAGGCCTTATAAGCAATCCGAATCCTGATTCCACCTGGCCAATGGGCTTGCCAGTGGCAATCAGGGCTGATGGTCATGTCAGCACTACCCCCCAAAGCCCCACCCATGGTGTGTCTCCTGCCTGGTCCAGGTTTAGTTGGGAAGTTCTGGTGAAACTTCTTGATTAGACGTGGTGCATGGATGTTCTCACTGGGTTCCCAGGACCTATCTTGAGGCCCAAATCCCTTCCAGTCGAAGAGATAATATAACTTGGCTCTAGAGTATTTTGAGTCCAGGATGCCTTTGACTTCGAATTCTGGTTCTCCGTCAATTAGTATGGGTTGAGGTGGTGTCTTGACTAGTGTACCGGGTTGCATTGGTTTTGAGAGGGATACATGGAATACCGGATGGATTTGTAGATTAGGTGGTAAGTCCAATTTGACGGCTGCCAAGTTCATAATTGCCTTGATGCTATAGGGTCCCAAATATCGAGGATGGAAAGTCCAGGTCCCTTTGATGGGTACACATTTGGTGGCTTAACAAACCTGGTCTCCCACTTGATAGTCTGGGGCCTTTTTCCGATGCTGGTCGGCGAAGTGCTTTTGTGTTTCTTTGGCATGAATGAGATGTTCCTTCGCCTTTATGAATGCCTGAGTGATGGTTGTGTGAAGAGTCTTTACTTCAGGCATTTCCAAGTTGGCAGGAAGGTCGAGTTCTGAGGTACGTGGATGTCTGCCATACAGGGTGTAAAAAGGTGTTTGTCCCGTGCTAGAATGTACAGAGCTTTTATATGCGTACTCAGCTACCCAAAGTAAGTCCTTCTAATCTCTCAATTCATGGTGCAGCATGCACTGTAAATACTGCTTGAGGGTCTGGTTGATCCTCTCGGTTTGGCCGTCCATTTGGGGGTGTTGACTGGTAGATAGCCGGACATGAATCTGTGCCATTACGCAACATTTTCTCCAAAAATTGGATACGAACTGTCTGCCTCGATCGGAGACCAGAACTGATGGAAAACCATATAGCTTGACAATGTTTTCCAGAAATACTTCTGCCAGGGTGTATGCGTCCGGGAGGCCCTTGAGAGGAATAAAATGTGCCATCTTAGAGAACAAATCCACGACTACAAGAATGGTTTTAAAACCTTGACTTGTTGGCAGATCAGTGATAAAGTCATGGGAAGGAGTGTGCCATGGAGCGGGAGGGAAGTCCAGTGGTTGTGGGAGACCCGATGGTTTCTGTTAATGGGATTTATTTTGTGCGCAGACGCCGCAGGACTAAACATACTGGACAATGTCCTTACGCCAGGTAGACCACCAAAAGTTATTCTTCACCTTGACTAAGGTTTTAGTGATTCCAGGGTGTCCTTCGATCAGAGAGTCATGATAGCCTGAAATGATATGCTGTTGTAACTCCTTCTTGGGTACATATAGCCGGTCCTTAAAAAAAGGTAACTGATCCTTGATGCAATATTGTTCTCCTTGAGTTTGCCATGCGAGGAAAGCATCCGGGCTCATTGACTGTCGAATTTCGTTTTGTAATTCGGCTTGTGATAGGGTTGTTGTGATACCCAAAAGTTTGTCTTCTGGTATGGTGGGTATCGGGTCTGGCGTTGTATACACCGTTTCATCGATGCCCATCCGAGATAAGGCATCAGCTTTTCCATTCTTGACCTCAGGTCGAAAGGTGATCACATAGTCATATTCGGCGAAGAAGAGGGCCCACCGTAACTGGCGTGAAGACTGGGCTTTGGCTGTTTTAAGATATTGTAGGTTCCGGTGGTCTGTGATCACTGTAATGGTGTGTCTAGCTCCCAGAAGATAGTGTCGCCACACCTTGAAAGCGGACTTGATGGCTAGGAGTTCTTTGTCCGTGATAGCGTAATTAATTTCCAGAGGTGAGAACTTTTTTGACCAGAAGGCCACAGGATGCAGCTGGCCAGTTTCTGGGTCTCTCTGTGAAAGGACCGCTCCCATTGCTATACTGGAAGCATCAGTTTCTACGATATAAGGGAGGTCTGGACTAGGGTGCCACAGGATTGGAGCGGAGGTGAACCTTCGTTTCAGTTCCTGAAAGGCTCTTTCTGCTTCCTCGGTCCAAGCAAACGTTTTATTGCATTTTCGTAGCAGTACTGTGATCGGGTGCACAACCTGAGAGAAGTCTGGGATAAATCGGCGGTAAAAGTTCGCAAAACCTAGCATGCTCTATATCCCCTTCAGAGATGTTGGTGATGGCCATTTTAGAATAGCGTCAACCTTATGTACGTCCATTCTGATGCCTTTGGGCGAAAGGATGAAACCAAGAAATTCTACTTCGGTGAGGTGAAAAAAACATTTCTCCAGTTTTGCATATAAACAATGCTTGGGGAGCTTGGTGAGGACTGAACGAACGTGCCTGATGTGATCTTGTTTTGAGGCTGAGTAGACCAAGATGTCATCTATGTACACTAAGGCGCAAACGTTAATCAGTTCTCTCAATACATCATTCATGAAATATTGAAACGCTGCGGGAGCATTGCATAAGCCAAAAGGCATGACTTGATATTCAAACAAGCCATATTTGGTACGGAAAGCGGTTTTCCACTCATCTTCGCTTCTTACCCAGACCAGGAGGTATGCTCCCCGAAGGTCTAATTTGGTATAGATCTGGGCATCTTTGACTTGGTCTAGCATTTCCGGGATAAGAGGCAAGGGGTAGCGGTTCTTCACGGTTATCTGGTTTATTGTGCGGTAATCAATACAGGTCCTCAAGTCCCCTTCCTTTTTTGGTACAAAGAACAAAGGACTGGCTGCTGGGGATTTAGATGGGCTGATAAATCTGCAAGGTACTGGTCCAAATAGGATTTCAGGTGAAGATTTTCTGGTTCGGTGAGAGCGTAGATCCTGCCGCATGGGATTTGTGCCCCAGGAATAAAGTCAATTTGGAAATCGTAAGGCCTATGCGGCGGCAATGTGTTAGCCTGGTCTTTTTGGAATACGTCCTGAAAGTCACAATATTCATCTGGCAGAGTATTAGTTACCCCTAGGGTAGAAGCTTTAGTATTGGAAGTCTTGGAGATACAGGAGTCGGGTTCCGGTTCAGGAGAGTAGCAAGCCGGGGAGCAGTTGCCAGAGACGGTTAATTTCCGTGCCCGCCAGTCTATCAAAGGGTTGTGAGCAACCAACTATGGCATCCCTAGTATCAACCGGAACTGAGGTGCCTTAATAAGATCGAACGAAATACACTCCGGATGTCCATCCTGGCACAACAAGGTTACTGCAGCTGTGCACTGGGTTACTGGTCCGGAGTCGATTTCTGTCCCATCCATGGTAGTTACCTTGTCCCTGGTAGACTTAGAACACAAAGGGAGCCCCATCTCTGCTGCCAACTCTTGATCTATATAGTTCCCAACTGCTCCGCTGTCGATGCACGCTTTTACGGCATGCATCTTTGACGATTGTTGGAGGTTTATTAAGATCACGGGTATCGCAAAGTGTGAGGTCAGTGGCTCTTTCTCATCACTCGACAAAGTGACCTCTACGGTTGCCGAGCTTGGTAGTTTTCCGATTCCTTAACTTCATCCTTTTCTGTGGCCCCGACTGTCCTCCTTGCGGGTTTTACTGGGCAGTCTTTCAGAAAATGTCCTGGTTTTCCACAATACAAACAAAGTTGCTGTTGTCTTCTTTTATCCCGTTCTTGTTTTGTTAATGGAGGTCGTATCCCTCCGATCTGCATGGGTTCTACAGCGTTGTCTGGCACCCGTGGTGCGTTGTCTCTAGGCCGAACATAAACTACCCGGGAGTCTGCTTTGGACCGGTCTGCTTTTCGGGCCTGCAACCGATGGCCTAGCTGCACGACCAGATTTATGAAATTTGGTACAGTCAACTACCTGAGCCAAGACGTCCTTTAATTCACCTTGTAAGCCTCGATGGAATAACGTGGTTCTTTTGTTTTCTGGCAACCTGGCTTCAGCAACCAGTCTATTGAAAGTCGCAATGTATGTTAACAAGTCTTGGTTCCCCTGCCGGAGGGATAAGAGTTTGTTATCCACTGCTTGTTCCTGGGTATGTCGAGCAAACAATTTTTCCATTTTTCTCTGGAACCCCCCCCATAGTCCTGTAACAATGGATCATTATGGGTCCCCAACGGCACGGACCAATCCGCTGCACTTCCACTCAAGTATGATAGGATAAAAGCTACCCGAGCTTGGTCATTTGGAAATGCCCCACGGTGACAAAGGAAATGAAGGCGACACTGATTTATGAATGCTGCATACTTCCGTGGGTCGCCCGAAAACCTTTCTGGTGGTGCTAGGGGAACTGTTCCAGGCAGCGTGATCTGTACTGGTGTGGGGGTATAAGATGGTGAGATAGGATTTTGCATCGGTGGATTTCCTCCAGGCAGAGGAGTCTGACCTGCCTGCGATTGCAAGAACAGTCTGCCAATTTCATAGGTGCGCTCCTTGGTCACAATTAGGTCTCTTTGGAGTGCATTAGTCTCTTGTCGAGCTGAATGAACCTCAGCACGAAGGTCCCCCAACAACTGGGCCAATTGGTCGATTTCCGATGTTTCCATTGCGCCCAGGTGGATTATTTATGTGAGGCTTCGTGTTCTGTTACGCTCACCTGGTATCCACAGGGACTCCACCCAGCCAGTTGGTCGTTGGTGCCCTTTTCTATGACTCACTGGTGTGGTTCTCGATGTCGATGGGATTCCGCCTGGCTGTCGGAATTGGTGAGCTCTCCGTCCTGCTCTCTGGGCAGGGGCACGTGGTCTTTTGTAGGCACGGGTAGTCCAGTTACTTCACTTACTGTGGCCCTTGTAGTGTCTTTCAGGTAGGTCTTATTGCGATTGATGGCGTTGTTAATCTTGAATGCCTTTTCTCTGTTCTAAAATGTCTCTTTTTATCTCCCTTAGGTGCGCAGAGTATCCGCTTGGAGAACTGGGTAGGCTGGTTCTCACCGGCACATGATGGCGCACAATAGCGCTATGATGCGGTAAGGAGGCGCTTTGCGCAGTGCGGCAATGTCTTGTCCTCACTTACCTGTGCTTTTCTCTTTTTCGTAGGTTGCGGTGTGCTCCAAGCACAGATGGAGTTCCGGAGCTATGCCAGTCGAAAATCAGCCAGCCAGGTAAGTCTCTGAGCGCTTCATGGTTGTAATGTCTCTTTTACCTCGTTTAAGAATGTCCTTCTCCTTTTTTTCAGGTCCTTCAATCCGGGCCGCAAACTCTTCAAACGGAGCTGCCTAGGAGCTGCAAGCAGTGAAGGGTGGAGATTACAGGTAAGATTCTGCTGCTAACGATGTTCTTTGTTTTCTGCAGGTCTGGAATTTGTCAGGCTCATGAGAAAGCTGGGCACGGTGAGTGTCACGTTGCTAGTAGCAAAGTAACGCGAAGTGTGTTGTCGCGTTCTGGTGTGGTTTAAATAGCCACTGCAAAGTAGTCCAGGTAAAGTAGTCCCTAGGCCCCCACACCCAAAACACTAGACCGCATAGCTTGGTTCTAAGAATCAAGCTATGTGGATGCCTCCATGTTGGCTGAAAGCTCTAAAAAGTAGTTCCACAAGCAGATGTCTATCTTTGTTTATGAGCCTTGTGCCAAAGGCACCAGGACTGCCCCAAGAGGGCCTGAGAAGTGGATATCAGGCCTCATAAGCGATCCGAGTCCTGATTCCACCTGGCCAATGGGCTTGCCAGTGAGGATCAGGGCTGAGGGTCGTGACACCTCCATAGTCAATTGGCAATTCTGACCATGGGAGAGTTAAGCCTCTTTTCATCAGTGGAGCTCTATGCATTGGTGAAGCGGGTTTAAATTGGGCACATACTAGACACCCTCTGGTGTATAATTCCACATCCTGGGACATATGTGGCCAGTAAGCATAATCTTTCAGTATTTCAAAAGTCTTTGGTGAACCTCTGTGTCCTGCAGTTATTGCATCATGTGCATGGTGTAGCATTAACCCTCTGAATGAAAGGGTTATCACTCACTGTATCTGTCCTGTTATGGTTTCCCTGATCATAAGTGCATCCTGTAGTCTAATTTGTTTTTTTATTCTTTAACAACACCCTCAACTCTTCTTTTCCTGTACAATCATTTTCAGTTAAAGGATTTTGTTTTGGGTCCATCAAATGATTATAATAGATCCCCAATATTGGATCATCTTTTTGTGCTTTAATCAGATCTTGATCTGGTGTATCATAACTCCATTGCACTACTGGTTGTTCTACCTCTTTTGGAGCGTTAGAGCATGTAACTGCATCTATTTGTATTTCACCAATTAAGTGTTCAATGGGTAACAACTCTCCAAAAACAGCTCCAATCTTGGCTAATTGATCTGCTTCATCATTTCCCTCCTTATCTTCTCCTGGAGTTTTCAAGTGCCCACAGATTTTCCTCCAGTACACTATTAAATCATTTTCTGACACTAATTTGTCTATAGCCTGTATCTTTTTTCCATGTTTGAGGGACTTTTTATTATATGTAAGCATGCCTCTTGTTTTCCAGCCAGGCAAATACTCTACAAAGCTATTTCAAGCATAATCAGAATCAGTCACCAGGACAATTTCACTGTATTTTGTAGTAGTTTGTAGTAGTTTCATTGCACTTCTCCGAGGGGAGGAGCAGTTTTATTGCAAATAAAGTGTAGCATAGCAATGAAGCGATGATGGAAATATCTTGAAACATTAACAGGATTTAGAGTTCTCCAGGTGTTAGTATATCTATGTTTGTTTTGTTTTTGTTTGATATGCGTTGGAAATCATGTAAATCTTCCCATGTATATTCTGCACAACTTAATGTAAAAGTGGGTGGGCCAAGGTTTCTTATCATACAACGTGCATCTCTGTGACGTCAGAACCAGTATTCTTTTGTACCACACAGGTTTGCTAACAGATTTGTAATGCTTGATTGTAGAACCTCATCTTTTTCTTGCACTTTTTGTAGTAATTGCGTAGCTAACATATTTTGAAAATGGGTACCTGATTTCAATGTGTGTGTAACTCTGTAGCATAGAGTTGCTAGTTCACTTTCAAAGAGTAGGTGGAATATGTATTCCATATTTTGTCTAAATCTGGGATCTTCAGAATACATTCGTAACAAGCAGTATTCTGATGCTGTTATCTGAGTGGGTCTATCATCGTACCTTCCTCCTTTCCCAGTAGGAAAGAGTAGAGGAAAGGCAAGTGCTTCTATACTTTTTTCCCATATGCTGATTGGTGATCCTTTGGTTTGTCACATTTGGTACGTTTCTACTGCATCATCTATGGTGTCTTTAGAGTGTAATGGGTGAATTGTATAATGGTCTAAAATATTGTCTACTGAAGCAGGATCTAGAAGTTCAAATTGACCAGTTTCTGCTGACTCTTGAATTATTTCAGTGGTTTCCCTCAGATTTTCTTCAATTAATTTCTTTGTAGTATTCATGATTGTCTTTTAGATATTGCAAGGCTTATCTAACTTTATGTAAGTCTACGAATTGTTGCCATTTTTTTTGTCTTTTGTAGGTACACCATTTACAAAGACAATTAAAGATTGATCTATTGGACGTTGCACTCCCAGAGTGTATACATTTTCTTTCAGATATAATGGTAAATAAACTACTTTGACACAAATGCCTTTCACTAATTCAGAGGGAGGTAATTTTGCTGTTTTTGGTTGAAGGTGTATTATTGCTTGAAATGGATGCACTGTTTGAATTATATTGCTCTCATATACATTGAGTTGTTGCAGGGGTTTTGGTAGTGGGAATAATTACACATAGTTATTTGTGATAGCATGTGAAGCAGTTTGGTTGTTGTCAGGTTTTGCAGTGCAGTAACTGCAAAGTATTAAGGGGTCATTTATTTCATATTCGTTTTCTGCTATAAGGTAGAGAGCTAATTCAAACAATTTGGAATCTTCATTGTCTTCTATTTTGTACGTTATGTCTACAGTTTTTGTGCTACTTTTATATAAAGTTCTGCGGCAACACACACACACATGGTTTGGTACTTCAGTGGATGTACTTTTAAATTTTAGTATTTCTTTTTTGTATGTTTGTAGTAGAAGGTTGCCATTTGTACAATTGTTCCTAGTCTGTTGTAAAGCTATTGCATTTTGTAAGTGGCTTTCACTTCCAAAATAGTTTCTCTGGATATGCTATATTTCTTCAAGTAGGTCTTTGGCTGTACCATGTAGAAGATTGCTATTTAAATTGCCTAATGCTAAAGCTGGACTTTTAGCATAGTATAGTTTAAGGACTAGATTTCTAATAGTTGAATGATGTGTTGATATCATTTTGATATGATGGAAGGTGCTTTTGCAAATAGGTCCTGAAATGCAGGCTAATGAATGTCCTTGTAGTCCTGTGTATTTGTGCACTGGACAGGTATCCATATTTTGTAGTAGTTTCATTTTGAATTTATCTTTGCCTTTCACATAGTGATTGAGGAACTGGCATACAGATTTGAAAGATTTTTTGTCAATGTAACACATTGACGTGCACTGCCATTTGTACACTGGACGTTTTGGTTCAGTCTGATGGAGAGGTGATACTGGGTTTTCTGGGGATATTTTTGTAAGCAGCATTTCTTGTTCCATTATGGTATTATTAAGTTTTTCATACCCTCGTCCACTGCTATGTATGGCAATTGTGTTTGTTTGCTTTTGTTTGTATGCTTCATCATTGAAATATGGTTCTGTGCTCGTGGTGTGACTCTATTCACCTCCACAGATATTTAAGAAGTTATTTTTGTTGACATTCCGTTTTTTGAGAAGTGTTTTTTGTAGTTTAGTAGTTAGTTTTGTTAGTGGTTACATTCTGTTTAATACTAAAATAAATACCTTCCTTTTGAGAAGGATTGCACTGTCTATGAGAGCTTCTAAGATTAATTTTCTACGGTAGGTTTTAAGGGTTGTAGATGATTTCTCTCCTGTTTTTAAAAGATTCTGAAAGGCTCGGTGGCGGAACATTTTTTGTAAAATACATTTTTGGTATGGTTACTTGCCACTACATCAAGATTTATAGGAGCAGTGTTAGCAGTAGTGGTAGCTGAATTCTTGTTAATCACTTTCTGTTTTGTTTTACATTTTGAAAGAGGAGGCACATTTTTTTATACTGGAAGCTTGTTTTCTTTTGTTTAATGACTCTATTAGATCTTTTGTTTGAACTGTTTGTACACATTCTTCTAGAGATGAATGTTTATTTTGGACACTTTTATTTTGATGTGTTCTACTTCTGTGTTGCTTTCTACAGACTTGCTTTTTGGTAGGCATTCTTTGGGGTCTGTTGTAAAAAAAAGAAGGTATGGGTTGGGCTGTTCTGCAATGTATGTGTGCTGTGTTCATGAGTGTCTGAGTATGATGGTAAGGATGTATGTGGAGGTGTGTGATTGTGCAATGGGCAGCTACAACTAGTTGGGAAGGCTATTCTTCTATTTGTGTGTTACTATACTGGGGTTCAGATGACAATACAAAGTAATCTAGTAGTGAGGAGAAGCACTAATACTAAATCTAATGGTATAGAATTAAAACAGTTCTTTGCTCAGCAATACTGACATTCTAGGGGCTGATTCATGGAATTTGTGCGCCAAAAAACAGGGATTTGTGTGCCATTCTGCCTGCAAATCCCTGTTTAACAAATGGGGATTTTTGGCAGAATGGCGCACAAATCCCCATTTTTCGGCACACAAATACCATGAATCACCCCACAGTGTGTTTGAGTAACAGTTTGAACATTATGGTAGTATTGTACTAACTGTTTTGGTTTGGAATGAGCAGGTTTCTTCTGAGTTGTTGTTTTGTAATTCAGATGCTGCTGCTTTTCAGGAGAGTGGTCTTCACTGCAATTGTAAAAGAAAGAAGTTAGTAATTTTCTGTGTTTATAGCACTGTTGTTAATTTAGACGTTGATTTTTATGTTTTTGTAGTAGTATTGTTGTTTGATAACTGAACATAGTGTGTGTATGCAATTTCCTTTGACTATGTGCCACCTTTATATTTTACTTACAATCTGTTAGTTCAACATGCTTTGCAAATGAGTATAATACTAAGCGTATGAAACTCACTTGGTTTCTTAAGGCTGTGTTTTTGAATGTTAGGAGATAGAAGAAATAATCATATACTTATTTTGCTACTTTTATAGGGTAAATGGCAGAAACTGTATAGAAAAGCATGCAATGTATGCATTTGTGAAGGTGTGGGTAATAAAGCAGAAGGATGTGATGTAGAGGCAGTGGTGTTATTTCAGCTGGGAGCTTTTAATGATAGTATCTATCTGTGTGAGTGTATAAAGATGCATGAACATATCCTGGCTGTGTGTGATTTTATAATACACTACTAAGTGTTTTTCTACAATTATACTGTTATTTCTCCCATATTTTAATATTAAATTACACTTTTTTAGATAGCTGTGTGTGTAAAAAAAGAATTTAGATAGCAGACAGGTTTGGAAGTGAGAGTTGATTATAGCAGATGGGAAAAATGACAGTAAGTTCATTTCATAGGTTATACAGGTTAAGTGGCAGTTACTCTGTTTATATGCATTTATAAGAGCTGTACATGTATTGTGCAGAAAATATGCATACCTCTAGTTTGTATTCATGCATGTGGATATGCATGCAGCTGCAAGTAGAAATTTTGGAGACTTGTACAGTAGTTTTTGTAGAAGGTGCTTTCCAATGATATGAGACTTGTACTCAGAGTGATCTACAGTACATTTGAAGTGCTGAACTATGATGATGGAGATAGATGTAGAGGTCTTGGATGTGATTGGTGGATGGTTGTGTGACTGCTTAGCTGCATCCAATGATGGAATGGCACAGAGAGTGAAGTGGAAAGGGTAGAAGGGCTGTCTCAGAGTTACGGGCTCCGCGGACACTGCAGCAGCCCGTGGACAGGGTGTGCAACATCTGGGGTTTTCCAGCAAATCCAACATGGAAAGGGGATTGTAGGGATTAGCCAATCAGGTGTTGAGGTTGTGGATTTGTGTTGAAAGAGGCTGTGTGTAGTGAAGATGGCAGAGGTGGAGAAAGTCAAAGTGTTGGTGATCAGAGATATGTTTGTGCATGGTTTACAGCAGTATGCTGAATGCAAGAATGTGGCAAACAATTTTGATGTTAAATGAGTGGAGGTGGTGTGGAGAACTGTGCCTGATTGCAATGTACAGATAATTGTGCAAGTTTGTGAAGATATGGGTAGGATGAACAGTCCCCATGTGGTGGTTTTGCACTGTGGTGCTTTGCATTTGGGAAATGTCAGTGCCCCTACTTTGTTGGCAGATTTGGAACACTTGGTTCAAGCAGTAATGAACGTCCTTCCAAATGCCAAAGTTATTTTTTCTGGTTTAGTACCTAGGGCAATATGGGACAATAGTTCTGTTTTTTGTCCTCAGCAAAACATTGCTAGGTGTGCAATCAACCGAGGCATGTTTGCTTTCATGCTTAGAGCTGGTATGTTCTTCTGTAATAATGAGAATATTGATTCCAGTAATGCTGTTAATTTTAAAGAAGATGGCATTCTTTATCTTTTATGGGAAATGCCATGCTGTTTTGGAACGTAAGGGTTGCTTTGGAGAAGCTTATGTGAAGAATTTAGGAGTAAAGTAAGAAAAAAAATACAAAATAACAGGTGTCTGTCAAGCATCTGCAAAAAAAAAAAAATAATGGCTCTTTTCAGAGCCAACCTCAAAGGGGAAATGTGGTACATTATTTAAATTTAAATTCATCAAGCTCAGATTTTCGATATTTCCGTGGATATGGCGGTTGTCCGCGGACACCGCGTTTTACATATGGGGATTTGGGGGTGGAGAGGCATGCAAATGAGAACGAGTAGAGCAAGGGATTGGTCAATAAAGTTTACTGGGTGTGTTGTATAAGGAGAACATTTGTCAGAAAGTGTTTTTTTCCTGAGAGAAGAACAGATAGCTATGCTGTGTGTTTCAGAAAACAGATTATCTGGATTTTGGGAGACTCATGGATACATTTGTTGGAGGTGCATGCAGAACGCTGTGGAGTAGCTGCACATCTTGGATGTGGAAGTGCACTGGCATGGAGTGCGTGGAATGAAGTGGCTGGATTTGGTAACTCTCAGTGCTACTTTGGAGACACAGCGTCAACCAGACATAATTAAAATTCAATGTGGAGGGAACAGTTTAGGACATGTGTCTGGAATTTCTTTGCAATTTGCAATGAAAGAAGGACTTGCGAAGGTCATGGACATGCTTCCAAATTCCCAAGTAATTTTTTCTCGTATTGCGCAAAGACAAATGTGACTGCGTTCTTCTTCTTTGGTTCCACAAATGGAGAAAGTGAGGCGCAATAACAATAAGGCTGGTTGTGCCTTTTTAATAGATGTTGGTATGTCCTCTTTTCACAATGAAAATATTATGTTTCGTAGCACATACGTTTTTCGCAGAGATGGAGTACATCTTACTTATGCTGGCAATCAGATTTTTCTGCGAAATATACAAAATACATTGCAACCTTTTTTGTAATTACATTAATACATTTTGCAGTAGGTGTTAATCATTTGAAGTTTTTTAAATACAAATAAAACAGCACCAAAAGGCTCTTTTCAGAGCCACCACTTCCTCACATAGAAAAGTGCAATGGTTGTGATAGGGCAGCACTCCCCAAAAATAAATGTCCGCAGACTCCTAAAAAATTCACAGGGCCCTGCACTATTTATTTGTCACTTCTATTTTTAAACTGTCAAAGGCCGCTTTTTTTTGGTTTTTGTTGTATTATATTTTATTTGTTTTTTTAAACACGACATACAAGGAAAAGAGGGGAAAGGAGGGTAAGGAAGGGACACCAACCACGGGCATAAGAAATGGCAGGTGGAGAGAGGAAGATGTAGGGTGGGCCTTATTCAGGTAGTGGGCAGACCTTCTCATGCTCCTTGACCGCAGTCTCGAAAGCACGCCGAAGATTCTCCCCCCTGCAGAGTACTGCGTCGCAGTACATACACAATATTGTGACCCTCAAAAGGTAAGGATCAACAGCATCGTGAATGGCCTGTGAGGCAGCTGGATGGATGTGCTGTCCCACAGGAGTGTCTCTTGTGGTGACAGGAGTGGAAATGGAGGATGTTGTAGAGGAACTAAACCTACTATGTTTATCACAATATTCAACCTTGTGAATAGCCCCCCGTGGAACGACCTTAGGTGTCGCTTCATTGATGTCGTACCAAAGCTGTACGAACCAGGCCTCCCACGACTGAGCACCATTTTGCACTGATTGCAGTTGACCTTATTCGCATGTGCTTTTGCCACTCCATCAAGAGTAGTAAACAACCACCACACCCAAGACTCACGGCGAGTGCTGGTAGTAGGGACTTCCACTACTTCATCCTCTTCATCCGTCTCTTCTACATCCTCATGCCTGTTCCCCTCTCAGGCCCTTTGGGAGGTGGTGATGCAGCGGAAGCAGCCATCGTTGCCATCTGGAAGACAGCAGGCAGAAGTCACCAGCAATGCAGGCTGTCAATGCATGTCTGAAACAATGCTCTGTCAGTAGCCAGAAGTACAATGAGGAGCAATTCTAGGGTGTGGCCTTTTATAGGGGCGCTGTCCGCAGACACTTCGAACACCAGAAAAAGGCACAAAAAGTTCCAGAAAGTATGTAGATCGCAAGGGACATTGTCTGGGACATGTGCAATGGTGAACTGTTGCTGTAAAATACTTTGGATTGTCCCAAAAAGTACTTTTAAAATGTTTGGTTATCCAGACAGGGTCCGCAAATCAGGGCACACACTCAGCATGGGTGAGGTCACATGATGACTTCACGGACACGTTCGTGAATGGGACGGCTGTCCGCAGGACACCACATGTGCAGGGACGGTTGTGCGCATGCGCGTGGGTGTTCTACGGACAGTGTTTGGGTCCTCAGAATAATTAAAAGTGTGACACACAGGGGGCGTGGTCAGCCTGCGTGATATGAACACGCAAGTCTTCAGTGCTCCCGTACCACTGGAACAATCATGTCCAAATCCTGCATGATACCCTTGTGAATCAACACAGAACCGAAGCAAACAGTAGCGGAAAGCCTCCTCCACTGAACGGCACCCCTGTGGAGCCGAACCGTGAAGGATAAGCCGGTAAAACCGCAGTGAAGAGGGAAGAGGGAGGCAAAGACGAGGTGACAACACTCCCAAGA
Organism: Ambystoma mexicanum; assembly: GCF_040938575.1. Classification (NCBI taxonomy): domain Eukaryota; kingdom Metazoa; phylum Chordata; class Amphibia; order Caudata; family Ambystomatidae; genus Ambystoma; species Ambystoma mexicanum. The sequence goes on along the minus strand of NC_090937.1, from coordinate 585,667,956 downwards.
TAGCCACCGGACCACCATAGAAAGAGCCGCGGAGGACAGTGTTAGGCAGAATCCTGTGCAGTGCCTTTAGGGACCACTACACACAATTAAGACTACAGGTGGCAATACAGGTTTAACCTTTGGTACAAGCCTGTACTACTATGTCAGAGTGGTAGAAGTGGCGGAGCAGCCAGGCTTAACTCAAGAGTATATGAGCAGTAGCAGAGATTAGACAAAGGGACCACAATTACTGTGACTCAAGCAAACACTGACTCAAGGTTTCAGGTAGAAAAATATAAGTACATTTATTTTTAAACCATTTGTTATAAACACAACACTTCTATTAAACTTAAACAAAAACGACACGATAAATATACTACAACTAACCAATTCACTTTGTACAGTATGTCTCAAGGTAAGTACCCTGTGTTTGAATGAACCGGTGTTAGGCACAAAACACGTTACTGCAAACACAATTGCGATCACTTTTTGACAGTTCAGTCTACTAAATAAATGCGTATCCGTGACATGAAATGCTACCGGGGCAAAAAAACACACTTAGCACCTGAGATACCCAGAGGGAGCTGGAGGCAAAAAATCACAGGCAATATTTTGGTTAGGCAGACAGAATCGAGAAACACTCAGAGACAGGAGTTCAAAGGTCAAAGGGCCGGAGCCAGGATCGAAAGACACCGGGGCCTGTTGCCGAGATCACACAGTCAGACAGTTCACGATTCAACATAGCCAAAAGTACTTCGATATTGTCAATGTTTGGAAGCAAAGGTTATAAGAAGGAGGGAAGACAAGGGCAAGCCTTGGAAATGAAGAAAAAGGGATTCACCCAGTTTCCTCAGCGGAACACAGTGCCTTGTTCCAATGGTGTAGCTGGTGCCCTGGCAGTTGTCCCTGTTGGTTTCCCGCAGACCCACGATTCCTGGAGCTTTGTTGTGAAGAAGGATGTCTGAAGGGGGTCTGCACCACACAGGGATGAAACCGGCAGCAGCGACAAGGAAAAAGAAGGTGCACTCCTTAAAAACAGGAGAGGCTCTTCGGGTAGCTATCCGGACCACTACAGCAGCGTGCAGCGATTTCGACCAAGGAAGAGGATCCTCTGGCTGTAGAAGATGAGCTGGTTATCCCCACCAAGCTCAAGGGAAGAAGACTCCGGACTGGATCTTCTCTAAGTCCTTGAAGGGCAAATAGCTCAGGACTGCAGCAGGGCTTCACCGGGACGGGGTAGTTGCAGCAGCCGTCATTCTCTCCGCTTCTCTTCGGTTCCTTGTAGTTCCAGCGGTGACTCTCTGACTTCTAGCCCAAGAGACCTACCTTTTATGCAAAAAAAACCCATTCACACAGCCTGTCTGTCAATCACCCAGCAGGGGGGTTGTCCAGCCCGGACAACTACTCTGGCCAATCATGACAAAGTGCGACTTGGGTTTCCTAGGATACCCTGTGCAGGGGGTGACTACAACCCTCCCTCACATTCAGCCACCTAGACACCCAGGCACCTTGAGGAGGGCTTCTGAGCAGAAGCCCACCAATAGACAGTGAACAAAGAAGGCGAACCTAGTTTGCCACGCAAAGTAAAACACAAGAAGGATGGAAAATGGCGAATAAACCCAACCGGAGCAAAAAGAAAAACGATTTGGTCAAGCAGGTTTATGTTCAAGGCTAATATAATAGCCAAGAACAGTATAACGTTTATCTATTATAATCACGGTAGAAAAGGTACCACCAGCCAAGTCTAAATGTTAACAGAGCGAAACAATGCTCTAGGAGGTACAGATAAAAAGGGATACAAATTAACCCTTTCCAGTTCTCCGTGGAAGATGAGGTGTACTGGATCTCTGGTAGATTGACTAAGTAAAGTTAATGGTAACTTCCCCCTTTTCTGGGGGACGGTAGTCGCCTCAGAAATGGAGTCGAGGGAAGTCTCAAAGACAACCCTGTGCCACGACACTGAAGGTGCTGTGTGACACACAACAAGAAGGGGGCTACTGAAGTGGTGTACTTCAGAGTCCACAATCACAAAAACAGATAGAAACACATAGCAAAACACAGGTAAGAGTGGAGGAAAAGCTCTCACTCTCACCAAGTGGAAAAAAATAAATTCCAGAAGCCCAGCAAAGCTGCGGGGGGACTCACTAGGTGAGGGAAATTAGCTATAGATTAGAATTCTCCCTAACACTCGCCCCCACAGACTAAGGACAGGAGGATTTAATCCACTCCTGGATGGACCTCATACCTCTAGTCGGTTACAAACATCCTAGAGAGACCATCAGCATTTTGGTGTTGAATTCCTGTTCTGTGCTCAATGGAAAAATCAAATCCTTGCAGGCAGATTGACCATCTGAGTAATTTTGGGTTTTCCCCTTTCATTTGTATCAGCCATCTCAAGGGTTGGTGGTCAGTCTGAATGGTGAAGGTAGATCCATACAAGGATGTTCTAAACCTCTTCAGTGCCCACACAATAGCAAAGCATTCTCTTTCTATTGTTGCCCACCGTGTCTCAGGATCCTTTAACTTCCTGCTGATGAAACATGGGGTGTTCCCTACCTTTCTCATCCAGTTGACTAAGGACTGCACCTATACCTACATTAGAAGCATCCGTTTGTACAATGAAGGGTTGGTGATAGTCAGGAGCTCTTAGGACAGGAGCTTGACAAAGGGCTTTCTTTAGACCTTCAAAGGCTTGATTGCACTCCTCATTCCACCTGACCTTTTTAGGGAATTTGGGAGTGGAGATGACATTCAAGGGAGAAGCTATGGTCCCATAGTTATCTATGAAGTTCCTATAATACCCAGTGAGACCTAGGACGGCTCTCACTTGGGTTTGAGTAGTAGGGGTGGCCCAGTTTTGTACAGCTTGTACTTTGCTAGGCAATGGCCTTATTTCACCTCCTCCTACCTCATGTCCAAGGTAGACCACTGAACTCTGACCAATTTGACATTTGCTTGCCTTTATGGTCAGATGGGCATGTTCAAGAGCCTGCAATACATAACCTAGGTGTTCAACATGTTCTTTCCATGTAGGGCTGAACACTGCAATGTCATCCAAGTATGCCATGCAGAAGTCCTCCATCCCATTCAGAACTTGGTTGACCATCGTCTGAAATGTAGCAGATGCATTCTTTAATCCAAAAGGCATTACCTTGAATTGGTAGAGGCCAGCTGGGGTGGAGAATGCAGTTTTCTCCTTGGCATGGTCTGTCAGGGCTATTTGCCAATAGCCTGACGTTAGGTCAAATGTGCTGAGGTACTTGGCTGCACCAGGTTTGTCCACCAGATCATCTGTCCTAGGCAAAGGATGGGCATCAGTCGTAGTGACTGCATTTAGAGATCTATAGTCCACGCAGAATCTCAACTCCTTGGATCCTGCCTTTGGTACAAGCACAATTGGGCTAGACCATGCGCTAGTAAAGGGTTCTATTACCCTGAATTCAAGCATCTTATTGACCTCATTCCTTATGTGGGATCTGACCTTGTCTGACATTCTATACTCCCTGCTTTGACAGGCAAACAGTCACCAGTGTGTATGTCATGCTGGCCCCAAGAGGTCAAGCCTGGTGAAAGTGAGAACAGGGAGGCAAACTGATATAACAGTAACTTGCACTCATCCTGCTGGTCAGATGTGAGACTGGAAGAGAGATTAACTCCTTCCACTTGATCATCTAAAGGTAAGCCTCTGAGGAGGTCAGGTAGAGGTTCACTCTCCTCCTCCTGAGCTGAAGCTAGTGGCAAAGCTCCTATGTCAGGTCTAGAGACATACGCCTTTAAACGGTTGGTGTGAAAGACTCTGGGAGCCTCCTTAGGATTGCCTAAGTCCACCAGATAGTTCACCTCTTCAAGTTTACCCACAACCTTGAAGGGTCCAATCATTTGTCCTGCAAGGCCCTCTGCCTTGTGGGGACCATAACAAGAGCAAGCTTGTCTTGAGTAAACTCAACCATGTTAGCCTTCTGGTGATGCCAATGTTTGACAAGAGCTTGACCAGCCTTCAAGTTATCACTTGCCTCTGCCATCATGTGTGACATTCTCCTCCAGAGACTTATCACATAGTCAGTCACTCTGACTGGCTTGGGGGAAGGAGCACTCTCCAACCCCTCCTTAATCAGGGCCAATGGGCCTCTGACTGGATGGCCATAGAGAAGTTCGAAGGGACTGAATCCTACACCCTATGAGGGACTTCTCTATACGCAAAGAGAAGGCATGGCAGTGGAAGGTCCCACTTTCTTCTAAGGGGTTCTTCTAAAGCACCTATCATGCTCTTCATATTTCTGTTAAACCTCTCTACCAGCCCATTGGTTTGAGGGTGGTAGGCAGTTGAGAACGTGTAGGTGACTCCACAGGTTTTCCACATGGTTTGCATGTAGTGGGACATAAAATTGGATCCCCTGTCAGATATCACCTCCTTAGGAAAACCTACTCTGGTAAAAATACCAAGTAGGGCCTTAGCCACAGCTGGAGCCGTAACAGTCCTCATAGGTATGGCTTCAGTAAATCTAGTGGCATGGTCCACTACAACCAGGATAAACCTGTTGCCTGAAGTTGTGGGAGGGTCAAGAGGACCAACAATGTCAATCCCAACCCTCTCAAAAGGCATTCCCACCACTGGGAGAGGCACTAAGGGTGCCACATTCTTGGATCCACTCTTGCCAGAGGTTTGGCAAGTGTGTCAGCTTCTGTAGAATTTGTCTACTTCTGTACCCATATTAGGCCAGTAGAAGTGCAGAGGTAGCCTTTCTTTGGTCTTAAAACTTAAGTGACTGGCCAAAGGTACCTCATGGGCTAACTGCAGACACTGGAGTCGGTTCACCAGAGGTACTACAAGTCTTTTGTAGTCTCCAGGGGTTGACTCAGTTGGTTCACTGTAGAAGAGGCCATCTTCCCAGTGCAACCTATACTTCCCAGGCTCAGTCCCATTGAGCTGAGAAGCTGCCTGTTGGCAAAAACCTTCCAAGGTAGGACACTCTCTTTGTCCCTTACTGAAATATTCCCTGTTGGGTCCACCTTCTGCCAGTAAAGACTGCAGCTCAGGATGGTCAACAGGGTCAAGATCTCCTACCAAGGTAAGATCCTCTTCTAGATCTGATTCCTCAGTATCTAGTTTGACCATACAGGGTTGAATCTCACACTCAGTCTCAGCTGGTGTGGGAGTCACAGGTGTGACTTTGGACAGTCTCAGAGATGTCCTTCTGGGAACAGGAGTGCTTGCTGGTTTCTTGCTGGCAGACTTAGGTTTCCCCTTTGTCTTTTCCTGTCCTGCAATGACAGTAAGTAAGTCCTGTGGACTTGGGGTGATAGCTTCCTCTATCATGTCCCCAGGAGAGCCTCTTAAGGTTCTCTCCCTGGCAGACCTTGTGAGCTCCTGCTTCCTTCTGCTGGGGGCCTGGTGGTGCTACACACAACTCCAAGAGTTTTAAGGTAATTACCCATCAGGACCCTCCCAGGTACATTATCTTGCACACTTACAGGTATTCTGACAGTCATGTCATTACAATAGATGAGAACTGGTAACTGGGGAACCATTTGCACAGGGCCTCCAGCTAACATGGTTAAGTGTTTTGGCACCTTAGCATCATCCTCCACTTTGAAAAAACATTCATCAACCACAGTTACGCTGGTGGCAGGGGTCTCCTGACCATTCACAAGAACATTATCTTTATAATACTCTTTAGTATTATCTGGGAATGAGTTATTGACATCTAAGTTCTGTTGTTCCCAAAGACCCAAGGACACAAAAGAAACACTAGCTGAGACTCTCATGGGCTCATCAGCTAGTAGCTGAATGTTTCCACTGGTCATAGGTACATCATCCACCTGGGAGAAGGCTAAGGAGACCATGTTGATCCCTGAAGGTTTACCCTTTCACTTGGGATCTCCTTTCACATGGCCAGGCAACCCACAAACAAAGCATTTTCCAAATGCTCTCTGGAATGGGGGTTTGCCTTGTCCTCCATCTGGTGTGGAACCGTGGTACGCTAGCCTGATTCGGTTTACCCTGTGGCTTACCCTGGTTATGTTTGGGGTCCTCTTTTGGATTGGAATTAGTGGAATTCTCTTTGTTGTCTTTCTTTGGCTGCTTCCCCTCATCCTTCTTCTGAGTAGCCGCAGAATCCTTGTGAGTGGCCCTGTTGGCAACCCACAAGTCAGCAGCCTTAGCTAGCTTATTAGGATCTATCTCCTTTGAATCAACAAAGTGCTGTCTAAGCTCAGGAGAGCAGACATCAAAAATAGACTCCAACATTACAAGATTCCTCAAACCTTCATAAGTGTTCACTTTGTAACCCTTAACCCAACCATCTAAGTTTTTCAAACATTCACACACCCAGGTAGCCCAAGGGGTACAATCATGCTTCTAGAGGGTTCTAAACCTCCTAAGATACTGTGAAGGGGTCTTCCCAAACCTAGCTATTAATGCCAGTTTCACACACTCATAATCCTGTTTATCCTCCTCCCCCAACTCCATTACAGCATCATTTGCAACAGGAGGGAGCCTAGAGAAAAGACAAGGAATCAACTGATTCCCTGAGATACCTTGAATCCCATGATTGTACTCAAACATTGCTAACCAATCCAAAATATCAAGTTTAGTCTCATGCATACCAATAATTTCCTTTGGCATACAGGGTCTCTTAGGGCTTGAAGACCTAGAGGACTCTGGGAGAGAAGCATTTTCTAGAGACAATTTCTTAATTTCTAGTTCATGGATCAGGTCCATTTCTCTGAGCCTTAACTCTTGATGTTTCATTGCAGTTTGTGCATCAATACATTTCACGTCCAATTCAAGTCTCATTTTCTCAAGTGCAATAAACTCAGGAGTAAGTGTAGGACCTGTGGGGGTCCGTGTGGACAGAGGTTGTGCATTCTGAGCAGGCAAGGGAGTTGGAGGGTTTCCTAGCAAGGACTCATCTACTTCTTCACAATTAACACTCTCAGAATCAGAAACATCAAAATCCACATTTGCTGGAGTGGTAGGTCCTTCTGACCCACTCTGCAGGCTTTTTCCCAGTAACTTTGCAACCAGTTTAGATTTCTTTCCTTTACCAGAGATATTCTGATCCCTACACATGGTTCTTAGAACCTCAGCAGTATAGAGTAAAAGACTCTCTTCAGTGTAGCTTTCCATATTTGACATGATTTCTTAGTTAAATAGAATTAGTGGTGTTAGCCTTGTGGTTAGTTGAACCCAAGCAATAGCAGCACTCTAAGTGTAATCACTCTACTTCCAAATCCTCACCGCTGGAAACCAGTGTTAGGCAGAATGCTGTGTAGTGCCCTTAGGGACCACTACACACAATTAAGACTACAGGTGGCAATACAAGTTTTACCTTTGGTACAAGCATGTACTATTATGTCAGAGTGGTAGCAGTGGCGGAGCAGCCAGGTTTATCACAAGAGTATATGAGCAGTAGCAGAGATTACACACAGGGACCACAATTACTGTGACTCAAGCAAACACTGACTCAAGGTTTCAGGTAGAAAAATATAAGTACATTTATTTGTATACCATTTGTTATAAACACAACACTTCAATTAAACTTAAAACCACACGTTAAATATACTACAACTAACCAATTCACTTTGTACAGTATGTCTCAAGGTAAGTCCCCTGTGTTTGAATGAACCGGTGTTAGGCACAAAACATGTTACCGCAAACACAATTGTGATCACTTTTTGACAGTTCGGTCTACTAAATAAATGCGTATCCGTGACATGAAATGCTACCGGGGCAAAAAACACACTTAGCACCTGAGATACCCAGAGGGAGTTGGAGGCAAAAAATCACAGGCAATATTTTGGTTAGGCAGACAGAATCGAGAAACACTCAGAGACAGGAGTTCAAAACTCAAAGGGCCGGAGCCAGGATCAAAAGACACCGGGGCCTGTTGCCGAAGATCACACAGTCAGACAGTTTATGATTCAACGTAGCCAAAAGTACTTCGATATTGTCAATGTTCGGAAGTAAAAGTTATAAGAAGGAGGAAAGACAAGGGCTAGCCTTGGAAATGAAGAAAAAGGGATTCACCCAGTTTCCTCAGCAGAACACAGTACCTTGTTCCAATGGTGTAGCTGGTGCCCTGGCTGTTGTTCCTGTTGGTTTCCCGCAGAACCACGATTACTGGAGCTTCGTTGTGAAGGAGGACGTCTGAAGGGGGTCTTTATCACACAAGGATGAAGCCGGCAGCAGCGACAAGGAAAAAGAAGGCACGCTCCTTAAAAACAGGAGAGGCTCTTCAGGTGGCTATCCAGACCACTACAGCAGCGTGCAGCGATTTCGACCAAGGAAGAGAATCCTCTGGCTGTAGAAGATGAGCTGGTTATCCCCACCAAGCTCAAGGGAAGAAGACTCCGGACTGGATCTTCTCTAAGTCGTTGACGGGCAGATAGCTCCGGACTGTAACAGGGCTTCACTGGGACGGGGTAGTTGCAGCAGCCGTCGTTCTCTCTGCTTCTCTTTGGTTCCTTGTAGTTCCAGTGGCGACTCTCTGACTTCTAGCCCAAGAGACCTGCCTTTTATGCGAAAAAACCCCATTCACACAGCCTAGCTGTCAATCACCCAGCAGGGGGGTTATCCACCCCGGACAACTACCCTGGCCAATCATGACAAAGTGTGACTGGGTTTCCTAGGATACCCTGTGCAGGGGGTGACTACACCCCTCCCTCACATTCAGCCCACCTAGACACCCAGGCTCCTTGAGGAGGGTTTCTGAGCAGAAGCCCGCCGAAAGACAGTGAACAAAGAAGGTGAACCTAGTTTGCAGTGCAAAGTAAAACACAAGAAGGACTTTAACAAAAAGAAATGGCGAATAAACCCAACGGTGCCAAAAGAAAGACGATTTGGTCAAGCGGGTTTATGTTCGAGGCTAATATAATAGCCAAGAACAGTACCACGTTTATCTAATATAATCGCGGTAGAAAAGTTAGGGTAGATACCACTGCCACCAGCCAAGTCTAAATGTTAAAAGAGCGAAACAATGCTCTAGGAGGTACAGATAAAATGGGATACGAATTAACCCTTTCCAGTACTCCATGGAAGATGGGGTGTACTGGATCTGTGGTAGATTGACTAAGTAAAGTTAATGGTAACTTCACGCTTTTCTGGGGGACGGTAGTCTCCTCAGAAATGGAGTCGAGGGAAGTCTCAAAGAAAACCCTGTGCCACGGCACTGAAGGTGCTCTGTGACACACAAAAAGAAGGGGGCTACAGAAGTGGTGTACTTCAGAGTCCACAATCATAAAAACAGATAGAAACACACAGCAAAACACAGGTAAGAGTGGGGGAAAAGCTCTCACTCTTACCGAGTGGAAAAAAATAAACTCCAGAAGTCCAGCAAAGCTGCTGGGGGACTCACTAGGTGAGGGAAATTAGCCATAGATGAGAATTCTCCCTAACAGACTGCCAAACGTTTGGAAGCTGGGATGCACCCTGCTAGTGCTGGCATACTTGGAGGAGGGTGTGAGCCCCGGGCGAACATCTGTCTCACCTGACCAGGGATGTATACAAGAATACTCCCACTTAACTGGACGCGGGAGCCTGGGACGACGGGGAAGCCATGGCAACATCCCAAGGCTCACTGCAGCGTTGAACGGGAGAGGCGGTCCAAGAGCCGATGAAATTGGGCCCGCCGTAACGTGAACCAAGGCACCCAGAAGATGGCCCCCGACATGCTGAAGTGGCAGGAATTAGTGATGGCCGATCAAGGGCCAGCAAAACACACAGCAACACGGCAGCACTGCCAGTTGGAGCCCTAGACAAACAAGGTGAGAGAGCAGGGAGGGAACTTCCATCAGGGCTTCTCCCCACGCCATGAGCACCCTGAAGAACAGCCTGCTTCCGTGGCTGAGCATTGCCTAAAAGGAGTACCCAGCTGCTCTTAAAGTCAACAGTAGAGCGATTACAGAAGAGAGGGGAGAACTGTCGCCCCAACAGCCAATTCGGAGCAGTAGGAGCGCTCTCTTGATGCGAACTGCTCCCTACCTGACATACAACCATTGGAAAAACTGCGAGGTGCTGCACGAGTGAGAGAGAGCAGCAGCCGGAAGCATTTCTAGTACACCGTAAGCACTGACCAGTGAGTCAGCCTACGAAGGAGGACACCGGGACGGCATGCGAGCACGCAAGACTGATAAACAAAATTAATGAAAGCAAAAGCAAGTATATTGAATACCTATCTGAATGAAAGTATTTTGAATACCGAAAGCATAGTGAGTACCGATTTGAATGAAAGCAAGTATTTTGTATACCGATCTGAAAGCAAGTACAGTTGAATACCGTTACAAAGAAAGCAGTTTTGTGAAAACACAAAAGCCATAAAGGAACTGTGTAATTTGAGTGAACAAGTATTGGCAAGAGCCATAGAGGAACTCTATAATTTGAATGAATAAGCATTGGCAAGAGCCATAAAGGAACAGTATAATTTGAGTGACAAAGCATGGGCAAGAGCAACACGAGTATGTGAAGGTGCAACACATTAATGGTGGTAAAGCAAGCAATGAAAAAGCATCATGAGGATGTGATATGAGAATGAAGCAAGCACCACTGTAAAGCTGAAGCAGTGGCAACGTGTATATGACAAAGAAGCAAGTAAGGTGTGTTGGTTGCGTGACCTGTAATGGGTGGACTGTGTGGTCCAACAACTGTGCCTAGACTGTGTACACCCATTAATGGAAATGCCACTTAAAGCACTCACCAAGAAGCTTGTGATTGATTATAAGAAAATCCTGTGTGATCTGAACTTAAAGGCACTGAACTCTTTGACACTGGTGAAAGGTAACCAAATCAGAAGACCTTGGAAATATCCCAAGGAATTGTTCTGTTTTTAAATTTTTGTAAGACTTGAAAGGTTGGGGAAGGGAACCTCTTTTTGCACTGTGAACTATTTGAATCTTGGCAAAGGCAAACCTTCTGAAAACCAAAAGCTGGAAGAAGCTCTGAACTTTTATTTGAACGCTTATCATTTAGAAGCTAACATCCTATACAAATAAATGTGAGGGCAAATATAGGTTTTGGATACAGACAACTATGTGCTTTGGACATCCTGACACAGAATATCCTTAGTTTTATTTAGGTAGGGAAATCCCACCTCAGCATAGAGCAGTTTAGTCCTTTTCCAACCTCTTTCTGTTTTAATAAAAGTTTATATCCCAAACCTTTGTCTGTAGCTACTTCATGATGCCTTCACACACCCCAATGAAACAGAAACCACCCACCAGAATTCACAATACCCAGAAACCCCATGGGGACACCACTAAATGAACTAAGGATACAGACCAAGAAAAGAGTGAACACGGAATACATCTCATTCTACCTATCGACCAACGACTCCAATGCAATGGAAAAACAAATAACCAATAAACAACCCTCAAGCAAGAACCCAAACAAACCTATACCCCAACAGAAAAGCACAACCTCTACCCTACTCCTCCCCCCTCACTAACCTACTCAAACCACTTTCTTACAGAACCATGTGAGCACCTGGAGATCATGCTAATGGCAACAGTGCATGGTATAAGTCAACTTAACATTACATAACTGTAAATCTCAATTCAGATTGTACATTTGTACGTTAGGAGTTGATGTTGTTGATTTAACTTTGTTATGTTTCTATATATATATATATACAAAAAAGTGTTCAGGATGACCGGGCAGTGGTGTAGCCACTACGTTTTATTACGTGCGTGGAAGGGCGTGCTACCCAATCAGGGTGCTTGGAATATGGGCTGTAATCTCTGGTATAAGCCTTTGTTATAGAAGCCGGTGCACCCTTGCCCTCCCTGCTAGTCCCTCGCCTACTAGCAAATGTACAGTTCCCTATGTGGTTGCTAAGAGTGTTTAGTAGGGAAAACAAATGAACTTGCACTGTAGCATTGTGCTGCACCATACTTTCTGAAGTATGTTTCCCTGTTGATGATGTCTGACAGTAATCCACATATAAAATGTACTTGAGGAAGCAAGGCCTGGTGCCAAAGGACACCGCAAGGTAATTGTTTGTTTTTATCTAATTGGGGTGTTCAATTACAAATATAAATATGACCCTGCAGCATAATCCGAGGCGATTGCTGGTAACAATACTGCTGCCTGCATTAAGGGACACGTGTTTCATTTGGGCCTTTCATTTCGGTGGCGGGTGGTTACCAGTATGGTTAGCCCATTGCTGTTGTGCTGTACTTATTATTAAACCCACCTCACACCAACTTAGATCTTTCTTTGAACTTTCATGTTGGTTCTGAAAAGAACTGTTATAGGGTTAAGGAGTGGAAGGTAGGGGGGGAGTGGATGTAGGAAAGATAGGTGGAAAACATAAAAAACACATTTTTTAAAATGAATTGTCCGGTAAGCACATACCTGAAAAGGGAGTAAAAAACCTCCATAAACTAAAGAAAACATTGGCAATTTTGCTTTGCTCCACCCAGCATCTTCAATTGCCTCAAAAGTTGTTTAATTTGGTACTATTGGCATATAGGACTTCCTGCAGGTGAGAACACTGCCTTTGGGCCTACTGGAGATATGTGTTGGCTTGGAGGGTCCACAGCTGGGGTGGCAGAGGGTGACAGAGGTGACACGCCCACCATTGGTGCGAGATGCAGTCAATGGTAGAGGTCCATTAGATGACACAACTGGTGATGTTGAACTTGCTTCCTCCCGTAGCATTGCAGGTCCAGCGGTATGTTGCAGGACATTGCAACCAATGCAAATTGCCTGTTGCTGGAACCTGTTCCTGAAATGTTCATCCACTTGCCGCCAGTAGTAATGGATAAGGTGGTTGATGAACACTGTGGTGCCCAGGCTCTCTGCAGGAACTGTGGAAAATTCGCTCCTACGAACCTTGACACAAAATGTACACTGCCCCTTCTCGACGTCTGACAATGGAGTGTCTGTAGTCACCTCAAAATACTACCAGCATAGGGAAGGTGTGAAGCTTCTGTGGCAGTATTTCTGGGTGAAGCTGGCTGCTCTATCCACTCAACCTCTTATGGTTCTTCAGTGACAAGGTTGATCTCATCATTGCTGGAGGGTGTCTCGTGATGTTGTGGCACCATCACCAGAAAATAATCTAATAGAAAAAACTAAAGAAAAACATACATTTAAAGAAAATCATGAAAAAATCCTTACACAACAAAAACAAATATAAAACAAAGAGACAAAAAACAAGGTACAACAAAGGGAAAAGGCTTGCATAGGAAATAGTGCCAATGAGCAAATTTGTTAGACAAAGTGTTCACTGTGTCTACCTGAATATGAAGCAATGAGGAAATGTAAGGATTTCTGCAGTATATCCAGACATTTGTGATGTCATCTTTGTTGTCATGGGTGTAATTCCTTGCAGTGCACAGTGGTGGCGCGAGTTATGGTTGCTTAGCTTACTATTACTGGCGAATTTCTGGGGTTTTTCGGTTTTACTTGTAACCATAATATGGATAGGTTTTTAATAGTAAAAAGTAACTGCAATGTCCCTTTAAAAAAGTTTTTGATAGGTTTTTCTTAGGACAACCGAACCATAATGTCCTTTTAACAAAATGTTTTCATTGAATTTGATAGGTTTTTAGTAGCACAACTTAACCATAATGTCCTTTTAACAAAGATTATTCACTGAATTGCATAGCTTTTTACCAATATACCCTCAATTTGTATAGATGTACCATACAACATACAGAACCCCCTGTCCCCATGTTGATAGCCCCTGATTCCCCAGACTATGCGTCTTTTCGTGGACATTGGGTAGCATCCAAACTACTGGAAAGGTCAGGGGTTCTCTTACAGTGTTGTACCATGCAGAAAAGACACTGAACATATACAAACAGCACCACATATGTGAATTACAATGAAAAATATAGTAGGTCTACAAACTCTGTACTTATGAAAGGAACAGAACAAATGCATAGGGTATGGACTATAATGGAATTCACCAAGAGAAATAACGTATGCTTCCAACAATATTAGTGCAGTGCTGCTTTACGAAGAAGGAACTGTTAGCGGAAGAACCACAAAATACTGAGAGCAGAACTGCACTACTACGTGGTACGTACACTAAATCTCTTCCTATAATTGCATAGTTTGTTCAGTGTACAATAGTGACAAAATGATTTATCTTTTTTTACTCAAAAATGGCAAGCACCCTAGAATGGCTGGAAGAGAATTTCCCTCATGATGAAATGAGTGAAGAGAGTAACCCCATTGGTACACAACACAGTCTGAAAAGTAACAGTTAATACACATTGCTTCACACATACCTGACAGGCATTTTCTTCTCTAACAGTACATACTGGAAATGAAGAAAATGCACCAGAAGCAGCACCTCTTACATGCAATGCACCAGAAAATGAAACAGACTCTGTAAATAAAAAACTAGACAGCCTGGACGCAAAAATGGAGCAATTGCTAAACAATTTTGCCAGCTTAAAAGATTTTGTACAAGGACATATTATGGAAAAAATAAAATACCACTGCCCCACCTGCACGTGTACCCATTCACCCTTTCCCAGCCAACCATCCCCACAAATTCCCTGTAAAGAGAGATGTTACAATGAGACCGCAATACCTTCCTTCCCTGATGCCCAACCTGTACAAAACCCCAATTCCCCGGTAGTGGCCATGTAGTTATGGTTAAGTTGCAGTTTCCATAGGAAGAGCACTTTTTTGGGCGGCTTATAACTTCGCTCCCCCTGGACGAATCCTCACCAAACTTTGCAAATAAAGTATATGGCCCACTCTGAATTTTTTTGCAAAGTTTGGTGAGGATTCGTCCAGGGGGGCAAAGTTATAGGGGGGGTTCCTACAGCCCAAACCGCTGGACGGATTTTCACCAAATTTGGACCAGGTGCAGCGGCTTGTGTATGTAGTTTCTTTTAAAATGACCAAAAAGTAGGTAAAAAAAATGTGTGATATCTGTGTTCGGTCCGCGGACACACTTCCCTGTTCGCTCCACGGACAGTGTCCTGATTGGCCGAGCGGCTTACGTCATGTCCGCGGACATGCAGCGTGTTCGCTGATTGGACGGTGTGAAGCGCGTCAGATTTTCGGTAGCGCCCTACATCTTGGATTTGCGGATGTCCTCGGACAGCGCGGTGAAAGTTTGTTCAAAATGTGTATTTAGTAGAGTGTGCTGGTGTGTAGGAGTGTTGGGGGAGGATGGGAGGGTATGAGATAGGTTAAATGTTGTGCTTTTTTATGTGGTAGACGTTCTTTTTGTGTTTGATTTGTCTGCGGATATCACGGGTGTTCTGAAATGTTCTAAATAAACTGAATGGTGGTTGTTCTAAGGACTCAATATGTGTCCGTTTTGTTCGAAGGCAAGCTGAAATTGTTCTAAGAACACTCGCGGTGTCCTGAAATGTTCGTAAATAAACAAAATGGGGGTGTTCTGAGGACGCTGTCTGTATTGTTCTTTGTCAAGTTGAATGTGTTCTAAGAACACTCGTGGTGTCCTGAAATTTTCGCAAATAAACAAAATGGGGGTGTTCTGAGGACCCTGCCGTATTGTTCGTTGTCAAGTTGAATGTGTTCTAAGAACACACGTGGTGTCCTGAAATGTTCGTAGGGGGTGTCCTTAAGACGCTGTCTGTATTGTTCAATGACAAGTTAAATGTGTTCTAATAACACTTGCGGTGTCCTGAAATGTTCGCAATTAAACCAAATGGGGCTGTTCTGAGGACGCTGTCCGTATTGTTCCTTATCAAGTTGAAAGTGTTCTAAGAACTCTTGTGGTGTCCTGAAATGTTCGTAGAGGGTATCCTGAAGACACTGTCCATATTGTTCGCTGCAAGTTGAAAGTGTTCTAAGAACACTGGTAATGTCCGTGGACATTAAAAGTTTCCATAGGTCATAGTTGAAATTTTGACTCTATGGGAGTGATATGCTGCGGTGGTTGTGGCCAGGGCATAGAGTGTTGGGCGCATGACCATATGATCATGCGCCCAACACTCTATGCCCTGGCCACAACCAGCACAGCATATCACACTTATAGTTGCTTATAACTTTGGGTCAAAAATAAATTTATAAGGAACAAAGTTATACGATATTATGGGTGTGATATGCTGCGATGGTTGTGGCCATGGCATAGAGTGTATAATATACTTACTTGGTTTAGTAACTGGAGTACATGTATTTCTTGTTAATTTCTGTGATAAATGAAAATAGCATGTTAGTATTAGTATTTTGTAATGACTTATTACATTGTATAATCAACATTTATTTTTTTGGACCCTCATATTTAGTACATTACAAACCAGATTACTGTGCAATTTGCTCAGTTTCGGTGTTCGTTGCTAAAATTATTGGGTCTGTGGGAGAAAAAAAAATCCATTTTGGATTAAAAAAAACTTTTTTCTGTTATGCTACAGTTTATTTGTTTGTTTGTTTTCAGTGTTCACTTGTTGCTTCTGGCTAATGCTTTATACATTGGGTTGTTGCATTTTTTTGGAGCAGTAATATATTATTTATATGTTTGGATATTATAAAATTTTGGAGCAGTTAGATACCTGTAGGTGTATTCTAACTGCCTATTTTTTTATATATTTTAGTGGTATTGATTTATCTGTTTGGATATTGTTAATTTTTTGGACAGTTAGATACCAATTGGCGTATTCAAACTGTCTATTTTTTGATATATTTTAGTGGTATTGATTTATCTGTTTGGATATTGTTAAATTTTGGGACAGTTAGATACCAATTGGCGTATTCTAACTGTCTATTTTTTGCTCTAATTTGCTGGTACTCATTTATCTGATTAGTTGTTGTAGAATCTTTGGGCAGTTAGATAGATTTTGGAATATTCTAACAGTTTATATTTTTTTACTACAAGTTTATTTAGGGTTTAAGTACAGTTTAGTTATCAAATTTTGGTTTTAAGAACATTAAATAAGCGTTTGTAAGATTTGCTGGTAATCTCTGCTTTAGAGTAATGCTACTATCATTACATTGAAACCATCCACATTTCTTTTTTATATATGCAGTGTAGTGCCCTGAATTGATTGTGGCTCATGCGTGGTAGATTATACCTATTGTTGTGAAGGTTTTCTTACCAAGTGATATTTGACCATGTGTGAATCCAGTCAGCTTGCAGTTGTTTTTGGTACCATCTGCATTGTAACGTAGAAGCATTAGTATTACGTATTTACTATGTGTTTGTATTACTAACGTGGAGAGATTATCTGAATTGCAGGTAGAACATAATCTACCATGGTTTGCATTTTGTACAAGTTGCTGAAATGGAATGGATTCACAATTAGGTATTGATATATATACAAAGCGTTCATTGGGGATTTGTTCTTCTGTCACATTGTTGCAGAGAGTGCATGTATGTTTCCACATGTATGACATCTGGAAGATTTCATTTATAGGTATGTTTTTGTTTTCCAGTACTGGTAGTAAGTACATTAGAAATTCTTGTGGATCTTCCTGTGAGTTTATAGTGAATTTCACCATTCCAGCACAGTAGTCCAATTGTTGTCTTATTCCATAAACACTATACGTGTTGTCAGGATTGTTTGCTGCATTTCTGTGAAGTACTAACATTTGCATACACAATGGGTCTGTACTGTGTAAGTAAATGTTGTTAACAATTGGTGGTAATTGAAATAGAATATTCATTGCTAGATTTGCGTAGCAACTTACACCAACTCTATTTGAGAGTTTAAATGGACCAGGTAGTTCTGTATCTGACTGCTTTTTTTGGAGTTTGTCTTCCTTCTTTGAAGAAGTACCTGGTTTACTTTCCCTAATTGATTCTTTTTTGCTTGTGGTACTTGATGAAGTATTATTTTTTTTTACTCTCTTTGGAGGATTTGCAGTGACATCCTGTTTCATTTCTGTTTGATTTATTTTTCTTTTATAACGTTTTACTTTTTGGGGAAAAGAATATGTGTTTAGATGGGGGGTATATAGTGAGCGAAGTCTATTGTATTCTAAAATGCAATGAATATCACTGTTTACTTTACTTGCATCAAAGTTGATTAGAAATAGACCGTCAAGTGTACGTAAGCGTGATAGTGCTACGTAGCTCATGCCTTCTTTAAAGACTGTGTTACCAATATCTATCATTGCTTTGTCTAGGGTAAGACCTTGTCAATTTATGAATTGAGACTGCGTATGCAAGAGTTAGAGAAAATTGTTCTCTGCGTACATACATGTCTTTGAAGAGAAGGAATCGAGCTGTTGAGCGTCCTATACTTTTCACTTCTGAAAGTTTGTCAAAGAGTATATTGACAAACTGAATTTTGTTGTCACGTGAGTATGTTTGAAAGCCAACAACTGTACCCAGTGCTCCATTAACTAGTCCTTGGTCCACGTCAAGGTTACGTTTAAGCATTACTCTGCAATTTACGGATAATTTTAATATGTTTTCTAAGCCTGCTGTGTTTGAGATTGATTTTTCTAAACTATTTAGTGTTGTTGTGGCTTGGTCAAACATAGGTAGTGTCATACCATGTACATCTAGTTTGTCTGTGGTGCTAATTTCTATTATTGGTTGCATTTCTTTACTTAACATTATTTCATTGAATTTGAAACAGCTTGCAAGAGTTGGCATTAAGGCCATACAATTGACATTTTTGTGGGCTAATTGTTCCATAACATCTGTAGCACATGCATTATCGCCATAAAGTGCATTAATGTGCCGGGTTTTCGATATTGTTTCTGCTTCTTTAGAAAGTATACCAACTCTAATACTTTTTAAGATGTTGGCATAAGTGAGATCTGCAGATTGCCGTATGTTTTCTGTTAATTCTCTGTATTGGAAATGTTGCCAAAGGTTGACATTTCCAATGCTGCCAACAGTTTTACAGCAGAGTTTGTGTCCTAATGTTTTAAAAATAGGCTCACCTTTTACTGGTGTCAATTGAAGAAGATCTCCGAAAACAATAATGTATTTTCCTGCAAAGAGCTCTTCATAGTTTGTTTTGAGTACTTCTTGTAATCTGAGGTGAATCAAAGCCAACATTAGGTTGGAGACCATGCTCACTTCATCTATTAGTAGCATTTTCATTTGTTTCAATACTCTGCGTAGTTCCATTGCAGCTTTTGCAGAAAGTTTGTAATAGTCTAATTTGTTCTGGTGTTCTACTGGCAACAGTAGTAATCGGTGTAACGTGACACCACCTATGTTGTAGGCAGCTAAACCTGTGGGGGCAGTGACAACAGCTGACAGTTTGTTATTTGTCAATTGTTGAAGGAATTTGCTGATGATTTTGATTAGGAATGGTTTGCCAGAACCAGCTTCACCACTGACGTACAGTAGTATAGGTTTATAATTATGGCAGGAACATTCTTCATTTTCATGTTGTACACCATGTGCAATTTGTTTTGTTACTTGTTGAAAAATGCTATGTTGCTCATTGTTTAGTTTCGATTGTAGTATAGTTAAGTCTTCTTTATCTTCATACTGACACATGGTGTTTTCTACTTCTATCATAGCTAATTCTGCCTCATTTATTATTAGTGGTTCTCCCAGTGGTTCTTGGCTTCCTGTTACAGAAGGTTGACTACTGTCAGGAGTTTCTTTATCTAGTTGGGCCTGGAGTTCTTCTTTGTGTTGCTGTTCATTGTGCAACATTGTTTTGTACTTTGTAAAGTTTACATCAGTTATAGTGCTTTCATTTGCTTTGAAAGCATCTTCATATGAGTGATAGTTATCTAGTATTTCTTCTTTTCTCCATGGTTTAAGAAGTTGTAGCAGGGACATGTAATATACTTCTTTATGTTGAGGAGTCTTTAATGATAATTTGATATGATTCATTACATTTGGTTTAGTGAGTTTAACTAAGCTGCCTTCACAGTTTGTCACTCTGTATTTACCTTTTTTTTCATCAGGTTTTATATTAGTTTTGCATGTGTAGTTTTGGGCTATGTGGTATAGACACATGGTTTCCAAAGTATTACTTCTGTTTGGGTAGTATGTGTCCAATACATTGTTTTTTAAAATGTCTTGGCTGTTGGGATCACGTTTGGCTATTGTTTCTATATCTTCGTATGATTTTAGAACTCTTTTTCTAGATTTAGCTGGACCAAGATTAAGCCATCCTATATTTTCAGATTTACCATACAATGCAGTACCAGTTAAACAATCAGCTGCTTCATATGATCAACATTCTCTATGGGAGAGCATTTTTATGCCCAAGCTGTATAATTTCTGAGACACTGTTTTATCTGATGACAGGTCATTCCAGAGGTCACGGAGCTCTGTCTTTTCTGCTTTGTATGCTGTGACATATCGTGCAACTGCATTAGAATAGTCTGCAATATACTGCAAATCTATGTTTGCATTCCATAAGTGGGCATTGATTGCATTATAATCATTGATATATTTTTCTTCTTCTTTTCTTTTTATGTAATATGTATTTTTAGGTGACTTGCCTTTAACACTATGTCTAACTGAAGACATCAGGTTGTTCACTTGACCTGTATTTGTAACTGGTCTAGGGAAACCAAATCAGCATTTGTGTAGAATTTCTTTTGTTTTTGTATTTGCGACGACAATATTTTCCACATTTCTGTCTTTGAAATTGTAAAATGTGTACATGAAGATCACTATTTGTGGCTTCTGATGGAATTTCACAAGTGACATATTTTTCAATAAACTGTAAAACAGTGGCATCACTGTCTTGACCAAATTTAGGAGCATCTTTAATCCATAAAAGCATGTGGATATGTGGTGCTCCTCTTGCTTGGTATTCTTTTCTCCAAAAGAAGTGTTGCACTTCTCCAAGGGGAGGAACAGTTTTATTACAAATAAAATGTAGCATAGCAATGAAGCGATGGTGAAAATATCTTGAAACATTAACAGGATCCAAAGAACAAAGTTCTCCAGGTGTTAGTAAATCTATGTTTGTTTTGTTTTTGTTTGATATGCATAGGAAATCATGTAAATCTTCCCATACATATTCTGCACAACTTAATGTAACAAACCAAGTGGGTGGGCCAAGGTTTCTGATCATACAACGTACATCTCCATGACGTCGAAACCAGTACTCTTTAATACCACGCATATTTGCTAATATATTTGTAATATTTGATTGTAAAACCTCATCCTTTTGTTGCACTTTTTGTAATAATTGTATAGCTGTCATATTTTGAAAGTGTGATCCTGATTTTAATATGTGTGCAACTTCGTAACATAAAGTTGCTAGTTCACTTTCAAAGATTAGGTGGAATATGTATTCCACATTTTGTCTAAATCTGGGATCTTCAGAATACATCCGTAATAAGCGATATTCTGATGCTGATATTTGAATAGATTTATCATCGTACCTTCCTCCTTTGCCAGTAGGAAAGAGGAGAGGAAAAGCACGTGCTTCTATACTTTTTTCCCATATGCTGATTGGTGATCCTTTTGTTTGACGCATTTGGTACGTTTCCAGTGCATCTTCTATGGTGTCATTAGAGTGCAAAGGATGAATTGTATAATAGTCTAAAGTATTTGATATTGTAGCAGGATCTAGGAGCTCAAATTGACCAGTTTCTTGTGTTTCTTGAATTATTTCAGTTGTATCCTTCAAGTTTTCTTCAATATTAATTTCTTTGTAATATTCATTATTCTCTTTAAGATATTGCAAGGCTTGTCTAACTTTATGTAAATCTACCAGCTGTTGCCATATTATTTTGTCTTTTGTAGGTACTACATTTACATAGATAATTAAAGATTGCTGCATTGGACGTTACACTCCTAGAGTATGCACATTTTCTTTTAGATCTAATGGTAAATAAAGTACTTTTCCACGAATGCCTTTTACCAATTCAGAGGGAGGTAATTTTGCTGTTTTTGGTTGAAATCATATTATTGCTTGAAATGGGTGCACTGTTTGAATTATGATGCTCTCATATAAATTAAGTTGTTGTAGGGGTTTTGGTAGTGGATATAATTCCAAATTATTTGTGATAGCATGTGAAGGAGTTTGGTTGTTGTCAAGTTTTGTAGTGCAGTAACTGCAAAGTATTAAGGGGTCAGTTATTTCGTATTTGTTTTCTGCTACAAGGTAGAGAGCTAATTCTAACCATTTAGAATCTTCATTGTCTTCTATTTTGTATGATAAGTCTACAGTTTTTGTGTTACTTTTATAAAAAGTTCTGCGGCAACATACACACACATGGTTTGGTACTTCAGCTGATGTACTTTTAAATGTTATTATTTCTTTTTTGTATGTGTTTAGTAAAAGGTTGCCATGTGTAGAATTGTTGCTAATTTGGTTTAAAGCTATTTCATTCTGTAAGTGTCTTTCACTTCCAAAATATTCTTTCTGGATTAGTCAATTTCTTCAAGTAGGTCTTTTGCTGTACCATGTAGAAGAATGTTATTTCAATTTGCTAGTGCTAAAGCAGGACTTTTAGCATAGTACAGTTTATAGACTAGATTTCTCATAGTTGAATGATGTGTTGATATCCTTTTGATATCATGGAAGGTGGTTTTACAAGTAGGTCCTGTAATGCAGGCAAATGAATGTCCTTGTAGTCCTGTGTACTTGCTCACTGGACAGGTATCCATATTTTGCAGTAGTTTAATTTTGATTTTCTCTTTGCTTTTTACATATTGATTGAGGAATTGGTGTAAAGACTTGAAAACTTGTTTGGGAATGCTACACATGGACGTGCATGGCTATTTGTACACTAGATGTTCTGATTCAGTTGAATGGAGGGGTCATTCTAAGTTTTCAGGGCATATTTTTGTAAGGAGTACTTCTTGTTCCAATATGATATTATTCACTTTTTCATAACCTCGACCACTGCTATGTATGGCGTTTGTATTTGTTTGCTTTTGTTTGTACGCTTCTTCATTAAAGTATGTTTCTGGGCTCGTAGTGTGATTTCATTCACCTCTGCATATATTTAAGAAGTTCTTTCTGTTGACATTTCGTTTATTGAGAAGTCTTTTTTGTAATTTAGTTATTAGTTTTGTTAGTGGTTTCATTTTGTTTAACACTTAAATAAATAACTTTCTTTTGAGAAGAATTGCACTGTCTATCAACGCTTCTAAGATTAATTTCCTACGATAGGTTTTAAGGGTTGAACCTGGTTTCTCTCATGTTTTTATAAGATTTTGAAGGACTCTGTGACGGAACATTTTGGCTAAATACTTTTCTTGGTATGCTTACTTTGAACTTTATCAAGATTTATAGAAGCAGTTTTATCTGTAGTGATAGCTGATTTTTTGTTAATTTTTTTCTGGTTTGTTTTACATTTTGATAGAGGAGGCAAAGTTTTTCCAGTTGAAACTTCTTTTGTTTCACTAAATGACTGTATTAGCTGTTTTGTTTCAACTTCTTTTACAAATTCCGCTAGATATGGATGCTTATGTTGGACACTTTTATTTTCATTTGCTCTACTTCTGCGTTGCTTTCTTCGGACTTGACTTTTGGTAGGCATTCTTTAGGGTCTGTTGAAAAAAATAAAGAAGGTGGGTTGGGGTGTTCTGCAATGTATGTGTGTTGTGTGCATGAGTGTTTGAGTAAGATGATAAAGATGTATGTAATGGTGTGTGATTGTGCATTGGGAACTACAACTAGTAGGGATGGGTATTCTTGAATTTATATGCTACTGAACTGGGGTTCAGATGACAGAAAAAAGTAAGCTAGTGGTGTGGAGAAGTACAAATAGTAAATCTAATGTATGAAATTAAAACAGTTGTTTGTTCTATAATATCCAAATTGTAGCGGTTGAGTTGGGTAATTTTTGTGTCCAAAAATAGGAATTTGTGGGCCATTCTGTCTGTAAATAGCTGTTTAAGACATGGGGATTTTTGGACAGAATGGTGCACAATCTCTATTTTTAGACACAGAAATAGCATGAATTAACTTTACAGTGTGTTTCAGTAATAATACAAATATTATTGTGATATTCTACTTACTTTTTTTTTTAAATGAACGGGTTCATTCTTAGTTCTTCTTTGTTCTTCAAATTCGGTTGCTTCTTTTCAGGAGAATGGTCTTCACTGCAATTGTAAAAGAAACAAATTAGTAATTTTGTTTGTATATAGCACTGTTTTTAATTTAGACATTGATTTTTTTAATTGAAATCCTCAGCGCCTTCCTCAAAACCATTAAAACTATCTTATTTACATAAGATACGTCGCACAAGTTCAATACACATGATATGTTCTTAATGAACAAATTGTATTGTAATGACTAACTTTAGCAAACAAAATATCTTTACTATGTTTGTGAAATTCATAATGTACCACTGAATACCACTATTTCTGTAACTAAGCTCTTCCAGGTAATAGTGTCTCAATGTCATGCTTAAATTAAAGTAATTGAATAAATAAAGAAATAAAAAAAAATATTAAGTCCGTTTAAAAATGTGTTCATGTATTGTACAGAAAATATGCATACCTGTAGTTTGTGTTCATGCATTTGGATATGCATGGAGCTGCAAGTAGAAATCTTGAAGACTTGTACAGTATTTCTTGTAGATGGTGCTTGCCAATGATATGACACTTGTACTCAGAGAGATTCACAGTACATTTGCAGTGCTGATCTATGATGATGCAGTTAGATGTAGAGGTCTTGAATGTGATTGGTGGATGGTCATGTGACTTCTTAGCTACATCCAATGAGGGAATGGCACAGAAAGTGAAGTGGAAATGGTAGAAGGGCTGTTCATGTTACGATATGTTCGTGGACATGACGGTAGTTTGTGGACATCGGGTGTTACATCCGGGGATTTTTGGGTTCAGAAGTCATGCACATGAGAATGAGCACTGAAAGGGATTGGTCAGGAAAGTTTAGTGGGTGTGTTGTGCCAGGAGAGAGTTTCTCAGATACTCTTTTTGCTGAGAGAACAACAGATAGCTATGGCTGTGTGTTTCAGAAAACAGATTGTTTGGATTTTGGGAGATTCATGGATACATTGGTTGAAGGTGCATGCAGAAAGCTGTGCAGTAGCTGTAGATCTTGGATTTCCACATGTGGAAGTACACTGGCATGGAGTACGTGGAATGAAGTGGTTGGACTTGCTACCTCTTGGTGCTAGTTTGGAGACAGAGCAACATCCAGACATAATTGTAATTCATTGTGGAGGGAACAGTTTAGGACATGTGTCTGGAATTTCTTTGCAATTTTCTATGAAAGAAGGACTTGGGAAGGTCATGGACATGTTCCCTAATTCTTAAGTAATATTTTCACGGATTGCACAGAGACAAATGTGGCTTCATTCTTCTTCATTTGGTCCACAAATGGAAAAAGCAAGGCGCAATGTTAATAAGGCTGTTTGTGCCTTTCTAAGAGATTTTGGCATGTCCTCTTTTCTTTTCACAATGAAAATATTGTTTTGTAGTACATACATTTTGCGCAGAGATGGAGTCCATCTTACTTATGCTGGCAATCAGATTTTTTAGAGAAATATACAAAATGCATTATGACCTTTTTTAGAATTACAGCATCCATTCTGAAGTAGGTGTTAAGTATTTATAATTTTTGACATACAAACACCTCCCAAAGACTCTTTTCAGAGCCACCACTTCCTACCACTTCCTACCAGAGAAAATTGCAATGGTTATGATAGGGTAGCAAACCAATTTTTAGATGTCCACGGACTGTCCGCAGACTTCTAAAAAATACAAAGGGCCCTGCTTCATTTATTTTCACTTCTATTTTTTAACTGTGAAAGGCCGCTCTGAAAAGAGCATTATTTTTTTGATTTTTGTAATTTTTTTTTATTTTTTATACACAACACACTAGGAGAGGAGGGGAAAGGAGGGTAAAGGGGGGGACACCAACCACAGGGATAAGAAAGGGCGAGCTGAGAGATTAAGATGTAGAATGGGTTTTATTTGGGTAGTGAGCAGGTCTTCTCATGCTCTGAGACGATAGTCTCAAAAGCACTGCGAAGTCGCTACCCCCCTGCAGAGTACTGTGTCACAGTAGTTAGATCCAACTGTGACCCTCGAAAGGTAAGGGTCATCAGAATTCTGTATGGCCTGTGAGGCAGCTTGAGGAAGACGCTGTCCCACAGAGGTGGTCCTTGTGGTGACAGGATCAGAAACAGAGGATGAAGTAGAGGAAATAAACCTACTACGTTCTTCGCAAGGTAGAAGGTACAACCTTGCTAATAGCCCCAGAGTGAAATGACCTCAGGTGTCGCTTCATGGTAGTGGTCCCAAAGCTGTACTAACCGTGCCTCCCTCATTTTGCACTCATTGCAGGTGACACGGTTCGCACAAGCCTTAGGACCATTCCCATGAATGGTAAACAACTACCACACCCAAGACTCATGCCTAGTGCGGGTAGTAGGGATTTCCTCAACCTCATTCTCCTCATCCTCTTCTTCCTCCTCTGCATCCTCACTCCTGTTCCCCTCTTCAGGCCCTTGGGGAGGTGGTGGTGGTGGAGGGGGTGGGGGTCCGCAACGCAATTAAAATGGAGGTGTCCATAGGATGCCATGCCTGTCCGCATGTCCGCAAACTTGTGACGCTCCTTTAATTACTTGTGGGAGCCCACGCCTGTCCGGCACACACCTACACACATGTGTATCTCATCCTCTGTGTCCTGGTAACACTGCCCCAGCCAGGCATATCTGAAAAAAGTTGGGACGTACTTTGATTAGTTCGAGGCACCCACCCATGTCCGAAAAAAACCTGGGCACATGCGCATCCTATCTCATGGGTCCTACGAACAATGTGCCTGTTCGGAAATGTCAACCGCACGTGTGTCACATTTTTTATTAGTTTGGGGAGCCCAACACTGTCCGTAGGACACCTATGCACATACCGTGCAATAGGTGTGCTGTGGCCAGCCGTCCCATTCGAGAACATTCGCAACGTCACCATGTGACCACACCCACAGTGAGTATCTGCCCTTATTTGTGGGCATGGTCTGGGCCCACGGACATCAAAAAATAGTTTTTGGGGGAAAAGCCAAGGTGTTTTACTGTGAAACTACACCCTTAGAGAGGTCCCACACTATACGCCTTGTCGACAATTTTGTGAACCTTTTAGGGCCGCTTTTGGGTGCAAACCGCTCCCCAGCACCCTATAAAAAGCCACACCCCAGAGCTGTTCCTTATTCTGTTTTTAGCTGTCCAGAACAGAGCAGTGGTCCAGATTGCTCCTTGCTGCTGCAATTCTTTTCTGACGCTAGAATTGCTTTCTCCTCAATTCTGCTGTGCTGTACTACCTTTGGAGCTAATGGCAACCATGGCTGCTGCTACTGCCTCTGCCTCAGCAACACCCGCACGCTCACCTTCACCACCACCACCACCTTCTCAAGGGCCTGGAAGGGGAACAGGCATGGTGATGTAGAGAGGGATCAAGAAGAGAGTGAGGATGAGGTAGAGGAATTCCCCATTGCCTACAGCCAGCGTGAGTCTTGGGTGTGGAGGCTCTTTACCACCGTTGGAGACGTGCCCAAAGCTTGTGCAAGCAAGGTTCAATGCACTGAGTGCCAGATGGTGCTCAGTCGTGGCAAACCAAGCTTGTACAGCTACAGCACCAACTCCATGCGGTGACACCTGAGGTCGAAGCACAAGCGGCAGTTTGGAGAGTCGTCCCCTTCGAACAAAGCAGTAGGTTGAGTACCTCTGCAGCATCCTCCATATCTGCTGCTGTCACCACAAGGGACACTCCTGTGTAGCAGTGGATCCCTGCACCAGCCTTGCAAGCCATACGCACCGCAGCAGACCCTTACCTTTCAAAAGTCTATGTATTGTGCATGTACTGCAACGCAGTACTCAGCAGGGGGGAGCAACTTCGAAGTGCTTTTGAGGCTTTGGTTAGGGAGCGTAAGAAGGAATGCTCCCTACCTAAGTGAGGCCCACCCAACATATTCCTCTTTCCACTTGCCCTTTTTTATCCCTGTGGTTGGTGCCAATTCCCTACCCTCCCTTCCCTTCCTTTCCTTGTAAGTCATGTGTGAAAAAAATAAAAAAATACAAAGCAACAAAAATAAAAAGGCCCTTTTCAGAGCCACCTTTCACAGTTAAAAAATAGAATTGTCAATAAAATGATGCAGGCGCCTGTGCAGGATGTAAGGTCTGTGGATAGCGTGGTAGTCTGCGGACATGTAAAACAATGCGAGGGGTGGCTCTGTCAAAAATATTGCACTCTTTTCC